>NW_027077598.1:2148881-2865175 GCF_963924675.1 Phocoena phocoena | reverse complement strand
CTACGGGCCTGATGACACAGATTTCATTGCTGAGTGATATTGCATTGTACGTACGTGCCACAACTTCTTTATCCATTTTTTGCTTTCTGGGATATTTACCTGATACTGTAGACGAGCTTCTTGTGAACACAGCCGTCCCAAATATTGGGGTGGCTGTCTGTTTTTGATTTTAATTTCCGTAAGCTATAGGACCATAAGTGGAAGTGCCATAGGCTGTGTTGCTTTGTTTATTACGTGTTTCAGGAAACACCATACACTTCTCCAGGGTGGCTGCTGGCAATTTACATCCTGCCAATCAGCATAACAAGGCTCCCTGTTCTCCATATCCTGTCCTACCTTTCTGGATTTTACACTTTTTTCAGATGGCCCTTTTGCCCGGGGGGCAGTGAGACTTCATTGTAGTGCAGATTTCCTTTACAGGCTTGCTTGGTTGGCCAAAAAGGGCGTATGCGTTTTTTCCTGAATATATTCAGGAAAAAACGCATATGCCCTTTTTGGCCAAGTGCATCATTGTCAACGTTCTGCCTCTTTTCCTATGCTTTCAGGGCAATTCCAGTCTAACCCCTGCAATCGTTTTCCTGAAATTCTGCCCCGCTTTCAAGTCCCCTTCGCAGGCTTACTTCAATATATTTTTGGAGGATAGCTGTCATTTATAACTCTGCAGGTTTGTGAATTACAGTGCCCCTGAGCTCCTTTCTTCAACTCGCTTTCTTGTGAGCTGGGCACAAAACCGCAGGATTGCTTCAGGCCCTAATCTGTTTTCAGCAGGGCACGCTGAGCCTTTGTTTAATTCCTCTTCCTGGTGGGCAATGAGCGTTACATTTGCCCGTGCAGACACCTACATCTAGTCTCTCATTGGTTCTCCCTATTCCTGTTCATCTTGCACAGAAATTGCAAGCTGTGCCAAACAGGAGGTTAAACGCACTGACTCTCCAAGCGGGGAGAGTGTTAGTAAAGCATCTGGAATGGTGAACCCGAGGACCAGGATACGAAAACTGAGATGCATTTTAAATCGTTTCCCAATCACACGGTGGACGATACTCTGGGTTTCCCATGCATGTTTTAGCTGGAGGAAGAATCCCTTGAACCTGGAGAGTTGGGACCCATGGAATGGGTACCATGCACTATGACTGCAAAGGGTCTGCATTTGCTCACCGAAACTCACCAATGCTATCAGCCTGAAGTGTCCAGGCTTATGTCTCAACCAGCTCTGGGTGTAGATGTGGTCAATCCCGGTTGCATCACATGCCCTGAGTGAATTATTTAAGAATTGCTCTCTATTTCACTGTCTTTGTGTTTTGTTTTCGAAATTTATTTTGATAATGGGATTTATCGGATTTTCACTGCTGCGTTTCGGCCGCTGTACACACGCTTGATTCTCTTACGGAGACATATATATCCATGGGTTTTTAGATTCTTCCTAGTCAGGTATATTCCTAGGCGTTGAATATGTGGTGTTGGTTCCATTTCGTTGAGCAAGGAGTAGGTCTTGTCTATTACATATTTGGCTTATGGAAAGTTATCTGTGCTAATTTCAGTCTCTGGTTTTATGCAGCACCCCAAGGCTCCTTTCCCCATAAGCAAGCACTAGTTGGTTTTCTAAATTTGAGACCCTGTTCTGTTTTGTAATTCAGTTCATGTGTAGTCAAGTTTACATTCCATGTATTAGTGATATCTTATGATGTTTCTTTTTCTGTGTGACGTAGTTCACGTAGAATCACCGTACCTGCATCCACTCACTATGCCGCTACGGGCCTGATGACACAGATTTCATTGCTGAGTGATATTGCATTGCACGTACGTGCCACAACTTCTTTATCTATTTTTTGCTTTCTGGGATATTTACCTGATACTGTAGAGGAGCTTCTTGTGAACACAGTCGTCCCAAATATTGGGGTGGCTCTCTGTTTTTGATTTTAATTTCCGTAAGCTATGGGACCATAAGTGGAAGTGCCATAGGCTGTGTTGCTTTGTTTCTTACGTGTTTCAGGAAACACCATACACTTCTCCAGGGTGGCTGCCGGCAATATACATCCTGCCAATCAGCATAACAAGGCTCCCTGTTCTGCATATCCTGTCCTACATTTCTGGATTTTACACTTTTTTCAGATGGCCCTTTTGCCCGGGGAGGTGGGGGCAGTGAGACTCCATTGTAGTGCAGATTTCCTTTACAGGCTTGCTTGGTTGGCCAAAAAGGGCGTATGCGTTTTTTCCTGAATATATTCAGGAAAAAACGCATACGCACTTTTTGGCCAAGTGCATCATTGTCGACGTTGTGCCTCTTTTCCTATGCTTTCAGGGCAATTCCAGTCTACCCCCTGCAATCGTTTTCCTGAAATTCTGCCCCGCTTTCAAGTCCCCTTCGCAGGCTTACTTCAATATATTTTTGGAGGATAGCTGTCATTTATAACTCTGCAGGTTTGTGAATTACAGTGCCCCTGAGCTCCTTTCTTCAACTCGCTTTCTTGTGAGCTGGGCACAAAACCGCAGGATTGCTTCAGGCCCTAATCTGTTTCCGGCAGGGCACACTGAGCCTTTGGTTAATTCCTCTTCCTGGTCGGCAATGAGCGTTACATTTGCCCGTGCAGACACCTACATCTAGTCTCTCATTGGTTCTCCCTATTCCTGTTCATCTGGCACAGAAATTGCAAGCTGTGCCAAACAGGAGGTTAAAGGCACTGACTCTCCAAGCAGGGAGAGTGTTAGTAAAGCATCTGGAATGGTGAACCCGAGGACCAGGATACGAAAACTGAGATGCATTTTAAATCGTTTCCCAATCACACAGTGGACCATACTGTGGGTTTCCCATGCATGTTTTAGCTGGAGGAAGAATCCCTTGAACCTGAAGAGTTGGGACCCATGGAATAGGTACCATGCAGTATGACTTCAAAGGGTCTGCATTTGCTCACCGAAACTCACCAATGCTATCAGCCTGAAATGTCCAGCCTTATGTCTCAACCAGCTCTGGGTGTAGATGTGGTCAATCCCGGTTGCATCACATGCCCTGAGTGAATTATTTAAGAATTGCTCTCTATTTCACTGTCTTTGTGTTTTGTTTTCGAAATTTATTTTGATAATGGGATTTATCGGATTTTCACTGCTGCGTATCGGCCGCTGTACACACGCTTGATTCTCTTACGGAGACATATATATCCATGGGTTTTAAGATTCTTCCTAGTCAGGTATATTCCTAGGCGTTGAATATGTGGTGTTGGGTCCATTTCGTTGAGCAAGGAGTAGGTTTGTCTATTACATATTTGTCTTATGGAATGTTATCTGTGCTAATTTCAGTCTCTGGTTTTATGCAGCACCCCAAGGCACCGTTCCCCATAAACAAGCACTAGTTGGTTTTCTAAATTTGAGACCCTGTTCTGTTTTGTAATACAGTTCATGTGTAGTCAAGTTTACATTCCGTGTATTAGTGATATCTTATGATGTTTCTTTTTCTGTGTGACGTAGTTCACGTAGAATCACCGTACCTGCATCCACTCACTATGCCGCTACGGGCCTGATGACACAGATTTCATTGCTGAGTGATATTGCATTGTACGTACGTGCCACAACTTCTTTATCCATTTTTTGCTTTCTGGGATATTTACCTGATACTGTAGACGAGCTTCTTGTGAACACAGCCGTCCCAAATATTGGGGTGGCTGTCTGTTTTTGATTTTAATTTCCGTAAGCTATAGGACCATAAGTGGAAGTGCCATAGGCTGTGTTGCTTTGTTTCTTACGTGTTTCAGGAAACACCATACACTTCTCCAGGGTGGCTGCTGGCAATTTACATCCTGCCATTCAGCATAACAAGGCTCCCTGTTCTCCATATCCTGTCCTACCTTTCTGGATTTTACACTTTTTTCAGATGGCCCTTTTGCCCGGGGGGCAGTGAGACTTCATTGTAGTGCAGATTTCCTTTACAGGCTTGCTTGGTTGGCCAAAAAGGGCTTATGCGTTTTTTCCTGAATATATTCAGGAAAAAACGCATACGCCCTTTTTGGCCAAGTGCATCATTGTCAACGTTCTGCCTCTTTTCCTATGCTTTCAGGGCAATTCCAGTCTACTCACTGCAATCGTTTTCCTGAAATTCTGCCCCGCTTTCAAGTCCCCTTCGCAGGCTTACTTCAATATATTTTTGGAGGATAGCTGTCATTTATGACTCTGCAGGTTTGTGAATTACAGTGCCCCTGAGCTCCTTTCTTCAACTCGCTTTCTTGTGAGCTGGGCACAAAACCGCAGGATTGCTTCAGGCCCTAATCTGTTTTCAGCAGGGCACGCTGAGCCTTTGTTTAATTCCTCTTCCTGGTGGGCAATGAGCGTTACATTTGCCCGTGCAGACACCTACAGCTAGTCTCTCATTGGTTCTCCCTATTCCTGTTCATCTTGCACAGAAATGGCAAGCTGTGCCAAACAGGAGGTTAAAGGCACTGACTCTCCAAGCGGGGAGAGTGTTAGTAAAGCATCTGGAATGGTGAACCCGAGGACCAGGAATCGAAAACTGAGATGCATTTTAAATCGTTTCCTAATCACACGGTGGACCATACTCGCCGTTTCCCACGCATGTTTTAGCTGAAGAAAGAATCCCTTGAACCTGGAGAGTTGGGACCCTTGGAATGGGTACCATGCAGTATGACTTCAAAGGATCTGCATTTGTTCACCGAAACTCACCAATGCTATCAGCCTGAAGTGTCCAGCCTTATGTCTCAACCAGCTCTGGGTGTAGATGTGGTAAATCCAGGTTGCATCACATGCCCTGAGTGAATTATTTAAGAATTGCTTCCTATTTCACTGTCATTGTGTTTTGTTTTTGAAATTTATTTTAATAATGGGATTTATCGGATTTTCACTGCTTCGTTTATGCCGCTGTACACGCGCTTGATTCTGTTACGGAGACATATAAGTCCATGGGTTTTAAGATTCTTACTAATCCGGTATATTCTTAGGCATTGAATATGGCGTGTGGAGTCCATTTCGTTGAGCAAGGAGTAGGTCTTGACTATTACATATTTGGCTTATGGAATGGTATCTGTGCTAATTTCAATCTCTGGTTTTATGCAGCACCCCAACTCACCTTTCCCCTTAAGGAATCATAAGTTGGTTTTCTTAATTTGAAACCCTCTTCTCTTTTGTAATTCAGTTCATGTGTAGCCATGTTAACATTCCATGTATTAGTGATATCTTATGTCTTTTTCTTTTTGAATTATGTGACTTCGAATGATCACACGTAACTCCTCTTGAGTTGTTATAACTGGCCGTATTTCATTGATTTCCAGGCTGAGTAATATTCCACTCTACATAAGCACCACATCTCTGTCCGTTTTTTCTCTGCCGATACTTTAAGTTATATCCTAGTCGAGGATCTTTTAAACAGAGAGGTGGTAAACATTGGGGTGCCTGTGTCCTCTCGATTTTTGTTTTTCCCAAGATATACGTCCATGAGTGCAAGTGCCCTGTGCTCGGTAGCTCATTTTTTAGATGCTTTAGTAAACACAATAGACTTATCCAGAGTGACCGTTGGCAATATACATTTCCACTATAAGACTCACAGGGCTCCCTTTTCTCCTTGCCCTGTCCTGCATTTCTGGTGTTTACACTTTATGAGGACGGCTCTTCTGACTGATGCAAAGTGATATGTTGTGTAGTATTGATTTCCAGTGCCCACCTGTTTGGTTGGCTAAAAAAGTGTATGCCCTTTTCTTGAATATATACAGAAAAAGACGCATACACCCTTTTTGGCCAACTGCAATGTTGGCAATGTTCAGCCCCTTTTCTTGTGCTTAATGGCGAGTCCTTTCTACCTCTTCCAATCCCTTTCCTGCCATTCTCCGTTGCTTACAAGTCCTTTTCTCTGACTTTCCTCAAGACATTTTTCAGTGATAGATATTTTCAATTCTGCAGTTTCGTGAATTTTAGTGCCCCTGAGTTCCATTTTCCAACTTGTGTTTATGGGAACTGGCCACAAAGCATCAGGATTCCTCAAGCCCTATTCTGTTTCCATGGGCAACCCTAGCCTTTGGTCAATTCGTCTTCCTGATTGGAAATTAGAGTGGCATGTGCCTGTCCGAACACCTAGGACTTGTCTCTCATTGTTCCTCCTCCTTCTGCTTCATCCTCTGGACAAATTCCAAACTGTATGCAACAGGATGTTGACAGTGCTGACATCTCCAAGTGGGGAGACTGTTAGTAAAGACGCTGGAGTGGTGAACCCTAGCACCAAGAGATGAGGAGATGAGATGCCTTTTCCAAACTTTTCCCGATCAGACGGTATACCATCCTCTGGGTGTGACAGGCATGTTTTAGGTGTAGGAAGGGTCCCATTCATGTGAGGAGAACACCAGGGGATTTTAAATATCAGTGTCTCTCCGCAACCCAAACTGGGGAATTTTTTAAGCTACGGCTACACATATGTTCATTAAGGGCCTTGGGAAGTAGGCAGAGTCCAAACTTTAGATGATTGAAGTCTTCAGGGTCAGAAGCACTCACCACTGTCTTCCCTTAGATTCCATTTTTACTGTCATTGATGGATGATGTCAATAAAAATATCTATTCTTTTTCAGATCATTTCCCCTTATAGGTTATTGCAAAATATTGAGTGTAGTTCCCTGTGCTATACAGTAGTTCCTTGCTGATGATTTCATACATAGCAGTGTGTATGTGTTAATCCCAAACTGTTAATTTATCCCTCCTCCTACCATTTCCCTTTGGTAATAATAAATTATAAGATTTTATGCTTCTCAGAAATGGGGGAGCTGAAAGAGAGGTATCATTTTCAATGCAAAAGCATTTAAAACAAGATTGAAGCTTTAACCAAGATTATTAGATGTACATCCTTGGAAAGAAATCACTTTGTTTCTCTAATATTGACCTGACAAAGAAGACAAACCTTTTCACTGAACTTGCTTATAAGAAAGTGATGGAAATATCAAATGGAAGTGTTAGAAACATCTTATTTTACCCGAGCCTTATACACTGTTCTATGTTAATTACAGTTTGGCTCACACATCTGTTCATTGAAGTTACAATGTTCTCAATTTCTGTTACTGATCCTCCAGAGTGGACGCCAACAAGTGTCCCCCTGCCCAGTGTCATTGGAGCCAATAGATCGAGACTGAGTTTGGTTCAAAAGCAAAGGAAACTTTATATTTTGATCAGAGAATGGAGAGGTGCTACCCTGTGGGCTGTGGGCTGGGCTGCTGTGTAGAGATCCTGTCAGAGTCACTGGGAGGGAGGGGGCTGAGCTCTCGAGGACCTGGTTGGCTGCAGCTCAGGCTCTATGTCACGGAGTCTGAACTGGGCCCCAGGAGCTGAAGTGTCATCGAGCCATTCTGCTCTAGGAAATCTGGTCTGAAGTGCCGGGTGTGGAACCTCTGTATGCGGGACACTAGGAGCACCTGAAATTAGACAAAGCACAAAGGATAAAAATGGTTAGACTTTATTTTATTGCCCAGATTCTATTTTTATCTCCCAGGCATTTTTAAGGGGCTTTGCCTGGGACAAACTTCTCTTCTGCCTTTTGTCCCTTTCCTCATTCTTGGAGTGCTGCGGGTGCAGACCCTTCTTCTGTAACTGCTGAGTGCTGAGTTAGGAGGCTTCATACCCGTGGGCGAGGGTCAGAACTTCTCCCCAGCAGCCTCCAGGTGACGTTGATTGTCCCCAGGCCTCCTGCCTCCCTGCTCGTCCACCTGAGCACCAGTATTGGAAGTGTTATAGATTCTAATGGCCTTTAAGGGTCCAGAAAGGAGATGTGCAGTGGCGCTGTGAGGTCCAGTTTCACTCCGCCCCACATTTGTTCGGCCACCTTAGGCTGACCGTTTCTGCCAGCCTAGATGCTCTGACTGACCGTTTCTGCCAGCCTAGATGCTCTGACCAACAGTCTGCGCTTTCTTCCATTAGGCCCCTGAATTAACGTAAAAACAGCACCAGGTGTCAGGATCCTGCCCGCTCAGCTCCCAGACAGTCCAGGGTCAGTGGTGATGAAGGATCATGATGGTCACTGAGTCAAGAGCCTTTGGAAGTAAACAGGAGTCCAGCCGGTCTTATTGGCCACCATCATCAGGGTGTCTGTAGGCTTTTCTATGGTGACAGCATGATATACGGTTCCCCCGCCAAGATTATTAGCTCCCCTCTGGGTACAGTAAGTACTGCAAGCAGTAGTCTACTCTTTTGGGACACACTCTTGTTGTTTTATGAGAGAAACTCCAGGTCAAGTGATGGTCACACGGGTCGTCATGGTGCCCCGTTGCCCCCGGTTATCTCTCTGGAGGTTGGAGTTGGAGGGCCTCCTCAATCGAGGTCAGTGTGCCCACGGAGCAAACCCTGCAACTTCAGGGCATGGTTGGGGGTTAGGATCACCACGTGGGGTCCGTTTCCCTTAGAAGGGAGGTGGCCTTTTGGGCTGCTGATTTCCAGGTTTTCAGATACCACCAGTATCTTGGCCAGATGTGGCGGTGGGCCAAGCCCCTTGGTGACCATAGTTTATCCTACCTGGATGGCATTCTTGCATTGTTCCATTTCAAGTGGTCCCAGTTTTTGCACTAATACTCCAATGGCGATTCACCTTTCACCAGGAATGTAAAGGTCAAAGGGTTTAGCTAAATTAGGGAGTTCCAGGGCAAGGGTCTGAATTGACTGCTCTTTCCATTCTTGAAAGGCCACTTCTGGATTCTATTCAAAAGGATCATCATCTTTTCCTTTCAGTGTTTCATATAGAGGCCCAGCTAGTAGACTGTAGTTAGGGATCCAGAGGCAGGAAACCCTGGCTTCCCCAGGAACCCCTAAGCTGTCTTCTAGTTTCAGAAAGGGGTAAGGCTGTAAATTGTTTCTTCCCTTTCCTGGGATGGGCTTCTCCGACCTTCTGTGAGAATGAAGCCCAGGCAGGTCACCGTAGTCTGTGATACTTGAGCTTTTTCGTGGACAACTTCTATCCTTTATTGGCTTGGTAGTTCTGAGGCCTCCTTAGTAGGGCTGGCGATCAGAATGTCGTCTGAATATTGAAGGAGTGTTTCCTTTTCCAGAGGTAGAACTTTTAGGTCTTTAGCTGAGCTTTCCCCAAAGATGGTGTGGGAATTTTTGAACCCTTGGGGCAAGACAGCCTGGAAGTATTGTTTTAGTTGTATGTTGAGTCCTGTCACTCACAAGCCAAAATTTCTTGTGACTCTGGGACTAATGGAATACAAAAGAAGGCATCAGTGAAGACTAATACAGAATACCAAGTCCTGGTGGTTGGTAGAATGACCAGCAGGGTGTAGGATTTAGGAACTACTGGAGGTATATCCTCAGTGGCTTCACTGACTGTCCTGACATCCTTTACCAGGACTCCAGCAGCCCATGGGGCTCTCGAGGTCAGGCCAATCCCAGGATATGGAGCTCACCTGGGCAGGTACCCTACCCCCACCCCAGCCCACGGGGCTCTCATGTTCAGGCCCCTCCCAGGATATGGGATTCCCTGGGCAGGTCCTCTGCAGTCCATGGGGCTCCCGTGGTCAGGCCCCTCCCAGGATACAGAGCTACCCTTGCAGGTACCTTGGCAGGGCTGGGCACACAGGAACCGTGCACATAGCCCTCATTGCAGAGCACTCCCAGCTCACCTGTCGCTCAGATCTGACACAGAGCACCTCAGAGCAGGACTTGAACTAACAAACAGCAGCTCTGACAGGTCTGTGACCCTGGGCATCACTCTGTGCGGCCTCCTCCACCTGGTCTTCCAGAGACTTCCACTGCACCCGGGGCACCAGGCCTCTGTCTCCAACCACCACCCACCCCTCCTCTCCCTGACTCCTGGGTTCCTCTCATTAGGAGAGGGTTTTCTTGAAGTTGTCTCCCACTCATGGGCCAGATAATATAATTAGAAAACAAGCCAGAGCTGCAGCCCCTTGTCTATCCTGACTCTCAGGAGCCCACACCTGTTCCTTGGACCTGGCCAATTCAGCAAGTTCCATTTTCAGCAACTGTGAGCCCCTGAGGGGTGATTATTGGCTGGCTTGGGAAGCCTGACCGTGCCGGCCAGCCCTCCCCAGGTGTGCCTGGGTTGAGATCAATATAAACACCGCTCCAGGCAGCAAGAGCCCCTGCAGCTGTGCCTGACGCCATTTTCTCTGCCCTGTCAGCAGTCTCGGGGCTGGGCTGGTGGGAGGGAGTGAGAGGCCACGGCTTTGTGGGTGTCCCAGTGTGAGTGGGGCTCTGCTGGACTTTCTGCAGCAGTTGCCAAGATGCTACCTGCTAAAGAAGAGGATGTGTCACCCACACCTGCCGCTGGAATTTCTCCCTGGGCACAGGTGAGGAAGGAAGAAAGCAGTGGGGGCCGGGACAGCAGGGGTATCTCAGGCAGGGAAATGGAGAGCTTCCAGAAGAGCACCCAGGGCCAGGACCATCCTGGCTGGCCTGCAGGCACCAAGTCGGCTGGCATGCTGTCCCTCATGTGGCTCCATGGCCCTTCCTCTAGGTTTTCAAGTCCTTGTACATATTCAGGTGTTTAGCCTTGGAAGGGTGGGAACATTTCAGCAGCAGCTGGCCTGGGGCTCGGCCCACGTTTACTCACAGATACCTCGGCACGGTCCACCAGCTTTGCAGTGAGGACGCTTGTTGCGAGGAGCATGCTGGCTGAACGGGAGATGATTCCCCACCACTGACCAACTTCAGAATTGTTTGCAATTGGAGCAAGTGCCCTGAAACGGTTTTCCTCTGTGTAACTGGTGGGTTCTGTTCTTTTTTATCTTTTTTTCGTTTTTGGTTCAAGGTAGATTTTATTCCTCTTTTGTGTATTTACAGATATAAGCATGGAAATAATTTATTCATATAAATACATGTATGTGAAGGGAAGAATATTTTTCTGTTTTACTTTTTTTAATTTTATTTTTTTATTTTGAATTTAATTTTATATTTTTATACAGCAGGTTGTTTTTGGTTATCTACTTTATACATATAAATGTATACATACCAATCCCAATATCTCAACTCCTCCCACCACCATCCCCAACAGCTTTCCCCCCTTGTTGTCCATACGTTTGTTGTATACATGTATTGCTCTATTTCTGCCTTGCAAAACGGTTCATCTGTACAATTTTTCTAGGTTCCACATATATGCATTAATATACAAGATTTGTTTTTCTCTTTCTGACTTACTTCACTCTGTATGACAGTCTCTAGATCCATCAACGTCTCTACAAATGTCCCAATTTCATTCCTTTTTATGGCTTAGTAATATTCCATTTTATATATGTACCACATCTTTATGCATTCGTCTGTCTGTGGGCATTTAGGTTGCTTCCATTTCCTGGATAGTGTAAATAGTGATGCAATGAACATTGTGGTGAATGTCTCTTTTTGATTTATGGTTTTGTCTGGGTATATGCCCAGTAGAGGGATTGCTGTATCATATGGTAATTCTATTCTTAGTTTTATAAGAAACTCCATAACGTTCTCCACAGTGACTGTATCAATTTACGTTCCCAACAATAGTGGAAGAGGATTCCTTATCTCCACACCGTTTCCAGCATTTGTTGTTTGTAGATTTTCTGATGATGCCCATTCTAATAGGTGTGAGGTGATACACCATGGATGAGTCTATTTCGTTGAGCAAAGAGTAGATCTTGTTTATTACGTATTTGGCTTATGGAATGGTATGTGTGCTAATTTCAATCTGTTTTTATACAGCAGCCCAACTCAACTTTCCCCTTAAGCAAGCATAAGGTTTTTATCTAAATGTGAGACTCTGTTCGGTTTTGTAATTCAGTTTATGTGTAGCCAAGTTTACACTCCCTCTATTAGTGATATCTTATGATAATTATCTTTCTTTGTGTGATATATTTCTCTTAGAATCATCATAATTAAATCCACTCAATTTGCTGCTACAGGCCTGATGACATTGATTTCACTGCTGAGTGATATTCCGTTGTACGTAAGTAGCACAACTTCTTTATCCATTTTTTTCTTTCTGGGATATTTAATTTGTACTGGACTCGAGGTTCTTGTAAACACAGCAGCCCTAAATTTTGTGTTGGCTGTGTCTTGTTGATTTTAATTTTCCTAAGCTATAGGGCCAAAAGTGGAAGTGCCCTAGGCTCTGTAGCTTTGTTTTTTAGATGTTTCAGGATACACCATGAACATCTCCAGAGTGTCTATTGGCAATTTACATCCCGCCCATCAGCATAACACGGCTCCCTGTTCTCCATGGCCTGTCCTGTGTTTCTGGTTTTTACACTTTATTCAGATGGCCTTTTTGACGAATGGGAAATGTGACTTCATTGTAGTGTGGATTTCCATTGCTGGAGTGCTTGGTTGGCCAAAATGTTCATATGCGTTTTTTCCTGAATATATTCAGGAAAAATGTATACGCACTTTTTGTCCATGTGCATCACTGTCAAAGATCTGCCGCTTTTCATATGCTTTAAATGCAATTCCAATCTACCTCTTGAAATATGATTCCTGCAATTCTGCCTCGTTTTCAAGTCCTCTTTGCAGACTTACTTCGATATATTTTTGCCAATAGCTGTCATTTATCTCTGCAGGTTTGTGAATTACAGTGCCCCTGAGCTCCTTTCTTAACTCGCTTCCTTGTAAGCTGGCCACAAAACTGCAGGTTTGCTTCAGGCCATAATCAGGGTCCAGCACAGCACTCTGAGCCTTTGGTTAATTCCTCTTCCTGGTGGGAAATTAGAGTTAAATGTGCCCCTCCAGATACCTGCCTCACTCCCAGCCACATGGTGATGTATGTCCTCAGGTTTGAGGCCATATGTGATGGGTTCCTCATCTTTTGATGATGTGGCCCCACTGGTGTGTGGACACTCCTGCCTGGTTCCCATCCCCTTGGTGATGTGGGCCCTCTGGTGAGACTCTGATCCTGGTTGGGTTCCTCACACATCCGTGAGGTGAGCCCTCTTCTCTGAGGTCACTCCTGCCTGGCTGGCACAACCCGCCTTGTTGACTTCGGCACCCTGGTGGCAGTTGGAGCCTGCTGGGAGCCTCCTTCCCGCGGTGATGAGGCCCTCTGGCGTCAGACCCTAATGGCGGGGTTCCCACATTTTCTGATACGTGCTAAGTGGTACGAGGGCACTCCTGCCAGGTTCCCATCCTCATGAGCGTGTGGGCCTTCTGTTCTGAGGTCCTAACGGCTGGGTTGCTCACACTTTCATGATGTGGGCCCTCTGCTGTGAGGTCAATCCTGCCTGGCTGGCGCACGTCGCCTTGGCGATGTGGACCCTCTGGTGGCAGTTGGAGTGTGCTGGGGCCTCCTCCCCTCAGTGATGAGGGCCTTCTGGTGTCAGGCCCTAAGTGCTGGGCTCCACACATTTTCTGATGTGTGCCCAGTGGTGCGAGTCACTCCTGCCAGGTTCCCATCCCCATGGGCATGTGAGACTTCTGTTCTGTGGTCCCAACTGCTGGGTTGCTCACAGTTTCATGATGTGGGCCCTTTGCTGTGTGTTCACTCTGGCCTGTATCCCATAGTGTCAGTGCTCTGGGCCTCCAGCTTGGAGTTTCCAACTTCTCGATTCCTCACCTTTTTTATTCTATGGGCCCTCGGTTGTGCGTCTCCTCCTGCATGCCTCACTCCCAGCCCCTTCGTGATGTGTGTCCCCTTGTTTGAGGCCACATGTGCTGTGTTCCTCACCTTTCTATAATGTGGCCACACTGGTGTGAGGACACTCTTGCCTGGTTCCCATTCCCTTGGTGATGTTGGCCCCACTGCTGTTAGGACAGTCTTGCCTGGTTCCCATCCCCTTGGTGATGTTGGCCCTCTGGTGAGAGTCTGATCCTGGTTAGGTTCCTCACCCTTCTGTGAGGTGGGCCCTCTGCTCTGAGCTCACTCCTGCCTGGCTGGCACACCCCGCCTTGGCAACGTCGGCCATATGGTGGCAGTTGGAGCCTGCTGGGAGCCTCCTCCCCTCAGTGATGAGGGCCCTCTGGCTTCAGGCCCTAACTGCTGGGTTCCCACATTTTCTGATTCATGCTAAGTGGTGCAAGGACACTCCTGCCAGGTTCCCATCCCCATGGGGATGTGAGCCTTCTGCTCTGAGGTCCCAACGGCTGTGTTGCTCACAGTTTCATGATGAGGGCCCTCTGGTGTGAGTTCACTCCTGCCTAGATCCCATAGCCTCGCTGCTCCTGGCTGCCTGCCGGGGGTTCCAACTGTGGGATTCCTCACCTTTTTTATTCTATGGTCCCTCTGTTTTGAGGATCCTCTGGCCTGCCTCACTCCCAGCCCCTTGGTGATGTGTGTCCTCAGGTTTGAGGCCACGTGTGCTGGGTCCCTCAAATTATGGTGATGTAGCCCCACTGGTGTGAGGACACTCCTGCCTGGTTCCCATTCCCTTGGTGATGTTGGCCCTCTGGTGACAGTCTGATCCTTGTTGGGTTCCTCACACTTCTGTGAGGTGGGCTTTCTGCTCTGAGGTCACTCCTGCCTGGTTGGCACACCCCGCCTTGGTGACATCGGCCTTATGGTGGCAGTTAGAGCCTGCTGGGAGCCTCCTCCCCTCGGTGATGAGGGTCCTCTGGCCTCAGGTCCTAACTGCTGGGTTCCCACATTTTCTGATTCGTGGAAGTGGGCCGAGGACACTCCTGTCAGGTTCCCATCCCCATAGGGATGTGGGCCTTCTG
This sequence comes from Phocoena phocoena, assembly GCF_963924675.1. Taxonomy (NCBI): domain Eukaryota; kingdom Metazoa; phylum Chordata; class Mammalia; order Artiodactyla; family Phocoenidae; genus Phocoena; species Phocoena phocoena. Next base: position 2,850,583 of record NW_027077598.1, on the reverse strand, counting down.
CTCTGAGGTCCCATCCGCTGGGTTTCTCACAGTTTCATGATGTGGGACCTCTGCTGTGAGTTTGCTGTGGCCTGGATCCCATAGACTCTGTGCTCTGGGCGGCCTACTGGCCAGTTCCAACTGCTGGATTCCTCACAACTTTTATTCTGTGGGCTCTGTTTTGTGAGGATACTCCTGCTTGCCTCACTCCTAGCCCCGTGGAGATGTGGGTCCCCTGTTTTAGGCCACATGTTCTGGGTTCCTCACCTTTCTATAATGTGGCCACACTGGTGTGAGGACCCTCCTGCCTGGTTCCGATCCCCTTGGTGATGTGGGCCCTCTGGTGAGAGTCTTATCCTGGCTGGTTTCCTCACCCTTCTGTGAGGTAGGCCCTCTGCGGTGAGGTCACTCCTGCCTGGCTGGCACACATCACCTTGGTGACGTGGGCCCTCAGCTGGGAGTTGGTGTCTGCTGCGAGTCTCCGTCCCTCGGTAATGAGGGCCCTCTTGCGTCAGACCCTAACTCCTGGGCTCCCAAAATTTGCAGATGTGCGACCTGTGGTGCGAGTACACTCCTGTCAGGTTCCCAACCCCATGGGAATTTGGGCCTTCTGCTCTGAGGTCCCAACGGCTGGGGTGCTCACAGTTTCATGATGAGGGCCCTCTGATGTGCGTTCATTCCGGCCTAGATCCCATAGGCTTGCTGCTCCTGGGCGCCTGCTGGGAGGTTCCAACTGCGGGATTCCTCACCTTTTTTATTCTATGGGCCCTCTGTTTTGAGGCTCCTCCTGCCTGCCTCAATCCCAGCGCCGTTGTGATGTGTGTCCTCTGGTGTGAGGCCACGTGTGCTGGGTCCCTCACCTTTCGATGATGTGGCCCCAATGGTGTGAGGACACTCGTGCCTGTTTCCCAGCCCCTTGGTGATGTGGCCCCTCTGGTGAGAGTCTGATCCTGGCTGGGTTCCTTACCGTTCTGTGAGGTGGGCCCTGTGCTCTGAGGTAACTCCTGCCTGGCTTGCTCCCATTGCCTTGGTGACGTCGGCCCTCTGGTGGCAGTTGGATCCTTTTGGAGACTCCTGTCCTCGGTGATGAGGTCCCTCTGGCGTCAGGCTCTAACTGCTGGGCTCCCCAGGTTTTCTGATGTGAGCCCAGTGATGCCAGGACACTCGTGAAATGTTCCCATCCCCATGGCGATATGGGCCTTCTGCTCTGAGGTTCCAACGACTGGGTTGCTCACAGTTTCCTGATGTTAGCTCTCTGGTGTTAGTTCACTCATTCCTAGATCCCATAGCCTCTGTACTCTGGGCCGCCTGCTGGGAAGTTCCAACTGCTGGGTTCCTCACCTTTTTTATTCTTTGGGCCCTGTGTTGGGAGGCTCCTCCTGCCTGTGTCACTCCCAGCCCCTTGGTGATGTAGGTCCTCTGGTTTGTGGCCACATGTGCCAGTTTCCTCATCTTTTAGTGATGTGGCCCCACTGGTGTGAGGACACTCGTGCCTGGTTCCCGTCCCCTTGGTGATATGGGCCCTCTGGTGAGAGTCTGATCCTGGTTGGGTTCCTCACACTTCTTTGAGGTGGGCCGTCTGCTGTGAGGTCACTCCTGCCTGGCTGGCACACCCCGCCTTGGCGACGTGGGCCCTCTTGTGGTAGTTGGAACATGCTGGGAGCCTCCTCCCCTCAGTGATGAGGGCCCTCTGGCATCAGGCCCTAACTGCTGGGTACCCACATTTTCTGATATGTGCTAAGTGGTGCGAGGACACTCCTGCCATGCTCCCAACACCTTGGGGATGTGGACCTTCTGCTCTGAGGTCCAAATGGCTGGGTTGCTCGCAGTTTCATGATGTGGACCCTCTGCTGTGAGTTTACTGCGGCCTGAATCGCATAGACTTGGTGCTCTTGGCCGCCTGCTGGGAGGTTCCCATTGCTGGATTCCTCAGCTTTTTTATTCTATGGGCCCTGTGTTGTGAGGCTACTCCTGCCTGCCTCATTCCGAGCCCCTTGGAGATGTGGGTCTTCTGGTTTAGGCCACATGTGCTGGGTTCCTCACCTTTCTATGATGTGGCCACACTGGTGTGAAGACTCTCCTGCCTGGTTCTGACCACCTTGGTGATGTGGGCCCTCTGGTGAGAGTCTTATCCTGGCTGTGTTCCTCACCCTTCTGTGAAGTAGGCCCTCTGCGGTGAGGTCACTCCTACCTGGCTGTCACACGTCACCTTGGCGACGTGGGACCTCAGTTGGGTGTTGGTGCCTGATTGGAGTCTCCTACCCTTGGTAATGAGGGCCCTCTGGCGTCAGGCCCTAACTCCTGGGTTCCCTAAATTCTCTGATGTGTGCCCTGTGGTGCGAGTACACTTCTGACAGGTTCCCAACCCCATGGGAATGTGGGCCTTCTGCTCTGAGATCCCAACGCCTAGGCTGCTCACAGTTTCATGATGACGGCCCTCTGGTGTGAGATCACTCCGGCCTGGATCCCATAGTCTCGCTGCTCCTGGCCGCCTGCTGGGAGGATCCAACTGCGGGATTCTTCACCTCTTTAATTCTATGGTCCCTCTGTTTTGAGGCTCCTCCTGCCTGCCTCAATCCCAGCTCCCTTGTGATGTGTGTCCTCTGGTTTGAGGCCACGTGTGCTGGGTCCCTCACTTTTCGGTGATGTGGCCCCACTAGTGTGAGGACACTCCTGCCTGGTTCCCATTCCCTTGGTGATGTGGGCCCTCTGGTGAGAATCTGATCCTCTTTAGTTCTTCACACTTCTGTGAGGTTGACCCTCTGCTCTGAGGTCACTCCTGCCTGGTTGTCGCACTCCGCATTGGCGACGTCGCCCCTCTGGTAGCAGTCGGAGCTGGCTGGGAGCCACCGCCCCTCGGTGATGAGGGCCCTCTGGCATCAGGCACTAATTGCTGGGCTCCCCACATTTTTTCATGTGTGCCCACTCTTGCGATGACACTCCTGCTTGTTTCCCTTCCCCATGGGGATGTGGGCCTTCTGCTCTGAGGTCACAACGGCTGGGTTGCTTACAGAATCACAATGAGGGCCCTCTGTTGTGAGTTCATGCCGGCCTGGATCTCATAGCCTCAGTGCTCTGGGCCGCCTGCTAGGAAGATCCAACTGCTGGTTTCCACACCTTTTGTATACAATGGGACATGTGTTGTGAGGTTAATCCTGCCTGCCTCACTCCGAAACCCATGGTGATGTGGGTCCTCTGGTTTGAGGCCACATGTGCTGGGTACCTCAACTTTTGATGATGTGGCCCCACGGGTGTGAGGACACTCCTGCCTGGTTCCCATCACCTTGGTGATGTGGGCCCTCTGGGGAGAGTCTGATCCTGGCTGGGTTCCCTACCATTCTGTGAGGTGGGCCCTCTGATGTCAGGTCACTCCTGCCTGGCTAGCTCACATCGCCTTGGCGACGTGGGCCCTCTGTTGGCCACTGGAGCATGCTGGGAGCCTCCTACTCCCGTGAATGATGGCCCTGGAAAAAATGCATATGCCCTTTTTGGCCAAGTGCTTCATTGAAGAGGTTCTGCCACTTCTCTTATGCTTTCAGAGCAATTCACGTCTACCTCCTGAAATCGGATTCCAGCAATTCTGCCCCACTTTCAAGTCCTCTTCGCAGCCTTAATTCAATATATTTTTGTACGATTTCTGTCATTTATAAGTCTGCAGGTATGTGAATGACAGTGCCCCTGAGCTCCTTTCCTCAACTCGCTTTCTTGTGAGCTGGCCACAAAACCGCAGGATTGCTTCAGGCCCTAATCTTGTTCCAGCACGGCATGCTGAGCCTTTGGTTAATTCCTTTTCCTGTTGGGAAATGAGTGTTAAAATTGCCCGTGCATACTGGGCATATACCCTGAGAAAACCAAAATTCAAAAAGAGTCATGTACCAAAATGTTCATTGCAGCTCTATTTACAATAGCCAGGACATGGAAAGAACCTAAGCGCCCATCATCGGACGAATGGATAAAGAAGATGTGGCACATATACACAATGGAATATTACTCAGCCTTAAAAAGAAATGAAACTGAGTTATTTGTAATGAGATGGATAGACCTAGAGTCTGTCATACAGAGTGAAGTAAGTCAGAAAGAAAAAGACAAATAGCGTATGCTAACACATATATATGGAATTTAAAGGAAAAAAATGTCATGAAGAACCTAGGGATAAGACAGGAATAGAGGTGCAGACCTACTGGAGAACGGAATTGAGGATATGGGGAGGGGGAATGGTGAGTTTTGACAGGGCGAGAGAGAGTCATGGACATATACACACTAACAAATGTAGTAAAGTAGATAGCAAGAGGGAAGCAGCCGCAAGGCACAGGGATATTAGCTCGGGGCGTTGGGACAGCCTGGAGGGGTGGAAGGGGGAGAGAGGGAGGGAGGGAGACACAAGAGGGAAGACACAGGGAGCATATGTATATGTATAGCTGATTCACTTTGTTATAAAGCAAAAACTAACACACCATTGTAAAGCAATTATACCCCAATAAAGATGTTAAAAAAAAGTATTTGCCCGTGCACACACTTACAGATAGTCTCCCATTGGTTCTCCTTATTCCTGTTCATCTTGCGCAGAAATTGCAAACAGTGCCAAACAGGAGGTTAAAGGCACTGACTCTCCAAATGGGGAGAGTGTAAGAAAAGGGTCTGGAATGGTGAACCTGAGTACCAGGGGACGAAAACAGACATGCATGTAAAAAGGTTTCCCAGTCACACGGTGGAGCATACTCTGGGTTTCCCATGCAAATTTTAGCAGAAGGAAGAATCCCTTGACCCTGGAGAGTTGGGAACCATGGAATGGGTACCAGGCAGTATGACATCAAAGGGTCTGCATTTGCTCACTGAACCTCACCAATGCTATCAGCCCAAAGGGTCAAGCCTTATCTCTCACCCAGCTCTGGGTGTAGATGTGGTAAACCAGGTTGCATCACATGCCCTGTGTGAGTTATTTAAGAATTGCTCTCTATTTCACTGTCATTGTGTTTTGTTTTTGAAATTTTTTTTGACACTGGGATTTATCGGATTTTCACTGCTGCGTTAATGCCGCTGTACACACTCTTGATTCTCTTACGGAGACATAAATATCCACGGGTTTTAAGATTCTTCCTAGTCAGGTATATTCCTAGGCGTTGAATATGTGGTGTTGAGTCCATTTCGTTGAGCAAGGAGTAGGTCTTGTCTATTACATATTTGGCTTATGGAACGGTATCTGTGCTAATTTCAGTCTCTGGTTTTATGCAGCACTCCAACGCACCTTTCTCCATAAGAAAGCACAAGTTGGTTTTCTAAATTTGAGACTGTTCTGTTTTGTAATTCAGTTCATGTGTAGTCAAGTTTACATACTGTGTATTAGTGATATTTTATGATGTTTCTTTTTATGTGTGACTTATTTCACGTAGAATCACCATACCTGTATCCACTCACTATGCCACTACGGGCCTGATGACACAGATTTCATTGCTGAGTGATATTCCATTGTACGTACGTACCACAACTTCTTTATCCATTGTTTGCTCTCTGAGATATTTACCTGGTACTGTAAACGAGGTTCTTGTGAACAGAGAGGTCCCAAACTTTGAGGTGGCTGGGTGTCTTTGATTTTAATTTCACTAAGCTGTAGGACCATAAGTGGAAGTGCCATAGGCTGTGTTGCTTTGTTTCTTACGTGTTTCAGGAAACACATAACACTTCTCCAGAATGGCTGTTGGCAATTTACATCATATGCATCAGTATAATAAGGATCCCTGTTTTCCATTGCCTGTCCTCCGTTTCTGGATTTTACAATTTTTTTAAATGGCCCTTTTGCCCTGGGGGGCACTGAGATTTCATTGTAGTGCAGGTTTATTTACAAGCTTCTTGGTTGGCCAAAAAGTGCGTATGCGTTTTTTCCTGAATATATTTAGGGAAAAAAGCATCCGCACTTTTTGGACAAGTGCATCATTATCGACGTTCTGCCCCTTTTCCTATTCTTTAAGTGCAATTCCAGTTTAACCCTTCAATCGTTTTCCTGAATTTCTGCCCCGCTTTCAAGTCCCCTTCGCAGGCTTACTTCAATATATTTTTGGAGGATAGCTGTCATTTATAACTCTGCAGGTTTGTGAATTACAGTGCTCCTGAGCTCCTTTCTTCAACTCGCTTTCTTGTGAGCTGGGCACAAAACCGCAGGATTGCTTCAGGCACTAATCTCTTTCCAGCAGGGCACGCTGAGCGTTTGGTTAATTCCTCTTCCTGGTGGGAAATGAGCATTACATTTGCCCGTGCAGACACCTACAGCTAGTCTCTCATTGGTTCTCCCTATTCCTGTTCATCTTGCACAGAAATGGCAAGCTATGCCAAACAGGAGGTTAAAGGCACTGACTCTCCAAGGGGGGAGAGTGTTAGTAAAGCATCTGGAATGGTGAACCCGAGGACCAGGAAACGAAAACTGAGATGCATTTTAAATCGTTTCCCAATCACACAGTGGACGATACTCTGGGTTTCCCATGCATGTTTTAGCTGGAGGAAGAATCCCTTGAACCTGGAGAGTTGGGACCCATGGAATGGGTACCATGCAGTATGACTTCAAAGGGTCTGCATTTGCTCACCGAAACTCACCAATGCTATTAGCCTGAAGTGTCCAGCCTTATGTCTCAATCAGCTCTGGGTGTAGATGTTGTCAATCCCGGTTGCATCACATGCCCTGAGTGAATTGTATAAGAATTGCTCTCTATTTCACTGTCTTTGTGTTTTGTTTCTGAAATTTATTTTGATAATGGGATTTATCGGATTTTCACTGCTGCGTTTATGCCGCTGTACACACGCTTGATTCTCTTATGGAGACATATAAATCCATGGGTTTTAAGATTCTTCCTAGTCAGGTATATTCCGAGGCGTTGAATATGAGGTGTTGGGTCCATTTCGTTGAGCAAGGAGTAGGTCTTGTCTATTACATATTTGGCTTATGGAAAGTTATCTGTGCTAATTTCAGTCTCTGGTTTTATGCAGCACCCCAACGCACCTTTCCCCATAAGCAAGCACTAGTTGGTTTTCTAAATTTGAGACCCTGTTCTGTTTTGTAATTCAGTTCATGTGTAGTCAAGTTTACATTCCGTGTATTAGTGATATCTTATGATGTTTCTTTTTCTGTGTGACGTAGTTCACGTAGAATCACCGTACCTGCATCCACTCACTATGCCGCTACGGGCCTGATGACACAGATTTCATTGCTGAGTGATATTGCATTGTACGTACGTGCCACAATTTCTTTATCCATTTTTTGCTTTCTGGGATATTTACCTGATACTGTAGACGAGCTTCTTGTGAACACAGCCGTCCCAAATATTGGGGTGGCTGTCTGTTTTTGATTTTAATTTCCGTAAGCTATAGGACCATAAGTGGAAGTGCCATAGGCTGTGTTGCTTTGTTTCTTACGTGTTTCAGGAAACACCATACACTTCTCCAGGGTGGCTGCTGGCAATTTACATCCTGCCAATCAGCATAACAAGGCTCCCTGTTCTCCATATCCTGTCCTACCTTTCTGGATTTTACACTTTTTTCAGATGGCCCTTTTGCCCCGGGGTGGCAGTGAGATTTCATTGTAGTGCAGATTTCCTTTACAGGCTTGCTTGGTTGGCCAAAAAGGGCGTATGCGTTTTTTCCTGAATATATTCAGGAAAAAACGCATACGCCCTTTTTGGCCAAGTGCATCATTGTCGACATTGTGCCTCTTTTCCTATGCTTTCAGGGCAATTACAGTCTACCCCCTGCAATCGTTTTCCTGAAATTCAGCCCCGCTTTCAAGTCCCCTTCGCAGGCTTACTTCAATATATTTTTGGACGATAGCTGTCATTTATAACTCTGCAAGTTTGTGAAGTACAGTGCCCCTGAGCTCCTTTCTTCAACTCGCTTTCTTGTGAGCTTGGCACAAAACTGCAGGATTGCTTCAGGCCCTAATCTGTTTCCAGCAGGGCACACTGAGCCTTTGTTTAATTCCTCTTCCTGGTGGGCAATGAGCGTTACATTTGCCCGTGCAGACACCTACAGCTAGTCTCTCATTGGTTCTCCCTATTCCTGTTCATCTTGCACAGAAATGGCAAGCTGTGCCAAACAGGAGGTTAAAGGCACTGACTCTCCAAGCGGGGAGAGTGTTAGTAAAGCATCTGGAATGGTGAACCCGAGGACCAGGATACGAAAACTGAGATGCATTTTAAATCGTTTCCCAATCACACGGTGGACGATACTCTGGGTTTCCCATGCATGTTTTAGCTGGAGGAAGAATCCCTTGAACCTGGAGAGTTGGGACCCATGGAATGGGTACCATGTAGTATGACTTCAAAGGGTCTGCATTTGCTCACCGAAACTCACCAATGCTATCAGCCTGAAGTGTCCAGCCTTATGTCTCAACCAGCTCTGGGTGTAGATGTGGTCAATCCCGGTTGCATCACATGCCCTGAGTGAATTATTTAAGAATTGCTCTCTATTTCACTGTCTTTGTGTTTTGTTTTCAAAATTTATTTTGATAATGGGATTTATCGGATTTTCACTGCTGCGTTTCGGCCGCTGTACACACGCTTGATTCTCTTATGGAGACATATATATCCATGGGTTTTAAGATTCTTCCTAGTCAGGTATATTCCTAGGCGTTGAATATGTGGTGTTGGGTCCATTTCGTTAAGCAAGAGTAGGTCTTGTCTATTACATATTTGGCTTATGGAAAGTTATCTGTGCTAATTTCAGTCTCTGGTTTTATGCAGCACCCCAAGGCACCTTTCCCCATAAGCAAGCACTAGTTGGTTTTCTAAATTTGAGATCCTGTTCTTTTTTGTAATTCAGTTCATGCGTAGTCAAGTTTACATTCCGTGTATTAGTGATATCTTATGATGTTTCTTTTTCTGTGTGACGTAGTTCACGTAGAATCACCGTACCTGCATCCACTCACTAAGCCGCTACGGGCCTGATGACACAGATTTCATTGCTGAGTGATATTGCATTGTACGTACGTGCCACAACTTCTTTATCCATTTTTTGCTTTCTGGGATATTTACCTGATACTGTAGACGAGCTTCTTGTGAACACAGCCGTCCCAAATATTGGGGTGGCTGTCTGTTTTTGATTTTACTTTCCGTAAGCTATAGGACCATAAGCGGAAGTGCCATAGGCTGTGTTGCTTTGTTTCTTACGTGTTTCAGGAAACACCATACACTTCTCCAGGGTGGCTGCTGGCAATTTACATCCTGCCAATCAGCATAACAAGGCTCCCTGTTCTCCATATCCTGTCCTACCTTTCTGGATTTTACACTTTTTTCAGATGGCCCTTTTGCCCGGGGTGGCAATGAGATTTCATTGTAGTGCAGATTTCCTTTACAGGCTTGCTTGGTTGGCCAAAAAGGGCGTATGCGTTTTTTTCTGAATATATTCAGGAAAAAACGCATACGCCCTTTTTGGCCAAGTGCATCATTGTCGACATTGTGCCTCTTTTCCTATGCTTTCAGGGCAATTCCAGTCTACCCCCTGCAATCGTTTTCCTGAAATTCAGCCCCGCTTTCAAGTCCCCTTCGCAGGCTTACTTCAATATATTTTTGGACGATAGCTGTCATTTATAACTCTGCAAGTTTGTGAAGTACAGTGCCCCTGAGCTCCTTTCTTCAACTCGCTTTCTTGTGAGCTGGGCACAAAACCGCAGGATTGCTTCAGGCCCTAATCTGTTTCCAGCAGGGCACAATGAGCCTTTGTTTAATTCCTCTTCCTGGTGGGCAATGAGCGTTACATTTGCCCGTGCAGACACCTACAGCTAGTCTCTCATTGGTTCTCCCTATTCCTGTTCATCTTGCACAGAAATGGCAAGCTGTGCCAAACAGGAGGTTAAAGGCACTGACTCTGCAAGCGGGGAGAGTGTTAGTAAAGCATCTGGAATGGTGAACCCGAGGACCAGGATACGAAAACTGAGATGCATTTTAAATCGTTTCCCAATCACACGGTGGACGATACTCTGGGTTTCCCATGCATGTTTTAGCTGGAGGAAGAATGCCTTGAACCTGGAGAGTTGGGACCCATGGAATGGGTACCATGCAGTATGACTTCAAAGGGTCTGCATTTGCTCACCGAAACTCACCAGTGCTATCAGCCTGAAGTGTCCAGCCTTATGTCTCAACCAGCTCTGGGTGTAGATGTGGTCAATCCCGGTTGCATCACATGCCCTGATTGAATTATTTAAGAATTGCTCTCTATTTCACTGTCTTTGTGTTTTGTTTTCGAAATTTATTTTGATAATGGGATTTATCGGATTTTCACTGCTGCATTTCCGCCGCTGTACACATGCATGATTCTCTTACGGAGACATATATATCCATGGGTTTTAAGATTCTTCCTAGTCAGGTATATTCCTAGGCGTTGAATATGTGGTGTTGAGTCCATTTCGTTGAGCAAGGAGTAGGTCTTGTGTATTACATATTTGGCTTATGGAATGTTATCTGTGCTAATTACAGTCTCTGGTTTTATGCAGCACCCCAACGCACCTTTCCCCATAAGCAAGCACTAGTTGGTTTTCTACATTTGAGACCCTGTTCTGTTTTGTAATTCAGTTCATGTGTAGTCAAGTTTACATTCCGTGTATTAGTGATATCTTATGATGTTTCTTTTTCTGTGTGACGTAGTTCACGTAAAATCACCGTACCTGCATCCACTTACTATGCCGCTACGGGCCTGATGACACAGATTTCATTGCTGAGTGATATTGCATTGCACGTACGTGCCACAACTTCTTTATCCATTTTTTGCTTTCTGGGATATTTACCTGATACTGTAGATGAGCTTCTTGTGAACACAGCCGTCCCAAATATTGGGGTGGCTATCTGTTTTTGATTTTAATTTCCGTAAGCTATAGGACCATAAGTGGAAGTGCCATAGGCTGTGTTGCTTTGTTTCTTTCGTGTTTCAGGAAACACCATACACTTCTCCAGGGTGGCTACTGGCAATTTACATCCTGCCAATCAGCAAAACAAGGCTCCCTGTTCTCCATATCCTGTCCTACCTTTCTGGATTTCACACTTTTTTCAGATGGCCCTTTTGCCCGGGGGGGCAGTGAGATTTCATTGTAGTGCAGATTTCCTTTACAGGCTTGCTTGGTTGGCCAAAAAGGGCGTATGTGTTATTTCCTGAATATATTCAGGAAAAATCGCATACGCCCTTTTTGGCCAAGTGCATCATTGTCGACGTTGTGCCTCTTTTCCTATGCTTTCAGGGCAATTCCAGTCTACCCCCTGCAATCGTTTTCCTGAAATTCAGCCTCGCTTTCAAGTCACCTTCGCAGGCTTACTTCAATATATTTTTGGAGGATAGCTGTCATTTATAACTCTGCAGGTTTGTGAAGTACAGTGCCCCTGAGCTCCTTTCTTCAACTCGCTTTCTTGTGAGCTGGGCACAAAACCGCAGGATTGCTTCAGGCCCTAATCTGTTTCCAGCAGGGCACACTGAGCCTTTGTTTAATTCCTCTTCCTGGTGGGCAATGAGCGTTACATTTGCCCGTGCAGACACCTACAGCTAGTCTCTCATTGGTTCTCCCTATTCCTGTTCATCTTGCACAGAAATGGCAAGCTGTGCCAAACAGGAGGTTAAAGGCACTGACACTCCAAGTGGGGAGAGTGTTAGTAAAGCATCTGGAATGGTGAACCCGAGGACCAGGATACGAAAACTGAGATGCATTTTAAATCGTTTCCCAATCACACGGTGGACGATACTCTGGGTTTCCCATGCATGTTTTAGCTGGAGGAAGATTGCCTTGAACCTGGAGAGTTGGGACCCATGGAATGGGTACCATGCAGTATGACTTCAAGGGGTCTGCATTTGCTCAACGAAACTCACCAGTGCTATCAGCCAGAAGTGTCCAGCCTTATGCCTCAACCAGCTCTGGGTGTAGATGTGGTCAATCCCGGTTGCATCACATGCCCTGAGTGAATTATTTAAGAATTGCTCTCTATTTCACTGTCTTTGTGTTTTGTTTTCGAAATTTATTTTGATAATGGGATTTATCGGATTTTCACTGCTGCATTTCCGCCGCTGTACACACGCTTGATTCTCTTACGGAGACATATATATCCATGGGTTTTAAGATTCTTCCTAGTCAGGTATATTCCTAGGCGTTGAATATGTGGTGTTGGGTCCATTTCGTTGAGCAAGGAGTAGGTCTTGTCTATTACATATTTGGCTTATGGAAAGTTATCTGTGCTAATTTCAGTCTCTGGTTTTATGCAGCACCCCAAGGCACCTTTCCCCATAAGCAAGCACTAGTTGGTTTTCTAAATTTGAGACCCTGTTCTTTTTTGTAATTCAGTTCATGTGTAGTCAAGTTTACATTCCGTGTATTAGTGATAATTTATGATGTTTCTTTTTCTGTGTGACGTAGTTCACGTAGAATCACCGTACCTGCATCCACTCACTATGCCACTACGGGCCTGATGACACAGATTTCATTGCTGAGCGATATTGCATTGTACGTACGTGCCACAACTTCTTTATCCATTTTTTGCTTTCTGGGATATTTACCTGATACTGTAGACGAGCTTCTTGTGAACACAGCCGTCCCAAATATTGGGGTGGCTGTCTGTATTTGATTTTAATTTCCGTAAGCTATAGGACCATAAGTGGAAGTGCCATAGGCTGTCTTGCTTTGTTTCTTATGTGTTTCAGGAAACACCATACACTTCTCCAGGGTGGCGGCTGGCAATTTACATCCTGCCAATCAGCATAACAAGGCTCCCTGTTCTCCATATCCTGTCCTACCTTTCTGGATTTTACACTTTTTTCAGATGGCCCTTTTGCCCGGGGGGGCAGTGAGATTTCATTGTAGTGCAGATTTCCTTTACAGGCTTGCTTGGTTGGCCAAAAAGGGCGTATGCGTTTTTTCCTGAATATATTCAGGAAAAAACGCATACGCCCTTTTTGGCCAAGTGCATCATTGTCGAAGTTGTGCCTCTTTTCCTATGCTTTCAGGGCAATTCCAGTCTACCCCCTGCAATCGTTTTCCTGAAATTCTGCCCCGCTTTCAAGTCCCCTTCGCAGGCTTACTTCAATATATTTTTGGAGGATAGCTGTCATTTATAACTCTGCAGGTTTGTGAAGTACAGTGCCCCTGAGCTCCTTTCTTCAACTCGCTTTCTTGTGAGCTGGGCACAAAACCGCAGGATTGCTTCAGGCCCTAATCTGTTTCCAGCAGGGCACACTGAGCCTTTGTTTAATTCCTCTTCTTGGTGGGCAATGAGCGTTACATTTGCCCGTGCAGACACCTACAGCTAGTCTCTCATTGGTTCTCCCTATTCCTGTTCATCTTGCACAGAAATTGCAAGCTGTGCCAAACAGGAGGTTAAAGGCACTGACTCTCCAAGCGGGGAGAATGTTAGTAAATCATCTGGAATGGTGAACCCGAGGACCAGGAAATGAAAACTGAGATGCATTTTAAATCGTTTCCCAATCACACGGTGGACGATACTCTTGGTTTCCCATGCATGTTTTAGCTGGAGGAAGAATCCCTTGAACCTGGAGAGTTGGGACCCATGGAATGGGTACCATGCAGTATGACTTCAAAGGGTCTGCATTTGCTCACCGAAACTCACCAATGCTATCAGCTTGAAGTGTCCAGCCTTATGTCTCAACCAGCTCTGGGTGTAGATGTGGTCAATCCCGGTTGCATCACATGCCCTGAGTGAATTATTTAAGAATTGCTCTCTATTTCACTGTCTTTGTGTTTTGTTTTCGAAATTTATTTTGATAATGGGATTTATCGGATTTTCACTGCTGCGTTTCCGCCGCTGTACACACGCTTGATTCTCTTACGGAGACATATATATCCATGGGTTTTAAGATTCTTCCTAGTCAGGTATATTCCTAGGCGTTGAATATGTGGTGTTGGGTCCATTTCGTTGAGCAAGGAGTAGGTCTTGTCTATTACATATTTGGCTTATGGAAAGTTATCTGTGCTAATTTCAGTCTCTGGTTTTATGCAGCACCCCAAGGCACCTTTCCCCATAAGCAAGCACTAGTTGGTTTTCTAAATTTGAGACCCTGCTCTGTTTTGTAATTCAGTTCATGTGTAGTCAAGTTTACATTCCGTGTATTAGTGATATCTTATGATGTTTCTTTTTCTGTGTGACGTAGTTCACGTAGAATCACCGTACCTGCATCCACTCACTATGCCGCTACGGGCCTGATGACACAGCTTTCATTGCTGAGTGATATTGCATTGTACGTACGTGCCACAACTTCTTTATCCATTTTTTGCTTTCTGGGATATTTACCTGATACTGTAGACGAGCTTCTTGTGAACACAGCCGTCCCAAATATTGGGGTGGCTGTCTGTTTTTGATTTTAATTTCCGTAAGCTATAGGACCATAAGTGGAAGTGCCATAGGCTGTGTTGCTTTGTTTCTTACGTGTTTCAGGAAACACCATACACTTCTCCAGGGAGGCGGCTGGCAATTTACATCCTGCCAATCAGCATAACAAGGCTCCCTGTTCTCCATATCCTGTCCTACCTTTCTGGATTTTACACTTTTTTCAGATGGCCCTTTTGCCCGGGGGGGCAGTGAGATTTCATTGTAGTGCAGATTTCCTTTACAAGCTTGCTTGGTTGGCCAAAAAGGGCGTATGCGTTTTTTCCTGAATATATTCAGGAAAAAACGCATACGCCCTTTTTGGCCAAGTGCATCATTGTCGACGTTCTGCCTCTTTTCCTATGCTTTCAGGGCAATTCCAGTCTACCCCCTGCAATCGTTTTCCTGAAATTCAGCCCCGCTTTCAAGTCCCCTTCGCAGGCTTACTTCAATATATTTTTGGAGGATAGCTGTCATTTATAACTCTGCAGGTTTGTGAAGTACAGTGCCCCTGAGCTCCTTTCTTCAACTCGCTTTCTTGTGAGCTGGGCACAAAACCGCAGGATTGCTTCAGGCCCTAAACTGTTTCCAGCAGGGCACACTGAGCCTTTGTTTAATTCCTCTTCCTGGTGGGCAATGAGCGTTACATTTGCCCGTGCAGACACCTACAGCTAGTCTCTCATTGGTTTTCCCTATTCCTGTTCATCTTGTACAGAAATTGCAAGCTGTGCGAAACAGGAGGTTAAAGGCACTGACTCTCCAAGCGGGGAGAATGTTAGTAAAGCATCTAAAATGGTGAACCCGAGGACCAGGATACGAAAACTGAGATGCATTTTAAATCATTTCCAAATCACACGGTGGACGATACGCTGGGTTTCCCATGCATGTTTTAGCTGGAGGAAGAATCCCTTGAACCTGGAGAGTTGGGACCCATGGAATGGGTACCATGCAGTATGACTTCAAAGGGTCTGCATTTGCTCACCGAAACTCACCAATGCTATCAGCCTGAAGTGTCCAGCCGTATGTCTCAACCAGCTCTGGGTGTAGATGTGGTCAATCACGGTTGCATCACATGCCCTGAGTGAATTATTTAAGAATTGCTCTCTATTTCACTGTCTTTGTGTTTTGTTTTCGAAATTTATTTTGATAATGGGATTTATCGGATTTTCACGGCTGCGTTTTGGCCACTGTACACACGCTTGATTCTCTTACGGAGACATATATATCCATGGGTTTTAAGATTCTTCCTAGTCAGGTATATTCCTAGGCGTTGAATATGTGGTGTTGGGTCCATTTCGTTGAGCAAGGAGTAGGTCTTGTCTATTACATATTTCGCTTATGGAAAGTTATCTGTGCTAATTTCAGTCTCTGGTTTTATGCAGCACCCCAAGGCACCTTTCACCATAAGCAAGCACTAGTTGGTTTTCTAAATTTGAGACCCTGTTCTGTTTTGTAATTCAGTTCATGTGTAGTCAAGTTTACATTCCGTGTATTAGTGATATCTTATGATGTTTCTTTTTCTGTGTGACGTAGTTTACGTAGAATCACCGTACCTGAATCCACTCACTATGCCGCTACGGGCCTGATGACACAGATTTCATTGCTGAGTGATATTGCATTGCACGTACGTGCCACAACTTCTTTATCCATTTTTTGCTTTCTGGGATATTTACCTGATACTGTAGACGAGCTTCTTGTGAACACAGCCGTCCCAAACTTTGGTGTGGCTCTCTGTTTTTGATTTTAATTTCCGTATGCTATAGGACCATAAGTGGAAGTGCCATAGGCTGTGTTGCTTTGTTTCTTACGTGTTTCAGGAAACACCATACACTTCTCCAGGGTGGCTGCTGGCAATTTACATCCTGCCAATCAGCATAACAAGGCTCCCTGTTCTCCATATCCTGTCCTACCTTTCTGGATTTTACACTTTTTTCAGATGGCCCTTTTGCCCGGGGGGGCAGTGAGATTTCATTGTAGTGCAGATTTCCTTTACAGGCTTGCTTGGTTGGCCAAAAAGGGCGTATGCGTTTTTTCCTGAATATATTCAGGAAAAAACGCATACGCCCTTTTTGGCCAAGTGCATCATTGTCGACGTTGTGCCTCTTTTCCTATGCTTTCAGGGCAATTCCAGTCTACCCCCTGCAATCGTTTTCCTAAAATTCAGCCCCGCTTTCAAGTCCCCTTCGCAGGCTTACTTCAATATATTTTTGGAGGATAGCTGTCATTTATAACTCTGCAGGTTTGTGAAGTACAGTGCCCCTGAGCTCCTTTCTTCAACTCGCTTTCTTGTGAGCTGGGCACAAAACCGCAGGATTGCTTCAGGCCCTAATCTGTTTCCAGCAGGGCACACTGAGCCTTTGTTTAATTCCTCTTCCTGGTGGGCAATGAGCGTTACATTTGCCCGTGCAGACACCTACAGCTAGTCTCTCATTGGTTCTCCCTATTCCTGTTCATCTTGCACAGAAATGGCAAGCTGTGCCAAACAGGAGGTTAAAGGCACTGACTCTCCAAGCGGGGAGTATGTTAGTAAAGCATCTGGAATGGTGAACCCGAGGACCAGGATACGAAAACTGAGATGCATTTTAAATCGTTTCCCAATCACACGGTGGACGATACTCTGGGTTTCCCATGCATGTTTTAGCTGGAGGAAGAATGCCTTGAACCTGGAGAGTTGGGACCCATGGAATGGGTACCATGCAGTATGACTTCAAAGGGTCTGCATTTGCTCACCGAAACTCACCAGTGCTATCAGCTAGAAGTGTCCAGCCTTATGTCTCAACCAGCTCTGGGTGTAGATGTGGTCAATCCCGGTTGCATCACATGCCCTGAGTGAATTATTTAAGAATTGCTCTCTATTTCACTGTCTTTGTGTTTTGTTTTCGAAATTTATTTTGATAATGGGATTTATCGGATTTTCACTGCTGCATTTCCGCCGCTGTACACACGCTTGATTCTCTTACGGAGACATATATATCCATGGGTTTTAAGATTCTTCCTAGTCAGGTATATTCCTAGGCGTTGAATATGTGGTGTTGAGTCCATTTCGTTGAGCAAGGAGTAGGTCTTGTCTATTACATATTTGGCTTATGGAATGTTATCTGTGCTAATTTCAGTCTCTGGTTTTATGCAGCACCCCAACGCACCTTTCCCCATAAGCAAGCACTAGTTGGTTTTCTATATTTGAGACCCTGTTCTGTTTTGTAATTCAGTTCATGTGTAGTCAAGTTTACATTCCGTGTATTAGTGATATCTTATGATGTTTCTTTTTCTGTGTGACGTAGTTCACGTAGAATCACCGTACCTGCATCCACTCACTGTGCCGCTACGGGCCTGATGACACAGATTTCATTGCTGAGTTATATTGCATTGCACATACGTGCCACAACTTCTTTATCCATTTTTTGCTTTCTGGGATATTTACCTGATACTGTAGACGAGCTTCTTGTGAACACAGCCGTCCCAAATATTGGGGTGGCTGTCTGTTTTTGATTTTAATTTCCGTAAGCTATAGGACCATAAGTGGAAGTGCCATAGGCTGTGTTGCTTTGTTTCTTACGTGTTTCAGGAAACACCATACACTTCTCCAGGGTGGCTGCTGGCAATTTACATCCTGCCAATCAGCATAACAAGGCTCCCTGTTCTCCATATCCTGTCCTACCTTTCTGGATTTTACACTTTTTTCAGATGGCCCTTTTGCCCGGGGGGGCAGTGAGATTTCACTGTAGTGCAGATTTCCTTTACAGGCTTGCTTGGTTGGCCAAAAAGGGGGTATGCGTTTTTTCCTGAATATATTCAGGAAAAAACACATACGCCCTTTTTGGCCAAGTGCATCATTGTCCACGTTGTGCCTCTTTACCTATGCTTTCAGGGCAATTCCAGTCTACCGCCTGCAATCGTTTTCCTGAAATTCAGCCCCGCTTTCAAGTCAATTTCGCAGGCTTACTTCAATATATTTTTGGAGGATAGCTGTCATTGATAACACTGCAGGTTTGTGAAGTAAAGTGCCCCTGAGCTCCTTTCTTCAACTCGCTTTCTTGTGAGCTGGGCACAAAACCGCAGGATTGCTTCAGGCCCTAATCTGTTTCTAGCAGGGCACACTGAGCCTTTGTTTAATTCCTCTTTCTGGTGGGCAATGAGCGTTACATTTGCCCGTGCAGACACCTACAGCTAGTCTCTCATTGGTTCTCCCTATTCCTGTTCATCTTGCACAGAAATTGCAAGCTGTGCGAAACAGGAGGTTAAAGGCACTGACTCTCCAAGCGGGGAGAGTGTTAGTAAAGCATCTGGAATGGTGAACCCGAGGACCAGGAAACGAAAACTGAGATGCATTTAAAATCGTTTCCCAATCACACGGTGGACGATACTCTGGGTTTCCCATGCATGTTTTAGCTGGAGGAAGAATGCCTTGAACCTGGAGAGTTGGGACCCATGGAATGGGTACCATGCAGTATGACTTCAAAGGGTCTGCTTTTGCTCACCGAAACTCACCAGTGCTATCAGCCTGAAGTGTCCAGCCTTATGTCTCAACCAGCTCTGGGTGTAGATGTGGTCAATCCCGGTTGCATCACATGCCCTGAGTGAATTATTTAAGAATTGCTCTCTATTTCACTGTCTTTGTGTTTTGTTTTCGAAATTTATTTTGATAATGGGATTTATCGGATTTTCACTGCTGCATTTCCGCCGCTGTACACACGCTTGATTCTCTTACGGAGACATATATATCCATGGGTTTTAAGATTCTTCCTAGTCAGGTATATTCCTAGGCGTTGAATATGTGGTGTTGGGTCCATTTCGTTGAGCAAGGAGTAGGTCTTGTCTATTACATATTTGGCTTATGGAAAGTTATCTGTGCTAATTTCAGTCTCTGGTTTTATGCAGCACCCCAAGGCACCTTTCCCCATAAGCAAGCACTAGTTGGTTTTCTAAATTTGAGACCCTGTTCTTTTTTGTAATTCAGTTCATGTGTAGTCAAGTTTACATTCCGTGTATTAGTGATATCTTAGGATGTTTCTTTTTCTGTGTGACGTAGTTCACGTAGAATCACCGTACCTGCATCCACTCACTATGCTGCTACGGGCCTGATGACACAGATTTCATTGCTGAGTGATATTGCATTGTACGTACGTGCCACAACTTCTTTATCCATTTTTTGCTTTCTGGGATATTTACCTGATACTGTAGACGAGCTTCTTGTGAACACAGCCGTCCCAAATATTGGGGTGGCTGTCTGTATTTGATTTTAATTTCCGTAAGCTATAGGACCATAAGTGGAAGTGCCATAGGCTGTGTTGCTTTGTTTCTTACGTGTTTCAGGAAACACCATACACTTCTCCAGCGTGGCGGCTGGCAATTTACATCCTGCCAATCAGCATAACAAGGCTCCCTGTTCTCCATATCCTGTCCTACCTTTCTGGATTTTAAACTTTTTTCAGATGGCCCTTTTGCCCGGGGGGGCAGTGAGATTTCATTGTAGTGCAGATTTCCTTTACAGGCTTGCTTCGTTGGCCAAAAAGGGCGTATGCGTTTTTTCCTGAATATATTCAGGAAAAAACGCATATGCCCTTTTTGGCCAAGTGCATCATTGTCGACATTGTGCCTCTTTTCCTATGCTTTCAGGGCAATTCCAGTCTACCCCCTGCAATCGTTTTCCTGAAATTCTGCCCCGCTTTCAAGTCCCCTTCGCAGGCTTACTTCAATATATTTTTGGAGGATAGCTGTCATTTATAACTCTGCAGGTTTGTGAAGTACAGTGCCCCTGAGCTCCTTTCTTCAACTCGCTTTCTTGTGAGCTGGGCACAAAACCGCAGGATTGCTTCAGGCCCTAATCTGTTTCCGGCAGGGCACACTGAGCCTTTGTTTAATTCCTCTTCCTGGTGGGCAATGAGCGTTACATTTGCCCGTGCAGACACCTACAGCTAGTCTCTCATTGGTTCTCCCTATTCCTGTTCATCTTGCACAGAAATTGCAAGCTGTGCCAAACAGGAGGTTAAAGGCACTGACTCTCCAAGCGGGGAGAATGTTAGTAAATCATCTGGAATGGTGAAACCGAGGACCAGGAAACGAAAACTGAGATGCATTTTAAATCGTTTCCCAATCACACGGTGGACGATACTCTTGGTTTCCCATGCATGTTTTAGCTGGAGGAAGAATCCCTTGAACCTGGAGAGTTGGGACCCATGGAATGGGTACCATGCAGTATGACTTCAAAGGGTCTGCATTTGCTCACCTAAACTCACCAATGCTATCAGCCTGAAGTGTCCAGCCTTATGTCTCAACCAGCTCTGGGTGTAGATGTGGTCAATCCCGGTTGCATCACATGCCCTGAGTGAATTATTTAAGAATTGCTCTCTATTTCACTGTCTTTGTGTTTTGTTTTCGAAATTTATTTTGATAATGGGATTTATCGGATTTTCACGGCTGCGTTATGGCCACTGTACACACGCTTGATTCTCTTACGGAGACATATATATCCATGGGTTTTAAGATTCTTCCTAGTCAGGTATATTCCTAGGCGTTGAATATGTGGTGTTGGGTCCATTTCGTTGAGCAAGGAGTAGGTCTTGTCTATTACATATTTCGCTTATGGAAAGTTATCTGTGCTAATTTCAGTCTCTGGTTTTATGCAGCACCCCAAGGCACCTTTCCCCATAAGCAAGCACTAGTTGGTTTTCTAAATTTGAGACCCTGTTCTGTTTTGTAATTCAGTTCATGTGTAGTCAAGTTTACATTCCGTGTATTAGTGATATCTTATGATGTTTCTTTTTCTGTGTGACGTAGTTCACGTAGAATCACCGTACCTGCATCCACTCACTATGCCGCTACGGGCCTGATGACACAGATTTCATTGCTGAGTGATATTGCATTGCACGTACGTGCCACAACTTCTTTATCCATTTTTTGCTTTCTGGGATATTTACCTGATACTGTAGACGAGCTTCTTGTGAACACAGCCGTCCCAAATATTGGGGTGGCTGTCTGTTTTTGATTTTAATTTCCGTAAGCTATAGGACCATAAGTGGAAGTGCCATAGGCTGTGTTGCTTTGTTTCTTACGTGTTTCAGGAAACACCATACACTTCTCCAGGGTGGCTGCTGGCAATTTACATCCTGCCAATCAGCATAACAAGGCTCCCTGTTCTCCATATCCTGTCCTACCTTTCTGGATTTTACACTTTTTTCAGATGGCCCTTTTGCCCGGGGGGGCAGTGAGATTTCATTGTAGTGCAGATTTCCTTTACAGGCTTGCTTGGTTGGCCAAAAAGGGCGTATGCGTTTTTTCCTGAATATATTCAGGAAAAAACGCATACGCCCTTTTTGGCCAAGTGCATCATTGTCGACGTTCTGCCTCTTTTCCTATGCTTTCAGGGCAATTCCAGTCTACCCCCTGCAATCGTTTTCTTGAAATTCAGCCCCTCTTTCAAGTCCCCTTCGCAGGCTTACTTCAATATATTTTTGGAGGATAGCTGTCATTTATAACTCTGCAGGTTTGTGAAGTACAGTGCCCCTGAGCTCCTTTCTTCAACTCGCTTTCTTGTGAGCTGGGCACAAAACCGCAGGATTGCTTCAGGCCCTAATCTGTTTCCAGCAGGGCACACTGAGCCTTTGTTTAATTCCTCTTCCTGGTGGGCAATGAGCGTTACATTTGCCCGTGCAGACACCTACAGCTAGTCTCTCATTGGTTCTCCCTATTCCTGTTCATCTTGCACAGAAATGGCAAGCTGTGCCAAACAGGAGGTTAAAGGCACTGACACTCCAAGTGGGGAGAGTGTTAGTAAAGCATCTGGAATGGTGAACCCGAGGACCAGGATACGAAAACTGAGATGCATTTTAAATCGTTTCCCAATCACACGGTGGACGATACTCTGGGTTTCCCATGCATGTTTTAGCTGGAGGAAGATTGCCTTGAACCTGGAGAGTTGGGACCCATGGAATGGGTACCATGCAGTATGACTTCAAAGGGTCTGCATTTGCTCAACGAAACTCACCAGTGCTATCAGCCAGAAGTGTCCAGCCTTATGCCTCAACCAGCTATGGGTGTAGATGTGGTCAATCCCGGTTGCATCACATGCCCTGAGTGAATTATTTAATAATTGCTCTCTATTTCACTGTCTTTGTGTTTTGTTTTCGAAATTTATTTTGATAATGGGATTTATCGGATTTTCACTGCTGCATTTCCGCCGCTGTACACACGCTTGATTCTCTTACGGAGACATATATATCCATGGGTTTTAAGATTCTTCCTAGTCAGGTATATTCCTAGGCGTTGAATATGTGGTGTTGGGTCCATTTCGTTGAGCAAGGAGTAGGTCTTGTCTATTACATATTTGGCTTATGGAAAGTTATCTGTGCTAATTTCAGTCTCTGGTTTTATGCAGCACCCCAAGGCAACTTTCCCCATAAGCAAGCACTAGTTGGTTTTCTAAATTTGAGACCCTGTTCTTTTTTGTAATTCAGTTCATGTGTAGTCAAGTTTACATTCCGTGTATTAGTGATATCTTAGGATGTTTCTTTTTCTGTGTGACGTAGTTCACGTAGAATCACCGTACCTGCATCCACTCACTATGCCGCTACGGGCCTGATGACACAGATTTCATTGCTGAGTGATATTGCATTGTACGTACGTGCCACAACTTCTTTATCCATTTTTTGCTTTTTGGGATATTTACCTGATACTGTAGACGAGCTTCTTGTGAACACAGCCGTCCCAAATATTGGGGTGGCTGTCTGTATTTGATTTTAATTTCCGTAAGCTATAGGACCATAAGTGGAAGTGCCATAGGCTGTGTTGCTTTGTTTCATACGTGTTTCAGGAAACACCATACACTTCTCCAGGGTGGCGGCTGGCAATTTACATCCTGCCAATCAGCATAACAAGGCTCCCTGTTCTCCATATCCTGTCCTACCTTTCTGGATTTTAAACTTTTTTCAGATGGCCCTTGTGCCCGGGGGGGCAGTGAGATTTCATTGTAGTGCAGATTTCCTTTACAGGCTTGCTTGGTTGGCCAAAAAGGGCGTATGCGTTTTTTCCTGAATATATTCAGGAAAAAACGCATACGCCCTTTTTGGCCAAGTGCATCATTGTCGACGTTGTGCCTCTTTTCCTATGCTTTCAGGGCAATTCCAGTCTACCGCCTGCAATCGTTTTCCTGAAATTCAGCCCCGCTTTCAAGTCAATTTCGCAGGCTTACTTCAATATATTTTTGGAGGATAGCTGTCATTTATAACACTGCAGGTTTGTGAAGTACAGTGCCCCTGAGCTCCTTTCTTCAACTCGCTTTCTTGTGAGCTGGGCACAAAACCGCAGGATTGCTTCAGGCCCTAATCTGTTTCCAGCAGGGCACACTGAGCCTTTGTTTAATTCCTCTTTCTGGTGGGCAATGAGCGTTACATTTGCCTGTGCAGACACCTACAGCTAGTCTCTCATTGGTTCTCCCTATTCCTGTTCATCTTGCACAGAAATTGCAAGCTGTGCGAAAGAGGAGGTTAAAGGCACTGACTCTCCAAGCGGGGAGAGTGTTAGTAAAGCATCTGGAATGGTGAACCCGAGGACCAGGAAACGAAAACTGAGATGCATTTTAAATCGTTTCCCAATCACACGGTGGACGATACTCTGGGTTTCCCATGCATGTTTTACCTGGAGGAAGAATCCCTTGAACCTGGAGAGTTGGGACCCATGGAATGGGTACCATGCAGTATGACTTCAAAGGGTCTGCATTTGCTCAGCGAAACTCACCAATGCTATCAGCCTGAAGTGTCCAGCCTTATGTCTCAACCAGCTCTGGGTGTAGATCTGGTCCATCCCGGTTGCATCACATGCCCTGAGTGAATTATTTAAGAATTGCTCTCTATTTCACTGTCTTTGTGTTTTGTTTTCGAAATTTATTTTGATAATGGGATTTATCGGATTTTCACTGCTGCGTTTCGGCCGCTGTACACACGCTTGATTCTCTTACGGTGACATATATATCCATGGGTTTTAAGATTTTTCCTAGTCAGGTATATTCCTAGGCGTTGAATATGTGGTGTTGGGTCCATTTCGTTGAGCAAGGAGTAGGTCTTGTCTACTACATATTTGGCTTATGGAAAGTTATCTGTGCTAATTTCAGTCTCTGGTTTTATGCAGCACCCCAAGGCACCTTTCCCCATAAGCAAGCACTAGTTGGTTTTCTAAATTTGAGACCCTGTTCTGTTTTGTAATTCAGTTCATGTGTAGTCAAGTTTACATTCCGTGTATTAGTGATATCTTATGATGTTTCTTTTTCTGTGTGACGTAGTTCACGTAGAATCACCGTACCTGAATCCACTCACTATGCCGCTACGGGCCTGATGACACAGATTTCATTGCTGAGTGATATTGCATTGCACGTACGTGCCACAACTTCTTTATCCATTTTTTGCTTTCTGGGATATTTACCTGATACTGTAGACGAGATTCTTGTGAACACAGCCGTCCCAAATATTGGGGTGGCTGTCTGTTTTTGATTTTAATTTCCGTAAGCTATAGGACCATAAGTGGAAGTGCCATAGGCTGTGTTGCTTTGTTTCTTACGTGTTTCAGGAAACACCATACACTTCTCCAGGGTGGCTGCTGGCAATTTACATCCTGCCAATCAGCATAACAAGGCTCCCTGTTCTCCATATCCTGTCCTACCTTTCTGGATTTTACACTTTTTTCAGATGGCCCTTTTTCCCGGGGGGGGCAGTGAGATTTCATTGTAGTGCAGACTTCCTTTAGAGGCTTCCTTGGTTGGCCAAAAAGGGCGTATGCGTTTTTTCCTGAATATATTCAGGAAAAAACGCATACGCCCTTTTTGGCCAAGTGCATCATTGTCGACGTTGTGCCTCTTTTCCTATGCTTTCAGGGCAATTCCAGTCTACCCCCTGCAATCGTTTTCCTGAATTTCAGCCCCGCTTTCAAGTCCCCTTCGCAGGCTTACTTCAATATATTTTTGGAGGATAGCTGTCATTTATAACTCTGCAGGTTTGTGAAGTACAGTGCCCCTGAGCTCCTTTCTTCAACTCGCTTTCTTGTGAGCTGGGCACAAAACCGCAGGATTGCTTCAGGCCCTAATCTGTTTCCAGCAGGGCACACTGAGCCTTTGTTTAATTCCTCTTCCTGGTGGGCAATGAGCGTTACATTTGCCCGTGCAGACACCTACAGCTAGTCTCTCATTGGTTCTCCCTATTCCTGTTCATCTTGCACAGAAATGGCAAGCTGTGCCAAACAGGAGGTTAAAGGCACTGACTCTCCAAGCGGGGAGAGTGTTAGTAAAGCATCTGGAATGGTGAACCCGAGGACCAGGATACGAAAACTGAGATGCATTTTAAATCGTTTCCCAATCACACGGTGGACGATACTCTGGGTTTCCCATGCATGTTTTAGCTGGAGGAAGAATGCCTTGAACCTGGAGAGTTGGGACCCATGGAATGGGTACCATGCAGTATGACTTCAAAGGGTCTGCATTTGCTCACCGAAACTCACTAGTGCTATCAGCCAGAAGTGTCCAGCCTTATGTCTCAACCAGCTCTGGGTGTAGATGTGGTCAATCCCGGTTGCATCACATGCCCTGAGTGAATTATTTAAGAATTGCTCTCTATTTCACTGTCTTTGTGTTTTGTTTTCGAAATTTATTTTGATAATGGGATTTATCGGATTTTCACTGCTGCATTTCCGCCGCTGTACACATGCTTGATTCTCTTACGGAGACATATATATCCATGGGTTTTAAGATTCTTCCTAGTCAGGTATATTCCTAGGCGTTGAATATGTGGTGTTGAGTCCATTTCGTTGAGCAAGGAGTAGGTCTTGTCTATTACATATTTGGCTTATGGAATGTTATCTGTGCTAATTTCAGTCTCTGGTTTTATGCAGCACCCCAAGGCACCTTTCCCCATAAGCAAGCACTAGTTGGTTTTCTAAATTTGAGACCCTGTTCTGTTTTGTAATTCAGTTCATGTGTAGTCAAGTTTACATTCCGTGCATTAGTGATATCTTATGATGTTTCTTTTTCTGTGTGACGTAGTTCACGTAGAATCACCGTACCTGCATCCACTCACTATGCCGCTACGGGCCTGATGACACAGATTTCATTGCTGAGTGATACTGCATTGCACGTACGTGCCACAACTTCTTTATCCATTTTTTGCTTTCTGGGATATTTACCTGATACTGTAGACGAGCTTCTTGGGAACACAGCCGTCCCAAAATTTGGGGTGGCTCTCTGTTTTTGATTTTAATTTCCCTAAGGAATAGGACCATAAGTGCAATTGCCATAGGCTGTGTTGCTTTATTTCTTACGTGTTTCAGGAAACACCATACACTTCTCCAGGGTGGCTGTTGGCAATTTACATCCTGCCAATCAGCATAACAAGGCTCCCTGTTCTCCATATCCTGTCCTACCTTTCTGGATTTTACACTTTTTTCAGATGGCCCTCTTGCCCAGGGGCAGTGAGACTTCATTGTAGTGCAGATTTCCTTTACAGGCTTGCTTGTTTGGCCAAAAAGGGCGTATGCGTTTTTTCCTGAATATATTCAGGAAAAAACGCATACGCCCTTTTTGGCCAAGTGCATCATTGTCGACGTTGTGCCTCTTTTCCTATGCTTTCAGGGCAATTCCAATCTACCCCCTGCAATCGTTTTCCTGAAATTCTGCCCCGCTTTCAAGTCCCCTTCGCAGACTTACTTCAATATACTTTTGGAAGATAGCTGTCATTTATAACTCTGCAGGTTTGTGAATTACAGTGCCCCTGAGCTCCTTTCTTCAACTCGCTTTCTTGTGAGCTGGGCACAAAACCGCAGGATTGCTTCAGGCCCTAATCTGTTTTCAGCAGGGCACGCTGAGCCTTTCTTTAATTCCTCTTCCTGGTCGGCAATGAGCGTTACATTTGCCGGTGCAGACACCTACAGCTAGTCTCTCATTGGTTCTCCCTATTCCTGTTCATCTTGCACAGAAATAGCAAGCTGTGCCAAACAGGAGGTTAAAGGCACTGACTCTCCAAGCGGGGATAGTGTTAGTAAAGCATCTGGAATGTTGAACCCGAGGACCAGGATACGAAAACTGAGATGCATTTTAAATCGTTTCCCAATCACATGGTGGACGATACTCTGGGTTTCCCATGCATGTTTTAGCTGGAGGAAGAATCCCTTGAACCTGGAGAGTTGGGACCCATGGAATGGGTACCATGCAGTATGACTTCAAAGGGTCTGCATTTGCTCACCGAAACTCACCAATGCTATCAGCCTGAAGTGTCCAGCCTTATGTCTCAACCAGCTCTGGGTGTAGATGTGGTCAATCCCGGTTGCATCACATGCCCTGAGTGAATTATTTAAGAATTGCTCTCTATTTCACTGTCTTTGTGTTTTGTTTTCGTAATTTATTTTGATAATGGGATTTATCGGATTTTCACTGCTGCGTTTCTGCCGCTGTACACACGCTTGATTCTCTTACGGAGACATATATATCCATGGGTTTTATGATTCTTCCTAGTCAGGTATATTCCTAGGCGTTGAATATGTGGTGTTGAGTCCATTTCGTTGAGCAAGGAGTAGGTCTTGTCTATTACATATTTGGCTTATGGAATGTTATCTGTGCTAATTTCAGTCTCTGGTTTTATGCAGCACCCCAACGCACATTTCCCCATAAGCAAGCACTTGTTGGTTTTCTAAATTTGAGACCCTGTTCTTTTTTGTAATTCAGTTCATGTGTAGTCAAGTTTACATTCCGTTTATTAGTGATATCTTATGATGTTTCTTTTTCTGTGTGACGTAGTTCACGTAGAATCACCGTACCTGCATCCACTTACTATGCCCCTACGGGCCTGATGACAGAGATTTCATTGCTGAGTGATATTGCATTGCACGTACGTGCCACAACTTCTTTATCCATTTTTTGCTTTCTGGGATATTTACCTGGTACTGTAGACGAGCTTCTTGTGAACACAGCCGTCCCAAATATTGGGGTGGCTGTCTGTTTTTGATTTTAATTTCCGTAAGCTATAGGACCATAAGTGGAAGTGCCATAGGCTGTGTTGCTTTGTTTCTTACGTGTTTCAGGAAACACCATACACTTCTCCAGGGTGGCTGCTGGCAATTTACATCCTGCCAATCAGCATAACAAGGCTCCCTCTTCTCCATATCCTGTCCTACCTTTCTGGATTTTACACTTTTTTCAGATGGCCCTTTTGCCCGGGGGGGGGGCAGTGAGATTTCATTGTAGTGCAGATTTCCTTTACAGGCTTGCTTGGTTGGCCAAAAAGGGGGTATGCGTTTTTTCCTGAATATATTCAGGAAAAAACGCATACACCCTTTTTGGCCAAGTGCATCATTGTCGACGTTGTGCCTCTTTTCCTATGCTTTCAGGGCAATTCCAGTCTACCCCCTGCAATCGTTTTCCTGAAATTCAGCCCCGCTTTCAAGTCCCCTTCGCAGGCTTACTTCAATATATTTTTGGAGGATAGCTGTCATTTATAACTCTGCAGGTTTGTGAAGTACAGTGCCCCTGAGCTCCTTTCTTCAACTCGCTTTCTTGTGAGCTGGGCACAAAACCGCAGGATTGCTTCAGGCCCTAATCTGTTTCCAGCAGGGCACACTGAGCCTTTGTTTAATTCCTCTTCCTGCTGGGCAATGAGCATTACATTTGCCCGTGCAGACACCTACAGCTAGTCTCTCATTGGTTTTCCCTATTCCTGTTCATCTTGTACAGAAATTGCAAGCTGTGCGAAACAGGAGGTTAAAGGCACTGACTCTCCAAGCGGGGAGAGTGTTAGTAAAGCATCTGGAATGGTGAACCCGAGGACCAGGATAGGAAAACTGAGATGCATTTTAAATCGTTTCCCAATCACACGGTGGACGATACTCTGGGTTTCCCATGCATGTTTTAGCTGGAGGAAGAATGCCTTGAACCTGGAGAGTTGGGACCCATGGAATGGGTACCATGCAGTATGACTTCAAAGGGTCTGCATTTGCTCACCGAAACTCACCAATGCTATCAGCCTGAAGTGTCCAGCCTTATGTCTCAACCAGCTCTGGGTGTAGATGTGGTCAATCCCGGTTGCATCACATGCCCTGAGTGAATTATTTAAGAATTGCTCTCTATTTCACTGTCTTTGTGTTTTGTTTTCGAAATTTATTTTGATAATGGGATTTATCGGATTTTCACTGCTGCGTTTCCGCCGCTGTACACACGCTTGATTCTCTTACGGAGACATATATATCCATGGGTTTTAAGATTCTTCCTAGTCAGGTATATTCCTAGGCGTTGAATATGTGGTGTTGGGTCCATTTCGTTGAGCAAGGAGTAGGTCTTGTCTATTACATATTTGGCTTATGGAAAGTTATCTGTGCTAATTTCAGTCTCTGGTTTTATGCAGCACCCCAAGGCACCTTTCCCCATAAGCAAGCACTAGTTGGTTTTCTAAATTTGAGACCCTGCTCTGTTTTGTAATTCAGTTCATGTGTAGTCAAGTTTACATTCCGTGTATTAGTGATATCTTATGATGTTTCTTTTTCTGTGTGACGTAGTTCACGTAGAATCACCGTACCTGCATCCACTCACTATGCCGCTACGGGCCTGATGACACAGCTTTCATTGCTGAGTGATATTGCATTGTACGTACGTGCCACAACTTCTTTATCCATTTTTTGCTTTCTGGGATATTTACCTGATACTGTAGACGAGCTTCTTGTGAACACAGCCGTCCCAAATATTGGGGTGGCTGTCTGTTTTTGATTTTAATTTCCGTAAGCTATAGGACCATAAGTGGAAGTGCCATAGGCTGTGTTGCTTTGTTTCTTACGTGTTTCAGGAAACACCATACACTTCTCCAGGGAGGCGGCTGGCAATTTACATCCTGCCAATCAGCATAACAAGGCTCCCTGTTCTCCATATCCTGTCCTACCTTTCTGGATTTTACACTTTTTTCAGATGGCCCTTTTGCCCGGGGGGGCAGTGAGATTTCATTGTAGTGCAGATTTCCTTTACAAGCTTGCTTGGTTGGCCAAAAAGGGCGTATGCGTTTTTTCCTGAATATATTCAGGAAAAAACGCATACGCCCTTTTTGGCCAAGTGCATCATTGTCGACGTTCTGCCTCTTTTCCTATGCTTTCAGGGCAATTCCAGTCTACCCCCTGCAATCGTTTTCCTGAAATTCAGCCCCGCTTTCAAGTCCCCTTCGCAGGCTTACTTCAATATATTTTTGGAGGATAGCTGTCATTTATAACTCTGCAGGTTTGTGAAGTACAGTGCCCCTGAGCTCCTTTCTTCAACTCGCTTTCTTGTGAGCTGGGCACAAAACCGCAGGATTGCTTCAGGCCCTAAACTGTTTCCAGCAGGGCACACTGAGCCTTTGTTTAATTCCTCTTCCTGGTGGGCAATGAGCGTTACATTTGCCCGTGCAGACACCTACAGCTAGTCTCTCATTGGTTTTCCCTATTCCTGTTCATCTTGTACAGAAATTGCAAGCTGTGCGAAACAGGAGGTTAAAGGCACTGACTCTCCAAGCGGGGAGAATGTTAGTAAAGCATCTAAAATGGTGAACCCGAGGACCAGGATACGAAAACTGAGATGCATTTTAAATCATTTCCAAATCACACGGTGGACGATACGCTGGGTTTCCCATGCATGTTTTAGCTGGAGGAAGAATCCCTTGAACCTGGAGAGTTGGGACCCATGGAATGGGTACCATGCAGTATGACTTCAAAGGGTCTGCATTTGCTCACCGAAACTCACCAATGCTATCAGCCTGAAGTGTCCAGCCGTATGTCTCAACCAGCTCTGGGTGTAGATGTGGTCAATCACGGTTGCATCACATGCCCTGAGTGAATTATTTAAGAATTGCTCTCTATTTCACTGTCTTTGTGTTTTGTTTTCGAAATTTATTTTGATAATGGGATTTATCGGATTTTCACGGCTGCGTTTTGGCCACTGTACACACGCTTGATTCTCTTACGGAGACATATATATCCATGGGTTTTAAGATTCTTCCTAGTCAGGTATATTCCTAGGCGTTGAATATGTGGTGTTGGGTCCATTTCGTTGAGCAAGGAGTAGGTCTTGTCTATTACATATTTCGCTTATGGAAAGTTATCTGTGCTAATTTCAGTCTCTGGTTTTATGCAGCACCCCAAGGCACCTTTCACCATAAGCAAGCACTAGTTGGTTTTCTAAATTTGAGACCCTGTTCTGTTTTGTAATTCAGTTCATGTGTAGTCAAGTTTACATTCCGTGTATTAGTGATATCTTATGATGTTTCTTTTTCTGTGTGACGTAGTTTACGTAGAATCACCGTACCTGAATCCACTCACTATGCCGCTACGGGCCTGATGACACAGATTTCATTGCTGAGTGATATTGCATTGCACGTACGTGCCACAACTTCTTTATCCATTTTTTGCTTTCTGGGATATTTACCTGATACTGTAGACGAGCTTCTTGTGAACACAGCCGTCCCAAACTTTGGTGTGGCTCTCTGTTTTTGATTTTAATTTCCGTATGCTATAGGACCATAAGTGGAAGTGCCATAGGCTGTGTTGCTTTGTTTCTTACGTGTTTCAGGAAACACCATACACTTCTCCAGGGTGGCTGCTGGCAATTTACATCCTGCCAATCAGCATAACAAGGCTCCCTGTTCTCCATATCCTGTCCTACCTTTCTGGATTTTACACTTTTTTCAGATGGCCCTTTTGCCCGGGGGGGCAGTGAGATTTCATTGTAGTGCAGATTTCCTTTACAGGCTTGCTTGGTTGGCCAAAAAGGGCGTATGCGTTTTTTCCTGAATATATTCAGGAAAAAACGCATACGCCCTTTTTGGCCAAGTGCATCATTGTCGACGTTGTGCCTCTTTTCCTATGCTTTCAGGGCAATTCCAGTCTACCCCCTGCAATCGTTTTCCTAAAATTCAGCCCCGCTTTCAAGTCCCCTTCGCAGGCTTACTTCAATATATTTTTGGAGGATAGCTGTCATTTATAACTCTGCAGGTTTGTGAAGTACAGTGCCCCTGAGCTCCTTTCTTCAACTCGCTTTCTTGTGAGCTGGGCACAAAACCGCAGGATTGCTTCAGGCCCTAATCTGTTTCCAGCAGGGCACACTGAGCCTTTGTTTAATTCCTCTTCCTGGTGGGCAATGAGCGTTACATTTGCCCGTGCAGACACCTACAGCTAGTCTCTCATTGGTTCTCCCTATTCCTGTTCATCTTGCACAGAAATGGCAAGCTGTGCCAAACAGGAGGTTAAAGGCACTGACTCTCCAAGCGGGGAGTATGTTAGTAAAGCATCTGGAATGGTGAACCCGAGGACCAGGATACGAAAACTGAGATGCATTTTAAATCGTTTCCCAATCACACGGTGGACGATACTCTGGGTTTCCCATGCATGTTTTAGCTGGAGGAAGAATGCCTTGAACCTGGAGAGTTGGGACCCATGGAATGGGTACCATGCAGTATGACTTCAAAGGGTCTGCATTTGCTCACCGAAACTCACCAGTGCTATCAGCTAGAAGTGTCCAGCCTTATGTCTCAACCAGCTCTGGGTGTAGATGTGGTCAATCCCGGTTGCATCACATGCCCTGAGTGAATTATTTAAGAATTGCTCTCTATTTCACTGTCTTTGTGTTTTGTTTTCGAAATTTATTTTGATAATGGGATTTATCGGATTTTCACTGCTGCATTTCCGCCGCTGTACACACGCTTGATTCTCTTACGGAGACATATATATCCATGGGTTTTAAGATTCTTCCTAGTCAGGTATATTCCTAGGCGTTGAATATGTGGTGTTGAGTCCATTTCGTTGAGCAAGGAGTAGGTCTTGTCTATTACATATTTGGCTTATGGAATGTTATCTGTGCTAATTTCAGTCTCTGGTTTTATGCAGCACCCCAACGCACCTTTCCCCATAAGCAAGCACTAGTTGGTTTTCTATATTTGAGACCCTGTTCTGTTTTGTAATTCAGTTCATGTGTAGTCAAGTTTACATTCCGTGTATTAGTGATATCTTATGATGTTTCTTTTTCTGTGTGACGTAGTTCACGTAGAATCACCGTACCTGCATCCACTCACTGTGCCGCTACGGGCCTGATGACACAGATTTCATTGCTGAGTTATATTGCATTGCACATACGTGCCACAACTTCTTTATCCATTTTTTGCTTTCTGGGATATTTACCTGATACTGTAGACGAGCTTCTTGTGAACACAGCCGTCCCAAATATTGGGGTGGCTGTCTGTTTTTGATTTTAATTTCCGTAAGCTATAGGACCATAAGTGGAAGTGCCATAGGCTGTGTTGCTTTGTTTCTTACGTGTTTCAGGAAACACCATACACTTCTCCAGGGTGGCTGCTGGCAATTTACATCCTGCCAATCAGCATAACAAGGCTCCCTGTTCTCCATATCCTGTCCTACCTTTCTGGATTTTACACTTTTTTCAGATGGCCCTTTTGCCCGGGGGGGCAGTGAGATTTCACTGTAGTGCAGATTTCCTTTACAGGCTTGCTTGGTTGGCCAAAAAGGGGGTATGCGTTTTTTCCTGAATATATTCAGGAAAAAACACATACGCCCTTTTTGGCCAAGTGCATCATTGTCCACGTTGTGCCTCTTTACCTATGCTTTCAGGGCAATTCCAGTCTACCGCCTGCAATCGTTTTCCTGAAATTCAGCCCCGCTTTCAAGTCAATTTCGCAGGCTTACTTCAATATATTTTTGGAGGATAGCTGTCATTGATAACACTGCAGGTTTGTGAAGTAAAGTGCCCCTGAGCTCCTTTCTTCAACTCGCTTTCTTGTGAGCTGGGCACAAAACCGCAGGATTGCTTCAGGCCCTAATCTGTTTCTAGCAGGGCACACTGAGCCTTTGTTTAATTCCTCTTTCTGGTGGGCAATGAGCGTTACATTTGCCCGTGCAGACACCTACAGCTAGTCTCTCATTGGTTCTCCCTATTCCTGTTCATCTTGCACAGAAATTGCAAGCTGTGCGAAACAGGAGGTTAAAGGCACTGACTCTCCAAGCGGGGAGAGTGTTAGTAAAGCATCTGGAATGGTGAACCCGAGGACCAGGAAACGAAAACTGAGATGCATTTAAAATCGTTTCCCAATCACACGGTGGACGATACTCTGGGTTTCCCATGCATGTTTTAGCTGGAGGAAGAATGCCTTGAACCTGGAGAGTTGGGACCCATGGAATGGGTACCATGCAGTATGACTTCAAAGGGTCTGCTTTTGCTCACCGAAACTCACCAGTGCTATCAGCCTGAAGTGTCCAGCCTTATGTCTCAACCAGCTCTGGGTGTAGATGTGGTCAATCCCGGTTGCATCACATGCCCTGAGTGAATTATTTAAGAATTGCTCTCTATTTCACTGTCTTTGTGTTTTGTTTTCGAAATTTATTTTGATAATGGGATTTATCGGATTTTCACTGCTGCATTTCCGCCGCTGTACACACGCTTGATTCTCTTACGGAGACATATATATCCATGGGTTTTAAGATTCTTCCTAGTCAGGTATATTCCTAGGCGTTGAATATGTGGTGTTGGGTCCATTTCGTTGAGCAAGGAGTAGGTCTTGTCTATTACATATTTGGCTTATGGAAAGTTATCTGTGCTAATTTCAGTCTCTGGTTTTATGCAGCACCCCAAGGCACCTTTCCCCATAAGCAAGCACTAGTTGGTTTTCTAAATTTGAGACCCTGTTCTTTTTTGTAATTCAGTTCATGTGTAGTCAAGTTTACATTCCGTGTATTAGTGATATCTTAGGATGTTTCTTTTTCTGTGTGACGTAGTTCACGTAGAATCACCGTACCTGCATCCACTCACTATGCTGCTACGGGCCTGATGACACAGATTTCATTGCTGAGTGATATTGCATTGTACGTACGTGCCACAACTTCTTTATCCATTTTTTGCTTTCTGGGATATTTACCTGATACTGTAGACGAGCTTCTTGTGAACACAGCCGTCCCAAATATTGGGGTGGCTGTCTGTATTTGATTTTAATTTCCGTAAGCTATAGGACCATAAGTGGAAGTGCCATAGGCTGTGTTGCTTTGTTTCTTACGTGTTTCAGGAAACACCATACACTTCTCCAGCGTGGCGGCTGGCAATTTACATCCTGCCAATCAGCATAACAAGGCTCCCTGTTCTCCATATCCTGTCCTACCTTTCTGGATTTTAAACTTTTTTCAGATGGCCCTTTTGCCCGGGGGGGCAGTGAGATTTCATTGTAGTGCAGATTTCCTTTACAGGCTTGCTTCGTTGGCCAAAAAGGGCGTATGCGTTTTTTCCTGAATATATTCAGGAAAAAACGCATATGCCCTTTTTGGCCAAGTGCATCATTGTCGACATTGTGCCTCTTTTCCTATGCTTTCAGGGCAATTCCAGTCTACCCCCTGCAATCGTTTTCCTGAAATTCTGCCCCGCTTTCAAGTCCCCTTCGCAGGCTTACTTCAATATATTTTTGGAGGATAGCTGTCATTTATAACTCTGCAGGTTTGTGAAGTACAGTGCCCCTGAGCTCCTTTCTTCAACTCGCTTTCTTGTGAGCTGGGCACAAAACCGCAGGATTGCTTCAGGCCCTAATCTGTTTCCGGCAGGGCACACTGAGCCTTTGTTTAATTCCTCTTCCTGGTGGGCAATGAGCGTTACATTTGCCCGTGCAGACACCTACAGCTAGTCTCTCATTGGTTCTCCCTATTCCTGTTCATCTTGCACAGAAATTGCAAGCTGTGCCAAACAGGAGGTTAAAGGCACTGACTCTCCAAGCGGGGAGAATGTTAGTAAATCATCTGGAATGGTGAAACCGAGGACCAGGAAACGAAAACTGAGATGCATTTTAAATCGTTTCCCAATCACACGGTGGACGATACTCTTGGTTTCCCATGCATGTTTTAGCTGGAGGAAGAATCCCTTGAACCTGGAGAGTTGGGACCCATGGAATGGGTACCATGCAGTATGACTTCAAAGGGTCTGCATTTGCTCACCTAAACTCACCAATGCTATCAGCCTGAAGTGTCCAGCCTTATGTCTCAACCAGCTCTGGGTGTAGATGTGGTCAATCCCGGTTGCATCACATGCCCTGAGTGAATTATTTAAGAATTGCTCTCTATTTCACTGTCTTTGTGTTTTGTTTTCGAAATTTATTTTGATAATGGGATTTATCGGATTTTCACGGCTGCGTTATGGCCACTGTACACACGCTTGATTCTCTTACGGAGACATATATATCCATGGGTTTTAAGATTCTTCCTAGTCAGGTATATTCCTAGGCGTTGAATATGTGGTGTTGGGTCCATTTCGTTGAGCAAGGAGTAGGTCTTGTCTATTACATATTTCGCTTATGGAAAGTTATCTGTGCTAATTTCAGTCTCTGGTTTTATGCAGCACCCCAAGGCACCTTTCCCCATAAGCAAGCACTAGTTGGTTTTCTAAATTTGAGACCCTGTTCTGTTTTGTAATTCAGTTCATGTGTAGTCAAGTTTACATTCCGTGTATTAGTGATATCTTATGATGTTTCTTTTTCTGTGTGACGTAGTTCACGTAGAATCACCGTACCTGCATCCACTCACTATGCCGCTACGGGCCTGATGACACAGATTTCATTGCTGAGTGATATTGCATTGCACGTACGTGCCACAACTTCTTTATCCATTTTTTGCTTTCTGGGATATTTACCTGATACTGTAGACGAGCTTCTTGTGAACACAGCCGTCCCAAATATTGGGGTGGCTGTCTGTTTTTGATTTTAATTTCCGTAAGCTATAGGACCATAAGTGGAAGTGCCATAGGCTGTGTTGCTTTGTTTCTTACGTGTTTCAGGAAACACCATACACTTCTCCAGGGTGGCTGCTGGCAATTTACATCCTGCCAATCAGCATAACAAGGCTCCCTGTTCTCCATATCCTGTCCTACCTTTCTGGATTTTACACTTTTTTCAGATGGCCCTTTTGCCCGGGGGGGCAGTGAGATTTCATTGTAGTGCAGATTTCCTTTACAGGCTTGCTTGGTTGGCCAAAAAGGGCGTATGCGTTTTTTCCTGAATATATTCAGGAAAAAACGCATACGCCCTTTTTGGCCAAGTGCATCATTGTCGACGTTCTGCCTCTTTTCCTATGCTTTCAGGGCAATTCCAGTCTACCCCCTGCAATCGTTTTCTTGAAATTCAGCCCCTCTTTCAAGTCCCCTTCGCAGGCTTACTTCAATATATTTTTGGAGGATAGCTGTCATTTATAACTCTGCAGGTTTGTGAAGTACAGTGCCCCTGAGCTCCTTTCTTCAACTCGCTTTCTTGTGAGCTGGGCACAAAACCGCAGGATTGCTTCAGGCCCTAATCTGTTTCCAGCAGGGCACACTGAGCCTTTGTTTAATTCCTCTTCCTGGTGGGCAATGAGCGTTACATTTGCCCGTGCAGACACCTACAGCTAGTCTCTCATTGGTTCTCCCTATTCCTGTTCATCTTGCACAGAAATGGCAAGCTGTGCCAAACAGGAGGTTAAAGGCACTGACACTCCAAGTGGGGAGAGTGTTAGTAAAGCATCTGGAATGGTGAACCCGAGGACCAGGATACGAAAACTGAGATGCATTTTAAATCGTTTCCCAATCACACGGTGGACGATACTCTGGGTTTCCCATGCATGTTTTAGCTGGAGGAAGATTGCCTTGAACCTGGAGAGTTGGGACCCATGGAATGGGTACCATGCAGTATGACTTCAAAGGGTCTGCATTTGCTCAACGAAACTCACCAGTGCTATCAGCCAGAAGTGTCCAGCCTTATGCCTCAACCAGCTATGGGTGTAGATGTGGTCAATCCCGGTTGCATCACATGCCCTGAGTGAATTATTTAATAATTGCTCTCTATTTCACTGTCTTTGTGTTTTGTTTTCGAAATTTATTTTGATAATGGGATTTATCGGATTTTCACTGCTGCATTTCCGCCGCTGTACACACGCTTGATTCTCTTACGGAGACATATATATCCATGGGTTTTAAGATTCTTCCTAGTCAGGTATATTCCTAGGCGTTGAATATGTGGTGTTGGGTCCATTTCGTTGAGCAAGGAGTAGGTCTTGTCTATTACATATTTGGCTTATGGAAAGTTATCTGTGCTAATTTCAGTCTCTGGTTTTATGCAGCACCCCAAGGCAACTTTCCCCATAAGCAAGCACTAGTTGGTTTTCTAAATTTGAGACCCTGTTCTTTTTTGTAATTCAGTTCATGTGTAGTCAAGTTTACATTCCGTGTATTAGTGATATCTTAGGATGTTTCTTTTTCTGTGTGACGTAGTTCACGTAGAATCACCGTACCTGCATCCACTCACTATGCCGCTACGGGCCTGATGACACAGATTTCATTGCTGAGTGATATTGCATTGTACGTACGTGCCACAACTTCTTTATCCATTTTTTGCTTTTTGGGATATTTACCTGATACTGTAGACGAGCTTCTTGTGAACACAGCCGTCCCAAATATTGGGGTGGCTGTCTGTATTTGATTTTAATTTCCGTAAGCTATAGGACCATAAGTGGAAGTGCCATAGGCTGTGTTGCTTTGTTTCATACGTGTTTCAGGAAACACCATACACTTCTCCAGGGTGGCGGCTGGCAATTTACATCCTGCCAATCAGCATAACAAGGCTCCCTGTTCTCCATATCCTGTCCTACCTTTCTGGATTTTAAACTTTTTTCAGATGGCCCTTGTGCCCGGGGGGGCAGTGAGATTTCATTGTAGTGCAGATTTCCTTTACAGGCTTGCTTGGTTGGCCAAAAAGGGCGTATGCGTTTTTTCCTGAATATATTCAGGAAAAAACGCATACGCCCTTTTTGGCCAAGTGCATCATTGTCGACGTTGTGCCTCTTTTCCTATGCTTTCAGGGCAATTCCAGTCTACCGCCTGCAATCGTTTTCCTGAAATTCAGCCCCGCTTTCAAGTCAATTTCGCAGGCTTACTTCAATATATTTTTGGAGGATAGCTGTCATTTATAACACTGCAGGTTTGTGAAGTACAGTGCCCCTGAGCTCCTTTCTTCAACTCGCTTTCTTGTGAGCTGGGCACAAAACCGCAGGATTGCTTCAGGCCCTAATCTGTTTCCAGCAGGGCACACTGAGCCTTTGTTTAATTCCTCTTTCTGGTGGGCAATGAGCGTTACATTTGCCTGTGCAGACACCTACAGCTAGTCTCTCATTGGTTCTCCCTATTCCTGTTCATCTTGCACAGAAATTGCAAGCTGTGCGAAAGAGGAGGTTAAAGGCACTGACTCTCCAAGCGGGGAGAGTGTTAGTAAAGCATCTGGAATGGTGAACCCGAGGACCAGGAAACGAAAACTGAGATGCATTTTAAATCGTTTCCCAATCACACGGTGGACGATACTCTGGGTTTCCCATGCATGTTTTACCTGGAGGAAGAATCCCTTGAACCTGGAGAGTTGGGACCCATGGAATGGGTACCATGCAGTATGACTTCAAAGGGTCTGCATTTGCTCAGCGAAACTCACCAATGCTATCAGCCTGAAGTGTCCAGCCTTATGTCTCAACCAGCTCTGGGTGTAGATCTGGTCCATCCCGGTTGCATCACATGCCCTGAGTGAATTATTTAAGAATTGCTCTCTATTTCACTGTCTTTGTGTTTTGTTTTCGAAATTTATTTTGATAATGGGATTTATCGGATTTTCACTGCTGCGTTTCGGCCGCTGTACACACGCTTGATTCTCTTACGGTGACATATATATCCATGGGTTTTAAGATTTTTCCTAGTCAGGTATATTCCTAGGCGTTGAATATGTGGTGTTGGGTCCATTTCGTTGAGCAAGGAGTAGGTCTTGTCTACTACATATTTGGCTTATGGAAAGTTATCTGTGCTAATTTCAGTCTCTGGTTTTATGCAGCACCCCAAGGCACCTTTCCCCATAAGCAAGCACTAGTTGGTTTTCTAAATTTGAGACCCTGTTCTGTTTTGTAATTCAGTTCATGTGTAGTCAAGTTTACATTCCGTGTATTAGTGATATCTTATGATGTTTCTTTTTCTGTGTGACGTAGTTCACGTAGAATCACCGTACCTGAATCCACTCACTATGCCGCTACGGGCCTGATGACACAGATTTCATTGCTGAGTGATATTGCATTGCACGTACGTGCCACAACTTCTTTATCCATTTTTTGCTTTCTGGGATATTTACCTGATACTGTAGACGAGATTCTTGTGAACACAGCCGTCCCAAATATTGGGGTGGCTGTCTGTTTTTGATTTTAATTTCCGTAAGCTATAGGACCATAAGTGGAAGTGCCATAGGCTGTGTTGCTTTGTTTCTTACGTGTTTCAGGAAACACCATACACTTCTCCAGGGTGGCTGCTGGCAATTTACATCCTGCCAATCAGCATAACAAGGCTCCCTGTTCTCCATATCCTGTCCTACCTTTCTGGATTTTACACTTTTTTCAGATGGCCCTTTTTCCCGGGGGGGGCAGTGAGATTTCATTGTAGTGCAGACTTCCTTTAGAGGCTTCCTTGGTTGGCCAAAAAGGGCGTATGCGTTTTTTCCTGAATATATTCAGGAAAAAACGCATACGCCCTTTTTGGCCAAGTGCATCATTGTCGACGTTGTGCCTCTTTTCCTATGCTTTCAGGGCAATTCCAGTCTACCCCCTGCAATCGTTTTCCTGAATTTCAGCCCCGCTTTCAAGTCCCCTTCGCAGGCTTACTTCAATATATTTTTGGAGGATAGCTGTCATTTATAACTCTGCAGGTTTGTGAAGTACAGTGCCCCTGAGCTCCTTTCTTCAACTCGCTTTCTTGTGAGCTGGGCACAAAACCGCAGGATTGCTTCAGGCCCTAATCTGTTTCCAGCAGGGCACACTGAGCCTTTGTTTAATTCCTCTTCCTGGTGGGCAATGAGCGTTACATTTGCCCGTGCAGACACCTACAGCTAGTCTCTCATTGGTTCTCCCTATTCCTGTTCATCTTGCACAGAAATGGCAAGCTGTGCCAAACAGGAGGTTAAAGGCACTGACTCTCCAAGCGGGGAGAGTGTTAGTAAAGCATCTGGAATGGTGAACCCGAGGACCAGGATACGAAAACTGAGATGCATTTTAAATCGTTTCCCAATCACACGGTGGACGATACTCTGGGTTTCCCATGCATGTTTTAGCTGGAGGAAGAATGCCTTGAACCTGGAGAGTTGGGACCCATGGAATGGGTACCATGCAGTATGACTTCAAAGGGTCTGCATTTGCTCACCGAAACTCACTAGTGCTATCAGCCAGAAGTGTCCAGCCTTATGTCTCAACCAGCTCTGGGTGTAGATGTGGTCAATCCCGGTTGCATCACATGCCCTGAGTGAATTATTTAAGAATTGCTCTCTATTTCACTGTCTTTGTGTTTTGTTTTCGAAATTTATTTTGATAATGGGATTTATCGGATTTTCACTGCTGCATTTCCGCCGCTGTACACATGCTTGATTCTCTTACGGAGACATATATATCCATGGGTTTTAAGATTCTTCCTAGTCAGGTATATTCCTAGGCGTTGAATATGTGGTGTTGAGTCCATTTCGTTGAGCAAGGAGTAGGTCTTGTCTATTACATATTTGGCTTATGGAATGTTATCTGTGCTAATTTCAGTCTCTGGTTTTATGCAGCACCCCAAGGCACCTTTCCCCATAAGCAAGCACTAGTTGGTTTTCTAAATTTGAGACCCTGTTCTGTTTTGTAATTCAGTTCATGTGTAGTCAAGTTTACATTCCGTGCATTAGTGATATCTTATGATGTTTCTTTTTCTGTGTGACGTAGTTCACGTAGAATCACCGTACCTGCATCCACTCACTATGCCGCTACGGGCCTGATGACACAGATTTCATTGCTGAGTGATACTGCATTGCACGTACGTGCCACAACTTCTTTATCCATTTTTTGCTTTCTGGGATATTTACCTGATACTGTAGACGAGCTTCTTGGGAACACAGCCGTCCCAAAATTTGGGGTGGCTCTCTGTTTTTGATTTTAATTTCCCTAAGGAATAGGACCATAAGTGCAATTGCCATAGGCTGTGTTGCTTTATTTCTTACGTGTTTCAGGAAACACCATACACTTCTCCAGGGTGGCTGTTGGCAATTTACATCCTGCCAATCAGCATAACAAGGCTCCCTGTTCTCCATATCCTGTCCTACCTTTCTGGATTTTACACTTTTTTCAGATGGCCCTCTTGCCCAGGGGCAGTGAGACTTCATTGTAGTGCAGATTTCCTTTACAGGCTTGCTTGTTTGGCCAAAAAGGGCGTATGCGTTTTTTCCTGAATATATTCAGGAAAAAACGCATACGCCCTTTTTGGCCAAGTGCATCATTGTCGACGTTGTGCCTCTTTTCCTATGCTTTCAGGGCAATTCCAATCTACCCCCTGCAATCGTTTTCCTGAAATTCTGCCCCGCTTTCAAGTCCCCTTCGCAGACTTACTTCAATATACTTTTGGAAGATAGCTGTCATTTATAACTCTGCAGGTTTGTGAATTACAGTGCCCCTGAGCTCCTTTCTTCAACTCGCTTTCTTGTGAGCTGGGCACAAAACCGCAGGATTGCTTCAGGCCCTAATCTGTTTTCAGCAGGGCACGCTGAGCCTTTCTTTAATTCCTCTTCCTGGTCGGCAATGAGCGTTACATTTGCCGGTGCAGACACCTACAGCTAGTCTCTCATTGGTTCTCCCTATTCCTGTTCATCTTGCACAGAAATAGCAAGCTGTGCCAAACAGGAGGTTAAAGGCACTGACTCTCCAAGCGGGGATAGTGTTAGTAAAGCATCTGGAATGTTGAACCCGAGGACCAGGATACGAAAACTGAGATGCATTTTAAATCGTTTCCCAATCACATGGTGGACGATACTCTGGGTTTCCCATGCATGTTTTAGCTGGAGGAAGAATCCCTTGAACCTGGAGAGTTGGGACCCATGGAATGGGTACCATGCAGTATGACTTCAAAGGGTCTGCATTTGCTCACCGAAACTCACCAATGCTATCAGCCTGAAGTGTCCAGCCTTATGTCTCAACCAGCTCTGGGTGTAGATGTGGTCAATCCCGGTTGCATCACATGCCCTGAGTGAATTATTTAAGAATTGCTCTCTATTTCACTGTCTTTGTGTTTTGTTTTCGTAATTTATTTTGATAATGGGATTTATCGGATTTTCACTGCTGCGTTTCTGCCGCTGTACACACGCTTGATTCTCTTACGGAGACATATATATCCATGGGTTTTATGATTCTTCCTAGTCAGGTATATTCCTAGGCGTTGAATATGTGGTGTTGAGTCCATTTCGTTGAGCAAGGAGTAGGTCTTGTCTATTACATATTTGGCTTATGGAATGTTATCTGTGCTAATTTCAGTCTCTGGTTT
The DNA here is from genome assembly GCF_963924675.1 of Phocoena phocoena. NCBI lineage: Eukaryota > Metazoa > Chordata > Mammalia > Artiodactyla > Phocoenidae > Phocoena > Phocoena phocoena. Next base: position 2,806,927 of record NW_027077598.1, on the reverse strand, counting down.
TATGCAGCACCCCAACGCACATTTCCCCATAAGCAAGCACTTGTTGGTTTTCTAAATTTGAGACCCTGTTCTTTTTTGTAATTCAGTTCATGTGTAGTCAAGTTTACATTCCGTTTATTAGTGATATCTTATGATGTTTCTTTTTCTGTGTGACGTAGTTCACGTAGAATCACCGTACCTGCATCCACTTACTATGCCCCTACGGGCCTGATGACAGAGATTTCATTGCTGAGTGATATTGCATTGCACGTACGTGCCACAACTTCTTTATCCATTTTTTGCTTTCTGGGATATTTACCTGGTACTGTAGACGAGCTTCTTGTGAACACAGCCGTCCCAAATATTGGGGTGGCTGTCTGTTTTTGATTTTAATTTCCGTAAGCTATAGGACCATAAGTGGAAGTGCCATAGGCTGTGTTGCTTTGTTTCTTACGTGTTTCAGGAAACACCATACACTTCTCCAGGGTGGCTGCTGGCAATTTACATCCTGCCAATCAGCATAACAAGGCTCCCTCTTCTCCATATCCTGTCCTACCTTTCTGGATTTTACACTTTTTTCAGATGGCCCTTTTGCCCGGGGGGGGGGCAGTGAGATTTCATTGTAGTGCAGATTTCCTTTACAGGCTTGCTTGGTTGGCCAAAAAGGGGGTATGCGTTTTTTCCTGAATATATTCAGGAAAAAACGCATACACCCTTTTTGGCCAAGTGCATCATTGTCGACGTTGTGCCTCTTTTCCTATGCTTTCAGGGCAATTCCAGTCTACCCCCTGCAATCGTTTTCCTGAAATTCAGCCCCGCTTTCAAGTCCCCTTCGCAGGCTTACTTCAATATATTTTTGGAGGATAGCTGTCATTTATAACTCTGCAGGTTTGTGAAGTACAGTGCCCCTGAGCTCCTTTCTTCAACTCGCTTTCTTGTGAGCTGGGCACAAAACCGCAGGATTGCTTCAGGCCCTAATCTGTTTCCAGCAGGGCACACTGAGCCTTTGTTTAATTCCTCTTCCTGCTGGGCAATGAGCATTACATTTGCCCGTGCAGACACCTACAGCTAGTCTCTCATTGGTTTTCCCTATTCCTGTTCATCTTGTACAGAAATTGCAAGCTGTGCGAAACAGGAGGTTAAAGGCACTGACTCTCCAAGCGGGGAGAGTGTTAGTAAAGCATCTGGAATGGTGAACCCGAGGACCAGGATAGGAAAACTGAGATGCATTTTAAATCGTTTCCCAATCACACGGTGGACGATACTCTGGGTTTCCCATGCATGTTTTAGCTGGAGGAAGAATGCCTTGAACCTGGAGAGTTGGGACCCATGGAATGGGTACCATGCAGTATGACTTCAAAGGGTCTGCATTTGCTCACCGAAACTCACTAGTGCTATCAGCCAGAAGTGTCCAGCCTTATGTCTCAACCAGCTCTGGGTGTAGATGTGGTCAATCCCGGTTGCATCACATGCCCTGAGTGAATTATTTAAGAATTGCTCTCTATTTCACTGTCTTTGTGTTTTGTTTTCGAAATTTATTTTGATAATGGGATTTATCGGATTTTCACTGCTGCATTTCCGCCGCTGTACACATGCTTGATTCTCTTACGGAGACATATATATCCATGGGTTTTAAGATTCTTCCTAGTCAGGTATATTCCTAGGCGTTGAATATGTGGTGTTGAGTCCATTTCGTTGAGCAAGGAGTAGGTCTTGTCTATTACATATTTGGCTTATGGAATGTTATCTGTGCTAATTTCAGTCTCTGGTTTTATGCAGCACCCCAACGCACCTTTCCCCATAAGCAAGCACTAGTTGGTTTTCTAAATTTGAGACCCTGTTCTGTTTTGTAATTCAGTTCATGTGTAGTCAAGTTTACATTCCGTTTATTAGTGATATCTTATGATGTTTCTTTTTCTGTGTGACGTAGTTCACGTAGAATCACCGTACCTGCATCCACTCACTGTGCCGCTACGGGCCTGATGACACAGATTTCATTGCTGAGTGATATTGCATTGCACGTACGTGCCACAACTTCTTTATCCATTTTTTGCTTTCTGGGATATTTACCTGATACTGTAGACGAGCTTATTGTGAACACAGCCGTCCCAAATATTGGGGTGGCTGTCTGTTTTTGATTTTAATTTCCCTAAGCTATAGGACCATAAGTGGAAGTGCCATAGGCTGTGTTGCTTTGTTTCTTACGTGTTTCAGGAAACACCATACACTTCTCCAGGGTGGCTGCTGGCAATTTACATCCTGCCAATCAGCATAACAAGGCTCCCTGTTCTCTATATCCTGTCCTACCTTTCTGGATTTTACACTTTTTTCAGATGGCCCTTTTGCCCGGGGGGGCAGTGAGATTTCATTTTAGTGCAGATTTCCTTTACAGGCTTGCTTGGTTGGCCAAAAAGGGCGTATGCGTTTTTTCCTGAATATATTCAGGAAAAAACGCATACGCCCTTTTTGGCCAAGTGCATCATTGTCGACGTTGTGCCTCTTTTCCTATGCTTTCAGGGCAATTCCAGTCTACCCCCTGCAATCGTTTTCCTGAAATTCAGCCCCGCTTTCAAGTCTCCTTCGCAGGCTTACTTCAATATATTTTTGGAGGATAGCTGTCATTTATAACACTGCAGGTTTGTGAAGTACAGTGCCCCTGAGCTCCTTTCTTCAACTCGCTTTCTTGTGAGCTGGGCACAAAACCGCAGGATTGCTTCAGGCCCTAATCTGTTTCCAGCAGGGCACACTGAGCCTTTGTTTAATTCCTCTTTCTGGTGGGCAATGAGCGTTACATTTGCCCGTGCAGACACCTACAGCTAGTCTCTCATTGGTTCTCCCTATTCCTGTTCATCTTGCACAGAAATTGCAAGCTGTGCGAAACAGGAGGTTAAAGGCACTGACTCTCCAAGCGGGGAGAGTGTTAGTAAAGCATCTGGAATGGTGAACCCGAGGACCAGGAAACGAAAACTGAGATGCATTTTAAATCATTTCCCAATCACACGGTGGACGATACTCTGGGTTTCCCATGCATGTTTTACCTGGAGGAAGAATCCCTTGAACCTGGAGAGTTGGGACCCAAAGAATGGGTACCATGCAGTATGACTTCAAAGGGTCTGCATTTGCTCACCGAAACTCACCAATGCTATCAGCCTGAAGTGTCCAGCCTTATGTCTCAACCAGCTCTGGGTGTAGATGTGGTCCATCCCGGTTGCATCACATGCCCTGAGTGAATTATTTAAGAATTGCTCTCTATTTCACTGTCTTTGTGTTTTGTTTTCGAAATTTATTTTGATAATGGGATTTATCGGATTTTCACTGCTGCGTTTCGGCCGCTGTACACACCCTTGATTCTCTTACGGAAACATATATATCCATGGGTTTTAAGATTCTTCCTAGTCAGGTATATTCCTAGGCGTTGAATATGTGGTGTTGAGTCCATTTCGTTGAGCAAGGAGTAGGTCTTGTCTATTACATATTTGGCTTATGGAAAGTTATCTGTGCTAATTTCAGACTCTGGTTTTATGCAGCACCCCAAGCCACCTTTCCCCATAAGCAAGCACTAGTTGGTTTTCTAAATTTGACACCCTGTTCTGTTTTGTAATTCAGTTCATGTGTAGTCAAGTTTACATTCCGTGTATTAGTGATATCTTATGATGTTTCTTTTTCTGTGTGACGTAGTTCACGTAGAATCACCGTACCTGCATCCACTTACTATGCCGCTACGGGCCTGATGACACAGATTTCATTGCTGAGTGATATTGCATTGCACGTACGTGCCACAACTTCTTTATCCATTTTTTGCTTTCTGGGATATTTACCTGATACTGTAGACGAGCTTCTTGTGAACACAGCCGTCCCAAATATTGGGGTGGCTGTCTGTTTTTGATTTTAATTTCCGTAAGCTATAGGACCATAAGTGGAAGTGCCATAGGCTGTGTTGCTTTGTTTCTTACGTGTTTCAGGAAACACCATACACTTCTCCAGGGTGGCTGCTGGCAATTTACATCCTGCCAATCAGCATAACAAGGCTCCCTGTTCTCCATATCCTGTCCTACCTTTCTGGATTTTACACTTTTTTCAGATGGCCCTTTTGCCCGGGGGGGCAGTGAGATTTCATTGTAGTGTAGATTTCCTTTACAGGCTTGCTTGGTTGGCCAAAAAGGGCGTATGCGTTTTTTCCTGAATATATTCAGGAAAAAACGCATACGCCCTTTTTGGCCAAGTGCATCATTGTCGATGTTGTGCCTATTTTCCTATGCTTTCAGGGCAATTCCAGTCTACCCCCTGCAATCGTTTTCCTGAAATTCAGCCCCGCTTTCAAGTCCCCTTCGCAGGCTTACTTCAATATATTTTTGGAGGATAGCTGTCATTTATAACTCTGCAGGTTTGTGAAGTACAGTGCCCCTGAGCTCCTTTCTTCAACTTGCTTTCTTGTGAGCTGGGCACAAAACCGCAGGATTGCTTCAGGCCCTAATCTGTTTCCAGCAGGGCACACTGAGCCTTTGTTTAATTCCTCTTTCTGGTGGGCAATGAGCGTTATATTTGCCCGTGCAGACACCTACAGCTAGTCTCTCATTGGTTCTCCCTATTCCTGTTCATCTTGCACAGAAATGGCAAGCTGTGCCAAACAGGAGGTTAAAGGCACTGACTCTCCAAGCCGGGAGAGTGTTAGTAAAGCATCTGGAATGGTGAACCCGAGGACCAGGATACGAAAACTGAGATGCATTTTAAATCGTTTCCCAATCACATGGTGGACGATACTCTGGGTTTCCCATGCATGTTTTAGCTGGAGGAAGAATCCCTTGAACCTGGAGAGTTGGGACCCATGGAATGGGTACCATGCAGTATGACTTCAAAGGGTCTGCATTTGCTCACCGAAACTCACCAATGCTATCAGCCTGAAGTGTCCAGCCTTATGTCTCAACCAGCTCTGGGTGTAGATGTGGTCAATCCCGGTTGCATCACATGCCCTGAGTGAATTATTTAAGAATTTCTCTCTATTTCACTGTCTTTGTGTTTTGTTTTCGAAATTTATTTTGATAATGGGATTTATCGGATTTTCACTGCTGCGTTTCGGCTGCTGTACACACCCTTGATTGTCTTACGGAAACATATATATCCATGGGTTTTAAGATTCTTCCTAGTCAGGTATATTCCTAGGCGTTGAATATGTGGTGTTGGGTCCATTTCGTTGAGCAAGGAGTAGGTCTTGTCTATTACATATTTGGCTTATGGAAAGTTATCTGTGCTAATTTCATTCTCTGGTTTTATGCAGCACCCCAATGCACCTTTCCCATAAGCAAGCACTAGTTGGTTTTCTAAATTTGACACCCTGTTCTGTTTTGTAATTCAGTTCATGTTTAGTCAAGTTTACATTCCGTGTATTAGTGATATCTTATGATGTTTCTTTTTCTGTGTGACGTAGTTCACGTAGAATCACCGTACCTGCATCCACTTACTATGCCGCTACGGGCCTGATGACACAGATTTCATTGCTGAGTGATATTGCATTGTACGTACGTGCCACAACTTCTTTATCCATTTTTTGCTTTCTGGGATATTTACCTGATACTGTAGACGAGCTTCTTGTGAACACAGCCGTCCCAAATATTGGGGTGGCTGTCTGTTTTTGATTTTAATTTCCGTAAGCTATAGGACCATAAGTGGAAGTGCCATAGGATGTGTTGCTTTGTTTCTTACGTGTTTCAGGAAACACCATACACTTCTCCAGGGTGGCTGCTGGCAATTTACATCCTGCCAATCAGCATAACAAGGCTCCCTGTTCTCCATATCCTGTCCTACATTTCTGGATTTTACACTTTTTTCAGATGGCCCTTTTGCCCGGGGGGGCAGTGAGATTTCATTGTAGTGCAGATTTCCTTTACAGGCTTGCTTGGTTGGCCAAAAAGGGCGTATGCGTTTTTTCCTGAATATATTCAGGAAAAAACGCATACGCCCTTTTTGGCCAAGTGCATCATTGTCGACGTTGTGCCTCTTTTCCTATGCTTTCAGGGCAATTCCAGTCTACCCCCTGCAATCGTTTTCCTGAAATTCAGCCCCGCTTTCAAGTCCCCTTCGCAGGCTTAGTTCAATATATTTTTGGAGGATAGCTGTCATTTATAACTCTGCAGGTTTGTGAAGTACAGTGCCCCTGAGCTCCTTTCTTCAACTTGCTTTCTTGTGAGCTGGGCACAAAACCGCAGGATTGCTTCAGGCCCTAATCTGTTTCCAGCAGGGCACACTGAGCCTTTGTTTAATTCCTCTTTCTTGTGGGCAATGAGCGTTACATTTGCCCGTGCAGACACCTACAGCTAGTCTCTCATTGGTTCTCCCTATTCCTGTTCATCTTGCACAGAAATGGCAAGCTGTGCCAAACAGGAGGTTAAAGGCACTGACTCTCCAAGCGGGGAGAGTGTTAGTAAAGCATCTGGAATGGTGAACCCGAGGACCAGGAAACGAAAACTGAGATGCATTTTAAATCATTTCCCAATCACACGGTGGACGATACTCTGGGTTTCCCATGCATGTTTTAGCTGGAGGAAGAATGCCTTGAACCTGGAGAGTTGGGACCCATGGAATGGGTACCATTCAGTATGACTTCAAAGGGTCTGCATTTGCTCACCGAAACTCACCTGTGCTATCAGCCTGAAGTATCCAGCCTTATGTCTCAACCAGCTCTGGGTGTAGATGTGGTCAATCCCGGTTGCATCACATGCCCTGAGGGAATTATTTAAGAATTGCTATTTCACTGTCTTTGTGTTTTGTTTTCGAAATTTATTTTGATAATGGGATTTATCGGATTTTCACTGCTGCGTATATGCTGCTGTACACACGCTTGATTCTCTTACGGAGACATATAAATCCATGGGTTTTAAGATTCTTCCTATTCAGGTATATTCCTAGGCGTTGAATATGTGGTGTTGAGTCCATTTCGTTGAGCAAGGAGTAGGTCTTGTCTATTACATATTTGGCTTATGGAATGTTATCTGTGCTAATTTCAGTCTCTGGTTTTATGCAGCACCCCAAGGCACCTTTCCCCATAAGCTAGCACTAGTTGGTTTTCTAAATTTGTGACCCTGTTCTGTTTTGTAATTCAGTTCATGTGTAGTCAAGTTTACATTCCGTGTATTAGTGATATCTTATGATGTTTCTTTTTCTGTGTGACGTAGTTCACGTAGAATCAGCGTACCTGCATCCACTCACTATGCCGCTACGGGCCTGATGACACAGATTTCATTGCTGAGTGATATTGCATTGCACGTACGTGCCACAACTTCTTTATCCATTTTTTGCTTTCTGGGATATTTACCTGGCACTGTAGACGAGCTTCTTGGGAACACAGCCGTCCCAAACTTTGGGGTGGCTCTCTGTTTTTGATTTTAATTTCCCTAAGGAATAGGACCATAAGTGCAATTGCCATAGGCTGTGTTGCTTTGTTTCTTACGTGTTTCAGGAAACACCATACACTTCTCCAGGGTGGCTGCTGGCAATTTACATCCTGCCAATCAGCATAACAAGGCTCCCTGTTCTCCATATCCTGTCCTACATTTCTGGATTTTACACTTTTTTCAGATGGCCCTTTTGCCCGGGGGGCAGTGAGACTTCATTGTAGTGCAAATTTCCTTTACAGGCTTGCTTGGTTGGCCAAAAAGGGCGTATGCGTTTTTTCCTGAATATAATCAGGAAAAAACGCATACGCCCTTTTCGGCCAAGAGCATCATTGTCGACGTTCTGCCTCTTTTCCTATGCTTTCAGGGCAATTCCAGTCTACCCCCTGCAATCGTTTTCCTGAAATTCTGCCCCGCTTTCAAGTCCCCTTCGCATGCTTACTTCAATATATATTTGGAGGATAACTTTCATTTATAAATCTGCAGGTTTGTGAATTACAGTGCCGCTGAGATCCTTTCTTCAACTCGCTTTCTTGTGAGCTGGGCACAAAACCGCAGGATTGCTTCAGGCCCTAATCTGTTTTCAGCAGGGCACGCTGAGCCTTTGTTTAATTCCTCTTCCTGGTGGGCAATGAGCGTTACATTTTCCCGTGCAGACACCTACAGCTAGTCTCTCATTGGTTCTCCCTATTCCTGTTCATCTTGCACAGAAATTGCAAGCTGTGCCAAACAGGAGGTTAAACGCACTGACTCTCCAAGCGGGGAGAGTGTTAGTAAAGCATCTGGAATGGTGAACCCGAGGACCAGGATACGAAAACTGAGATGCATTTTAAATCGTTTCCCAATCACACGGTGGACGATACTCTGGGTTTCCCATGCATGTTTTAGCTGGAGGAAGAATCCCTTGAACCTGGAGAGTTGGGACCCATGGAATGGGTACCATGCAGTATGACTTCAAAGGGTCTGCATTTGCTCACCGAAACTCACCAATGCTATCAGCCTGAAGTGTCCAGCCTTATGTCTCAACCAGCTCTGGGTGTAGATGTGGTCAATCCCGGTTGCATCACATGCCCTGAGTGAATTATTTAAGAATTGCTCTCTATTTCACTGTCTTTGTGTTTAGTTTTCGAAATTTATTTTGATAATGGGATTTATCGGATTTTCACTGCTGCATTTCCGCCGCTGTACACATGCTTGATTCTCTTACGGAGACATATATATCCATGGGTTTTAAGATTCTTCCTAGTCAGGTATATTCCTAGGCGTTGAATATGTGGTGTTGAGTCCATTTCGTTGAGCAAGGAGTAGGTCTTGTCTATTACATATTTGGCTTATGGAATGTTATCTGTGCTAATTTCAGTCTCTGGTTTTATGCAGCACCACAAGGCACCTTTCCCCATAAGCAAGCACTAGTTGGTTTTCTAAATTTGAGACCCTGTTCTGTTTTGTAATTCAGTTCATGTGTAGTCAAGTTTACATTCCGTGCATTAGTGATATCTTATGATGTTTCTTTTTCTGTGTGACGTAGTTCACGTAGAATCACCGTACCTGCATCCACTCACTATGCCGCTACGGGCCTGATGACACAGATTTCATTGCTGAGTGATACTGCATTGCACGTACGTGCCACAACTTCTTTATCCATTTTTTGCTTTCTGGGATATTTACCTGGTACTGTAGACGAGCTTCTTGGGAACACAGCCGTCCCAAACTTTGGGGTGGCTCTCTGTTTTTGATTTTAATTTCCCTAAGGAATAGGACCATAAGTGCAATTGCCATAGGCTGTGTTGCTTTATTTCTTACGTGTTTCAGGAAACACCATACACTTCTCCAGGGTGGCTGTTGGCAATTTACATCCTGCCAATCAGCATAACAAGGCTCCCTGTTCTCCATATCCTGTCCTACCTTTCTGGATTTTACAGTTTTTTCAGATGGCCCTTTTGCCCGGGGGGCAGTGAGACTTCATTTTAGTGCAGATTTCCTTTACAGGCTTGCTTGGTTGGCCAAAAAGGGCGTATGCGTTTTTCCCTGAATATATTCAGGAAAAAACGCATACGCTCTTTTTGGCCAAGTGCATCATTGTCGACGTTCTGCCTCTTTTCCTATGCTTTCAGGGCAATTCCAGTCTACCCCCTGCAATCGTTTTCCTGAAATTCAGCCCCGCTTTCAAGTCCCCTTCGCAGGCTTACTTCAATATATTTTTGGAGGATAGCTGTCATTTATAACTCTGCAGGTTTGTGAATTACAGTGGCCCTGAGCTCCTTTCTTCAACTCGCTTTCTTGTGAGCGGGGCACAAAACCGCAGGATTGCTTCAGGCCCTAATCTGTTTCCGGCAGGGAATGCTGAGCCTTTGGTTAATTCCTCTTCCTGGTGGGAAATGAGCGTTACATTTGCCCGTGCAGAGACCTACAGCTAGTCTCTCATTGGTTCTCCCTATTCCTGTTCATCTTGCACAGAAATTGCAAGCTGTGCCAAACAGGAGGTTAAAGGCACTGACTCTCCAAGCAGGGAGAGTGTTAGTAAAGCATCTGGAATGGTGAACCCGAGGACCAGGATACGAAAACTGAGATGCATTGTAAATCGTTTCCCAATCACACGGTGGACCATACTGTGGGGTTCCCATGCATGTTTTAGCTGGAGGAAGAATCCCTTGAACCTGAAGAGTTGGGAACCATGGAATAGGTACCATGCAGTATGACTTCAAAGGGTCTGCATTTGCTCACCGAAACTCACCAATTCTATCAGCCTGAAGTGTCCAGCCTTATGTGTCAACCAGCTCTGGGTGTAGATGTGGTCAATCCCGGTTGCATCACATTCCCTGAGTGAATTATTTAAGAATTGCTCTCTATTTCACTGTCTTTGTGTTTTGTTTCGAAATTTATTTTGATAATGGGATTTATCGGATTTTCACTGCTGCGTTTCGGCCGCTGTACACATGCTTGATTCTCTTACGGAGACATATATATCCATGGGTTTTAAGATTCTTCCTAGTCAGGTATATTCCTAGGCATTGAATATGTGGTGTTGAGTCCATTTCGTTGAGCAAGGAGTAGGTCTTGTCTATTACATATTTGGCTTATGGAAAGTTATCTGTGCTAATTTCAGTCTCTGGTTTTATGCAGCACCCCAAGGCACCTTTCCCCATAAGCAAGCACTAGTTGGTTTTCTAAATTTGAGACCCTGTTCTGTTTTGTAATTCAGTTCATGTGTAGTCAAGTTTACATTCCGTGTATTAGTGATATCTTATGATGTTTCTATTTCTGTGTGACGTAGTTCACGTAGAATCACCGTACCTGCATCCACTCACTATGCCGCTACGGGCCTGATGACACAGATTTCATTGCTGAGTGATATTGCATTGCACGTACGTGCCACAACTTCTTTATCCATTTTTTGCTTTCTGGGATATTTACCTGGTACTGTAGACGAGCTACTTGGGAACACAGCCGTCCCAAAATTTGGGGTGGATCTCTGTTTTTGATTTTAATTTCCCTAAGGAATAGGACCATAAGTGCAATTGCCATAGGCTGTGTTGCTTTATTTCTTACGTGTTTCAGGAAACACCATACACTTCTCCAGGGTGGCTGTTGGCAATTTACATCCTGCCAATCAGCATAACAAGGCTCCCTCTTCTCCATATCCTGTCCTACCTTTCTGGATTTTACACTTTTTTCAGATGGCCCTCTTGCCCGGGGGGCAGTGAGACTTCATTGTAGTGCAGATTTCCTTTACACGCTTGCTTGGTTGGCCAAAAAGGGCGTATGCGTTTTTTCCTGAATATATTCCGGAAAAAATGCATACGCACTTTTTGGCCAAGTGCATCATTGTCGACGTTGTGCCTCTTTTCCTATGCTTTCAGGGCAATTCCTGTCTACCCCCTGCAATCGTTTTCCTGAAATTCTGCCCTGCTTTCAAGTCCCCTACGCAGGCTTACTTCAGTATACTTTTGGAAGATAGCTGTCATTTATAACTCTGCAGGTTTGTGAATTACAGTGCCCCTGAGCTCCTTTCTTCAACTCGCTTTCTTGTGAGCTGGGCACAAAACCGCAGGATTGCTTCAGGCCCTAATCTGTTTCCAGCAGGGCACACTGAGCCTTTGTTTAATTCCTCTTCCTGGTGGGCAATGAGCGTTACATTTGCCCGTGCAGACACCTACAGCTAGTCTCTCATTGGTTCTCCCTATTCCTGTTCATCTTGCACAGAAATTGCAAGCTGTGCCAAAGAGGAGGTTAAAGGCACTGACTCTCCAAGCGGGGAGAGTGTTAGTAAAGCATCTGGAATGGTGAACCCGAGGACCAGGAAACGAAAACTGAGATGCATTTTAAATCATTTCCCAATCACACGGTGGACGATACTCTGGGTTTCCCATGCATGTTTTAGCTGGAGGAAGAATCCCTTGAACCTGGAGAGTTGGGACCCATGGAATGGGTACCATGCAGTATGACTTCCAAGGGTCTGCATTTGCTCACCGAAACTCACCAATGCTATCAGCCTGAAGTGTCCAGCCTTATGTCTCAACCAGCTCTGGGTGTAGATGTGGTCAATCCCGGTTGCTTCACATGCCCTGAGTGAATTATTTAAGAATTGCTCTCTATTTCACTGTCTTTGTGTTTTGTTTTCGAAATTTATTTTGATAATGGGATTTATCGGATTTTCACTGCTGCGTTTCGGCCGCTGTACACACGCTTGGTTCTCTTATGGAGACATATATATCCATGGGTTTTAAGATTCTTCCTAGTCAGGTATATTCCTAGGCGTTGATTATGTGGTGTTGGGTCCATTTCGTTGAGCAAGGAGTAGGTCTTGTCTATTACATATTTGGCTTATGGAATGTTATCTGTGCTAATTTCAGTCTCTGGTTTTATGCAGCACCCCAACGCACCTTTCCCCATAAGCAAGCACTAGTTGGTTTTCTAAATTTGAGACCCTGTTCTGTTTTGTAATTCAGTTCATATGTAGTCAAGTTTACATTCCGTGTATTAATGATATCTTATGATGTTTCTTTTTCTGTGTGACGTAGTTCACGTAGAATCACCGTACCTGCATCCACTTACTATGCCGCTACGGGCCTGATGACACAGATTTCATTGCTGAGTGATATTGCATTGCACGTACGTGCCACAACTTCTTTATCCATTTTTTGCTTTCTGGGATATTTACCTGATACTGTAGACGAGCTTCTTGGGAACACAGCCGTCCCAAATATTGGGGTGGCTGTCTGTTTTTGATTTTAATTTCCGTAAGCTATAGGACCATAAGTGGAAGTGCCATAGGCTGTGTTGCTTTGTTTCTTACGTGTTTCAGGAAACACCATACACTTCTCCAGGGTGGCTGCTGGCAATTTACATCCTGCCAATCAGCATAACAAGGCTCCCTGTTCTCTATATCCTGTCCTACCTTTCTGGATTTTACACTTTTTTCAGATGGCCCTTTTGCCCGTGGGGCAGTGAGACTTCATTGTAGTGCAGATTTCCTTTACAGGCTTGCTTGGTTGGCCAAAAAGGGCGTATGCGTTTTTTCCTGAATATATTCAGGAAAAAAACGCATACGCCCTTTTTGGCCAAGTGCATCATTGTCGACGTTGTGCCTCTTTTCCTATGCTTTCAGGGCAATTCCAGTCTACCCCCTGCAATCGTTTTCCTGAAATTCTGCCCCGCTTTCAAGTCCCCTTCGGAGGCTTACTTCAATATATTTTTGGATGATAGCTGTCATTTATAACTCTGCAGGTTTGTGAAGTACAGTGCCCCTGAGCTCCTTTCTTCAACTCGCTTTCTTGTGAGCTGGGCACAAAACCGCAGGATTGCTTCAGGCCCTAATCTGTTTCCAGCAGGGCACACTGAGCCTTTGTTTAATTCCTCTTCCTGGTGGGCAGTGAGCGTTACATTTGCCCGTGCAGACACCTACAGCTAGTCTCTCATTGGTTCTCCCTATTCCTGTTCATCTTGCACAGAAATTGCAAGCTGTGCGAAACAGGAGGTTAAAGGCACTGAGTCTCCAAGCGGGGAGAGTGTTAGTAAAGCATCTGGAATGGTGAAACCGAGGACCAGGATACGAAAACTGAGATGCATTTTAAATCATTTCCCAATCACACGGTGGACGATACTCTGGGTTTCCCATGCATGTTTAAGCTGGAGGAAGAATGCCTTGAACCTGGAGAGTTGGGACCCATGGAATGGGTACCATGCAGTATGACTTCAAAGGGTCTGCATTTGCTCACCGAAACTCACCATTGCTATCAGCCTGAAGTGTCCAGCCTTATGTCTCAACCAGCTCTGGGTGTACATGTGGTCACTCCCGGTTGCATCACATGCCCTGAGTGAATTATTTAAGAATTGCTCTCTATTTCACTGTCTTTGTGTTTTGTTTTCGAAATTTATTTTGATAATGGGATTTATCGGATTTTCACTGCTGCATTTCCGCCGCTGTACACACGCTTGATTCTCTTACGGAGACATATATATCCATGGGTGTTAAGATTCTTCCTAGTCAGGTATATTCCTAGGCGTTGAATATGTGGTGTTGGGTCCATTTCGTTGAGCAAGGAGTAGGTCTTGTCTATTACATATTTGGCTTATGGAATGTTATCTGTGCTAATTTCAGTCTCTGGTTTTATGCAGCACCCCAAGGCACCTTTCCCCATAAGCAAGCACTAGGTGGTTTTCTAAATTTGAGACCCTGTTCTGTTTTGTAATTCAGTTCATGTGTAGTCAAGTTTACATTCCGTGTATTAGTGATATCTTATGATGTTTCTTTTTCTGTGTGACGTAGTTCACGTAGAATCACCGTACCTGCATCCACTCACTATGCCGCTACGGGCCTGATGACACAGATTTCATTGCTGAGTGATATTGCATTGCACGTACGTGCCACAACTTCTTTATCCATTTTTTGCTTTCTGGGATATTTACCTGATACTGTAGACGAGCTTCTTGTGAACACAGCCGTCCCAAATATTGGGGTGGCTGTCTGTTTTTGATTTTAATTTCCGTAAGCTATAGGACCAAAAGTGGAAGTGCCATAGGCTGTGTTGCTTTGTTTCTTACGTGTTTCAGGAAACACCATACACTTCTCCAGGGTGGCTGCTGGCAATTTACATCCTGCCAATCAGCATAACAAGGCTCCCTGTTCTCCATATCCTGTCCTACCTTTCTGGATTTTACACTTTTTTCAGATGGCCCTTTTGCCCGGGGGGCAGTGAGACTTCGTTGTGGTGCAGATTTCATTTACAGGCTTGCTTGGTTGGCCAAAGAGGGCGTATGCGTGTTTTCCTGAATATATTCAGGAAAAAACGCATACGCCCTTTTTGGCCAAGTGCATCATTGTCGACGTTCTGCCTCTTTTCCTATGCTTTCAGGGCAATTCCAGTCTACCCCCTGCAATCGTTTTCCTGAAATTCTGCCCCGCTTTCAAGTCCCCTTCGCAGGCTTACTTCAATATATTTTTGTAGGATAGCTGTCATTTATAACTCTGCAGGTTTGTGAAGTACAGTGCCCCTGAGCTCCTTTCTTCAACTCGCTTTCTTGTGAGCTGGGCACAAAACCGCAGGATTGCTTCAGGCCCTAATCTGTTTCCAGCAGGGCACACTGAGCCTTTGTTTAATTCCTCTTCCTGGTGGGCAATGAGCTTTACATTTGCCCGTGCAGACACCTACAGCTAGTCTCCCATTGGTTCTCCCTATTCCTGTTCATCTTGCACAGAAATTGCAAGCTGTGCCAAACAGGAGGTTAAAGGCACTGAGTCTCCAAGCGGGGAGAGTGTTAGTAAAGCATCTGGAATGGTGAACCCGAGGACCAGGATACGAAAACTGAGATGCATTTTAAATCATTTCCCAATCACACGGTGGACGATACTCTGGGTTTCCCATGCATGTTTAAGCTGGAGGAAGAATCCCTTGAACCTGGAGAGTTGGGACCCATGGAATGGGTACCATGCAGTATGACTTCAAAGGGTCTGCATTTGCTCACCGACACTCACCAATGCTATCAGCCTGAAGTGTCCAGCCTTATGTCTCAACCAGCTCTGGGTGTAGATGTGGTCAATCCCGGTTGCATCACATGCCCTGAGTGAATTATTTAAGAATTGCTCTCTATTTCACTGTCTTTTTGTTTTGTTTCCGAAGTTTATTTTGATAATGGGATTTATCGGATTTTCACTGCTGCGTTTCGGCCGCTGTACACACGCTTGATTCTCTTATGGAGACATATATATCCATGGGTTTTAAGATTCTTCGTAGTCAGGTATATTCCTAGGCGTTGAATATGTGGTTTTGGGTCCATTTCGTTGAGCAAGGAGTAGGTCTTGTCTATTACATATTTGGCTTATGGAAAGTTATCTGTGCTAATTTCAGTCTCTGGTTTTATGCAGCACCCCAACGCACCTTTCCCCATAAGCAAGCACTAGTTGGTTTTCTAAATTTGAGACCCTGTTCTGTTTTGTAATTCAGTTCATGTGTAGTCAAGTTTACATTCCGTGTATTAGTGATATCTTATGATGTTTCTTTTTCTGTGTGACGTAGTTCACGTAGAATCACCGTACCTGCATCCACTCACTATGCCGCTACGGGCCTGATGACACAGATTTCATTGCTGAGTGATATTGCATTGTATGTACGTGCCAAAACTTCTTTATGCAATTTTTGCTTTCTGGGATATTTACCTGATACTGTAGAAGAGCTTCTTGTGAACACAGCCGTCCCAAACTTTGGGGTGGCTCTCTGTTTTTGATTTTAATTTCCCTAAGGAATAGGACCATAAGTGCAATTGCCATAGGCTGTGTTGCTTTATTTCTTACGTGTTTCAGGAAACACCATACACTTCTCCAGGGTGGCTGCTGGCAATTTACATCCTGCCAATCAGCATAACAAGGCTCCCTGTTCTCCATATCCTGTCCTACCTTTCTGGATTTTACACTTTTTTCAGATGGCCCTTTTGCCCGGGGGGCAGTGAGACTTCATTGTAGTGCAGATTTCCTTTACAGGCTTGCTTGGTTGGCCAAAAAGGGCGTATGCGTTTTTTCCTGAATATATTCAGGAAAAAACGCATACGCCCTTTTTGGCCAAGTGCATCATTGTCGACGTTCTGCCTCTTTTCCTATGCTTTCAGGGCAATTCCAGTCTACCCCCTGCAATCGTTTTCCTGAAATTCTGCCCCGCCCTCAAGTCCCTTTCGCAGGCTTACTTCAATATATTTTTGGAGGATAGCAGTCATTTATAACTGCAGGTTTGTGAAGTACAGTGCCCCTGAGCTCCTTTCTTCAACTCGCTTTCTTGTGAGCTGGGCACAAAACCGCAGGATTGCTTCAGGCCCTAATCTGTTTTCAGCAGGGCACGCTGAGCCTTTGTTTAATTCCTCTTCCTGGTGGGCAATGAGCATTACATTTGCCCGTGCAGACACCTACAGCTAGTCTCTCATTGTTTCTCCCTATTCCTGTTCATCTTGCACAGAAATTGCAAGCTGTGCCAAACAGGAGGTTAAAGGCACTGACTCTCCAAGCGGGGAGAGTGTTAGTAAAGCATCTGGAATGGTGAACCCGAGGACCAGGATAGGAAAACTGAGATGCATTTTAAATCGTTTCCCAATCACACGGTGGACGATACTCTGGGTTTCCCATGCATGTTTTAACTGGAGGAAGAATGCCTTGAACCTGGAGAGTTGGGACCCATGGAATGGGTACCATGCAGTATGACTTCAAAGGGTCTGCATTTGCTCACCGAAACTCACCAATGCTATCAGCCTGAAGTGTCCAGCCTTATGTCTCAACCAGCTCTGGGTGTAGATGTGGTCAATCCCGGTTGCATCACATGCCCTGAGTGAATTAGTTAAGAATTGCTCTCGATTTCACTGTCTTTGTGTTTTGTTTTCGAAATTTATTTTGATAATGGGATTTATCGGATTTTCACTGCTGCGTTTCGGCCGCTGTACACACGCTTGATTCTCTTACGGAGACATATATATCCATGGGTTTTAAGATTCTTCCTAGTCAGGTATATTCCTAGGCGTTGAATATGTGGTGTTGGGTCCATTTCGTTGAGCAAGGAGTAGGTCTTGTCTATTACATATTTGGCCTATGGAAAGTTATCTGTGCTAATTTCAGTCTCTGGTTTTATGCAGCACCCCAAGGCACCTTTCCCCATAAGCAAGCACTACTTGGTTTTCTAAATTTGAGACCCTGTTCTGTTTTGTAATTCAGTTCATGTGTAGCCAAGTTTACATTCCGTGTATTAGTGATATCTTATGATGTTTCTTTTTCTGTGTGATGTAGTTCACGTAGAATCACCGTACCTGCATCCACTCACTATGCCGCTACGGGCCTGATGACACAGATTTCATTGCTGAGTGATATCGCATTGTACGTACGTGCCACAACTTCTTTATCCATTTTTTGCTTTCTGGGATATTTACCTGATACTGTAGACGAGCTTCTTGTGAACACAGCCGTCCCAAATATTGGGGTGGCTGTCTGTTTTTGATTTGAATTTCCGTAAGCTATAGGACCATAAGTGGAAGTGCCATAGGCTGTGTTGCTTTGTTTCTTACGTGTTTCAGGAAACACCATACACTTCTCCAGGGTGGCTGCTGGCAATTTACATCCTGCCAATCAGCATAACAAGGCTCCCTGTTCTCCATATCCTGTCCTACCTTTCTGGATTTTACACTTTTTTCAGATGGCCCTTTTGCCCGGGGGGCAGTGAGACTTCGTTGTGGTGCAGATTTCATTTACAGGCTTGCTTGGTTGGCCAAAAAGGGCGTATGCGTGTTTTCCTGAATATATTCAGGAAAAAACGCATACGCCCTTTTTGGCCAAGTGCATCATTGTCGACGTTCTGCCTCTTTTCCTATGCTTTCAGGGCAATTCCAGTCTACCCCCTGCAATCGTTTTCCTGAAATTCTGCCCGCTTTCAAGTCCCCTTCGCAGGCTTACTTCAATATATTTTTGGAGGATAGCTGTCATTTATAACTCTGCAGGTTTGTGAATTACAGTGCCCCTGAGCTCCTTTCTTCAACTCGCTTTCTTGTGAGCTGGGCACAAAACCGCTGGATTGCTTCAGGCCCTAATCTGTTTCCAGCAGGGCACACTGAGCCTTTGTTTAATTCCTCTTCCTGCTGGGAAATGAGCGTTACATTTGCCCGTGCAGGCACCTATAGCTAGTCTCTCATTGGTTCTCCGTATTCTTGTTCATCTTGCACAGAAATTGCAAGCTGTGCCAAACAGGAGGTTAAAGGCACTGACTCTCCAAGCAGGGAGAGTGTTAGTAAAGCATCTGGAATGGTGAACCCGAGGACCAGGATACGAAAACTGAGGTGCATTTTAAATCGTTTCCCAATCACACGGTGGACCGTACTGTGGGTTTCCCATGCATGTTTTAGCTGGAGGAAGAATCCCTTGAACCTGAAGAGTTGGGACCCATGGAATAGGCACCATGCAGTATGACTTCAAAGGGTCTGCATTTGCTCACCGAAACTCACCAATGCTATCAGCCTGCAGTGTCCAGCCTTATGTCTCAACCAGCTCTGGGTGTAGATGTGGTCTATCCCGGGTGCATCACATGCCCTGAGTGAATTATTTAAGAATTGCTCTCTATTTCACTGTCTTTGTGTTTTGTTTTCGAAATTTATTTTGATAATGGGATTTATCGGATTGTCACTGATGCGTATCGGCCACTGTACACATGCTTGATTCTCTTACGGAGACATATATATCCATGGGTTTTAAGATTCTTCCTAGTCAGGTATATTCCTAGGCGTTGAATATGTGGTGTTGAGTCCATTTCGTTGAGCAAGGAGTAGGTCTTGTCTATTACATATTTGGCTTATGGAATGTTATCTGTGCTAATTTCAGTCTCTGGCTTTATGCAGCACCCCAACGCACCTTTCCCCATAAGCAAGCACTAGTTGGTTTTGTAAATTTGAGACCCTGTTCTGTTTTGTAATTCAGTTCATGTGTAGTCAAGTTTACATTCCGTGTATTAGTGATATCTTATGATGTTTCTTTTTCTGTGTGACGTAGTTCACGTAGAATCACCGTACCTGCATCCACTTACTATGCCGCTACGGGCCTGATGACACAGATTTCATTGCTGAGTGATATTGCATTGCACGTACGTGCCACAACTTCTTTATCCATTTTTTGCTTTCTGGGATATTTACCTGATACTGTAGACGAGCTTCTTGTGAACACAGCCGTCCCAAATATTGGGGTGGCTGTCTGTTTTTGATTTTAATTTCCGTAAGCTATAGGACCATAAGTTGAAGTGCCATAGGCTGTGTTGCTTTGTTTGTTACCTGTTTCAGGAAACACCATACATTTCTCCAGGGTGGCTGCTGGCAATTTACATCCTGCCAATCAGCATAACAAGGCTCCCTGTTCTCCATATCCTGTCCTACCTTTCTGGATTTTACACTTTTTTCAGATGGCCCTTTTGCCCCTGGGGCAGTGAGACTTCATTGTAGTGCAGATTTCCTTTACAGGCTTGCTTGGTTGGCCAAAAAGGGCGTATGCCTTTTTTCCTGAATATATTCCTGAATTATATTTCCTGAATATATTCCTGAATATATTACATTTGAATATATTCAGGAAAAAACGCATACGCCCTTTTTGGCCAAGTGCATCATTGTCGACGTTGTGCCTCTTTTCCTATGCTTTCAGGGCAATTCCAGTCTAACCCCTGCAATCGTTTTCCTGAAATTCTGCCCCGCTTTCAAGTCCCCTTCGCAGGCTTACTTCAATATATTTTTGGAGGATAGCTGTCATTTATAACTCTGCAGGTTTGTGAAGTACAGTGCCCCTGAGCTCCTTTCTTCAACTCGCTTTCTTGTGAGCTGGGCACAAAACCGCAGGATTGCTTCAGGCCCTAATCTGTTTCCAGCAGGGCACACTGAGCCTTTGTTTAATTCCTCTTCCTGGTGGGCAATGAGCGTTACATTTGCCCGTGCAGACACCTACAGCTAGTCTCCCATTGGTTCTCCCTATTCCTGTTCATCTTGCACAGAAATTGCAAGCTGTGCGAAACAGGAGGTTAAAGGCACTGAGTCTCCAAGCGGGGAGAGTGTTAGTAAAGCATCTGGAATGGTGAACCCGAGGACCAGGATACGAAAACTGAGATGCATTTTAAATCATTTCCCAATCACACGGTGGACGATACTCTGGGTTTCCCATGCATGTTTAAGCTGGAGGAAGAATGCCTTGAACCTGGAGAGTTGGGACCCATGGAATGGGTACCATGCAGTATGACTTCAAAGGGTCTGCATTTGCTCACCGACACTCACCAGTGCTATCAGCCTGAAGTGTCCAGCCTTATGTCTCAACCAGCTCTGGGTGTAGATGTGGTCAATCCCGGTTGCATCACATGCCCTGAGTGAATTATTTAAGAATTGCTCTCTATTTCACTGTCTTTGTGTTTTGTTTTCGAAATTTATTTTGATAATGGGATTTATCGGATTTTCACTGCTGCGTTTCGGCCGCTTTACACACGCTTGATTCTCTTATGGAGACATATATATCCATGGGTTTTAAGATTCTTCGTAGTCAGGTATATTCCTAGGCGTTGAATATGTGGTTTTGGGTCCATTTCGTTGAGCAAGGAGTAGGTCTTGTCTATTACATATTTGGCTTATGGAAAGTTATCTGTGCTAATTTCAGTCTCTGGTTTTATGCAGCACCCCAACGCACCTTTCCCCATAAGCAAGCACTAGTTGGTTTTCTAAATTTGAGACCCTGTTCTGTTTTGTAATTCAGTTCATGTGTAGTCAAGTTTACATTCCGTGTATTAGTGATATCTTATGATGTTTCTTTTTCTGTGTGACGTAGTTCACGTAGAATCACCGTACCTGCATCCACTCACTATGCCACTACGGGCCTGATGACACAGATTTCATTGCTGAGTGATATTGCATTGTATGTACGTGCCAAAACTTCTTTATCCACTTTTTGCTTTCTGGGATATTTACCTGATACTGTAGACGAGCTTCTTGTGAACACAGCCGTCCCAAACTTTGGGGTGGCTCTCTGTTTTTGATTTTAATTTCCCTAAGGAATAGGACCATAAGTGCAATTGCCATAGGCTGTG
The DNA here is from genome assembly GCF_963924675.1 of Phocoena phocoena. Taxonomy (NCBI): domain Eukaryota; kingdom Metazoa; phylum Chordata; class Mammalia; order Artiodactyla; family Phocoenidae; genus Phocoena; species Phocoena phocoena. The sequence goes on along the minus strand of NW_027077598.1, from coordinate 2,785,494 downwards.
TTGCTTTATTTCTTACGTGTTTCAGGAAACACCATACACTTCTCCAGGGTGGCTGCTGGCAATTTACATCCTGCCAATCAGCATAACAAGGCTCCCTGTTCTCCATATCCTGTCCTACCTTTCTGGATTTTACACTTTTTTCAGATGGCCCTTTTGCCCGGGGGGCAGTGAGACTTCATTGTAGTGCAGATTTCCTTTACAGGCTTGCTTGGTTGGCCAAAAAGGGCCTATGCGTTTTTTCCTGAATATATTCAGGAAAAAACGCATACGCCCTTTTTGGCCAAGTGCATCATTGTCGACGTTCTGCCTCTTTTCCTATGCTTTCAGGGCAATTCCAGTCTACCCCCTGCAATCGTTTTCCTGAAATTCTGCCCCGCTTTCAAGTCCCTTTCGCAGGCTTACTTCAATATATTTTTGGAGGATAGCAGTCATTTATAACTGCAGGTTTCTGAACTACAGTGCCCCTGAGCTCCTTTCTTCAACTCGCTTTCTTGTGAGCTGGGCACAAAACCGCAGGATTGCTTCAGGCCCTAATCTGTTTTCAGCAGGGCATGCTGAGCCTTTGTTTAATTCCTCTTCCTGGTGGGCAATGAGCATTACATTTGCCCGTGCAGACACCTAGAGCTAGTCTCTCATTGGTTCTCCCTATTCCTGTTCATCTTGCACAGAAATTGCAAGCTGTGCGAAACAGGAGGTTAAAGGCACTGAGTCTCCAAGCGGGGAGAGTGTTAGTAAAGCAACTGGAATGGTGAACCCGAGGACCAGGATACGAAACCTGAGATGCATTTTAAATCATTTCCCAATCACACGGTGGACGATACTCTGGGTTTCCCATGCATGTTTAAGCTGGAGGAAGAATGCTTTGAACCTGGAGAGTTGGGACCCATGGAATGGGTACCATGCAGTATGACTTCAAAGGGTCTGCATTTGCTCACCGACACTCACCAATGCTATCAGCCTGAAGTGTCCAGCATTATGTCTCAACCAGCTCTGGGTGTAGATGTGGTCAATCCCGGTTGCATCACATGCCCTGAGTGAATTATTTAAGAATTGCTCTCTATTTCACTGTCTTTGTGTTTTGTTTTCGAAATTTATTTTGATAATGGGATTTATCGGATTTTCACTGCTGCGTTTCGGCCGCTGTACACACGCTTGATTCTCTTATGGAGACATATATATCCATGGGTTTTAAGATTCTTCGTAGTCAGGTATATTCCTAGGCGTTGAATATGTGGTTTTGGGTCCATTTCGTTGAGCAAGGAGTAGGTCTTGTCTATTACATATTTGGCTTATGGAAAGTTATCTGTGCTAATTTCAGTCTCTGGTTTTATGCAGCACCCCAACGCACCTTTCCCCATAAGCAAGCACTAGTTGGTTTTCTAAATTTGAGACCCTGTTCTGTTTTGTAATTCAGTTCATGTGTAGTCAAGTTTACATTCCGTGTATTAGTGATATCTTATGATGTTTCTTTTTCTGTGTGACGTAGTTCACGTAGAATCACCGTACCTGCATCCACTCACTATGCCGCTACGGGCCTGATGACACAGATTTCATTGCTGAGTGATATTGCATTGTATGTACGTGCCAAAACTTCTTTATCCAATTTTTGCTTTCTGGGATATTTACCTGATACTGTAGACGAGCTTCTTGTGAACACAGCCGTCCCAAACTTTGGGGTGGCTCTCTGTTTTTGATTTTAATTTCCCTAAAGAATAGGACCATAAGTGCAATTGCCATAGGCTGTGTTGCTTTATTTCTTACGTGTTTCAGGAAACACCATACACTTCTCCAGGGTGGCTGCTGGCAATTTACATCCTGCCAATCAGCATAACAAGGCTCCCTGTTCTACATATCCTGTCCTACCTTTCTGGATTTTACACTTTTTTCAGATGGCCCTTTTGCCCGTGGGGCAGTGAGACTTCATTGTAGTGCAGATTTCCTTTACAGGCTTGCTTGGTTGGCCAAAAAGGGCGTATGCGTTTTTTCCTGAATATATTCAGGAAAAAACGCATACGCCCTTTTTGGCCAAGTGCATCATTGTCGACGTTCTGCCTCTTTTCCTATGCTTTCAGGGCAATTCCAGTCTACCCCCGGCAATCGTTTTCCTGAAATTCTGCCCCGCTTTCAAGTCCCCTTCGCAGGCTTACTTCAATATATTTTTGGAGGATAGCAGTCATTTATAACTGCAGGTTTGTGAACTACAGTGCCCCTGAGCTCCTTTCTTCAACTCGCTTTCTTGTGAGCTGGGCACAAAACCGCAGGATTGCTTCAGGCCCTAATCTGTTTTCAGCAGGGCACGCTGAGCCTTTGTTTAATTCCTCTTCCTGGTGGGCAATGAGCATTACATTTGCCCGTGCAGACACCTAGAGCTAGTCTCTCATTGGTTCTCCCTATTCCTGTTCATCTTGCACAGAAATTGCAAGCTGTGCCAAAGAGGAGGTTAAAGGCACTGACACACCAAGCGGGGAGAGTGGTAGTAAAGCATCTGGAATGTTGAACCCGAGGACCAGGATACGAAAACTGAGATGCATTTTAAATCGTTTCCCAATCACACGGTGGACGATACTCTGGGTTTCCCATGCATGTTTTAGCTGGAGGAAGAATCCCTTGAACCTGAAGAGTTGGGACCCATGGAATAGGTACCATGCAGTATGACTTCAAAGGGTCTGCATTTGATCACCGAAACTCACCAATGCTATTAGCCTGAAGTGTCCAGCCTTATGTCTCAATCAGCTCTGGGTGTAGATGTGGTCAATCCCGGTTGCATCACATGCCCTGAGTGAATTATTTAAGAATTGCTCTCTATTTCACTGTCTTTGTGTTTTGTTTTCGAAATTTATTTTGATAATGGGATTTATCGGATTTTCACTGCTGCGTATCGGCCGCTGTACACACGCTTGATTCTCATACGGAGACATATATATCCATGGGTTTTAAGATTCTTCCTAGTCAGGTATTTTCCTAGGCGTTGAATATGTGGTGTTGAGTCCACTTCGTTGAGCAAGGAGTAGGTCTTGTCTATTACATATTTGGCTTATGGAATGTTATCTGTGCTAATTTCAGTCTCTGGTTTTATGCAGCACCCCAAGGCACCTTTCCCCATAAGCAAGCACTAGTTGGTTTTCTAAATTTGAGACCCTGTTCTGTTTTGTAATTCAGTTCATGTGTAGTCAAGTTTACATTCCGTGTATTAGTGATATCTTATGATGTTTCTATTTCTGTGTGACGTAGTTCACGTAGAATCACCGTACCTGCATCCACTCAATATGCCGCTACGGGCCTGATGACACAGATTTCATTGCTGAGTGATATTGCATTGTACGTACGTGCCACAACTTCTTTATCCATTTTTGCTTTCTGGGATATTTACCTGGTACTGTAGACGAGCTTCTTGGGAACACAGCCGTCCCAAACTTTGGGGTGGCTCTCTGTTTTTGATTTTAATTTCCCTAAGGAATAGGACTATAAGTGCAATTGCCATAGGCTGTGTTGCTTTATTTCTTACGTGTTTCAGGAAACACCATACACTTCTCCAGGGTGGCTGTTGGCAATTTACATCCTGCCAATCAGCATAACAAGGCTCCCTCTTCTCCATATCCTGTCCTACCTTTCTGGATTTTACACTTTTTTCAGATGGCCCTCTTGCCCGGGGGGCAGTGAGACTTCATTGTAGGGCAGATTTCCTTTACACGCTTGCTTGGTTGGCCAAAAAGGGCGTATGCGTTTTTTCCTAAATATATTCAGGAAAAAACTCATACGCCCTTTTTGGCCAAGTGCATCATTCTCGACGTTGTGCCTCTTTTCCTATGCTTTCAGGGCAATTCCTGTCTACCCCCTGCAATGGTTTTCCTGAAATTCTGCCCCACTTTCAAGTCCCCTACGCAGGCTTACTTCAGTATACTTTTGGAGGATAGCTGTCATTTATAACTCTGCAGGTTTGTGAATTACAGTGCCCCTGAGCTCCTTTCTTCAACTCGCTTTCTTGTGAGCTGGGCACAAAACCGCAGGATTGCTTCAGGCCCTAAACTGTTTCCAGCAGGGCACACTGAGCCTTTGTTTAATTCCTCTTCCTGGTGCGCAATGAGCGTTACATTTGCCCGTGCAGACACCCACAGCTAGTCTCTCATTGGTTCTCCCTATTCCTGTTCGTCTTGCACAGAAATGGCAAGCTGTGCCAAACAGGAGGTTAAAGGCACTGAGTCTCCAAGCGGTGAGAGTGTTAGTAAAGCATCTGGAATGGTGAACCCGAGGACCAGGATACGAAAACTGAGATGCATTTTAAATCATTTCCCAATCACACGGTGGACGATACTCTGGGTTTCCCATGCATGTTTAAGCTGGAGGAAGAATGCCTTGAACCTGGAGAGTTGGGACCCATGGAATGGGTACCATGCAGTATGACTTCAAAGGGTCTGCATTTGCTCACCAAAACTCACCAATGCTATCAGCCTGAAGTGTCCAGCCTTATGTCTCAACCAGCTCTGGGTGTAGATGTGGTCAATCCCGGTTGCATCACATGCCCTGAGTGAATTATTTAAGAATTGCTCTCTATTTCACTGTCTTTGTGTTTTGTTTTCGAAATTTATTTTGATAATGGGATTTATCGGATTTTCACTGCTGCGTTTCGGCCGCTGTACACACGCTTGATTCTCTTATGGAGACATATATATCCATGGGTTTTAAGATTCTTCGTAGTCAGGTATATTCCTAGGCGTTGAATATGTGGTTTTGGGTCCATTTCGTTGAGCAAGGAGTAGGTCTTGTCTATTACATATTTGGCTTATGGAAAGTTATCTGTGCTAATTTCAGTCTCTGGTTTTATGCAGCACCCCAACGCACCTTTCCCCATAAGCAAGCACTAGTTGGTTTTCTAAATTTGAGACCCTGTTCTGTTTTGTAATTCAGTTCATGTGTAGTCAAGTTTACATTCCGTGTATTAGTGATATCTTATGATGTTTCTTTTTCTGTGTGACGTAGTTCACGTAGAATCACCGTACCTGCATCCACTCAGTATGCCGCTACGGGCCTGATGACACAGATTTCATTGCTGAGTGATATTGCATTGTATGTACGTGCCAAAACTTCTTTATCCAATTTTTGCTTTCTGGGATATTTACCTGATACTGTAGACGAGCTTCTTGTGAACACAGCCGTCCCAAACTTTGGGGTGGATCTCTGTTTTTGATTTTAATTTCCCTAAAGAATAGGACCATAAGTGCAATTGCCATAGGCTGTGTTGCTTTATTTCTTACGTGTTTCAGGAAACACCATACACTTCTCCAGGGTGGCTGCTGGCAATTTACATCCTGCCAATCAGCATAACAAGGCTCCCTGTTCTACATATCCTGTCCTACCTTTCTGGATTTTACACTTTTTTCAGATGGCCCTTTTGCCCGGGGGGCAGTGAGACTTCATTGTAGTGCAGATTTCCTTTACAGGCTTGCTTGGTTGGCCAAAAAGGGCCTATGCGTTTTTTCCTGAATATATTCAGGAAAAAACGCATACGCCCTTTTTGGCCAAGTGCATCATTGTCGACGTTGTGCCTCTTTTCCTATGCTTTCAGGGCAATTCCAGTCTACCCCCTGCAATCGTTTTCCTGAAATTCTGCCCCGCTTTCAAGTCCCCTTCGCAGGCTTACTTCAATATATTTTTGGAGGATAGCAGTCATTTATAACTGCAGGTTTGTGAACTACAGTGCCCCTGAGCTCCTTTCTTCAACTCGCTTTCTTGTGAGCTGGGCACAAAACCGCAGGATTGCTTCAGGCCCTAATCTGTTTCCAGCAGGGCACACTGAGCCTTTGTTTAATTCCTCTTCCTGGTGGGCAATGAGCGTTACATTTGCCCGTGCAGACACCTACAGCTAGTCTCCCATTGGTTCTCCCTATTCCTGTTCATCTTGCACAGAAATTGCAAGCTGTGCGAAACAGGAGGTTAAAGGCACTGAGTCTCCAAGCGGGGAGAGTGTTAGTAAAGCATCTGGAATGGTGAACCCGAGGACCAGGATACGAAAACTGAGATGCATTTTAAATCATTTCCCAATCACACGGTGGACGATACTCTGGGTTTCCCATGCATGTTTAAGCTGGAGGAAGAATGCCTTGAACCTGGAGAGTTGGGACCCATGGAATGGGTACCATGCAGTATGACTTCAAAGGGTCTGCATTTGCTCACCGACACTCACCAGTGCTATCAGCCTGAAGTGTCCAGCCTTATGTCTCAACCAGCTCTGGGTGTAGATGTGGTCAATCCCGGTTGCATCACATGCCCTGAGTGAATTATTTAAGAATTGCTCTCTATTTCACTGTCTTTGTGTTTTGTTTTCGAAATTTATTTTGATAATGGGATTTATCGGATTTTCACTGCTGCGTTTCGGCCGCTTTACACACGCTTGATTCTCTTATGGAGACATATATATCCATGGGTTTTAAGATTCTTCGTAGTCAGGTATATTCCTAGGCGTTGAATATGTGGTTTTGGGTCCATTTCGTTGAGCAAGGAGTAGGTCTTGTCTATTACATATTTGGCTTATGGAAAGTTATCTGTGCTAATTTCAGTCTCTGGTTTTATGCAGCACCCCAACGCACCTTTCCCCATAAGCAAGCACTAGTTGGTTTTCTAAATTTGAGACCCTGTTCTGTTTTGTAATTCAGTTCATGTGTAGTCAAGTTTACATTCCGTGTATTAGTGATATCTTATGATGTTTCTTTTTCTGTGTGACGTAGTTCACGTAGAATCACCGTACCTGCATCCACTCACTATGCCACTACGGGCCTGATGACACAGATTTCATTGCTGAGTGATATTGCATTGTATGTACGTGCCAAAACTTCTTTATCCACTTTTTGCTTTCTGGGATATTTACCTGATACTGTAGACGAGCTTCTTGTGAACACAGCCGTCCCAAACTTTGGGGTGGCTCTCTGTTTTTGATTTTAATTTCCCTAAGGAATAGGACCATAAGTGCAATTGCCATAGGCTGTGTTGCTTTATTTCTTACGTGTTTCAGGAAACACCATACACTTCTCCAGGGTGGCTGCTGGCAATTTACATCCTGCCAATCAGCATAACAAGGCTCCCTGTTCTCCATATCCTGTCCTACCTTTGTGGATTTTACACTTTTTTCAGATGGCCCTTTTGCCCGGGGGGCAGTGAGACTTCATTGTAGTGCAGATTTCCTTTACAGGCTTGCTTGGTTGGCCAAAAAGGGCCTATGCGTTTTTTCCTGAATATATTCAGGAAAAAACGCATACGCCCTTTTTGGCCAAGTGCATCATTGTCGACGTTCTGCCTCTTTACCTATGCTTTCAGGGCAATTCCAGTCTACCCCCTGCAATCGTTTTCCTGAAATTCTGCCCCGCTTTCAAGTCCCTTTCGCAGGCTTACTTCAATATATTTTTGGAGGATAGCAGTCATTTATAACTGCAGGTTTCTGAACTACAGTGCCCCTGAGCTCCTTTCTTCAACTCGCTTTCTTGTGAGCTGGGCACAAAACCGCAGGATTGCTTCAGGCCCTAATCTGTTTTCAGCAGGGCATGCTGAGCCTTTGTTTAATTCCTCTTCCTGGTGGGCAATGAGCATTACATTTGCCCGTGCAGACACCTAGAGCTAGTCTCTCATTGGTTCTCCCTATTCCTGTTCATCTTGCACAGAAATTGCAAGCTGTGCGAAACAGGAGGTTAAAGGCACTGAGTCTCCAAGCGGGGAGAGTGTTAGTAAAGCAACTGGAATGGTGAACCCGAGGACCAGGATACGAAACCTGAGATGCATTTTAAATCATTTCCCAATCACACGGTGGACGATACTCTGGGTTTCCCATGCATGTTTAAGCTGGAGGAAGAATGCTTTGAACCTGGAGAGTTGGGACCCATGGAATGGGTACCATGCAGTATGACTTCAAAGGGTCTGCATTTGCTCACCGACACTCACCAATGCTATCAGCCTGAAGTGTCCAGCCTTATGTCTCAACCAGCTCTGGGTGTAGATGTGGTCAATCCCGGTTGCATCACATGCCCTGAGTGAATTATTTAAGAATTGCTCTCTATTTCACTGTCTTTGTGTTTTGTTTTCGAAATTTATTTTGATAATGGGATTTATCGGATTTTCACTGCTGCGTTTCGGCCGCTGTACACACGCTTGATTCTCTTATGGAGACATATATATCCATGGGTTTTAAGATTCTTCGTAGTCAGGTATATTCCTAGGCGTTGAATATGTGGTTTTGGGTCCATTTCGTTGAGCAAGGAGTAGGTCTTGTCTATTACATATTTGGCTTATGGAAAGTTATCTGTGCTAATTTCAGTCTCTGGTTTTATGCAGCACCCCAACGCACCTTTCCCCATAAGCAAGCACTAGTTGGTTTTCTAAATTTGAGACCCTGTTCTGTTTTGTAATTCAGTTCATGTGTAGTCAAGTTTACATTCCGTGTATTAGTGATATCTTATGATGTTTCTTTTTCTGTGTGACGTAGTTCACGTAGAATCACCGTACCTGCATCCACTCACTATGCCGCTACGGGCCTGATGACACAGATTTCATTGCTGAGTGATATTGCATTGTATGTACGTGCCAAAACTTCTTTATCCAATTTTTGCTTTCTGGGATATTTACCTGATACTGTAGACGAGCTTCTTGTGAACACAGCCGTCCCAAACTTTGGGGTGGCTCTCTGTTTTTGATTTTAATTTCCCTAAAGAATAGGACCATAAGTGCAATTGCCATAGGCTGTGTTGCTTTATTTCTTACGTGTTTCAGGAAACACCATACACTTCTCCAGGGTGGCTGCTGGCAATTTACATCCTGCCAATCAGCATAACAAGGCTCCCTGTTCTACATATCCTGTCCTACCTTTCTGGATTTTACACTTTTTTCAGATGGCCCTTTTGCCCGGGGGGCAGTGAGACTTCATTGTAGTGCAGATTTCCTTTACAGGCTTGCTTGGTTGGCCAAAAAGGGCGTATGCGTTTTTTCCTGAATATATTCAGGAAAAAACGCATACGCCCTTTTTGGCCAAGTGCATCATTGTCGACGTTCTGCCTCTTTTCCTATGCTTTCAGGGCAATTCCAGTCTACCCCCTGCAATCGTTTTCCTGAAATTCTGCCCCGCTTTCAAGTCCCCTTCGCAGGCTTACTTCAATATATTTTTGGAGGATAGCAGTCATTTATAACTGCAGGTTTGTGAACTACAGTGCCCCTGAGCTCCTTTCTTCAACTCGCTTTCTTGTGAGCTGGGCACAAAACCGCAGGATTGCTTCAGGCCCTAATCTGTTTTCAGCAGGGCACGCTGAGCCTTTGTTTAATTCCTCTTCCTGGTGGGCAATGAGCATTACATTTGCCCGTGCAGACACCTAGAGCTAGTCTCTCATTGGTTCTCCCTATTCCTGTTCATCTTGCACAGAAATTGCAAGCTGTGCCAAAGAGGAGGTTAAAGGCACTGACACACCAAGCGGGGAGAGTGGTAGTAAAGCATCTGGAATGTTGAACCCGAGGACCAGGATACGAAAACTGAGATGCATTTTAAATCGTTTCCCAATCACACGGTGGACGATACTCTGGGTTTCCCATGCATGTTTTAGCTGGAGGAAGAATCCCTTGAACCTGAAGAGTTGGGACCCATGGAATAGGTACCATGCAGTATGACTTCAAAGGGTCTGCATTTGATCACCGAAACTCACCAATGCTATTAGCCTGAAGTGTCCAGCCTTATGTCTCAATCAGCTCTGGGTGTAGATGTGGTCAATCCCGGTTGCATCACATGCCCTGAGTGAATTATTTAAGAATTGCTCTCTATTTCACTGTCTTTGTGTTTTGTTTTCGAAATTTATTTTGATAATGGGATTTATCGGATTTTCACTGCTGCGTATCGGCCGCTGTACACACGCTTGATTCTCATACGGAGACATATATATCCATGGGTTTTAAGATTCTTCCTAGTCAGGTATTTTCCTAGGCGTTGAATATGTGGTGTTGAGTCCACTTCGTTGAGCAAGGAGTAGGTCTTGTCTATTACATATTTGGCTTATGGAATGTTATCTGTGCTAATTTCAGTCTCTGGTTTTATGCAGCACCCCAAGGCACCTTTCCCCATAAGCAAGCACTAGTTGGTTTTCTAAATTTGAGACCCTGTTCTGTTTTGTAATTCAGTTCATGTGTAGTCAAGTTTACATTCCGTGTATTAGTGATATCTTATGATGTTTCTATTTCTGTGTGACGTAGTTCACGTAGAATCACCGTACCTGCATCCACTCAATATGCCGCTACGGGCCTGATGACACAGATTTCATTGCTGAGTGATATTGCATTGTACGTACGTGCCACAACTTCTTTATCCATTTTTTGCTTTCTGGGATATTTACCTGGTACTGTAGACGAGCTTCTTGGGAACACAGCCGTCCCAAACTTTGGGGTGGCTCTCTGTTTTTGATTTTAATTTCCCTAAGGAATAGGACTATAAGTGCAATTGCCATAGGCTGTGTTGCTTTATTTCTTACGTGTTTCAGGAAACACCATACACTTCTCCAGGGTGGCTGTTGGCAATTTACATCCTGCCAATCAGCATAACAAGGCTCCCTCTTCTCCATATCCTGTCCTACCTTTCTGGATTTTACACTTTTTTCAGATGGCCCTCTTGCCCGGGGGGCAGTGAGACTTCATTGTAGTGCAGATTTCCTTTACACGCTTGCTTGGTTGGCCAAAAAGGGCGTATGCGTTTTTTCCTAAATATATTCAGGAAAAAACTCATACGCCCTTTTTGGCCAAGTGCATCATTCTCGACGTTGTGCCTCTTTTCCTATGCTTTCAGGGCAATTCCTGTCTACCCCCTGCAATGGTTTTCCTGAAATTCTGCCCCACTTTCAAGTCCCCTACGCAGGCTTACTTCAGTATACTTTTGGAGGATAGCTGTCATTTATAACTCTGCAGGTTTGTGAATTACAGTGCCCCTGAGCTCCTTTCTTCAACTCGCTTTCTTGTGAGCTGGGCACAAAACCGCAGGATTGCTTCAGGCCCTAAACTGTTTCCAGCAGGGCACACTGAGCCTTTGTTTAATTCCTCTTCCTGGTGCGCAATGAGCGTTACATTTGCCCGTGCAGACACCCACAGCTAGTCTCTCATTGGTTCTCCCTATTCCTGTTCGTCTTGCACAGAAATGGCAAGCTGTGCCAAACAGGAGGTTAAAGGCACTGAGTCTCCAAGCGGTGAGAGTGTTAGTAAAGCATCTGGAATGGTGAACCCGAGGACCAGGATACGAAAACTGAGATGCATTTTAAATCATTTCCCAATCACACGGTGGACGATACTCTGGGTTTCCCATGCATGTTTAAGCTGGAGGAAGAATGCCTTGAACCTGGAGAGTTGGGACCCATGGAATGGGTACCATGCAGTATGACTTCAAAGGGTCTGCATTTGCTCACCGACACTCACCAATGCTATCAGCCTGAAGTGTCCAGCCTTATGTCTCAACCAGCTCTGGGTGTAGATGTGGTCAATCCCGGTTGCATCACATGCCCTGAGTGAATTATTTAAGAATTGCTCTCTATTTCACTGTCTTTGTGTTTTGTTTTCGAAATTTATTTTGATAATGGGATTTATCGGATTTTCACTGCTGCGTTTCGGCCGCTGTACACACGCTTGATTCTCTTATGGAGACATATATATCCATGGGTTTTAAGATTCTTCGTAGTCAGGTATATTCCTAGGCGTTGAATATGTGGTTTTGGGTCCATTTCGTTGAGCAAGGAGTAGGTCTTGTCTATTACATATTTGGCTTATGGAAAGTTATCTGTGCTAATTTCAGTCTCTGGTTTTATGCAGCACCCCAACGCACCTTTCCCCATAAGCAAGCACTAGTTGGTTTTCTAAATTTGAGACCCTGTTCTGTTTTGTAATTCAGTTCATGTGTAGTCAAGTTTACATTCCGTGTATTAGTGATATCTTATGATGTTTCTTTTTCTGTGTGACGTAGTTCACGTAGAATCACCGTACCTGCATCCACTCAGTATGCCGCTACGGGCCTGATGACACAGATTTCATTGCTGAGTGATATTGCATTGTATGTACGTGCCAAAACTTCTTTATCCAATTTTTGCTTTCTGGGATATTTACCTGATACTGTAGACGAGCTTCTTGTGAACACAGCCGTCCCAAACTTTGGGGTGGATCTCTGTTTTTGATTTTAATTTCCCTAAAGAATAGGACCATAAGTGCAATTGCCATAGGCTGTGTTGCTTTATTTCTTACGTGTTTCAGGAAACACCATACACTTCTCCAGGGTGGCTGCTGGCAATTTACATCCTGCCAATCAGCATAACAAGGCTCCCTGTTCTACATATCCTGTCCTACCTTTCTGGATTTTACACTTTTTTCAGATGGCCCTTTTGCCCGGGGGGCAGTGAGACTTCATTGTAGTGCAGATTTCCTTTACAGGCTTGCTTGGTTGGCCAAAAACGGCCTATGCGTTTTTTCCTGAATATATTCAGGAAAAAACGCATACGCCCTTTTTGGCCAAGTGCATCATTGTCGACGTTCTGCCTCTTTTCCTATGCTTTCAGGGCAATTCCAGTCTACCCCCTGCAATCGTTTTCCTGAAATTCTGCCCCGCTTTCAAGTCCCCTTCGCAGGCTTACTTCAATATATTTTTGGAGGATAGCAGTCATTTATAACTGCAGGTTTGTGAACTACAGTGCCCCTGAGCTCCTTTCTTCAACTCGCTTTCTTGTGAGCTGGGCACAAAACCGCAGGATTGCTTCAGGCCCTAATCTGTTTTCAGCAGGGCACGCTGAGCCTTTGTTTAATTCCTCTTCCTGGTGGGCAATGAGCATTACATTTGCCCGTGCAGACACCTAGAGCTAGTCTCTCATTGGTTCTCCCTATTCCTGTTCATCTTGCACAGAAATTGCAAGCTGTGCCAAAGAGGAGGTTAAAGGCACTGACACTCCAAGCGGGGAGAGTGGTAGTAAAGCATCTGGAATGTTGAACCCGAGGACCAGGATACGAAAACTGAGATGCATTTTAAATCGTTTCCCAATCACACGGTGGACGATACTCTGGGTTTCCCATGCATGTTTTAGCTGGAGGAAGAATCCCTTGAACCTGAAGAGTTGGGACCCATGGAATGGGTACCATGCAGTATGACTTCAAAGGGTCTGCATTTGCTCACCGAAACTCACCAATGCTATCAGCCTGAAGTGTCCAGCCTTATGTCTCAACCAGCTCTGGGAGTAGATGTGGTCAATCCCGGTTGCATCACATGCTCTGAGTGAATTATTTAACAATTTCTCTCTATTTCACTGTCTTTGTGTTTTGTTTTCGAAATTTATTTTGATAATGGGATTTATCGGATTTTCACTGCTGCGTTTCGGCCGCTGTACACACGCTTGATCCTTTTACGGAGACATATATATCCATGGGTTTTAAGATTCTTCCTAGTCAGGTATATTCCTAGGCGTTGAATATGTGGTGTTGAGTCCATTTCGTTGAGCAAGGAGTAGGTCTTGTCTATTACATATTTGGCTTATGGAATGTTATCTGTGCTAATTTCAGTCTCTGGTTTTATGCAGCACCCCAACGCACCTTTCCCCATAAGCAAGCACTAGTTGGTTTTCTAAATTTGAGACCCTGTTCTGATTTGTAATTCAGTTCATGTGTAGTCAAGTTTACATTCCGTGTATTAGTGATATCTTATGATGTTTCTTTTTCTGTGTGACGTAGTTCACTTAGAATCACCGTACCTGCATCCACTTACTATGCCGCTACGGGCCTGATGACACAGATTTCATTGCTGAGTGATATTGCATTGTACGTACGTGCCACAACTTCTTTATCCATTTTTTGCTTTCTGGGATAATTAACTGATACTGTAGACGAGCTTCTTGTGAACACAGCCATCCCAAATATTGGGGTGGCTGTCTGTTTTTGATTTTAATTTCCGTAAGCTATAGGACCATAAGTGGAAGTGCCATAGGCTGTGTTGCTTTGTTTCTTACGTGTTTCAGGAAACACCATACACTTCTCCAGGGTGGCTGCTGGCAATTTACATCCTGCCAATCAGCATAACAAGGCTCCCTGTTCTCCATATCCTGTCTAACCTTTCTTGATTTTACACTTTTTTCAGATGGCCCTTATGCCCGGGGGGGCAGTGAGATTTCATTGTAGTGCAGGTTTCCTTTACAGGCTTGCTTGGTTGGAAAAAAAGGGCGTATGCGTTTTTTCCAGAATATATTCAGGAAAAAACGCATACGCCCTTTTTGGCCAAGTGCATCATTGTTGACGTTGTGACTCTTTTCCTATGCTTTCAGGCCAATTCCAGTCTACCCCCTGCAATCGTTTTCCTGAAATTCTGCCCCGCTTTCAAGTCCCCTTGGCAGGCTTACTTCAATATATTTTTGGAGGATAGCTGTCATTTATAACTCTGCAGGTTTGTGAATTACAGTGCCCCTGAGCTCCTTTCTTCAACTCGCTTTCTTGTGAGCTGGGCACAAAACCGCAGGATTGCTTCAGGCCCTAATCTGTTTTCAGCAGGGCACGCTGAGCCTTTGTTTAATTCCTCTTCCTGGTCGGCAATGAGCGTTACATTTGCCCGTGCAGACACCTACAGCTAGTCTCTCATTGGTTCTCCCTATTCCTGTTCATCTTGCACAGAAATTGCAAGCTGTGCCAAAGAGGAGGTTAAAGGCACTGACTCTCCAAGCGCGGAGAGTGTTAGTAAAGCATCTGGAATGGTGAACCCGAGGACCAGGATACGAAAACTGAGATGCATTTTAAATCGTTTCCCAATCACACGGTGGACGATACTCTGGGTTTCCCATGCATGTTTTAGCTGGAGGAAGAATCCCTTGAACCTGGAGAGTTGGGACCCATGGAATGGGTACCATGCAGTATGACTTCCAAGGGTCTGCATTTGCTCACCGAAACTCACCAATGCTATCAGCCTGAAGTGTCCAGCCTTATGTCTCAACCAGCTCTGGGTGTAGATGTGGTTAATCCCGGTTGCATCACATGCCCTGAGTGAATTAGTTAAGAATTGCTCTCGATTTCACTGTCTTTGTGTTTTGTTTTCGAAATTTATTTTGATAATGGGATTTATCGGATTTTCACTGCTGCGTTTCGGCCGCTGTACACACGCTTGATTCTCTTACGGAGACATATATATCCATGGGTTTTAAGATTCTTCCTAGTCAGGTATATTCCTAGGCGTTGAATATGTGGTGTTGAGTCCATTTCGTTGAGCAAGGAGTAGGTCTTGTCTATTACATATTTGGCTTATGGAATGTTATCTGTGCTAATTTCAGTCTCTGGTTTTATGCAGCACCCCAAGGCACCTTTCCCCATAAGCAAGCACTAGTTGATTTTCTAAATTTGAGACCCTGTTCTGTTTTGTAATTCAGTTCATGTGTAGTCAAGTTTACATTCCGTGTATTAGTGATATCTTATGATGTTTCTTTTTCTGTGTGACGTAGTTCACGTAGAATCACCGTACCTGCATCCACTCACTATGCCGCTACGGGCCTGATGACACAGATTCCATTGCTGAGTGATATTGCATTGTACGTACGTGCCACAACTTCTTTATCCATTTTTTGCTTTCTTGGATATTTACCTGATACTGTAGACGAGCTTCTTGTGAACACAGCCGTCCCAAATATTGGGGTGGCTGTCTGTTTTTGATTTTAATTTCCGTAAGCTATAGGACCATAAGTGGAAGTGCCATAGGCTGTGTTGCTTTGTTTCTTACGTGTTTCAGGAAACACCATACACATCTCCAGGGTGGCTGCCGGCAATTTACATCCTGCCAATCAGCATAACAAGGCTCCCTGTTCTCCATATCCTGTCCTACATTTCTGGATTTTACACTTTTTTCAGATGGCCCTTTTGCCCGGGGGGCTGTGAGACTTCATTGTTGTGCAGATTTCCTTTACAGGATTGCATGGTTGGCCAAAAAGTGCGTATGCGTTTTTTCCTGAATATATTCAGGAAAAAACGCATACGCCATTTTTGGCCAAGTGCATCATTGTCGACGTTCTGCCTCTTTTCCTATGCTTTCAGGGCAATTCCAGTCTACCCCCTGCAATCGTTTTCCTGAAATTCTGCCCCGCTTTCAAGTCCCCTTCGCAGGCTTACTTCAATATATTTTTGGAGGATAGCTGTCATTTATAACTCTGCAGGTTTGTGAATTACAGTGCCGCTGAACTCCTTTCTTCAACTCGCTTTCTTGTGAGCTGGGCACAAAACCGCAGGATTGCTTCAGGCCATAATCTGTTTCCGGCAGGGAACACTGAGCCTTTGGTTAATTCCTCTTCCTGGTCGGCAATGAGCGTTACATTTGCCCGTGCAGACACCTACAGCTAGTCTCTCATTGGTTCTCCCAATTCCTGTTCATCTTGCACAGAAATTGCAAGCTGTGCCAAACAGGAGGATAAAGGCACTGACTCTCCAAGCAGGGAGAGTGTTAGTAAAGCATCTGGAATGGTGAACCCGAGGACCAGGATACGAAAACTGAGATGCATTGTAAATCGTTTCCCAATCACACGGTGGACGATACTCTGGGTTTCCCATGCATGTTTTAGCTGGAGGAAGAATGCCTTGAACCTGGAGAGTTGGGACCCATGGAATGGGTACCATGCAGTATGACTTCAAAGGGTCTGCATTTGCTCACCGAAACTCACCAATGCTATCAGCCTGAAGTGTCCAGCCTTATGTCTCAACCAGCTCTGGGTGTAGATGTGGTAAATCCCGGTTGCATCACATGCCCTGAGTGAATTATTTAAGAATTGCTCTCTATTTCACTGTCTTTGTGTTTTGTTTTCGAAATTTATTTTGATAATGGGATTTATCGGATTTTCACTGCTGCGTTTCGGCCGCTGTACACACGCTTGATTCTCTTACGGAGACATATATATCCATGGGTTTTAAGATTCTTCCTAGTCAGGTATATTCCTAGGCATTGAATATGTGGTGTTGGGTCCATTTCGTTGAGCAAGGAGTAAGTATTGTCTATTACATATTTGGCTTATGGAAAGTTATCTGTGCTAATTTCAGTCTCTGGTTTTATGCAGCACCCCCAGGCACCTTTTCCCATAAGCAAGCACTAGTTGGTTTTCTAAATTTGAGACCCTGTTCTGTTTTGTAATTCAGTTCATGTGTAGTCAAGTTTACATTCCGTGTATTAGTGATATCTTATGATGTTTCTTTTTCTGTGTGACGTAGTTCACGTAGAATCACCGTACCTGCATCCACTCACTATGCCGCTACGGGCCTGATGACACAGATTTCATTGCTGAGTGATATTGCATTGTACGTACGTGCCAAAACTTCTTTATCCATTTTTTGCTTTCTGGGATATTTACCTGATACTGTAGACGAGCTTCTTGTGAACACAGCCGTCCCAAATATTGGGGTGGCTGTCTGTTTTTGATTTTAATTTCCGTAAGCTATAGGACCATAAGTGGAAGTGCCATAGGCTGTGTTGCTTTGTTTCTTACGTGTTTCAGGAAACACCATACACTTCTCCAGGGTGGCTGCCGGCAATTTACATCCTGCCAATCAGCATAACAAGGCTCCCTGTTCTCCATATCCTGTCTAACCTTTCTTGATTTTACACTTTTTTCAGATGGCCCTTTTGCACGGGGGGCAGTGACACTTCATTGTTGTGCAGATTTCCTTTACAGGCTTGCTTGGTTGGCCAAAAAGTGCGTATGCGTTTTTTCCTGAATATATTCAGGAAAAAACGCATACGCACTTTTTGGCCAAGTGCATCATTGTCGACGTTGTGCCTCTTTTCCTATGCTTTCAGGGCAATTCCAGTCTACCCGCTGCAATCGTTTTCCTGAAATTCTGACCCGCTTTCAAGTCCCCGTCGCAGGCTTACGTCAATATATGTTTGGAGGATAGCTGTCATTTATAACTCTGCAGGTTTGTGAATTACAGTGCCCCTGAGCTCCTTTCTTCAACTCGCTTTCTTGTGAGCTGGGCACAAAACTGCAGGATTGCTTCAGGCCCTAATCTGTTTCTGTCAGGGCACCCTGAGCCTTTGGTTAATTCCTCTTCCTGGTGGGCAATGAGCGTTACATTTGCCCGTGCAGACACCTACAGCTAGTCTCTCATTGGTTCTCCCTATTCCTGTTCATCTTGCACAGAAATTGCAAGCTGTGCCAAACAGGAGGTTAAAGGCACTGACTCTCCAAGCAGGGAGAGTGTTAGTAAAGCATCTGGAATGGTGAACCCGAGGACCAGGATACGAAAACTGAGATGCATTTTAAATGGTTTCCGAATCACACAGTGGACCATACTGTGGGTTTCCCATGCATGTTTTAGCTGGAGGAAGAATCCCTTGAACCTGAAGAGTTGGGACCCATGGAATAGGTACCATGCAGTATGACTTCAAAGGGTCTGCATTTGCTCACCGAAACTCACCAATGCTATCAGCCTGAAGTTTCCAGCCTTATGTCTCAACCAGCTCTGGGTGTAGATGTGGTCAATCCCGGTTGCATCACATGCCCTGAGTGAATTATTTAAGAATTGCTCTCTATTTCACTGTCTTTGTGTTTTGTTTTCGAAATTTATTTTCATAATGGGATTTATCGGATTTTCACTACTGCGTATCGGCCGCTGTACACACGCTTGATTCTCTT
This sequence comes from Phocoena phocoena, assembly GCF_963924675.1. Lineage (NCBI taxonomy): Eukaryota > Metazoa > Chordata > Mammalia > Artiodactyla > Phocoenidae > Phocoena > Phocoena phocoena. The sequence continues at coordinate 2,766,871 of NW_027077598.1, read as the reverse complement.
ATAGAGACATATAAATCCATGGGTTTTAAGATTCTTCCTAGTCAGGTATATTCCTAGGCGTTGAATATGTGGTGTTGAGTCCATTTCGTTGAGCAAGGAGTAGGTCTTGTCTATTACATATTTGGCTTATGGAATGTTATCTGTGCTAATTTCAGTCTGTGGTTTTATGCAGCACCCCAACGCACCTTTCCCCATAAGCAAGCACTAGTTGGTTTTCTAAATTTGAGACCCTGTTCTGTTTTGTAATACAGTTCATGTGTAGTCAAGTTTACATTCCGTGTATTAGTGATATCTTATGATGTTTCTTTTTCTGTGTGACGTAGTTCACGTAGAATCACCGTACCTGCATCCACTCACAATGCCGCTACGGGCCTGATGACACAGATTTCATTGCTGAGTGATATTGCATTGTACGTACGTGCCACAACTTCTTTATCCATTTTTTGCTTTCTGGGATATTTACCTGATACTGTAGACGAGCTTCTTGTGAACACAGCCGTCCCAAATATTGGGGTGGCTGTCTGTTTTTGATTTTAATTTCCCTAAGCTATAGGACCATAAGTGGAAGTGCCATAGGCTGTGTTGCTTTGTTTCTTACGTGTTTCAGGAAACACCATACACTTCTCCAGGGTGGCTGCTGGCAATTTACATCCTGCCAATCAGCATAACAAGGCTCTCTGTTCTCCATATCCTGTCCTACCTTTCTGGATTTTACACTTTTTTCAGATGGCCCTTTTGCCCGGGGGGCAGTGAGACTTCATTGTAGTGCAGATTTCCTTTACAAGCTTGCTTGGTTGGCCAAAAAGGGCGTATGCGTTTTTTCCTGAATATATTCAGGAAAAAACGCATACGCCCTTTTTGGCCAAGTGCATCATTGTTAACGTTCTGCCTCTTTTCCTATGCTTTCAGGGCAATTCCAGTCTACCCCCTGCAATCGTTTTCCTGAAATTCTGCCGCGCTTTCAAGTCCCCTTCGCAGGCTTACTTCAATATATTTTTGGAGGATAGCTGTCATTTATGACTCTGCAGGTTTGTGAATTACAGTGCCCCTGAGCTCCTTTCTTCAACTCGCTTTCTTGTGAGCTGGGCACAAAACCGCAGGATTGCTTCAGGCCCTAATCTGTTTCCGGCAGGGCACACTGAGCCTATGGTTAATTCCTCTTCCTGGTCGGCAATGAGTGTTACATTTGCCCGTGCAGACACCTACAGCTAGTCTCTCATTGGTTCTCCCTATTCCTGTTCATCTTGCACAGAAATTGCAAGCTGTGCCAAAGAGGAGGTTAAAGGCACTGACTCTCCAAGCGGGGAGAGTGTTAGTAAAGCATCTGGAATGGTGAACCCGAGGACCAGGATACGAAAACTGAGATGTATTTTAAATCGTTTCCCAATCACACGGTGGACGATACTCTGGGTTTCCCATGCATGTTTTAGCTGGAGGAAGAATCCCTTGAACCTGGAGAGTTGGGACCCATGGAATGGATACCATGCAGTATGACTTCAAAGGGTCTGCATTTGCTCACCGAAACTCACCAATGCTATCAGCCTGAAGTGTCCAGCCTTATGTCTCAACCAGCTCTGGGTGTAGATGTGGTCAATCCCGGTTGCATCACATGCCCTGAGTGAATTATTTAAGAATTGCTCTCTATTTCACTGTCTTTGTGTTTTGTTTTCAAAATTTATTTTGATAATGGTATTTATCGAATTTTAAGTGCTGCGTTTCAGCCGCTGTACACACGCTTGATTCTCTTATGGAGACATATATATCCATGGGTTTTAAGATTCTTCCTAGTCAGGTATATTCCTAGGCGTTGAATATATGGTGTTGGGTCCATTTCGTTGAACAAGGAGTAGGTCTTGTCTATTACATATTTGGCTTATGGAAAGTTATCTGTGCTAATTTCCGTCTCTGGTTTTATGCAGCACCCCAAGGCACCTTTCCCCTTAAGCAAGCACTAGTTGGTTTTTTAAATTTGAGACCCTGTTCTGTTTTGTAATTCAGTTCATGTGTAGTCAAGTTTACATTCCGTGTATTAGTGATATCTTATGATGTTTCTTTTTCTGTGTGACGTAGTTCACGTAGAATCACCGTACCTGCATCCACTCACTATGCCGCTACGGGCCTGATGACACAGATTTCATTGCTGAGTGATATTGCATTGTACGTACGTGCCACAACTTCTTTATCCATTGTTTGCTTTCTGGGATATTTACCTGATACTGTAGACGAGCTTCTTGTGAACACAGCCGTCCCAAATATTGGGGTGGCTGTCTGTTTTTGATTTTAATTTCCGTAAGCTATAGGACCATAAGTGGAAGTGCCATAGGCTGTGTTGCTTTGTTTCTTACGTGTTTCAGGAAACACCATACACTTCTCCAGGGTGGCTGCTGGCCATTTACATCCTGCCAATCAGCATAACAAGGCTCCCTGTTCTCCATATCCTGTCCTACCTTTCTGGATTTTACACTTTTTTTCAGATGGCCCTTTTGCCCGGGGGGCAGTGAGACTTCGTTGTGGTGCAGATTTCCTTTACAGGCTTGCTTGGTTGGCCAAAAAGGGCGTATGCGTTTTTTCCTGAATATATTCAGGAAAAAACGCATACGCCCTTTTTGGCCAAGTGCATCATTGTCGACGTTCTGCCTCTTTTCCTATGCTTTCAGGGCAATTCCAGTCTACCCCTGCAATCGTTTTCCTGAAATTCTGCCCCGCTTTCAAGTCCCCTTCGCAGGCTTACTTCAATATATTTTTGGAGGATAGCTGTCACTTATAACTCTGCAGGTTTGTGAATTACAGTGCACCTGAGCTCCTTTCTTCAACTCGCTTTCTTGTGAGCTGGGCACAAAACCGCAGGATTGCTTCAGGCCCTAATCTGTTTTCAGCAGGGCACGCTGAGCCTTTGTTTAATTCCTCTTCCTTGTGGGCAATGAGCATTACCTTTGCCCGTGCAGACACCTACGGCTAGTCTCTCATTGGTTCTCCCTTTTCCTGTTCATCTTGCAGAGAAATTGCAAGCTGTGCCAAAGAGGAGGTTAAAGGCACTGACTCTCCAAGCAGGGAGAGTGTTAGTAAAGCATCTGGAATGGTGAACCCGAGGACCAGGATACGAAAACTGAGATGCATTTTAAATCGTTTCCCAATCACTCGGTGGAGCATACTGTGGGTTTCCCATGCATGTTTTAGCTGGAGGAAGAATCCCTTGAACCTGAAGAGTTGGGACCCATGGAATAGGTACCATGCAGTATGACTTCAAAGGGTCTGCATTTGCTCACCGAAACTCACCAATGCTATCAGCCTGTAGTGTCCAGCCTTATGTCTCAACCAGCTCTGGGTGTAGATGTGGTCAATCCCGGTTGCATCACATGCCCTGAGTGAATTATTTAAGAATCGCTCTCTATTTCACTGTCTTTGTGTTTTGTTTTCGAAATTTATTTTGATAATGGGATTTATCGGATTTTCACTGCTGCGTATCGGCCGCTGTACACACGCTTGATTCTCTTACGGAGACATATATAACCATGGGTTTTAAGATTCTTCCTAGTCAGGTATATTCCTAGGCGTTGAATATGTGGTGTTGAGTCCATTTCGTTGAGCAAGGAGTAGGTCTTGTCTATTATATATTTGTCTTATGGAATGTTATCTGTACTAATTTCAGTCTCTGGTTTTATGCAGCACCCCAAGGCACATTTCCCCATAAGCAAGCACTAGTTGGTTTTTTAAATTTGAGACCCTGTTCTGTTTTGTAATTCAGTTCATGTGTAGTCAAGTTTACATTCCGTGTATTAGTGATATCTTATGATGTTTCTTTTTCTGTGTGACGTAGTTCACGTAGAATCACCGTACCTGCATCCACTCACTATGCCGCTACGGGCCTGATGACACAGATTTCATTGCTGAGTGATATTGCATTGTACGTACGTGCCACAACTTCTTTATCCATTTTTTGCTTTCTGGGATATTTACCTGATACTGTAGACGAGCTTCTTGTGAACCCAGCCGTCCCAAATATTGGGGTGGCTGTCTGTTTTTGATTTTAATTTCCGTAAGCTATAGGACCATAAGTGGAAGTGCCATAGGCTGTGTTGCTTTGTTTCTTACGTGTTTCAGGAAACACCATACACTTCTCCAGGGTGGCTGCTGGCCATTTACATCCTGCCAATCAGCATAACAAGGCTCCCTGTTCTCCATATACTGTCCTACTTTCTGGATTTTACACTTTTTTTCAGATGGCCCTTCTGCCCGGGGGGCAGTGAGACTTCGTTGTGGTGCAGATTTCCTTTACAGGCTTGCTTGGTTGGCCAAAAAGGGCGTATGCGTTTTTTCCTGAATATATTCAGGAAAAAACGCATACGCCCTTTTTGGCCAAGTGCATCATTGTCGACGTTCTGCCTCTTTTCCTATGCTTTCAGGGCAATTACAGTCTACCCCTGCAATCGTTTTCCTGAAATTCTGCCCCGCTTTCAAGTCCCCTTCGCAGGCTTACTTCAATATATTTTTGGAGGATAGCTGTCACTTATAACTCTGCAGGTTTGTGAATTACAGTGCACCTGAGCTCCTTTCTTCAACTCGCTTTCTTGTGAGCTGGGCACAAAACCGCAGGATTGCTTCAGGCACTAATCTGTTTCTGGCAGGGCACGCTGAGCCTTTGTTTAATTCCTCTTCCTGGTCGTCAATGAGCGTTACATTTGCCGGTGCAGACACCTACGGCTAGTCTCTCATTGGTTCTCCCTATTCCTGTTCATCTTGCACAGAAATTACAAGCTGTGCCAAACAGGAGGTTAAAGGCACTGACTCTCCAAGCGGGGAGAGTGTTAGTAAAGCATCTGGAATGGTGAACCCGAGGACCGGGATACGAAAACTGAGATGCATTTTAAATCGTTTCCCAATCACACAGTGGACCATACTGTGGGTTTCCCATGCATGTTTTAGCTGGAGGAAGAATCCCTTGAACCTGAAGAGTTGGGACCCATGGAATAGGTACCATGCAGTATGACTTCAAAGGGTCTGCATTTGCTCACTGAAACTCACCAATGCTATCAGCCTGACGTGTCCAGCCTTATGTCTCAACCAGCTCAGGGTGTAGATGTGGTCAATCCCGGTTGCATCACATGCCCTGAGTGAATTATTTAAGAATTGCTCTCTATTTCACTGTCTTTGTGTTTTGTTTTCGAAATTTATTTTGATAATGGGATTTATCGGATTTTCACTGCTGCGTATCGGCCGCTGTACACACGATTGATTCTCTTACGGAGACATATATATCCATGGGTTTTAAGATTCTTCCTAGTCAGGTATATTCCTAGGCGTTGAATATGTGGTGTTGAGTCCATTTCGTTGAGCAAGGAGTAGGTCTTGTCTATTACATATTTGTCTTATGGAATGTTATCTGTGCTAATTTCAGTCTCTGGTTTTATGCAGCACCCCAAGGCACCTTTCCCCATAAGCAAGCACTAGTTGGTTTTCTAAATTTGAGACCCTGTTGTGTTTTGTAATACATTTCATGTGTAGTCAAGTTTACATTCCGTGTATTAGTGATATCTTGTGATGTTTCTTTTTCTGTGTGACGTAGTTCACGTAGAATCACCGTACCTGCATCCACTCACTATGCCGCTACGGGCCTGATGACACAGATTTCATTGCTGAGTGATATTGCATTGTACGTACGTGCCACAACTTCTTTATCCATTTTTTGCTTTCTGGGATATTTACCTGATACTGTAGATGAGCTTCTTGTGAACACAGCCGTCCCAAATATTGGGGTGGCTGTCTGTTTTTGATTTTAATTTCCGTAAGCTATAGGACCATAAGTGGAAGTGCCATAGGCTGTGTTGCTTTGTTTCTTACGTGTTTCAGGAAACACCATACACTTCTCCAGGGTGACTGCTGGCAATTTACATCCTGCCAATCAGCATAACAAGGCTCTCTGTTCTCCATATCCTGTCCTAGCTTTCTGGATTTTACACTTTTTTCAGATGGCCCTTTTGCCCGGGGGGCAGTGAGACTTCATTGTAGTGCAGATTTCCTTTACAGGCTTGCTTGGTTGGCCAAAAAGGGCGTATGCGTTTTTTCCTGAATATATTCAGGAAAAAACGCATACGCCCTTTTTGCCCAAGTGCATCATTGTCAACGTTCTGCCTCTTTTCCTATGCTTTCAGGGCAATTCCAGTCTACCCCCTGCAATCGTTTTCCTGAAATTCAGCCCCGCTTTCAAGTCCCCTTCGCAGGCTTACTTCAATATATTTTTGGAGGATAGCTGTCATTTATAACTCTGCAGGTTTGTGAAGTACAGTGCCCCTGAGCTCCTTTCTTCAACTCGCTTTCTTGTGAGCTGGGCACAAAACCGCAGGATTGCTTCAGGCCCTAATCTGTTTCCTGCAGGGCACACTGAGCCTTTGTTTAATTCCTCTTCCTGTTGGGCAATGAGCGTTACATTTGCCCGTGCAGACACCTACAGCTAGTCTCTCATTGGTTCTCCCTATTCCTGTTCATCTTGCACAGAAATGGCAAGCTGTGCCAAACAGGAGGTTAAAGGCACTGACTCTCCAAGCGGGGAGAGTGTTAGTAAAGCATCTGGAATGGTGAACCCGAGGACCAGGATACGAAAACTGAGATGCATTTTAAATCGTTTCCCAATCACACGGTGGACGATACTCTGGGTTTCCCATGCATGTTTTAGCTGGAGGAAGTATGCCTTGAACCTGGAGAGTTGGGACCCATGGAATGGGTACCATGCAGTATGACTTCAAAGGGTCTGCATTTGTTCACTGAAACTCACCAATGCTAGCAGCCTGAAGTGTCCAGCCTTATGACTCAACCAGCTGTGTGTGTAGATGTGGTCAATCCCGGTTGCATCACATGCCCTGAGTGAATTATTTAAGAATTGCTCTCTATTTCACTGTCTTTGTGTTTTGTTTTCGAAATTTATTTTGATAATGGGATTTATCGGATTTTCACTGCTGCATTTCCGCCGCTGTACACACGCTTGATTCTCTTACGGAGACATATATATCCATGGGTTTTAAGATTCTTCCTAGTCAGGTATAATCCTAGGCGTTGAATATGTGGTGTTGAGTCCATTTCGTTGAGCAAGGAGTAGGTCTTGTCTATTACATATTTGGCTTATGGAATGTTATCTGTGCTAATTTCAGTCTCTGGTTTTATGCAGCACCCCAACGCACCTTTCCCCATAAGCAAGCACTAGTTGGTTTTCTAAATTTGAGACCCTGTTCTGTTTTGTAATTCAGTTCATGTGTAGTCAAGTTTACATTCCGTGTATTAGTGATATCTTATGATGTTTCTTTTTCTGTGTGACGTAGTTCACGTAGAATCACCGTACCTGCATCCACTTACTATGCCGCTACGGGCCTGATGACACAGATTTCATTGCTGAGTGATATTGCATTGCACGTACGTGCCACAACTTCTTTATCCATTTTTTGCTTTCTGGGATATTTACCTGATACTGTAGACGAGCTTCTTGTGAACACAGCCGTCCCAAATATTGGGGTGGCTGTCTGTTTTTGATTTTAATTTCCGTAAGCTATAGGACCATAAGTGGAAGTGCCATAGGCTGTGTTGCTTTGTTTCTTACGTGTTTCAGGAAACACCATACACTTCTCCAGGGTGGCTGCTGGCAATTTACATCCTGCCAATCAGCATAACAATGCTCCCTGTTCTCCATATCCTGTCCTACCTTTCTGGATTTTACACTTTTTTCAGATTGCCCTTTTGCCCGTGGGGGCAGTGAGATTTCATTGTAGTGCAGATTTCCTTTACAGGCTTGCTTGGTTGGCCAAAAAGGGCGTATGCGTTTTTTCCTGAATATATTCAGGAAATATATTCAGGAAAAAACGCATACGCCCTTTTTGGCCAAGTGCATCATTGTCGACGTTCTGCCTCTTTTTCTATGCTTTCAGGGCTATTCCAGTCTACCCCCTGCAATCGTTTTCCTGAAATTCAGCCCCGCTTTCAAGTCCCCTTCGCAGGCTTACTTCAATATATTTTTGGAGGATAGCTGTCATTTATAACTCTGCAGGTTTGTGAAGTACAGTGCCCCTGAGCTCCTTTCTTCAACTCGCTTTCTTGTGAGCTGGGCACAAAACCGCAGGATTGCTTCAGGCCTTAATCTGTTTCCAGCAGGGCACACTGAGCCTTTGTTTAATTCCTCTTCCTGGTGGGCAAAGAGCGTTACATTTGCCCGTGCAGACACCTACAGCTAGTCTCTCATTGGTTCTCCCTATTCCTGCTCATCTAGCACAGAATTGGCAAGCTGTGCCAAACAGGAGGTTAAAGGCACTGACTCTCCAAGCGGGGAGAGAGTTAGTAAAGCATCTGGAATCGTGAACCCGAGGACAAGGATACGAAAACTGAGATGCATTTTAAATCGTTTCCCAATCACACGGTGGACGATACTCTGGGTTTCCCATGCATGTTTTAGCTGGAGGAAGAATGCCTTGAACCTGGAGAGTTGGGACCCATGGAATGTGTACCATGCAGTATGACTTCAAAGGGTCTGCATTTGCTCACCGAAACTCACCAGTGCTATCAGCCAGAAGTGTCCAGCCTTATGTCTCAACCAGCTCTGGGTGTAGATGTGGTCAATCACGGTTGCATCACATGCCCTGAGTGAATTATTTAAGAATTGCTCTCTATTTCACTGTCTTTGTGTTTTGTTTTCGAAATTTATTTTGATAATGGGATTTATCGGATTTTCACTGCTGCGTTTCGGCCACTGTACACACGCTTGATTCTCTTACGGAGACATATATATCCATGGGTTTTAAGATTCTTCCTAGTCAGGTATATTCCTAGGCGTTGAATATGTGGTGTTGAGTCCATTTCGTTGAGCAAGGAGTAGGTCTTGTCTATTACATATTTGGCTTATGGAAAGTTATCTGTGCTAATTTCAGTCTCTGGTTTTATGCAGCACCCCAAGGCACCTTTCCCCATAAGCAAGCACTAGTTGGTTTTCTAAATTTGAGACCCTGTTCTGTTTTGTAATTCAGTTCATGTGTAGTCAAGTTTACATTCCGTGTATTAGTGATATCTTATGATGTTTCTTTTTCTTTGTGACGTAGTTCATGTAGAATCACCATACCTGCATCCACTCACTATGCCGCTACGGGCCTGATGACAAAGATTTCATTGCTGAATGATATTGCATTGTACGTACGTGCCACAACTTCTTTATCCATTTTTTGCTTTCTGGGATATTTACCTGATACTGTAGACGAGCTTCTTGTGAACACAGCTGTCACAAATACTGGGGTGGCTGTCTGTTTTTGATTTTAATTTCCGTAAGCTATAGGACCATAAGTGGAAGTTCCATAGGCTGTGTTGCTTTGTTTCTTACGTGTTTCAGGAAATACCATACACTTCTCCAGGGTGGCTGCTGGCAATTTACATCCTGCCAATCAGCATAACAAGGCTCCCTGTTCTACATATCCTGTCCTACCTTTCTGGATTTTACACTTTTTTCAGATGGCCCTTTTGCCCGGGGGGCAGTGAGACTTCATTGTAGTGCAGATTTCCTTTACAGGCTTGCTTGGTTGGCCAAAAAGGGCGTATGCGTTTTTTCCTGAATATATTCAGGAAAAAACGCATACGCCCTTTTTGGCCAAGTGCATCATTGTCGACGTTGTGCCTCTTTTCCTATGCTTTCAGGGCAATTCCAGTCTACCCCCTGCAATCGTTTTCCTGAAATTCTGCCCCGCTTTCAAGTCCCCTTCGCAGGCTTACTTCAATATATTTTTGGAGGATAGCTGTCATTTATAACTCTGCAGGTTTGTGAAGTACAGTGCCCCTGAGCTCCTTTCTTCAACTCTCTTTCTTGTGAGCTGGGCAGAAAACGGCAGGATTGCTTCAGGCCCTAATCTGTTTCCAGCAGGGCACACTGAGCCTTTGTTTAATTCCTCTTCCTGTTGGGCAATGAGCGTTACATTTGCCTGTGCAGACACCTACAGCTAGTCTCTCATTGGTTCTCCCTATTCCTGTTCATTTTGCAGAGAAATGGCAAGCTGTGCCAAACAGGAGGTTAAAGGCACTGACTCTCCAAGCGGGGAGAGTGTTAGTAAAGCATCTGGAATGGTGAACCCGAGGACCAGGATACGAAAACTGAGATGCATTTTAAATCGTTTCCCAATCACACGGTGGACGATACTCTGGGTTTCCCATGCATGTTTTAGCTGGAGGAAGTATGCCTTGAACCTGGAGAGTTGGGACCCATGGAATGGGTACCATGCAGTATGACTTCAAAGGGTCTGCATTTGTTCACCGAAACTCACCAATGCTAGCAGCCTGAAGTGTCCAGCCTTATGAATCAACCAGCTCTGGGTGTAGATGTGGTCAATCCCGGTTGCATCACATGCCCTGAGTAAATTATTTAAGAATTGCTCTCTATTTCACTGTCTTTGTGTTTTGTTTTCGAAATTTATTTTGATAATGGGATTTATCGGATTTTCACTGCTGCAATTCCGCCGCTGTACACACGCTTGATTCTCTTACGGAGACATATATATCCATGGGTTTTAAGATTCTTCCTAGTTAGGTATATTCCTAGGCGTTGAATATGTGGTGTTGAGTCCATTTCGTTCAGCAAGGAGTAGGTCTTGTCTATTACATATTTGGCTTATGGAATGTTATCTGTGCTAATTTCAGTCTCTGGTTTTATGCAGCGCCCCAACGCACCTTTCCCCATAAGCAAGCACTAGTTGGTTTTCTAAATTTGAGACCCTGTTCTGTTTTGTAATTCAGTTCATGTGTAGTCAAGTTTACATTCCGTGTATTAGTGATATCTTATGATGTTTCTTTTTCTGTGTGACGTAGTTCACGTAGAATCACCGTACCTGCATCCACTTACTATGCCGCTACGGGCCTGATGACACAGATTTCATTGCTGAGTGATATTGCATTGCACGTACGTGCCACAACTTCTTTATCCATTTTTTGCTTTCTGGGATATTTACCTGATACTGTAGACGAGCTTCTTGTGAACACAGCCCTCCCAAATATTGGGGTGGCTGTCTGTTTTTGATTTTAATTTCCGTAAGCTATAGGACCATAAGTGGAAGTGCCATAGGCTGTGTTGCTTTGTTTCTTACGTGTTTCAGGAAACACCATACACTTCTCCAGGGTGGCTGCTGGCAATTTACATCCTGCCAATCAGCATAACAAGGCTCCCTGTTCTCCATATCCGGTCCTACCTTTCTGGATTTACACTTTTTTCAGATTGCCCTTTTGCCCGTGGGGGCAGTGAGATTTCATTGTAGTGCAGATTTCCTTTACAGGCTTGCTTGGTTGGCCAAAAAGGGCGTATGCGTTTTTTCCTGAATATATTCAGGAAATATATTCAGGAAAAAACGCATACGCCCATTTTGGCCAAGTGCATCATTGTCGACGTTCTGCCTCTTTTTCTATGCTTTCAGGGCAATTCCAGTCTACCCCCTGCAATCGTTTTCCTGAAATTCAGCCCCGCTTTCAAGTCCCCTTCGCAGGCTTACTTCAATATATTTTTGGAGGATAGCTGTCATTTATAACTCTGCAGGTTTGTGAAGTACAGTGCCCCTGAGCTCCTTTCTTCAACTCGCTTTCTTGTGAGCTGGGCACAAAACCGCAGGATTGCTTCAGGCCCTAATCTGTTTCCAGCAGGGCACACTGAGCCTTTGTTTAATTCCTCTTCCTGGTGGGCAAAGAGCGTTACATTTGCCCGTGCAGACACCTACAGCTAGTCTCTCATTGGTTCTCCCTATTCCTGCTCATCTAGCACAGAAATGGCAAGCTGTGCCAAACAGGAGGTTAAAGGCACTGACTCTCCAAGCGGGGAGAGAGTTAGTAAAGCATCTGGAATCGTGAACCCGAGGACAAGGATACGAAAACTGAGATGCATTTTAAATCGTTTCCCAATCACACGGTGGACGATACTCTGGGTTTCCCATGCATGTTTTAGCTGGAGGAAGAATGCCTTGAACCTGGAGAGTTGGGACCCATGGAATGGGTACCATGCAGTATGACTTCAAAGGGTCTGCATTTGCTCACCGAAACTCACCAGTGCTATCAGCCAGAAGTGTCCAGCCTTATGTCTCAACCAGCTCTGGGTGTAGATGTGGTCAATCACGGTTGCATCACATGCCCTGAGTGAATTATTTAAGAATTGCTCTCTATTTCACTGTCTTTGTGTTTTGTTTTCGAAATTTATTTTGATAATGGGATTTATCGGATTTTCACTGCTGCGTTTCGGCCACTGTACACACGCTTGATTCTCTTACGGAGACATATATATCCATGGGTTTTAAGATTCTTCCTAGTCAGGTATATTCCTAGGCTTTGAATATGTGGTGTTGAGTCCATTTCGTTGAGCAAGGAGTAGGTCTTGTCTATTACATATTTGGCTTATGGAAAGTTATCTGTGCTAATTTCAGTCTCTGGTTTTATGCAGCACCCCAAGGCACCTTTCCCCATAAGCAAGCACTAGTTGGTTTTCTAAATTTGAGACCCTGTTCTGTTTTGTAATTCAGTTCATGTGTAGTCAAGTTTACATTCCGTGTATTAGTGATATCTTATGATGTTTCTTTTTCTTTGTGACGTAGTTCATGTAGAATCACCATACCTGCATCCACTCACTATGCCGCTACGGGCCTGATGACAAAGATTTCATTGCTGAATGATATTGCATTGCACGTACGTGCCACAACTTCTTTATCCATTTTTTGCTTTCTGGGATATTTACCTGGTACTGTAGACGAGCTTCTTGGGAACACAGCCGTCCCAAACTTTGTGGTGGCTCTCCGTTTTTGATTTTAATTTCCCTAAGCAATAGGACCATAATTGCAATTGCCATAGGCTGTGTTGCTTTATTTCTCACGTGTTTCAGGAAACACCATACACTTCTCCAGGGTGGCTGTTGGCAATTTACATCCTGCCAATCAGCATAACAAGGCACCCTGTTCTCCATATCCTGTCCTACCTTTCTGGATTTTACACTTTTTTCAGATGGCCCGTTTGCCCGGGGGGGCAGTGAGATTTCATTGTAGTGCAGATTTCCTTTACAGGCTTGCTTGGTTGGCCAAAAAGGGCGTATGCGTTTTTTCCTGAATATATTCAGGAAAAAACGCATACGCACTTTTTGGCCAAGTGCATCACTGTCGACGTTGTGCCTCTTTTCCTATGCTTTCAGGGCAATTCCAGTCTACCCCCTGCAATCGTTTTCCTGAAATTCTGCTCCGCTTTCAAGTCCCCTTCGCAGGCTTACTTCAATATATTTTTGGAGGATAGCTGTCATTTATAACTCTGCAGGTTTGTGAATTACAGTGCCCCTGAGCTCCTTTCTTCAACTCGCTTTCTTGTGAGCTGGGCACAAAACCGCAGGATTGCTTCAGGCCCTAATCTGTTTCCAGCAGGGCACACTGAGCCTTTGTTTAATTCCTCTTCCTGGTGGGCAATGAGCGTTACATTTGCCCGTGCAGACACCTACAGCTAGTCTCTCATTGGTTCTCCCTATTCCTGTTCATCTTGCACAGAAATTGCAAGCTGTGCCAAAGAGGAGGTTAAAGGCACTGACTCTCCAAGCGGGGAGAGTGTTAGTAATGCATCTGGAATGGTGAACCCGAGGACCAGGATACGAAAACTGAGATGCATTTTAAATCGTTTCCCAATCACACGGTGGACGATACTCTGGGTTTCCCATGCATGTTTTAGCTGGAGGAAGAATGCCTTGAACCTGGAGAGTTGGGACCCATGGAATGGGTACCATGCAGTATGACTTCAAAGGGTCTGCATTTGCTCACCGAAACTCACCAATGCTATCAGCCTGAAGTGTCCAGCCTTATGTCTCAACCAGCTCTGGGTGTAGATGTGGTCAATCCCGGTTGCATCACATGCCCTGAGTGAATTAGTTAAGAATTGCTCTCGATTTCACTGTATTTGTGTTTTGTTTTCGAAATTTATTTTGATAATGGGATTTATCGGATTTTCACTGCTGAGTTTCGGCCGCTGTACACACGCTTGATTCTCTTACGGAGACATATATATCCATGGGTTTTAAGATTCTTCCTAGTCAGGTATATTACTAGGCGTTGAATATGTGGTGTTGGGTCCATTTCGTTGAGCAAGGAGTAGGTCTTGTCTATTACATATTTGGCCTATGGAATGTTATCTGTGCTAATTTCAGTCTCTGGTTTTATGCAGCACCCCAAGGTACCTTTCCCCATAAGCAAGCACTAGTTGGTTTTCTAAATTTGAGACCCTGTTCTGTTTTGTAATTCAGTTCATGTGTAGTCAAGTTTACATTCCGTGTATTAGTGATATCTTATGATGTTTCTTTTTCTGTGTGACGTAGTTCACGTAGAATCACCGTACCTGCATCCACTCACTATGCCACTACGGGCCTGATGACACAGATTTCATTGCTGAGTGATATTGCATTGTACGTACGTGCCACAACTTCTTTATCCATTTTTTGCTTTCTGGGATATTTACCTGATACTGTAGACGAGCTTCTTGTGAACACAGCCGTCCCAAATATTGGGGTGGCTGTCTGTTTTTGATTTTAATTTCCGTAAGCTATAGGACCATAAGTTGAAGTGCCATAGGCTGTGTTGCTTTGTTTCTTACGTGTTTCAGGAAACACCATACACTTCTCCAGGGTGGCTGCTGGCAATTTACATCCTGCCAATCAGCATAACAAGGCTCCCTGTTCTCCATATCCTGTCCTACCTTTCTGGATTTTACACTTTTTTCAGATGGCCCTTTTGCCCGGGGGGCAGTGAGACTTCATTGTAGTGCAGATTTCCTTTACAGGCTTGCTTGGTTGGCCAAAAAGGTCGTATGCGTGTTTTCCTGAATATATTCAGGAAAAAACGCATACGCCCTTTTTGGCCAAGTGCATCATTGTCGACGTTCTGCCTCTTTTCCTATGCTTTCAGGGCAATTCCAGTCTACCCCCAGCAATCGTTTTCCTGAAATTCTGCCCCGCTTTCAAGTCCCCTTCGCAGGCTTACTTCAATATATTTTTGGAGGATAGCTGTCATTTATAACTCTGCAGGTTTGTGAATTACAGCGCCCCTGAGCTCCTTTCTTCAACTCGCTTTCTTGTGAGCTGGGCACAAAACCGCAGGATTGCTTCAGGCCCTAATCTGTTTCCAGCAGGGCACACTGAGCCTTTGTTTAATTCCTCTTCCTGGTGGGCAATGAGCGTTACATTTGCCCGTGCAGACACCTACAGCTAGTCTCTCATTGGTTCTCCCTATTCCTGTTCATCTTGCACAGAAATTGCAAGCTGTGCCAACGAGGAGGTTAAAGGCACTGACTCTCTAAGCGGGGAGAGTGTTAGTAAAGCATCTGGAATGGTGAACACGAGGACCAGGATATGAAAACTGAGGTGCAATTTAAATCGTTTCCCAATCACACGGTGGACCGTACTGTGGGTTTCCCATGCATGTTTTAGCTGGAGGAAGAATCCCTTGAACCTGAAGAGTTGGGACCCATGGAATAGGTACCATGCAGTATGACTTCAAAGGATCTGCATTTGCTCACCGAAACTCACCAATGCTATCAGCCTGAAGTGTCCAGCCTTATGTCTCAACCAGCTCTGGGTGTAGATGTGGTAAATCCTGGTTGCATCACATGCCCTGAGTGAATTATTTAAGAATTGCTCTCTATTTCACTGTCTTTGTGTTTTGTTTTCGAAATTTATTTTGATAATGGGATTTATCGGATTTTCACTGCTGGGTTTCGGCTGCTGTACACACGCTTGATTCTCTTATGGAGACATATATATCCATGGGTTTTAAGATTCTTCCTAGTCAGGTATATTCCTAGGCGTTGAATATGTGGTTTTGGGTCCATTTCGTTGAGCAAGGAGTAGGTCTTGTCTATTACATATTTGGCTTATGGAAAGTTATCTGTGCTAATTTTAGTCTCTGGTTTTATGCAGCACCCCAACGCACCTTTCCCCATAAGCAAGCACTAGTTGGTTTTCTAAATTTGAGACCCTGTTCTGTTTTTTAATTCAGTTCATGTGTCGTCAAGTTTACATTCCGTGTATTAGTGATATCTTATGATGTTTCTTTTTCTGTGTGACGTAGTTCACGTAGAATCACCGTACCTGCATCCACTCACTATGCCGCTACGGGCCTGATGACACAGATTTCATTGCTGAGTGATATTGCATTGTACGTACGTGCCACAACTTCTTTATCCATTTTTTGCTTTCTGGGATATTTACCTTATACTGTAGACGAGCTTCTTGTGAACACAGCCGTCCCAAATATTGGGGTGGCTGTCTGTTTTTGATTTTAATTTCCGTAAGCTATAGGACCATAAGTGGAAGTGCCATAGGCTGTGTTGCTTTGTTTCTTACGTGTTTCAGGAAACACCATACACTTCTCCAGGGTGGCTGCTGGCAATTTACATCCTGCCAATCAGCATAACAAGGCTCCCTGTTCTCCATATCCTGTCCTACCTTTCTGGATTTTACACTTTTTTCAGATGGCCCTTTTGCCCGGGGGGCAGTGAGACTTCATTGTAGTGCAGATTTCCTTTACAGGCTTGCTTGGTTGGCCAAAAAGGGCGTATGCGTTTTTTCCTGAATATATTCAGGAAAAAACGCATACGCCCTTTTTGGCCAAGTGCATCATTGTCGACGTTCTGCCTCTTTTCCTATGCTTTCAGGGCAATTCCAGTCTACCCCCTGCAATCGTTTTCCTGAAATTCTGCCCCGCTTTCAAGTCCCCTTCGCAGGCTTACTTCAATATATTTTTGGAGGATAGCTGTCATTTATAACTCTGCAGGTTTGTGAAATACAGTGCCCCTGAGCTCCTTTCTTCAACTCGCTTTCTTGTGAGCTGGGCACAAAACCGCAGGATTGCTTCAGGCCCTAATCTGTTTTCAGCAGGGCACGCTGAGCCTTTGTTTAATTCCTCTTCCTGGTGGGCAATGAGCGTTACATTTGCCCGTGCAGACACCTACAGCTAGTCTCTAATTGGTTCTCCCTATTCCTGTTCATCTTGCACAGAAATTGCAAGCTGTGCCAAACAGGAGGTTAAAGGCAGTGACTCTCCAAGCGGGGAGAGTGTTAGTAAAGCATCTGGAATGGTGAACCCGAGGACCAGGATACGAAAACTGAGATGCATTTTAAATCATTTCCCAATCACACGGTGGACCATACTGTGGGGTTCCAATGCATGTTTTAGCTGGAGGAAGAATCCCTTGAACCTGAAGAGTTGGGACCCATGGAATAGGTACCATGCAGTATGACTTCAAAGGGTCTGCATTTGCTCACCAAAACTCACCAATGCTATCAGCCTGAATTGTCCAGCCTTATGTCTCAACCAGCTCTGGGTGTAGATGTGGTCAATCCCGGTTGCATCACATGCCCTGAGTAAATTAGTTAAGAATTGCTCTCTATTTCACTGTCTTTGTGTTTTGTTTTCGAAATTTATTTTGATAATGGGATTTATCGGATTTTCACTGCTGCGTTTCGGCCGCTGTACACATGCTTGATTGTCTTACGGAGACATATATATCCATGGGTTTTAAGATTCTTCCTAGTCAGGTATATTCCTAGGCGTTGAATATGTGGTGTTGAGTCCATTTCGTTGAGCAAGGAGTAGGTCTTGTCTATTACATATTTGGCTTATGGAATGTTATCTGTGCTAATTTCAGTCTCTGGTTTTATGCAGCAACCCAAGGCACCTTTCCCCATAAGCAAGCACTAGTTGGTTTTCTAAATTTGAGACCCTGTTCTTTTTTGTAATTCAGTTCATGTGTAGTCAAGTTTATATTCCGTGTATTAGTGATATCTTATGATGTTTCTTTTTCTGTGTGACGTAGTTCACGTAGAATCACCGTACCTGCATCCACTCACTATGCCGCTACGGGCCTGATGACACAGATTTCATTGCTGAGTGATATTGCATTGCACGTACGTGCCACAATTTCTTTATCCATTTTTTGCTTTCTGGGATATTTACCTGATACTGTAGACGAGCTTCTTGTGAACACAGCCGTCTCAAATATTGGGGTGGCTGTCTGTTTTTGATTTTAATTTCCGTAAGCTATAGGACCATAAGTGGAAGTGCCATAGGCTGTGTTGCTTTGTTTCTTAACTTGTTTCAGGAAACACCATACACTTCTCCAGGGTGGCTGCTGGCAATTGACATCCTGCCAATCAGCATAAGAAGGCTCCCTGTTCTCCATATCCTGTCCTACCTTTCTGGATTTTACACTTTTTTCAGATGGCCCTTTTGCCCGGTGGGCAGTGAGACTTCATTGTGGTGCAGATTTCCTTTACAGGCTTGCTTGGTTGGCCAAAAAGGGCGTATGCGTTTTTTCCTGAATATATTCAGGAAATATATTCAGGAAAAAACGCATACGCCCTTTTTGGCCAAGTGCATCATTGTCGACGTTCTGCCTCTTTTCCTATGCTTTCAGGGCAATTCCAGTCTACCCCTGCAATCGTTTTCCTGAAATTCTGCCCCGCTTTCAAGTCCCCTTCGCAGGCTTACTTCAATATATTTTTGGAGGATAGCTGTCATTTATAACTCTGCAGGTTTGTGAATTACAGTGGCCCTGAGCTCCTTTCTTCAACTCGCTTTCTTGTGAGCTGGGCACAAAACCGCAGGATTGCTTCAGGCCCTAATCTGTTTTCAGCAGGGCACACGGAGCCTTTGTTTAATACCTCTTCCTGGTCGGCAATGAGCGTTACATTTGCCCGTGCAGACACCTACAGCTAGTCTCTCATTGGTTCTCCCTATTCCTGTTCATCTTGCACAGAAATTGCAAGCTGTGCCAAAGAGGAGGTTAAAGGCACTGACTCTCCAAGTGGGGAGAGTGTTAGTAAAGCATCTGGAATGGTGAACCCGAGGATCAGGATACGAAAACTGAGATGCATTTTAAATCGTTTCCTAATCACACGGTGGACGATACTCTGGGTTTCCCATGCATGTTTTAGCTGGAGGAAGAATGCCTTGAACCTGGAGAGTTGGGACCCATGGAATGGGTACCATGCAGTATGACTTCAAAGGGTCTGCATTTGCTCACCAAAACTCACCAATGCTATCAGCCTGAAGTGTCCAGCCTTATGTCTCAACCAGCTCTGGGTGTAGATGTGGTCAATCCCGGTTGCATCACATGCCCTGAGTGAATTAGTTAAGAATTGCTCTCGATTTCACTGTCTTTGTGTTTTGTTTTCGAAATTTATTTTGATAATGGGATTTATCGGATTTTCACTGCTGCGTTTCGGCCGCTGTACACACACTTGATTCTCTTACGGAGACATATATATCCATGGGTTTTAAGATTCTTCCTAGTCAGGTATATTCCTAGGCGTTGAATATGTGGTGTTGAGTCCATTTCGTTGAGCAAGGAGTAGGTCTTGTCTATTACATATTTGGCTTATGGAAAGTTATCTGTGCTAATTTCAGTCTCTGGTTTTATGCAGCACCCCAAGGCACCTTTCCACATAAGCAAGCAGTAGTTGGTTTTCTAAATTTGAGACCCTGTTCTGTTTTGTAATTCAGTTCATGTGTAGTCAAGTTTACATTCCGTGTATTAGTGATATCTTATGATGTTTCTTTTTCTGTGTGACGTAGTTCACGTAGAATCACCGTACCTGCATCCACTCACTATGCCGCTGCGGGCCTGATGACACAGATTTCATTGCTGAGTGATATTGCATTGCACGTACGTGCCACAACTTCTTTATCCATTTTTTGCTTTCTGGGATATTTACCTGGTACTGTAGACGAGCTTCTTGGGAACACAGCCGTCCCAAACTTTGGGGTGGCTCTCTGTTTTTGATTTTAATTTCCCTAAGGAATAGGACCATAAGTGCAATTGCCATAGGCTGTGTTGCTTTATTTCTTACGTGTTTCAGGAAACACCATAAACTTCTCCAGGGTGGCTGTTGGCAATTTACATCCTGCCAATCAGCATAACAAGGCTCCCTGTTCTCCATATCCTGTACTACCTTTCTGGATTTTACACTTTTTTCAGATGGCCCTCTTGCCCGGGGGGCAGTGAGACTTCATTGTAGTGCAGATTTCCTTTACAGGCTTGTTTGGTTGGCCAAAAAGGGCGTATGCGTTTTTTCCTGAATATATTCAGGAAAAAACGCATACGCCCTTTTGGCCAAGTGCATCATTGTCGACGTTGTGCCTCTTTTCCTATGCTTTCAGGGCAATTCCAGTCTACCCCCTGCAATCGTTTTCCTGAAATTCTGCCCCGCTTTCAAGTCCCCTACGCAGGCTTACTTCAATATACTTTTGGAAGATAGCTGTCATTTATAACTCTGCAGGTTTGTGAATTACAGTGCCCCTGAGCTCCTTTCTTCAACTCGCTTTCTTGTGAGCTGGGCACAAAACCGCAGGATTGCTTCAGGCCCTAATCTGTTTTCAGCAGGGCACACGGAGCCTTTGTTTAATTCCTCTTCCTGGTCGGCAATGAGCGTTACATTTGCCCGTGCAGACACCTACAGCTAGTCTCTCATTGGTTCTCCCTATTCCTGTTCATCTTGCACAGAAATTGCAAGCTGTGCCAAAGAGGAGGTTAAAGGCACTGACTCTCCAAGCGGGGAGAGTGTTAGTAAAGCATCTGGAATGGTGAACCCGAGGACCAGGATACGAAAACTGAGATGCATTTTAAATCGTTTCCCAATCACACGGTGGACGATACTCTGGGTTTCCCATGCATGTTTTAGCTGGAGGAAGAATGCCTTGAACCTGGAGAGTTGGGAACCATGGAATGGGTACCATGCAGTATGAGTTCAAAGGGTCTGCATTTGCTCACCGAAACTCACCAATGCTATCAGCCTGAAGTGTCCAGCCTTATGTGTCAACCAGCTCTGGGTGTAGATGTGGTCAATCCCGGTTGCATCACATGCCCTGAGTGAATTAGTTAAGAATTGCTCTCGATTTCACTGTCTTTGTGTTTTGTTTTCGAAATTTATTTTGATAATGGGATTTATCGGATTTTCACTGCTGCGTTTCGGCCGCTGTACACACGCTTGATTCTCTTACGGAGACATATATATCCATGGGTTTTAAGATTCTTCCTAGTCAGGTATATTCCTAGGCGTTGAATATGTGGTGTTGGGTCCATTTCGTTGAACAAGGAGTAAGTCTTGTCTATTACATATTTGGCTTATGGAAAGTTATCTGTGCTAATTTCAGTCTCTGGTTTTATGCAGCACCCCAAGGCACCTTTCCCCATAAGCAAGCACTAGTTGGTTTTCTAAATTTGAGACCCTGTTCTGTTTTGTAATTCAGTTCATGTGTAGTCAAGTTTACATTCCGTGTATTAGTGATATCTTATGATGTTTCTTTTCTGTGTGACGTAGTTCACGTAGAAACACCGTACCTGCATCCACTCACTATGCCGCTACGGGCCTGATGACACAGATTTCATTGCTGAGTGATATTGCATTGTACGTACGTGCCACAACTTCTTTATCCATTATTTGCTTTCTGGGATATTTACCTGATACTGTAGACGAGCTTCTTGTGAACACAGCCGTCCCAAATATTGGGGTGGCTGTCTGTTTTTGATTTTAATTTCCGTAAGCTATAGGACCATAAGTGGAAGTGCCATAGGCTGTGTTGCTTTGTTTCTTACGTGTTTCAGGAAACACCATACACTTCTCCAGGGTGGCTGCTGGCAATTTACATCCTGCCAATCAGCATAACAAGGCTCCCTGTTCTCCATATCCTGTCCTACCTTTCTGGATTTTACACTTTTTTCAGATGGCCCTTTTGCCCGGGGTGCAGTGAGACTTCGTTGTGGTGCAGATTTCCTTTACAGGCTTGCTTAGTTGGCCAAAAAGGGCGTATGCGTTTTTTCCTGAATATATTCAGGAAAAAACGCATACGCCCTTTTTGGCCAAGTGCATCATTGTCGACGTTCTGCCTCTTTTCCTATGCTTTCAGGGCAATTCCAGTCTACCCCCTGCAATCGTTTTCCTGAAATTCTGCCCCGCTTTCAAGTCCCCTTCGCAGTCTTACTTCAATATAGTTTTGGAGGATAGCTGTCATTTATAACTCTGCAGGTTTGTGAATTACAGTGCCCCTGAGCTCCTTTCTTCAACTCGCTTTCTTGTGAGCTGGGCACAAAACCGCAGGATTGCTTCAGGCCCTAATCTGTTTCCAGCAGGGCACCCTGAGCCTTTGGTTAATTCCTCTTCCTGGTGGGCAATGAGCGTTACATTTGCCCGTGCAGACACCTACAGCTAGTCTCTCATTTTTTCTCCCTGTTCCTGTTCATCTTGCACAGAAATTGCAAGCTGTGCCAAACAGGAGGTTAAAGGCACTGACTCTCCAAGCAGGGAGAGTGTTAGTAAAGCATCTGGAATGGTGAACCCGAGGACCAGGATACGAAAACTGAGATGCATTTTAAATCGTTTCCCAATCACACGGTGGACCATACTGTGGGTTTCCAATGCATGTTTTAGCTGGAGGAAGAATCCCTTGAACCTGAAGAGTTGGGACCCATGGAATAGGTACCATGCAGTATGACTTCAAAGGATCTGCATTTGCTCACCGAAACTCACACATGCTATCAGCCTGTAGTGTCCAGCCTTATGTCTCAACCAGCTCTGGGTGTAGATGTGGTCAATCCCGGTTGCATCACATGCCCTGAGTGAATTATTTAAGAATCGCTCTCTATTTCACTGTCTTTGTGTTTTGTTTTCGAAATTTATTTTGATAATGGGATTTATCGGATTTTCACTGCTGCGTATCGGCCGATGTACACACGCTTGATTCTCTTACGGAGACATATATAACCATGGGTTTTAAGATTCTTCCTAGTCAGGTATATTCCTAGGCGTTGAATATGTGGTGTTGAGTCCATTTCGTTGAGCAAGGAGTAGGTCTTGTCTATTACATATTTGTCTTATGGAATGTTATCGGTACTAATTTCAGTCTCTGGTTTTATGCAGCACCCCAAGGCACCTTTCCCCATAAGCAAGCACTAGTTGGTTTTCTAAATTTGAGACCCTGTTCTGTTTTGTAATTCAGTTCATATGTAGTCAAGTTTACATTCCGTGTATTAGTGATATCTTATGATGTTTCTTTTTCTGTGTGACGTAGTTCACGTAGAATCACCGTACCTGCATCCACTCACTATGCCGCTACAGGCCTGATGACACAGATTTCATTGCTGGGTGATATTGCATTGTACGTACGTGCCACAACTTCTTTATCCATTTTTTTGCTTTCTGGGATATTTACCTGATACTGTAGACGAGCTTCTTGTGAACACAGCCGTCCCAAATATTGGGGTGGCTGTCTGTTTTTGATTTTAATTTCCGTAAGCTATAGGACCATAAGTGGAAGTGCCATAGGCTGTGTTGCTTTGTTTCTTACGTGTTTCAGGAAACACCATACACTTCTCCAGGGTGGCTGCCGGCAATTTACATCCTGCCAATCAGCATAACAAGGCTCCCTGTTCTCCATATCCTGTCCTACATTTCTGGATTTTACACTTTTTTCAGATGGCCCTTTTGCCCGGGGGGCAGAGAGACATCATTGTAGTGCAGATTTCCTTTACAGGCTTGCTTGGTTGGCCAAAAAGTGCGTATGCGTTTTTTCCTGAATATATTCAGGAAAAAACGCATACGCCCTTTTTGGCCAACTGCATCACTGTCGACGTTGTGCCTCTTTTCCTATCCTTTCAGGGAAATTCCAGTCTACACCCTGCAATCGTTTTCGTGAAATTCTGCCCCGCTTTCAAGTCCCCTTCACAGGCTTACTTCAATATATTTTTGGAGGATAGCTGTCATTTATAACTCTGCAGGTTTGTGAATTACAGTGCCCCTGAGCTCCTTTCTTCAACTCGCTTTCTTGTGAGCTGGGCACAAAACCGCAGGATTGCTTCAGGCCCTAATCTGTTTTCAGCAGGGCATGCTGAGCCTTTGTTTAATTCCTCTTCCTGGTCGGCTATGAGCATTACATTTGCCCGTGCAGACACCTACAGCTAGTCTCTCATTGGTTCTCCCTATTCCTGTTCATCTTGCACAGAAATTGCAAGCTGTGCCAAACAGGAGGTTAAAGGCACTGACTCTCCAAGCGGGGAGAGTGTTAGTAAAGCATCTGGAATGTTGAACCCGAGGACCAGGATACGAAAACTGAGATGCATTTTAAATCGTTTCCCAATCACACGGTGGACGATAGTCTGGGCTTCCCATGCATGTTTTAGCTGGAGGACGAATCCCTTGAATCTGGAGAGTTGGGATCCATGGAATGGGTACCATGCAGTATGACTTCAAAGGGTCTGCATTTGCTCACCGAAACTCACCAATGCTATCAGCCTGAAGTGTCCAGCCTTATGTCTCAACCAGCTCTGGGTGTAGATGTGGTAAATCCCGGTTTCATCACATGCCCTGAGTGAATTATTTAAGAATTGCTCTCTATTTCACTGTCTTTGTGTTTTGTTTTCGAAATTTATTTTGATAATGGGTTTTATCGGATTTTAACTGCTGCGTTTCGGCCGCTGTACACACGCTTGATTCTCTTACGGAGACATATATATCCATGGGTTTTAAGATTCTTCCTAGTCAGGTATATTCTTAGGCATTGAATATGTGGTGTTGGGTCCATTTCGTTGAGCAAGGAGTAGGTCTTGTCTATTACATATTTGGCTTATGGAAAGTTATCTGTGCTAATTTCAGTCTCTGGTTTTATGCAGCACCCCAAGGCTCCTTTCCCCATAAGCAAGCACTAGTTGGTTTTCTAAATTTGAGACCCTGTTCTGTTTTGTAATTCAGTTCATGTGTAGTCAAGTTTACATTCCGTGCATTAGTGATATCTTATGATGTTTCTTTTTCTGTGTGACGTAGTTCACGTAGAATCACCGTACCTGCATCCACTCACTATGCCGCTACGGGCCTGATGACACAGATTTCATTGCTGAGTGATATTGCATTGTACGTACGTGCCACAACTTCTTTATCCATTTTTTGCTTTCTGGGATATTTACCTGATAGTGTAGACGAGCTTCTTGTGAACACAGCCGTCCCAAATATTGGGGTGGCTGTCTGTTTTTATTTTAATTTCCGTAAGCTATAGGTCCATAAGTGGAAGTGCCATAGGCTGTGTTGCTTTGTTTCTTACGTGTTTCAGGAAACACCATACACTTCTCCAGGGTGGCTGCTGGCAATTTACATCCTGCCAATCAGCATAACAAGGCTCCCTGTTCTCCATATCCTGTCCTACATTTCTGGATTTTACACTTTTTTCAGATGGCCCTTTTGCCCGGGGGGCAGTGAGACTTCATTGTAGTGCAGATTTCCTTTACAGGCTTGCTTGGTTGGCCAAAAAGGGCGTATGCGTTTTTTCCTGAATATATTCAGGAAAAAACGCATACGCACTTTTTGGCCAAGTGCATCATTGTCGACGTTCTGCCTCTTTTCCTATGCTTTCAGGGCAATTCCAGTCTACCCCCTGCAATCGTTTTCCTGAAATTTTGCCCCGCTTTCAAGTCCCCTTCGCAGGCTTACTTCAATATATTTTTGGAGGATAGCTGTCATTTATAACTCTGCAGGTTTGTGAATTACACTGCCCCTGAGCTCCTTTCTTCAACTCGCTTTCTTGTGAGCTGGGCAAAAAACCGCAGGATTGCTTCAGGCACTAATCTGTTTCCAGCAGGGCACGCTGAGCCTTTGTTTAATTCCTCTTCCTGGTGGGCAATGAGTGTTACATTTTCCCGTGCATACACCTACAGCTAGTCTCTCATTGGTTCTCCCTATTCCTGTTCAACTTGCACAGAAATTGCAAGCTGTGCCAAACAGGAGGTTAAAGGCACTGACTCTCCAAGCGGGGAGAGTTTTAGTAAGGCATCTGGAATGGTGAACCCGAGAACCAGGATACGAAAACTGAGATGCATTTTAAATCCTTTCCCAATCACACGGTGGATGATACTCTGGGATTCCCATGCATGTTTTAGCTGGAGGAAGAATGCCTTGAACCTGGAGAGTTGGGACCCATGGAATGGGTACCATGCAGTATGACTTCAAAGGGTCTGCATTTGCTCACCGAAACTCACCAATGCTATCAGCCTGAAGTGTCCAGCCTTATGTCTCAACCAGCTGTGGGTGTAGATGTGGTCAATCCCGGTTGCATCACATGCCCTGAGTGAATTATTTAAGAATTGCTCTCTATTTCACTGTCTTTGTGTTTTGTTTTCGAAATTTATTTTGATAATGGGATTTATCGGATTTTCACTGCTGCGTTTCGGCCGCTGTACACGCCCTTGATTCTCTTACGGAGACATATATATCCATGGGTTTTAAGATTCTTACTAGTCAGGTATATTCCTAGGCGTTGAATATGTGGTGTTGGGTCCATTTCGTTGAGCAAGGAGTAGGTCTTGTCTATTACATATTAGGCTTATGGAAAGTTATCTGTGCTAATTTCAGTCTCTGGTTTTATGCAACACCCCAACGCACCTTTCCCCATAAGCAAGCAGTAGTTGGTTTTCTAAATTTGAGACCCTGTTCTGTTTTGTAATTCAGTTCATGTGTAGTCAAGTTTACATTCCGTGTATTAGTGATATCTTATGATATTTCTTTTTCTGTGTGACGTAGTTCACGTAGAATCACCGTACCTGCATCCACTCACTATGCCGCTACGGGCCTGATGACACAGATTTCATTGCTGAGTGATATTGCATTGCACGTACGTGCCACAACTTCTTTATCCATTTTTTGCTTTCTGGGATATTTACCTGATACTGTAGACGAGCTTCTTGTGAACACAGCCGTCCCAAATATTGGGGTGGCTGTCTGTTTTTGATTTTAATTTCCGTAAGCTATAGGACCATAAGTGGAAGTGCCATAGGCTGTGTTGCTTTGTTTCTTACGTGTTTCATGAAACACCATACACTTCTCCAGAGTGGCTGCTGGCAATTTACATCCTGCCAATCAGCATAACAAGGCTCCCCGTTCTCCATATCCTGTCCTACATTTCTGGATTTTACACTTTTTTCAGATGGCCCTTTTGCCCGGGGGGCAGTGAGACTTCATTGTAGTGCAGATTTCCTTTACAGGCTTGCTTGGTTGGCCAAAAAGGGCGTATGCGTTTTTTCCTGAATATATTCAGGAAAAAACGCATACGCCCTTTTTGGCCAAGTGCATCATTGTCGACATTGTGCCTCTTTTCCTATGCTTTCAGGGCAATTCCAGTCTACCCCCTGCAATGGTTTTCCTGAAACTCTGCCCCGCTTTAAAGTCCCCTTCGCAGGCTTACTTCAATATATTTTTGGAGGATAGCTGTCATTTATAACTCTGCAGGTTTGTGAATTACAGTGCCCCTGAGCTCCTTTCTTCAACTCGCTTTCTTGTAAGCTGGGCACAAAACCGCAGGATTGCTTCAGACCGTAATCTATTTCCGGCAGGGCACGCTGAGCCTTTGGTTAATTCCTCTTCCTGGTGGGAAATGGGCATTACATTTGCCCGTGCAGACACCTATAGCTAGTCTCTCATTGGTTCTCCCTATTCCTGTTCATCTTGCACAGAAATTGCAAGCTGTGCCAAAGAGGAGGTTAAAGGCACTGACTCTCCAAGCGGGGAGAGTATTAGTAAAGCATCTGGAATGGTGAACCCGAGGACCAGGATACGAAAATTGAGATGCATTTTAAATCGTTTCCCAATCACACGGTGGATGATACTCTGGGTTTCCCATGTATGTTTTAGCTGGAGGAAGAATCCCTTGAACCTGGAGAGTTGGGACCCATGGAATGGGTACCATGCAGTATGACTTCAAAGGGTCTGCATTTGCTCACCGAAACTCACCAATGCTATCAGCCTGAAGTGTCCAGCCTTATGTCTCAACCAGCTCTGGGTGTAGATGTGGTCAATCCCGGTTGCATCACATGCCCTGAGTGAATTATTTAAGAATTGCTCTCTATTTCAATGTCTTTGTGTTTTGCTTTCGAAATTTATTTTGATAATGGGATTTATCGGATTTTCACTACTGCATTTCGGCCGCTGTACACACGCTTGATTCTCTTACGGAGACATATATAACCATGGGTTTTAAGATTCTTCCTAGTCAGGTATATTCCTAGGCGTTGAATATGTGGTGTTGGTTCCATTTCGTTGAGCAAGGAGTAGGTCTTGTCTATTACATATTAGGCTTATGGAAAGTTATCTGTGCTAACTACAGTCTCTGGTTTTATGCAGCACCCCAACGCACCTTTCCCCATAAGCAAGCACTAGTTGGTTTTCTAAATTTGAGACCCTGTTCTGTTTTGTAATTCAGTTCATGTGTAGTCAAGTTTACATTCCGTGCATTAGTGATATCTTATGATGTTTCTTTTTCTGTGTGACGTAGTTCACGTACAATCACCGTACCTCCATCCACTCACTATGCCGCTACGGGCCTGATGACACAGATTTCATTGCTGAGTTATATTGCATTGCACGTACGTGCCACAACTTCTTTATCCATTTGTTGCTTTCTGGGATATTTACCTGGTACTGTAGACGAGCTTCCTGGGAACACAGCCGTCCCAAACTTTGGGGTGGCTCTCTCTTTTTGAATTTAATATCCCTAAGGAATAGGACCATAAGTGCAATTGCCATAGGCTGTGTTCCTTTATTTCTTACGTGTTTCAGGAAACAACATACACTATTCCAGGGTGGCTGTTGGCAATTTACATCCTCCCAATCAGCATGACAAGGCTCCCTGTTCTGCATATCCTGTCCTACCTTTCTGGATTTTACACTTTTTTCAGATGGCCCTTTTGCCAGGGGGGCAGTGAGACTTCATTGTAGTGCAGATTTCCTTTACAGGCTTGCTTGGTTGGCCAAAAAGTGCATATGCGTTGTTTCCTGAATATATTCAGGAAAAAACGCATACGCCCTTTTTGGCCAAGTGCATCATTTTCGACGTTGTGCCTCTTTTCCTATGCTTTCAGGGCAATTCCAGTCTACCCCCTGCAATCGTTTTACCAAAATTCTGCCCCGCTTTTAAGTCCCCTTTGCAGGCTTACTTCAATATACTTTTGGAAGATAGCTGTCATTTATAACTCTGCAGGTTTGTGAATTACAGTGCCCCTGAGCTCCTTTCTTCAACTCGGTTTCTTGTGAGCTGGGCACAAAACCGCATGATTGCTTCAGGCCCTAATCTGTTTGCAGCAGGGCACACTGAGCCTTTGTTTAATTCCTCTTCCTGGTGGGCAAAGAGTGTTACATTTGCCCGTGCAGACACCTACAGCTAGTCTCTCATTGGTTCTCGCTATTCCTGTTCATCTTGCACTGAAATTGCAAACTGTGCCAAACAGGAGGTTAAAGGCACTGACTCTCCAAGCGGGGAGAGTGTTAGCAATGCGTCTGGAATGGTGAACCCGAGGACAAGGAAACGAAAACTGAGATCCAATTGAAATCGTTTCCCAATCTCACGGTGTACTATCATCTGTGATTCCCATGCATGTTTTTGCTGAAGGAAAAATCCCTTGAACCTGGAGAGTTGGGACCCATGGAATGGGTACCATGCAGTATGACGTCAAAGGGTCTGCATTTGCTCACTGAAACTCACCAATGCTATCAGCCTGAAGTGTCCAGCCTTATGTCTCAACCAGCTCTGGGTGTAGATGTGTTCAATTCCGGTTGCATCACATGCCCTGAGTGAATTATTTAAGAATTGCTCTCTATTTCACTGTCTTTGTGTTTTGTTTTCGAAATTTATTTTGATAATGGGATTTATCGGATTTTCACTGCTGCGTTTCGGCCGCTGTACACACGCTTGATTCTCTTACGGAGACATATATATCCATGGGTTTTAAGATTCTTCCTAGTCAGGTATATTCCTAGGCGTTGAATATGTGGTGTTGGGTCCATTTCGTTGAGCAAGGAGTAGGTCTTGTCTTTTACATATTTGGCTTATGGAAAGTTATCTGTGCTAATTTCAGTCTCTGGTTTTATGCAGCACCCCAAGGCACCTTTCCCCATAAGCAAGCACTAGTTGGTTTTCTAAATTTGAGACCCTGTTCTGTTTTGTAATTCAGTTCATGTGTAGTCAAGTGTACATTCCGTGTATTAGTGATATCTTATGATGTTTCTTTTTCTGTGTGACGTAGTTCACGTAGAATCACCGTACCTGCATCCACTCACTATGCCGCTACGGGCCTGATGACACAGATTTCATTGCTGAGTGATATTGCATTGTACGTACGTGCCACAACTTCTTTATCCATTTTTTGCATTCTGGGATATTTACCTGGTACTGTAGACGAGCTTCTTGTGAACACAGCCATCCCAAATATTGGGGTGGCTGTCTGCTTTTGATTTTAATTTCCATAAGCTATAGGACCATAAGTGGAAGTGCCATAGGCTGTGTTGCTTTGTTTCTTACGTGTTTCAGAAAACACCATACACTTCTCCAGGG
This sequence comes from Phocoena phocoena, assembly GCF_963924675.1. Classification (NCBI taxonomy): domain Eukaryota; kingdom Metazoa; phylum Chordata; class Mammalia; order Artiodactyla; family Phocoenidae; genus Phocoena; species Phocoena phocoena. The sequence goes on along the minus strand of NW_027077598.1, from coordinate 2,736,503 downwards.
TGGCTGCTGGCAATTTACATCCTGCCAATCAGCATAACAAGGCTCCCTGTTCTCCATATCCTGTCCTACCTTTCTGGATTTTACACTTTTTTCAGATGGCCCTTTTGCCCGGAGGGGGGGCAGTGAGATTTCATTGTAGGGCAGATTTCCTTTACAGGCTTGCTTGGTTGGCCAAAAAGGGCGTATGCGTTTTTTTCTGAATATATTCAGGAAAAAACGCATACGCCCTTTTTGGCCAAGTGCATCATTGTCGACGTTGTGCCTCTTTTCCTATGCTTTCAGGGCAATTCCAGTCTACCCCCTGCAATCGTTTTCCTGAAATTCAGCCCCGCTTTCAAGTCCCCTTCGCAGGCTTACTTCAATATATTTTTGGAGGATAGCTGTCATTTATAACTCTGCACGTTTGTGAATTACAGTGCCCCTGAGCTCCTTTCTTCAACTCGCTTTCTTGTGAGCTGGGCACAAAACCGCAGGATTGCTTCAGGCCCTAATCTGTTTCCAGCAGGGCACACTGAGCCTTTGTTTAATTCCTCTTCCTGGTGGGCAATGAGCATTACATTTGCCCGTGCAGACACCTACAGCTAGTCTCTCATTGGTTCTCCCTTTTCCTGTTCATCTTGCACAGAAATTGCAAGCTGTGTCAAAGAGGAGGTTAAAGGCACTGACTCTCCAAGCGGGGAGAGTGTTAGTAAAGCATCTGGAATGGTGAACCCGAGGACCAGGATACGAAAACTGAGATGCATTTTAAATCGTTTCCCAATCACATGGTGGACGATACTCTGGGTTTCCCATGCATGTTTTAGCTGGAGGAAGAATCCCTTGAACCTGGAGAGTTGGGACCCATGGAATGGGTACCATGCAGTATGACTTCAAAGGGTCTGCATTTGCTCACCGTAACTCACCAATGCTATCAGCCTGCAGTGTCCAGCCTTATGTCTCAACCAGCTCTGGGTGTAGATGTGTTAAATCCCGGTTGCATCACATGCCCTGAGTGAATTATTTAAGAATTGCTCTCTATTTCACTGTTTTGTGTTTGGTTTTTAAAATTTATTTTGATAATGGGATTTATCGGATTTTCACTGCTGCCTTTATGCCGCTGTACACACGCTTGATTCTCTTACGGAGACATATAAATCCATGGGTTTTAAGATTCTTCCTAGTCCGGTATATTCCTAGGCGTTGAATATGTGGTGTTGAGTCCATTTCGTTGAGCAAGGAGTAGGTCTTGTCTATTACATATTTGGCTTATGGAATGTTATCTGTGCTAATTTCAGTCTCTGGTTTTATGCAGCACCCCAAGGCACCTTTCCCCATAAGCAAGCACTAGTTGGTTTTCTAAATTTGAGACCCTGTTCTGTTTTATAATTCAGTTCATATGTAGTCAAGTTTACATTCCGTGTATTAGTGATATCTTATGATGTTTGTTTTTCTGTGTGACGTAGTTCACGTAGAATCACCGTACCTGCATCCACTCACTATGCCGCTACGGGCCTGATGACACAGATTTCATTGCTGAGTGATATTGCATTGCACGTACGTGCCACAAATTCTTTATCCATTTTTTGCTTTCTGGGATATTTACCTGATACTGTAGACGAGCTTCTTGTGAACACAGCCATCCCAAATATTGGGGTGGCTGTCTGTTTTTTATTTTAATTTCCCTAAGCTATAGGACCATAAGTGGAAGTGCCATAGGCTGTGTTGCTTTGTTTCTTATGTGTTTCAGGAAACACCATACACTTCTCCAGGGTGGCTGCTGGCAATTTACATCCTGCCAATCAGCATAACAAGGCTCCCTGTTCTCCATATCCTGTCCTACCTTTGTGGATTTTACACTTTTTTCAGATGGCCCTTTTGCCCGGGGGGCAGTGAGACTTCATTGTAGTGCAGATTTCCTTTACAGGCTTGCTTGGTTGGCCAAAAAGGGCGTATGCGTTTTTTCCTGAATATATTCAGGAAAAAACGCATACGCCCTTTTTGGCCAAGTGCATCATTGTCTACGTTCTGCCTCTTTTCCTATGCTTTCAGGGCATTTCCAGTCTACCCCCTGCAATCGTTTTCCTGAAATTCTGCCCCGCTTTCAAGTCCCCTTCGCAGGCTTACTTCAATATATTTTTGGAGGATAGCTGTCATTTATAACTCTGCAGGTTTGTGAATTACAGTGCCCCTGAGCTCCTTTCTTCAACTCGCTTTCTTGTGAGCTGGGCACAAAACCGCAGGATTGCTTCAGGCCCTAATCTGTTTCCAGCAGGGCACACTGAGCCTTTGTTTAATTCCTCTTCCTGGTGGGCAATGAGCGTTACATTTGCCCATGCAGACACCTACAGCTAGTCTCTCATTGGTTCTCCCTATTCCTGTTCATCTTGCATAGAAATTGCAAGCTCTGCCAAACAGGAGGTTAAAGGCACTGAATCTCCAAGCGGGGAGAGTGTTAGGAAAGCATCTGGAATGGTGAACCCGAGGACCAGGATACGAAAACTGAGATGCATTTTAAATCGTTTCCCAATCACACGGTGGACGATACTCTGGGTTTCCCATGCATGTTTTAGCTGGAGGAAGAATCCCTTGAACCTGGAGAGTTGGAACCCATGGAATGGGTACCATGCCGTATGACTTCAAAGGGTCTGCATTTGCTCACCGAAACTCACCAATGCTATCAGCCTGAAGTGTCCAGCCTTATTTCTCAACCAGCTCTTGGTGTAGATGTGGTCAATCCCGGTTGCATCACATGCCCTGAGTGAATTATTTAAGAATTGCTCTCTATTTCACTGTCTTTGTGTTTTGTTTTTGAAATTTATTTTGACAATGGGATTTATCGGATTTTCACTGCTGCCTTTATGCCGCTGTACACACGCTTGATTCTCTTACGGAGACATATAAATCCATGGGTTTTAAGATTCTTCCTAGTCAGGTATATTCCTAGGCGTTGAATATGTGGTGTTGAGTCCATTTCGTTGAGCAAGGAGTAGGTCTTGTCTATTACATATTTGGCTTATGGAATGTTATCTGTGCTAATTTCAGTCTCTGGTTTTATGCAGCACCCCAAGGCACCTTTCCCCATAAGCAAGCACTAGTTGGTTTTCTAAATTTGAGACCCTGTTCTGTTTTGTAATTCAGTTCATGTGTAATCAAGTTTACATTCCGTGTATTAGTGATATCTTATGATGTTTCTTTTTCTGTGTGACGTAGTTCACGTAGAATCACCGTACCTGCATCCACTCACTATGCCGCTACGGGCCTGATGACACAGATTTCATTGCTGAGTGATATTGCATTGCACGTACGTGCCACAACTTCTTTATCCATTTTTTGCTTTCTGGGATATTTACCTGATACTGTAGACGAGCTTCTTGTGAACACAGCCGTCCCAAACATTGGGGTGGCTCTCTGTTTTTGATTTTAATTTCCGTAAACTTTGGGACCATAAGTGGAAGTGCCATAGGCTGTGTTGCTTTGTTTCTTATGGGTTTCAGGAAACACCATACACTTCTCCAGGGTGGCTGTTGGCAATTTACATCCTGCCAATCAGCATAACAAGGCTCCCTGTTCTCCATATCCTGTCCTACCTTTCTGGATTTTACACTTTTTTCAGATGGCCCTTTTGCCCAGGGGGCACTTAGACTTCATTGTAGTGCAGATTTCCTTTACAGGCTTGCTTGGTTTGCGAAAAAGGGCGTATGCGTTTTTTCCTGAATATATTCAGGAAAAAATGCATACGCACTTTTTGGCCAAGTGCACCATTGTCGACGTTCTGCCTCTTTTCCTATGCTTTCTGGGCAATTCCAGTCTACCCCCTGCAATCGTTTTCCTGAAATTCTGTCCCGCTTTCAAGTCCCCTTCGCAGGCTTACTTCAATATATTTTTGGAGGATAGCTGTCATTTATAACTCTGCAGGTTTGTGAATTACAGTGCCCCTGAGCTCCTTTCTTCAACTCGCTTTCTTGTGAGCTGGGCACAAAACCGCAGGATTGCTTCAGGCCCTAATCTGTTTCCGGCAGGGCATGCTGAGCCTTTGGTTAATTCTTCTTCCTGGTGGGAAATGAGCCTTACATTTGCCCGTGCAGACACCTATAGCTAGTCTCTCATTGGTTCTCCCTATTCCTGTTCATCTTGCGCAGAAATTGCAAGCTGTGCCAAACAGGAGGTTAAAGGCACTGACTCTCCAAGCCGGGAGAGTGTTAGTAAACCGTCTGGAATGGTGAACCTGAGGACCAGGATACGAAAACTGAGGTGCATTTTAAATCGTTTCCTAATCACACGGTGGACCATACTCGCCGTTTCCCACGCATGTTTTAGCTGAAGAAAGAATCCCTTGAACCTGGAGAGTTGGGACCCTTGGAATGGGTACCATGCAGTATGACTTCAAAGGATCTGCATTTGTTCACCGAAACTCACCAATGCTATCAGCCTGAAGTGTCCAGCCTTATGTCTCAACCAGCTCTGGGTGTAGATGTGGTAAATCCAGGTTGCATCACATGCCCTGAGTGAATTATTTAAGAATTGCTTCCTATTTCACTGTCATTGTGTTTTGTTTTTGAAATTTTTTTTAATAATGGGATTTATCGGATTTTCACTGCTTCGTTTATGCCGCTGTACATGCGCTTGATTCTGTTACGGAGACATATAAGTACATGGGTTTTAAGATTCTTACTAATCCGGTATATTCTTAGGCATTGAATATGGCGTGTGGAGTCCATTTCGTTGAGCAAGGAGTAGGTCTTGACTATTACATATTTGGCTTATGGAATGGTATCTGTGCTAATTTCAATCTCTGGTTTTATGCAGCACCCCAACTCACCTTTCCCCTTAAGAAGCATAAGTTGGTTTTCTTAATTTGAAACCCTCTTCTCTTTTGTAATTCAGTTCATGTGTAGCCATGTTAACATTCCATGTATTAGTGATATCTTATGTCTTTTTCTTTTTGAATTATGTGACTTCGAATGATCACACGTAACTCCTCTTGAGTTGTTATAACTGGCCGTATTTCATTGATTTCCAGGCTGAGTAATATTCCACTCTACATAAGCACCACATCTCTGTCCGTTTTTTCTCTGCAGATACTTTAAGTTATATCCTAGTCGAGGATCTTTTAAACAGAGAGGTGGTAAACATTGGGGTGCCTGTGTCCTCTCGATTTTTGTTTTTCCCAAGATATACGTCCATGAGTGCAAGTGCCCTGTGCTCGGTAGCTCATTTTTTAGATGCTTTAGTAAACACAATAGACTTATCCAGAGTGACCGTTGGCAATATACATTTCCACTATAAGACTCACAGGGCTCCCTTTTCTCCTTGCCCTGTCCTGCATTTCTGGTGTTTACACTTTATGAGGACGGCTCTTCTGACTGATGCAAAGTGATATGTTTTGTAGTATTGATTTCCAGTGCCCACCTGTTTGGTTGGCTAAAAAAGTGTATGCCCTTTTCTTGAATATATACAGAAAAAGACGCATACACCCTTTTTGGCCAACTGCAATGTTGGCAATGTTCAGCCCCTTTTCTTGTGCTTAATGGCGAGTCCTTTCTACCTCTTCCAATCCCTTTCCTGCCATTCTCCGTTGCTTACAAGTCCTTTTCTCTGACTTTCCTCAAGACATTTTTCAGTGATAGATATTTTCAATTCTGCAGTTTCGTGAATTTTAGTGCCCCTGAGTTCCATTTTCCAACTTGTGTTTATGGGAACTGGCCACAAAGCATCAGGATTCCTCAAGCCCTATTCTGTTTCCATGGGCAACCCTAGCCTTTGGTCAATTCGTCTTCCTGATTGGAAATTAGAGTGGCATGTGCCTGTCCGAACACCTAGGACTTGTCTCTCATTGTTCCTCCTCCTTCTGCTTCATCCTCTGGACAAATTCCAAACTGTATGCAACAGGATGTTGACAGTGCTGACATCTCCAAGTGGGGAGACTGTTAGTAAAGACGCTGGAGTGGTGAACCCTAGCACCAAGAGATGAGGAGATGAGATGCCTTTTCCAAACTTTTCCCGATCAGACGGTATACCATCCTCTGGGTGTGACAGGCATGTTTTAGGTGTAGGAAGGGTCCCATTCATGTGAGGAGAACACCAGGGGATTTTAAATATCAGTGTCTCTCCGCAACCCAAACTGGGGAATTTTTTAAGCTACGGCTACACATATGTTCATTAAGGGCCTTGGGAAGTAGGCAGAGTCCAAACTTTAGATGATTGAAGTCTTCAGGGTCAGAAGCACTCACCACTGTCTTCCCTTAGATTCCATTTTTACTGTCATTGATGGATGATGTCAATAAAAATATCTATTCTTTTTCAGATCATTTCCCCTTATAGGTTATTGCAAAATATTGAGTGTAGTTCCCTGTGCTATACAGTAGTTCCTTGCTGATGATTTCATACATAGCAGTGTGTATGTGTTAATCCCAAACTGTTAATTTATCCCTCCTCCTACCATTTCCCTTTGGTAATAATAAATTATAAGATTTTATGCTTCTCAGAAATGGGGGAGCTGAAAGAGAGGTATCATTTTCAATGCAAAAGCATTTAAAACAAGATTGAAGCTTTAACCAAGATTATTAGATGTACATCCTTGGAAAGAAATCACTTTGTTTCTCTAATATTGACCTGACAAAGAAGACAAACCTTTTCACTGAACTTGCTTATAAGAAAGTGATGGAAATATCAAATGGAAGTGTTAGAAACATCTTATTTTACCCGAGCCTTATACACTGTTCTATGTTAATTACAGTTTGGCTCACACATCTGTTCATTGAAGTTACAATGTTCTCAATTTCTGTTACTGATCCTCCAGAGTGGACGCCAACAAGTGTCCCCCTGCCCAGTGTCATTGGAGCCAATAGATCGAGACTGAGTTTGGTTCAAAAGCAAAGGAAACTTTATATTTTGATCAGAGAATGGAGAGGTGCTACCCTGTGGGCTGTGGGCTGGGCTGCTGTGTAGAGATCCTGTCAGAGTCACTGGGAGGGAGGGGGCTGAGCTCTCGAGGACCTGGTTGGCTGCAGCTCAGGCTCTATGTCACGGAGTCTGAACTGGGCCCCAGGAGCTGAAGTGTCATCGAGCCATTCTGCTCTAGGAAATCTGGTCTGAAGTGCCGGGTGTGGAACCTCTGTATGCGGGACACTAGGAGCACCTGAAATTAGACAAAGCACAAAGGATAAAAATGGTTAGACTTTATTTTATTGCCCAGATTCTATTTTTATCTCCCAGGCATTTTTAAGGGGCTTTGCCTGGGACAAACTTCTCTTCTGCCTTTTGTCCCTTTCCTCATTCTTGGAGTGCTGCGGGTGCAGACCCTTCTTCTGTAACTGCTGAGTGCTGAGTTAGGAGGCTTCATACCCGTGGGCGAGGGTCAGAACTTCTCCCCAGCAGCCTCCAGGTGACGTTGATTGTCCCCAGGCCTCCTGCCACCCTGCTCGTCCACCTGAACACCAGTATTGGAAGTGTTATAGATTCTAATGGCCTTTAAGGGTCCAGAAAGGAGATGTGCAGTGGCGCTGTGAGGTCCAGTTTCACTCCGCCCCACATTTGTTCGGCCACCTTAGGCTGACCGTTTCTGCCAGCCTAGATGCTCTGACTGACCGTTTCTGCCAGCCTAGATGCTCTGACCAACAGTCTGCGCTTTCTTCCATTAGGCCCCTGAATTAACGTAAAAACAGCACCAGGTGTCAGGATCCTGCCCGCTCAGCTCCCAGACAGTCCAGGGTCAGTGGTGATGAAGGATCATGATGGTCACTGAGTCAAGAGCCTTTGGAAGTAAACAGGAGTCCAGCCGGTCTTATTGGCCACCATCATCAGGGTGTCTGTAGGCTTTTCTATGGTGACAGCATGATATACGGTTCCCCCGCCAAGATTATTAGCTCCCCTCTGGGTACAGTAAGTACTGCAAGCAGTAGTCTACTCTTTTGGGACACACTCTTGTTGTTTTATGAGAGAAACTCCAGGTCAAGTGATGGTCACACGGGTCGTCATGGTGCCCCGTTGCCCCCGGTTATCTCTCTGGAGGTTGGAGTTGGAGGGCCTCCTCAATCGAGGTCAGTGTGCCCACGGAGCAAACCCTGCAACTTCAGGGCATGGTTGGGGGTTAGGATCACCACGTGGGGTCCGTTTCCCTTAGAAGGGAGGTGGCCTTTTGGGCTGCTGATTTCCAGGTTTTCAGATACCACCAGTATCTTGGCCAGATGTGGCGGTGGGCCAAGCCCCTTGGTGACCATAGTTTATCCTACCTGGATGGCATTCTTGCATTGTTCCATTTCAAGTGGTCCCAGTTTTTGCACTAATACTCCAATGGCGATTCACCTTTCACCAGGAATGTAAAGGTCAAAGGGTTTAGCTAAATTAGGGAGTTCCAGGGCAAGGGTCTGAATTGACTGCTCTTTCCATTCTTGAAAGGCCACTTCTGGATTCTATTCAAAAGGATCATCATCTTTTCCTTTCAGTGTTTCATATAGAGGCCCAGCTAGTAGACTGTAGTTAGGGATCCAGAGGCAGGAAACCCTGGCTTCCCCAGGAACCCCTAAGCTGTCTTCTAGTTTCAGAAAGGGGTAAGGCTGTAAATTGTTTCTTCCCTTTCCTGGGATGGGCTTCTCCGACCTTCTGTGAGAATGAAGCCCAGGCAGGTCACCGTAGTCTGTGATACTTGAGCTTTTTCGTGGACAACTTCTATCCTTTATTGGCTTGGTAGTTCTGAGGCCTCCTTAGTAGGGCTGGCGATCAGAATGTCGTCTGAATATTGAAGGAGTGTTTCCTTTTCCAGAGGTAGAACTTTTAGGTCTTTAGCTGAGCTTTCCCCAAAGATGGTGTGGGAATTTTTGAACCCTTGGGGCAAGACAGCCTGGAAGTATTGTTTTAGTTGTATGTTGAGTCCTGTCACTCACAAGCCAAAATTTCTTGTGACTCTGGGACTAATGGAATACAAAAGAAGGCATCAGTGAAGACTAATACAGAATACCAAGTCCTGGTGGTTGGTAGAATGACCAGCAGGGTGTAGGATTTAGGAACTACTGGAGGTATATCCTCAGTGGCTTCACTGACTGTCCTGACATCCTTTACCAGGACTCCAGCAGCCCATGGGGCTCTCGAGGTCAGGCCAATCCCAGGATATGGAGCTCACCTGGGCAGGTACCCTACCCCCACCCCAGCCCACGGGGCTCTCATGTTCAGGCCCCTCCCAGGATATGGGATTCCCTGGGCAGGTCCTCTGCAGTCCATGGGGCTCCCGTGGTCAGGCCCCTCCCAGGATACAGAGCTACCCTTGCAGGTACCTTGGCAGGGCTGGGCACACAGGAACCGTGCACATAGCCCTCATTGCAGAGCACTCCCAGCTCACCTGTCGCTCAGATCTGACACAGAGCACCTCAGAGCAGGACTTGAACTAACAAACAGCAGCTCTGACAGGTCTGTGACCCTGGGCATCACTCTGTGCGGCCTCCTCCACCTGGTCTTCCAGAGACTTCCACTGCACCCGGGGCACCAGGCCTCTGTCTCCAACCACCACCCACCCCTCCTCTCCCTGACTCCTGGGTTCCTCTCATTAGGAGAGGGTTTTCTTGAAGTTGTCTCCCACTCATGGGCCAGATAATATAATTAGAAAACAAGCCAGAGCTGCAGCCCCTTGTCTATCCTGACTCTCAGGAGCCCACACCTGTTCCTTGGACCTGGCCAATTCAGCAAGTTCCATTTTCAGCAACTGTGAGCCCCTGAGGGGTGATTATTGGCTGGCTTGGGAAGCCTGACCGTGCCGGCCAGCCCTCCCCAGGTGTGCCTGGGTTGAGATCAATATAAACACCGCTCCAGGCAGCAAGAGCCCCTGCAGCTGTGCCTGACGCCATTTTCTCTGCCCTGTCAGCAGTCTCGGGGCTGGGCTGGTGGGAGGGAGTGAGAGGCCACGGCTTTGTGGGTGTCCCAGTGTGAGTGGGGCTCTGCTGGACTTTCTGCAGCAGTTGCCAAGATGCTACCTGCTAAAGAAGAGGATGTGTCACCCACACCTGCCGCTGGAATTTCTCCCTGGGCACAGGTGAGGAAGGAAGAAAGCAGTGGGGGCCGGGACAGCAGGGGTATCTCAGGCAGGGAAATGGAGAGCTTCCAGAAGAGCACCCAGGGCCAGGACCATCCTGGCTGGCCTGCAGGCACCAAGTCGGCTGGCATGCTGTCCCTCATGTGGCTCCATGGCCCTTCCTCTAGGTTTTCAAGTCCTTGTACATATTCAGGTGTTTAGCCTTGGAAGGGTGGGAACATTTCAGCAGCAGCTGGCCTGGGGCTCGGCCCACGTTTACTCACAGATACCTCGGCACGGTCCCCCAGCTTTGCAGTGAGGACGCTTGTTGCGAGGAGCATGCTGGCTGAATGGGAGATGATTCCCCACCACTGACCAACTTCAGAATTGTTTGCAATTGGAGCAAGTGCCCTGAAACGGTTTTCCTCTGTGTAACTGGTGGGTTCTGTTCTTTTTTTCGTTTTTGGTTCAAGGTAGATTTTATTCCTCTTTTGTGTATTTACAGATATAAGCATGGAAATAATTTATTCATATAAATACATGTATGTGAAGGGAAGAATATTTTTTCTGTTTTACTTTTTTTAATTTTATTTTTGTATTTTGAATTTAATTTTATATTTTTATACAGCAGGTTGTTTTTGGTTATCTACTTTATACATATAAATGTATACATACCAATCCCAATATCTCAACTCCTCCCACCACCATCCCCAACAGCTTTCCCCCTTTGTTGTCCATACGTTTGTTGTATACATGTATTGCTCTATTTCTGCCTTGCAAAACGGTTCATCTGTACAATTTTTCTAGGTTCCACATATATGCATTAATATACAAGATTTGTTTTTCTCTTTCTGACTTACTTCACTCTGTATGACAGTCTCTAGATCCATCAACGTCTCTACAAATGTCCCAATTTCATTCCTTTTTATGGCTTAGTAATATTCCATTTTATATATGTACCACATCTTTATGCATTCGTCTGTCTGTGGGCATTTAGGTTGCTTCCATTTCCTGGATAGTGTAAATAGTGATGCAATGAACATTGTGGTGAATGTCTCTTTTTGATTTATGGTTTTGTCTGGGTATATGCCCAGTAGAGGGATTGCTGTATCATATGGTAATTCTATTCTTAGTTTTATAAGAAACTCCATAACGTTCTCCACAGTGACTGTATCAATTTACGTTCCCAACAATAGTGGAAGAGGATTCCTTATCTCCACACCGTTTCCAGCATTTGTTGTTTGTAGATTTTCTGATGATGCCCATTCTAATAGGTGTGAGGTGATACACCATGGATGAGTCTATTTCGTTGAGCAAAGAGTAGGTCTTGTTTATTACGTATTTGGCTTATGGAATGGTATGTGTGCTAATTTCAATCTGTTTTTATACAGCAGCCCAACTCAACTTTCCCCTTAAGCAAGCATAAGGTTTTTATCTAAATGTGAGACTCTGTTCGGTTTTGTAATTCAGTTTATGTGTAGCCAAGTTTACACTCCCTCTATTAGTGATATCTTATGATAATTATCTTTCTTTTTGTGACATATTTCTCTTAGAATCATCATAATTAAATCCACTCAATTTGCTGCTACAGGCCTGATGACATTGATTTCACTGCTGAGTGATATTCCGTTGTACGTAAGTAGCACAACTTCTTTATCCATTTTTTTCTTTCTGGGATATTTAATTTGTACTGGACTCGAGGTTCTTGTAAACACAGCAGCCCTAAATTTTGTGTTGGCTGTGTCTTGTTGATTTTAATTTTCCTAAGCTATAGGGCCAAAAGTGGAAGTGCCCTAGGTTCTGTAGCTTTGTTTTTTAGATGTTTCAGGATACACCATGAACATCTCCAGAGTGTCTGTTGGCAATTTACATCCCGCCCATCAGCATAACACGGCTCCCTGTTCTCCATGGCCTGTCCTGTGTTTCTGGTTTTTACATTTTATTCAGATGGCCTTTTTGACGAATGGGAAATGTGACTTCATTGTAGTGTGGATTTCCATTGCTGGAGTGCTTGGTTGGCCAAAATGTTCATATGCGTTTTTTCCTGAATATATTCAGGAAAAATGTATACGCACTTTTTGTCCATGTGCATCACTGTCAAAGATCTGCCGCTTTTCATATGCTTTAAATGCAATTCCAATCTACCTCTTGAAATATGATTCCTGCAATTCTGCCTCGTTTTCAAGTCCTCTTTGCAGACTTACTTCGATATATTTTTGCCAATAGCTGTCATTTATCTCTGCAGGTTTGTGAATTACAGTGCCCCTGAGCTCCTTTCTTAACTCGCTTCCTTGTAAGCTGGCCACAAAACTGCAGGTTTGCTTCAGGCCATAATCAGGGTCCAGCACGGCACTCTGAGCCTTTGGTTAATTCCTCTTCCTGGTGGGAAATTAGAGTTAAATGTGCCCCTCCAGATACCTGCCTCACTCCCAGCCACATGGTGATGTATGTCCTCAGGTTTGAGGCCATATGTGATGGGTTCCTCATCTTTTGATGATGTGGCCCCACTGGTGTGTGGACACTCCTGCCTGGTTCCCATCCCCTTGGTGATGTGGGCCCTCTGGTGAGACTCTGATCCTGGTTGGGTTCCTCACACATCCGTGAGGTGAGCCCTCTTCTCTGAGGTCACTCCTGCCTGGCTGGCACAACCCGCCTTGTTGACTTCGGCACCCTGGTGGCAGTTGGAGCCTGCTGGGAGCCTCCTTCCCGCGGTGATGAGGCCCTCTGGCGTCAGACCCTAAAGGCGGGGTTCCCACATTTTCTGATACGTGCTAAGTGGTACGAGGGCACTCCTGCCAGGTTCCCATCCTCATGAGCGTGTGGGCCTTCTGTTCTGAGGTCCTAACGGCTGGGTTGCTCACACTTTCATGATGTGGGCCCTCTGCTGTGAGGTCAATCCTGCCTGGCTGGCGCACGTCGCCTTGGCGACGTGGACCCTCTGGTGGCAGTTGGAGTGTGCTGGGGCCTCCTCCCCTCAGTGATGAGGGCCTTCTGGTGTCAGGCCCTAAGTGCTGGGCTCCACACATTTTCTGATGTGTGCCCAGTGGTGCGAGTCACTCCTGCCAGGTTCCCATCCCCATGGGCATGTGGGACTTCTGTTCTGTGGTCCCAACTGCTGGGTTGCTCACAGTTTCATGATGTGGGCCCTTTGCTCTGTGTTCACTCTGGCCTGTATCCCATAGTGTCAGTGCTCTGGGCCTCCAGCTTGGAGTTTCCAACTTCTCGATTCCTCACCTTTTTTATTCTATGGGCCCTCGGTTGTGTGTCTCCTCCTGCATGCCTCACTCCCAGCCCCTTCGTGATGTGTGTCCCCTTGTTTGAGGCCACATGTGCTGTGTTCCTCACCTTTCTATAATGTGGCCACACTGGTGTGAGGACACTCTTGCCTGGTTCCCATTCCCTTGGTGATGTTGGCCCCACTGCTGTTAGGACAGTCTTGCCTGGTTCCCATCACCTTGGTGATGTTGGCCCTCTGGTGAGAGTCTGATCCTGGTTAGGTTCCTCACCCTTCTGTGAGGTGGGCCCTCTGCTCTGAGCTCACTCCTGCCTGGCTGGCACACCCCGCCTTGGCAACGTCGGCCATATGGTGGCAGTTGGAGCCTGCTGGGAGCCTCCTCCCCTCGGTGATGAGGGCCCTCTGGCCTCAGGCCCTAACTGCTGGGTTCCCACATTTTCTGATTCGTGCTAAGTGGTGCAAGGACACTCCTGCCAGGTTCCCATCCCCATGGGGATGTGAGCCTTCTGCTCTGAGGTCCCAACGGCTGTGTTGCTCACAGTTTCATGATGAGGGCCCTCTGGTGTGAGTTCACTCCTGCCTAGATCCCATAGCCTCGCTGCTCCTGGCTGCCTGTCGGAGGTTCCAACTGTGGGATTCCTCACCTTTTTTATTCTATGGTCCCTCTGTTTTGAGGATCCTCTGGCCTGCCTCACTCCCAGCCCCTTGGTGATGTGTGTCCTCAGGTTTGAGGCCACGTGTGCTGGGTCCCTCAAATTATGGTGATGTAGCCCCACTGGTGTGAGGACACTCCTGCCTGGTTCCCATTCCCTTGGTGATGTTGGCCCTCTGGTGACAGTCTGATCCTTGTTGGGTTCCTCACACTTCTGTGAGGTGGGCTTTCTGCTCTGAGGTCACTCCTGCCTGGTTGGCACACCCTGCCTTGGTGACATCGGCCTTATGGTGGCAGTTGGAGCCTGCTGGGAGCCTCCTCCCCTCGGTGATGAGGGTCCTCTGGCCTCAGGTCCTAACTGCTGGGTTCCCACATTTTCTGATTCGTGGAAGTGGGCCGAGGACACTCCTGTCAGGTTCCCATCCCCATAGGGATGTGGGCCTTCTGCTCTGAGGTCCCATCCGCTGGGTTGCTCACAGTTTCATGATGTGGGACCTCTGCTGTGAGTTTGCTGTGGCCTGGATCCCATAGACTCTGTGCTCTGGGCGGCCTACTGGCCGGTTCCAACTGCTGGATTCCTCACAACTTTTATTCTGTGGGCTCTGTTTTGTGAGGATACTCCTGCTTGCCTCACTCCTAGCCCCTTGGAGATGTGGGTCCCCTGTTTTAGGCCACATGTTCTGGGTTCCTCACCTTTCTATAATGTGGCCACACTGGTGTGAGGACCCTCCTGCCTGGTTCCGATCCCCTTGGTGATGTGGGCCCTCTGGTGAGAGTCTTATCCTGGCTGGTTTCCTCACCCTTCTGTGAGGTAGGCCCTCTGCGGTGAGGTCACTCCTGCCTGGCTGGCACACATCACCTTGGTGACGTGGGCCCTCAGCTGGGAGTTGGTGTCTGCTGCGAGTCTCCATCCCTCGGTAATGAGGGCCCTCTTGCGTCAGACCCTAACTCCTGGGCTCCCAAAATTTGCAGATGTGCGACCTGTGGTGCGAGTACACTCCTGTCAGGTTCCCAACCCCATGGGAATTTGGGCCTTCTGCTCTGAGGTCCCAACGGCTGGGGTGCTCAGAGTTTCATGATGAGGGCCCTCTGATGTGCGTTCATTCCGGCCTAGATCCCATAGGCTTGCTGCTCCTGGGCGCCTGCTGGGAGGTTCCAACTGCGGGATTCCTCACCTTTTTTATTCTATGGGCCCTCTGTTTTGAGGCTCCTCCTGCCTGCCTCAATCCCAGACCCGTTGTGATGTGTGTCCTCTGGTGTGAGGCCACGTGTGCTGGGTCCCTCACCTTTCGATGATGTGGCCCCAATGGTGTGAGGACACTCGTGCCTGTTTCCCAGCCCCTTGGTGATGTGGCCCCTCTGGTGAGAGTCTGATCCTGGCTGGGTTCCTTACCGTTCTGTGAGGTGGGCCCTGTGCTCTGAGGTAACTCCTGCCTGGCTTGCTCCCATTGCCTTGGTGACGTCGGCACTCTGGTGGCAGTTGGATCCTTTTGGAGACTCCTGTCCTCGGTGATGAGGTCCCTCTGGCGTCAGGCTCTAACTGCTGGGCTCCCCAGGTTTTCTGATGTGAGCCCAGTGATGCCAGGACACTCGTGAAATGTTCCCATCCCCATGGCGATATGGGCCTTCTGCTCTGAGGTTCCAACGACTGGGTTGCTCACAGTTTCCTGATGTTAGCTCTCTGGTGTTAGTTCACTCATTCCTAGATCCCATAGCCTCTGTACTCTGGGCCGCCTGCTGGGAAGTTCCAACTGCTGGGTTCCTCACCTTTTTTATTCTTTGGGCCCTGTGTTGGGAGGCTCCTCCTGCCTGTGTCACTCCCAGCCCCTTGGTGATGTCGGTCCTCTGGTTTGTGGCCACATGTGCCAGTTTCCTCATCTTTTAGTGATGTGGCCCCACTGGTGTGAGGACACTCGTGCCTGGTTCCCGTCCCCTTGGTGATATGGGCCCTCTGGTGAGAGTCTGATCCTGGTTGGGTTCCTCACACTTCTTTGAGGTGGGCCGTCTGCTGTGAGGTCACTCCTGCCTGGCTGGCACACCCCGCCTTGGCGACGTGGGCCCTCTTGTGGTAGTTGGAACATGCTGGGAGCCTCCTCCCCTCAGTGATGAGGGCCCTCTGGCGTCAGGCCCTAACTGCTGGGTACCCACATTTTCTGATATGTGCTAAGTGGTGCGAGGACACTCCTGCCATGCTCCCAACACCTTGGGGATGTGGACCTTCTGCTCTGAGGTCCAAATGGCTGGGTTGCTCGCAGTTTCATGATGTGGACCCTCTGCTGTGAGTTTACTGCGGCCTGAATCGCATAGACTTGGTGCTCTTGGCCGCCTGCTGGGAGGTTCCCATTGCTGGATTCCTCAGCTTTTTTATTCTATGGGCCCTGTGTTGTGAGGCTACTCCTGCCTGCCTCATTCCGAGCCCCTTGGAGATGTGGGTCTTCTGGTTTAGGCCACATGTGCTGGGTTCCTCACCTTTCTATGATGTGGCCACACTGGTGTGAAGACTCTCCTGCCTGGTTCTGATCACCTTGGTGATGTGGGCCCTCTGGTGAGAGTCTTATCCTGGCTGTGTTCCTCACCCTTCTGTGAGGTAGGCCCTCTGCGGTGAGGTCACTCCTACCTGGCTGTCACACGTCACCTTGGCGACGTGGGACCTCAGTTGGGTGTTGGTGCCTGATTGGAGTCTCCTCCCCTTGGTAATGAGGGCCCTCTGGCGTCAGGCCCTAACTCCTGGGTTCCCTAAATTCTCTGATGTGTGCCCTGTGGTGAGAGTACACTTCTGACAGGTTCCCAACCCCATGGGAATGTGGGCCTTCTGCTCTGAGATCCCAACGCCTAGGTTGCTCACAGTTTCATGATGACGGCCCTCTGGTGTGAGATCACTCCGGCCTGGATCCCATAGTCTTGCTGCTCCTGGCCGCCTGCTGGGAGGTTCCAACTGCGGGATTCTTCACCTCTTTAATTCTATGGTCCCTCTGTTTTGAGGCTCCTCCTGCCTGCCTCAATCCCAGCTCCCTTGTGATGTGTGTCCTCTGGTTTGAGGCCACGTGTGCTGGGTCCCTCACTTTTCGGTGATGTGGCCCCACTAGTGTGAGGACACTCCTGCCTGGTTCCCATTCCCTTGGTGATGTGGGCCCTCTGGTGAGAATCTGATCCTCTTTAGTTCTTCACACTTCTGTGAGGTTGACCCTCTGCTCTGAGGTCACTCCTGCCTGGTTGTCGCACTTCGCATTGGCGACGTCGCCCCTCTGGTAGCAGTCGGAGCTGGCTGGGAGCCACCGCCCCTCGGTGATGAGGGCCCTCTGGCATCAGGCACTAATTGCTGGGCTCCCCACATTTTTTCATGTGTGCCCACTCTTGCGATGACACTCCTGCTTGTTTCCCTTCCCCATGGGGATGTGGGCCTTCTGCTCTGAGGTCACAACGGCTGGGTTGCTTACAGAATCACAATGAGGGCCCTCTGTTGTGAGTTCATGCCGGCCTGGATCTCATAGCCTCAGTGCTCTGGGCCGCCTGCTAGGAAGATCCAACTGCTGGTTTCCACACCTTTTGTATACAATGGGACATGTGTTGTGAGGTTAATCCTGCCTGCCTCACTCTGAAACCCATGGTGATGTGGGTCCTCTGGTTTGAGGCCACATGTGCTGGGTACCTCAACTTTTGATGATGTGGCCCCACGGGTGTGAGGACACTCCTGCCTGGTTCCCATCACCTTGGTGATGTGGGCCCTCTGGGGAGAGTCTGATCCTGGCTGGGTTCCCTACCATTCTGTGAGGTGGGCCCTCTGATGTCAGGTCACTCCTGCCTGGCTAGCTCACATCGCCTTGGCGACGTGGGTCCTCTGTTGGCCACTGGAGCATGCTGGGAGCCTCCTACTCCCGTGAATGATGGCCCTGGAAAAAATGCATATGCCCTTTTTGGCCAAGTGCTTCATTGACGAGGTTCTGCCACTTCTCTTATGCTTTCAGAGCAATTCACGTCTACCTCCTGAAATCGGATTCCAGCAATTCTGCCCCACTTTCAAGTCCTCTTCGCAGCCTTAATTCAATATATTTTTGTACGATTTCTGTCATTTATAAGTCTGCAGGTATGTGAATGACAGTGCCCCTGAGCTCCTTTCCTCAACTCGTTTTCTTGTGAGCTGGCCACAAAACCGCAGGATTGCTTCAGGCCCTAATCTTGTTCCAGCACGGCATGCTGAGCCTTTGGTTAATTCCTTTTCCTGTTGGGAAATGAGTGTTAAAATTGCCCGTGCATACTGGGCATATACCCTGAGAAAACCAAAATTCAAAAAGAGTCATGTACCAAAATGTTCATTGCAGCTCTATTTACAATAGCCCGGAGATGGAAAGAACCTAAGCGCCCATCATCAGACGAATGGATAAAGAAGATGTGGCACATATACACAATGGAATATTACTCAGCCTTAAAAAGAAATGAAACTGAGTTATTTGTAATGAGATGGATAGACCTAGAGTCTGTCATACAGAGTGAAGTAAGTCAGAAAGAAAAAGACAAATAGCGTATGCTAACACATATATATGGAACTTAAAGGAAAAAAATGTCATGAAGAACCTAGGGATAAGACAGGAATAGAGGCGCAGACCTACTGGAGAACGGAATTGAGGATATGGGGAGGGGGAATGGTGAGTTTTGACAGGGCGAGAGAGAGTCATGGACATATACACACTAACAAATGTAGTAAGATAGATAGCAAGGGGGAAGCAGCCGCAAGGCACAGGGATATTAGCTCGGGGCGTTGGGACAGCCTGGAGGGGTGGAAGGGGGAGAGAGGGAGGGAGGGAGACACAAGAGGGAAGACACAGGGAGCATATGTATATGTATAGCTGATTCACTTTGTTATAAAGCAAAAACTAACACACCATTGTAAAGCAATTATACCCCAATAAAGATGTTAAAAAAAATATTTGCCCATGCACACACCTACAGATAGTCTCCCATTGGTTCTCCTTATTCCTGTTCATCTTGCGCAGAAATTGCAAACAGTGCCAAACAGGAGGTTAAAGGCACTGACTCTCCAAATGGGGAGAGTGTAAGAAAAGGGTCTGGAATGGTGAACCTGAGTACCAGGGGACGAAAACAGACATGCATGTAAAAAGGTTTCCCAGTCACACGGTGGAGCATACTCTGGGTTTCCTTTGCAAATTTTAGCAGAAGGAAGAATCCCTTGAACCTGGAGAGTTGGGAACCATGGAATGGGTACCAGGCAGTATGACATCAAAGGGTCTGCATTTGCTCACTGAACCTCACCAATGCTATCAGCCCAAAGGGTCAAGCCTTATCTCTCACCCAGCTCTGGGTGTAGATGTGGTAAACCAGGTTGCATCACATGCCCTGTGTGAGTTATTTAAGAATTGCTCTCTATTTCACTGTCATTGTGTTTTGTTTTTGAAATTTTTTTTGACACTGGGATTTATCAGATTTTCACTGCTGCGTTAATGCCGCTGTACACACTCTTGATTCTCTTACGGAGACATAAATATCCACGGATTTTAAGATTCTTCCTAGTCAGGTATATTCCTAGGCGTTGAATATGTGGTGTTGAGTCCATTTCATTGAGCAAGGAGTAGGTCTTGTCTATTACATATTTGGCTTATGGAACGGTATCTGTGCTAATTTCAGTCTCTGGTTTTATGCAGCACTCCAACGCACCTTTCTCCATAAGAAAGCACAAGTTGGTTTTCTAAATTTGAGACTGTTCTGTTTTGTAATTCAGTTCATGTGTAGTCAAGTTTACATACTGTGTATTAGTGATATTTTATGATGTTTCTTTTTATGTGTGACTTATTTCAGGTAGAATCACCATACCTGTATCCACTCACTATGCCACTACGGGCCTGATGACACAGATTTCATTGCTGAGTGATATTCCATTGTACGTACGTACCACAGCTTCTTTATCCATTGTTTGCTCTCTGAGATATTTACCTGGTACTGTAAACGAGGTTCTTGTGAACAGAGAGGTCCCAAACTTTGAGGTGGCTGGGTGTTTTTGATTTTAATTTCCCTAAGCTGTAGGACCATAAGTGGAAGTGCCATAGGCTGTGTTGCTTTGTTTCTTACGTGTTTCAGGAAACACATAACACTTCTCCAGAATGGCTGTCGGCAATTTACATCATATGCATCAGCATAATAAGGATCCCTGTTTTCCATTGCCTGTCCTCCGTTTCTGGATTTTACAATTTTTTTAAATGGCCCTTTTGCCCTGGGGGGCACTGAGATTTCATTGTAGTGCAGGTTTATTTACAAGCTTCTTGGTTGGCCAAAAAGTGCGTATGCGTTTTTTCCTGAATATATTTAGGGAAAAAAGCATCCGCACTTTTTGGACAAGTGCATCATTATCGACGTTCTGCCTCTTTTCCTATTCTTTAAGTGCAATTCCAGTTTAACCCTTCAATCGTTTTCCTGAATTTCTGCCCCGCTTTCAAGTCCCCTTTGCAGGCTTACTTCAATATATTTTTGGAGGATAGCTGTCATTTATAACTCTGCAGGTTTGTGAATTACAGTGCCCCTGAGCTCCTTTCTTCAACTCGCTTTCCTGTGAGCTGGGCACAAAACCGCAGGATTGCTTCAGGCACTAATCTCTTTCCAGCAGGGCACGCTGAGCGTTTGGTTAATTCCTCTTCCTGGTGGGAAATGAGCATTACATTTGCCCGTGCAGACACCTACAGCTAGTCTCTCATTGGTTCTCCCTATTCCTGTTCATCTTGCACAGAAATTGCAAGCTGTGCCAAAGAGGAGGTTAAAGGCACTGACTCTCCAAGCGGGGAGAGTGTTAGTAAAGCATCTGGAATGGTGAACCCGAGGACCAGGATACGAAAACTGAGATGCATTTTAAATCGTTTCCCAATCACACGGTGGACGATACTCTGGGTTTCCCATGCATGTTTTAGCTGGAGGAAGAATCCCTTGAACCTGGAGAGTGGGGACCCATGGAATGGGTACCATGCAGTATGACTTCAAAGGGTCTGCATTTGCTCACCAAAACTCACCAATGCTATCAGCCTGAAGTGTCCAGACTTATTTCTCAACCAGCTCTGGGTGTAGATGTGGTCAATCCCGGTTGCATCACATGCCCTGAGTGAATTGTTTAAGAATTGCTCTCTATTTCACTGTCTTTGTGTTTTGTTTTTGAAATTTATTTTGATAATGGGATTTATCGGATTTTCACTGCTGCGTTTATGCCGCTGTACACACGCTTGATTCTCTTACGGAGACATATAAATCCATGTGTTTTAAGATTCTTCCTAGTCAGGTATATTCCTAGGCGTTGAATATGTGGTGTTGAGTCCATTTCGTTGAGCAAGGAGTAGGTCTTGTCTATTACATATTTGGCTTATGGAAAGTTATCTGTGCTAATTTCAGTCTCTGGTTTTATGCAGCATTCCAACGCACATTTCCCCATAAGCAAGCACTAGTTGGTTTTCAAAATTTGAGACCCTGTTCTGTTTTGTAATTCAGTTCATGTGTAGTTAAATTTACATTCCGTGTATTAGTGATATCTTATGATGTTTCTTTTTCTGTGTGATGTAGTTCACGTAGAATCACCGTACATGCATCCACTCACTAACTGCTACGGCCTGATGACACAGATTTCATTGCTGAGTGATACTGCATTGCACGTACGTGCCACAACTTCTTTATCCATTTTTTGCTTTCTGGGATATTTACCTGGTACTGTAGACGAGCTTCCTGTGAACACAGCCGTCCCAAACATTGGGGTGGCTGTCTGTTTTTGATTTTAATTTCCCTAACCTATAGGACCATAAGTGCAAGTGCCATAGGCTGTGTTGCTTTATTTCTTACGTGTTTCAGGAAACACCATACACTTCTCCAGGTTGGCTGTTGGCAATTTACAACCTGCCAATCGGCATAAAAAGGCTCACTGTTCTCCATATCCTGTCCTACCTTTCTGGATTTTACACTTTTTTCAGATGGCCCTTTTGCCCGGGGGGCAGTGAGACTTCATTGTAGTGCAGATTTCTTTACAGGCTTGCTTGGTTGGCCAAAAAGTGCGTATGCGTTTTTTCCTGAATATATTCAGGAAAAAACGCATACGCACTTTTTGGCCAAGTGCATCATTGTCGACGTTCTGCCTCTTTTCCTATGCTTTCAAGGCAATTCCAGTCTACCCCCTGCAATCGTTTTCCTGAAATTCTGCCCCGCTTTCCAGTCCCCTTCGCAGGCTTACTTCAATATATTTTTGGAGGATAGCTGTTATTTATAACTCTGCAGGTTTGTGAATTACAGTGCCCCTGAGCTCCTTTCTTCAACTCGCTTTCTTGTGAGCTGGGCACAAAACCGCAGGATTGCTTCAGGCCCTAATCTGTTTCCCACAGGGCACACTGACCCTTTGTTTAATTCCTCTTCCTGGTCGGCAATGAGCGTTACATTTGCCCGTGCAGACACCTACAGCTAGTCTCTCATTGGTTCTCCCTATTCCTGTTCATCTTGCACAGAAATTGCAAGCTGTGCCAAACAGGAGGTTAAAGGCACTGACTCTCCAAGCGGGGAGAGTGTTCGTAAAGCATCTGGAATGGTGAACCCGAGGACCAGGATACGAAAACTGAGATGCATTTTAAATTGTTTCCCAATCACACGGTGGACAATACTCTGGGTTTCCCATGCATGTTTTAGCTGGAGGAAGAATGCCTTGAACCTGGAGAGTTGGGACCCATGGAATGGGTACCATGCAGTATGACTTCAAAGGGTCTGCATTTGCTCACCGAGACTCACCAATGCTATCAGCCTGAAGTGTCCAGCCTTATGTCTCAACCAGCTCTGGGTGTAGATGTGGTCAATCCCGGTTGCATCACATGCCCTGAGTGAATTATTTAAGAATTGCTCTCTATTTCACTGTCTTTGTGTTTTGTTTTCGAAATTTATTTTGATAATGGGATTTATCGGATTTTCACTGCTGCGTTTCGGCCGCTGTACACACGCTTGATTGTCTTACGGAGACATATATATCCATGGGTTTTAAGATTCTTCCTAGTCAGGTATATTCCTAGGCGTTGAATATGTGGTGTTGGGTCCATTTCGTTGAGCAAGGAGTTGGTCTTGTCTATTACATATTTGGCTTATGGAAAGTTATCTGTGCTAATTTCAGCCTCTGGTTTTATGCAGCACCCCAAGCCACCTCTCCCCATAAGCAAGCACTAGTTGGTTTTCTACATTTGAGACCCTGTTCTTTTTTGTAATTCAGTTCATGTGTAGTCAAGTTTACATTCCGTGTATTAGTGATATCTTATGATGTTTCTTTTTCTGTGTGACGTAGTTCACGTAGAATCACCGTACCTGCATCCACTCACTATGCCGCTACGGGCCTGATGACACAGATTTCATTGCTGAGTGATATTGAATTGTACGTACGTGCCACAACTTCTTTATCCATTTTTTGCTTTCTGGGATATTTACCTGATACTGTAGACGAGCTTCTTGTGAACACAGCCGTCCCAAATATTGGGGTGGCTGTCTATTTTTGATTTAAATTTCCGTAAGCTATAGGACCATAAGTGGAAGTGCCATAGGCTGTGTTGCTTTGTTTCTTACGTGTTTCAGGAAACACCATACACTTCTCCAGGGTGGCTGCTGGCAATTTACATCCTGCCAATCAGCATAACAAGGCTCCCTGTTCTCCATATCCTGTCCTACCTTTCTGGATTTTACACTTTTTTCAGATGGCCCTTTTGCCCGGGGGGCAGTGAGACTTCATTGTAGTGCAGATTTCCTTTACAGGCTTGCTTGGTTGGCCAAAAAGGGCGTATGCGTTTTTTCCTGAATATATTCAGGAAAAAACGCATACGCTCTTTTTGGCCAAGTGCATCATTGTCGATGTTCTGCCTCTTTTCCTATGCTTTCAGGGCAATTCCAGTCTACCCCCTGCAATCGTTTTCCTGAAATTCTGCCCCGCTTTCAAGTCCCCTTCGCAGGCTTACTTCAATATATTTTTGGAGGAGAGCTGTCATTTATAACTCTGCAGGTTTGTGAATTACAGTGTCCCTGAGCTCCTTTCTTCAACTCGCTTTCTTGTGAGCTGGACACAAAACCAAAGGATTGCTTCAGGCCCTAAACTGTTTTCAGCAGGGCACGCTGAGCCTTTGTTTAATTCCTCTTCCTGGTGGGCAATGAGCGTTACATTTCCCGGGCAGACACCTACAGCTAGTCTCTCATTGGTTCTCCCTATTCCTGTTCATCTTGCAGAGAAATTGCAAGCTGTGCCAAAGAGGAGGTTAAAGGCACTGACTCTCCAAGCGGGGAGAGTGTTAGTAAAGCATCTGGAATGGTGAACCCGAGGACCAGGATACGAAAACTGAGATGCATTTTAAATCGTTTCCCAATCACACGGTGGACGATACTCTGGGTTTCCCATGCATGTTTTAGCTGGAGGAAGAATCCCTTTAACCTGGAGAGTTGGGACCCATGGAATGGGTACCATGCAGTATGACTTCAAAGGGTCTGCATTTGCTCACCGAAACTCACCAATGCTATCAGGCTGAACTGTCAAGCCTTATGTCTCAACCAGCTCTGGGTGTAGATGTGGTCAATCCCGGTTGCATCACATGCCCTGGGTGAATTATTTAAGAATTGCTCTCTATTTCACTGTCTTTGTGTTTTGTTTTCGAAATTTATTTTGATAATGGGATTTATCGGATTTTCACTGCTGCGTTTCTGCCGCTGTACACACGCTTGATTCTCTTACGGAGACATATATATCCATGGGTTTTAAGATTCTTCCTAGTCAGGTATATGCCTAGGCGTTGAATATGTGGTGTTGGGTCCATTTCGTTGAGCAAGGAGTAGGTCTTGTCTATTACATATTTGGCTTATGGAATGTTATCTGTGCTAATTTCAGTCTCTGGTTTTATGCAGCACCCCAACGCACCTTTCCCCATAAGCAAGCACTAGTTGGTTTTCTAAATTTGAGACCCTGTTCTGTTTTGTAATTCAGTTCATGTGTAGTCAAGTTTACATTCCGTGTATTAGTTTATCTTATGATGTTTCTTTTTCTGTGTGACGTAGTTCACGTAGAATCACCGTACCTGCATCCACTCACTATGCCGCTACGGGCCTGATGACACAGATTTCATTGCTGAGTGATATTGCATTGTACGTACGTGCCACAATTTCTTTATCCATTTTTTGCTTTCTGGGATATTTACCTGATACTGTAGACGAGCTTCTTGTGAACACAGCCGTCCCAAATATTGCGGTGGCTGTCGGTTTTTTATTTTAATTTCCGTAAGCTATAGGACCATAAGTGGAAGTGCCATAGGCTGTGTTGCTTTGTTTCTTACGTGTTTCAGGAAACACCATACACTTCTCCAGGGTGGCTGCTGGCAATTTACATCCTGCCAATCAGCATAACAAGGCTCCCTGTTCTCCATATCCTGTCCTACCTTTCTGGATTTTACACTTTTTTCAGATGGCCCTTTTGCCCGGGTGGGCAGTGAGATTTCATTGTAGTGCAGATTTCCTTTACAGGCTTGCTTGGTTGGCCAAAAAGGGCGTATGCGTTTTTTCCTGAATATATTCAGGAAAAAACGCATACGCCCTTTTTGGCCAAGTGCATCATTGTCGACGTTGTGCCTCTTTTCCTATGCTTTCAGGGCAATTCCAGTCTAGCCCCTTCAATCGTTTTCCTGAAATTCAGCCCCTCTTTCAAGTCCCCTTCGCAGGCTTACTTCAATATATTTTTGGAGGATAGCTGTCATTTATAACTCTGCAGGTTTGTGAAGTAGAGTGCCCCTCGAGCTCCTTTCTTCAACTCGCTTTCTTGTGAGCTGGGCACAAAACCGCATGATTGCTTCAGGCCCTAATCTGTTTCCAGCAGGGCACACTGAGCCTTTGTTTAATTCCTCTTCCTGGTGGGCAATGAGCGTTACATTTGCCCGTGCAGACAGCTACAGCTAGTCTCTCATTGGTTCTCCCTATTCCTGTTCATCTTGCACAGAAATTGCAAGCTGTGCGAAACAGGAGGTTAAAGGCACTGACTCTCCAAGCGGGGATAGAGTTAGTAAAGCATCTGGAATGGTGAACCCGAGGACCAGGATACGAAAACTGAGATGCATTTTCAATCATTTCCCAATCACACGGTGGACGATACTGTTGGTTTCCCATGCATGTTTTAGCTGGAGGAAGAATCCCTTGAACCTGGAGAGTTGGGACCCATGGAATGGGTACCATGCAGTATGACTTCAAAGGGTCTGCATTTGCTCACCGAAACTCACCACTGCTATCAGCCTGAAGTGTCCAGCCTTATGTCTCAACCAGCTCTGGGTGTAGATGTGGTCAATCCCGGTTGCATCACATGCCCTGAGTGAATTATTTAAGAATTGCTCTCTATTTCACTGTCTTTGTGTTTTGTTTTCGAAATTTATTTTGATAATGGGATTTATCGGATTTTCACTGCTGCGTTTCGGCCGCTGTACACACGCTTGATTCTCTTACGGAGACATATATATCCATGGGTTTTAAGATTCTTCCTAGTCAGGTATATTCCTAGGCGTTGAATATGTGGTGTTGGGTCCATTTCGTTGAGCAAGGAGTAGGTCTTGTCTATTACATATTTGGCTTATGGAAAGTTATCTGAGCTAATTTCAGTCTCTGGTTTTATGCAGCACCCCAAGGCACCTTTCCCCATAAGCAAGCACTAGTTGGTTTTCTAAATTTGAGACCCTGTTCTGTTTTGTAATTCAGTTCATGTGTAGTCAAGTTTACATTCCGTGTATTAGTGATATCTTATGATGTTTCTTTTTCTGTGTGACGTAGTTCACGTAGAATCACCGTACCTGCATCCACTTACTATGCCGCTACGGGCCTGATGACACAGATTTCATTGCTGAGTGATATTGCATTGCACATACGTGCCACAAATTCTTTATCCATTTTTTGCTTTCTGGGATATTTACCTGATACTGTAGACGAGCTTCTTGTGAACACAGCCGTCCCAAATATTGGGGTGGCTCTCTGTTTTTGATTTTAATTTCCGTAAGCTCTAGGACCATTAGTGGAAGTGCCATAGGCTGTGTTGCTTTGTTTCTTACGTGTTTCAGGAAACACCATACACTTCTCCAGGGTGGCTGCTGGCAATTTACATCCTGCCAATCAGCATAACAAGGCTCCCTCTTCTCCATATCCTGTCCTACCTTTCTGGATTTTACACTTTTTTCAGATGGCCCTTTTGCCCGGGGGGGCAGTGAGATTTCATTGTAGTGCAGATTTCCTTTACAGGCTTGCTTGGTTGGCCAAAAAGAGCGTATGCGTTTTTTCCTGAATATATTCAGGAAAAAACGCATACGCCCTTTTTGGCCAAGTGCATCATTGTCGACGTTGTGCCTCTTTTCCTATGCTTTCAGGGCAATTCCAGGCTACCCCCTGCAATCGTTATCCTGAAATTCAGCCCCGCTTTCAAGTCCCCTTCTCAGGCTTACTTCAATATATTTTTGGAGGATAGCTGTCATTTATAACTCTGCAGGTTTGTGAAGTACGGTGCCCCTGAGCTCCTTTCTTCAACTCGCTTTCTTGTGAGCTGGGCACAAAACCGCAGGATTGCTTCAGGCCCTAATCTGTTTCCAGCAGAGCACACTGAGCCTTTGTTTAATTCCTCTTCCTGGTGGGCAATGAGCGTTATATTTGCCCGTGCAGACACCTACAGCTAGTCTCTCATTGGTTCTCCATATTCCTGTTCATCTTGCACAGAAATTGCAAGCTGTGCCAAACAGGAGGTTAAAGGCACTGACTCTCCAAGCGGGGAGAGTGTTAGTAAAGCATCTGGAATGGTGAATCCGAGGACCAGGAAACGAAAACTGAGATGCATTTTAAATCATTTCCCAATCACACAGTGGACGATACTCTGGGTTTCCCATGCATGTTTTAGCTGGAGGAAGAATCCCTTGAACCTGGAGAGTTGGGACCCATGGAATGGGTACCATGCAGTATGACTTCAAAGGGTCTGCATTTGCTCACCGAAACTCACCAATGCTATCAGCCTGAAGTGTCCAGCCTTATGTCTCAACCAGCTCTGGGTGTAGATGTGGTCAATCCCGGGTGCATCACATGCCCTGAGTGAATTATTTAAGAATTGCTCTCTATTTCACTGTCTTTGTGTTTTGTTTTCGAAATTTATTTTGATAATGGGATTTATCGGATTTTCACTGCTGCGTTTCGGCTGCTGGACACACGCTTGATTCTCTTATGGAGACATATATATCCATGGGTTTTAAGATTCTTCCTAGTCAGGTATATTCCTAGGCGTTGAATATGTGGTGTTGGGTCCGTTTCGTTGAGCAAGGAGTTGGTCTTGTCTATTACATATTTGGCTTATGGAAAGTTATCTGTGCTAATTTCAGTCTCTGGTTTTATGCAGCACCCCAACGCACCTTTCCCCATAAGCAAGCACTAGTTGGTTTTCTAAATTTGAGACCCTGTTCTGTTTTGTAATTCAGTTCATGTGTAGTCAAGTTTACATTCCGTGTATTAGTGATATCTTATGATGTTTCTTTTTCTGTGTGACGTAGTTCACGTAGAATCACCGTACGTGCATCCACTCACTATGCCGCTACGGGCCTGATGACACAGATTTCATTGCTGAGTGATATTGCATTGCACGTACGTGCCACAACTTCTTTATCCATTTTTTGCTTTCTGGGATATTTACCTGATACTGTAGACGAGCTTCTTGTGAACACAGCCGTCCCAAATATTGGGGTGGCTGTCTGTTTTTGATTTTAATTTCCGTAAGCTATAGGACCATAAGTGGAAGTGCCATAGGCTGTGTTGCTTTGTTTCTTACGTGTTTCAGGAAACACCATACACTTCTCCAGGGTGGCTGCTGGCAATTTACATCCTGCCAATCAGCATAACAAGGCTCCCTGTTCTCCATATCCTGTCCTACCTTTCTGGATTTTACACTTTTTTCAGATGGCCCTTTTGCCCCGGGGGGCAGTGAGATTTCATTGTAGTGCAGATTTCCTTTACAGGCTTGCTTGGTTGGCCAAAACGGGCGTATGCGTTTTTTCCTGAATATATTCAGGAAAAAACGCATACGCCCTTTTTGGCCAAGTGCATCATTGTCGACGTTCTGCCTCTTTTCCTATGCTTTCAGGGCAATTCCAGTCTACCCCCTGCAATCGTTTTCCTGAAATTCAGCCCCGCTTTCAAGTCCCCTTCGCAGGCTTACTTCAATATATTTTTGGAGGATAGCTGTCATTTATAACTCTGCAGGTTTGTGAAGTACAGTGCCCCTGAGCTCCTTTCTTCAACTCGCTTTCTTGTGAGCTGGGCACAAAACCGCAGGATTGCTTCAGGCCCTAATCTGTTTCCAGCAGGGCACACTGAGCCTTTGTTTAATTCCTCTTCCTGGTGGGCAATGAGCGTTACATTTGCCCGTGCAGACACCTACAGCTAGTCTCTCATTGGTTCTCCCTATTCCTGTTCATCTTGCACAGAAATGGCAAGCTGTGCCAAACAGGAGGTTAAAGGCACTGACTCTCCAAGCGGGGAGAGTGTTAGTAAAGCATGTGGAATGGTGAACCCGAGGACCAGGATGCGAAAACTGAGATGCATTTTAAATCGTTTCCTAATCACACGGTGGACGATACTCTGGGTTTCCCATGCATGTTTTAGCTGGAGGAAGAATGCCTTGAACCTGGAGAGTTGGGACCCATGGAATGGATACCATGCAGTATGGCTTCAAAGGGTCTGCATTTGCTCACCGAAACTCACCAATGCTATCAGCCTGAAGTGTCCAGCCTTATGTCTCAACCAGCTCTGGGTGTAGATGTGGTCAATCCCGGTTGCATCACATGCCCTGAGTGAATTATTTAAGAATTGGTCTCTATTTCACTGTCTTTGTGTTTTGTTTTCGAAATTTATTTTGATAATGGGATTTATCGGATTTTCACTGGTGCATTTCCGCCGCTGTACACATGCTTGATTCTCTTACCGAGACATATATATCCATGGGTTTTAAGATTCTTCCTAGTCAGGTATATTCCTAGGCGTTGAATATGTGGTGTTGAGTCCATTTCGTTGAGCA
The DNA here is from genome assembly GCF_963924675.1 of Phocoena phocoena. NCBI lineage: Eukaryota > Metazoa > Chordata > Mammalia > Artiodactyla > Phocoenidae > Phocoena > Phocoena phocoena. Next base: position 2,706,580 of record NW_027077598.1, on the reverse strand, counting down.
AGGAGTAGGTCTTGTCTATTACATATTTGGCTTATGGAATGTTATCTGTGCTAATTTCAGTCTCTGGTTTTATGCAGCACCCCAAGGCACCTTTTCCCATAAGCAAGCACTAGTTGGTTTTCTAAATTTGAGACCCTGTTCTGTTTTGTAATTCAGTTCATGTGTAGTCAAGTTTACATTCCGTGTATTAGTGATATCTTATGAGGTTTCTTTTTCTGTGTGACGAAGTTCACGTAGAATCACCGTACCTGCATCCACTTACTATGCCGCTACGGGCCTGATGACACAGATTTCATTGCTGAGTGATATTGCATTGTACGTACGTGCCACAACTTCTTTATCCATTTTTTGCTTTCTGGGATATTTACCTGATACTGTAGAGGAGCTTCTTGTGAACACAGCCGTCCCAAATATTGGGGTGGCTGTCCGTTTTTGATTTTAATTTCCGTAAGCTATAGGACCATAAGTGGAAGTGCCATAGGCTGTGTTGCTTTGTTTCTTACGTGTTTCAGGAAACACCATACACTTCTCCAGGGTGGCTGCTGGCAATTTACATCCTGCCAATCAGCATAACAAGGCTCCCTGTTCTCCATATCCTGTCCTACCTTTCTGGATTTTACACTTTTTTCAGATGGCCCTTTTGCCCGGGGGAGCAGTGAGATTTCATTGTAGTGCAGATTTCCTTTACAGGCTTGCTTGGTTGGCCAAAAAGGGCGTATGCGTTTTATCCTGAATATATTCAGGAAAAAACGCATACGCACTTTTTGTCCAAGTGCATCATTGTCGACGTTGTGCCTGTTTTCCTATGCTTTCAGGGCAATTCCAGTCTACCCCCTGCAATCGTTTTCCTGAAATTCTGCCCCGCTTTCCAGTTCCCTTCGCAGGCTTACTTCAATATATTTTTGGAGGATAGCTGTCATTTATAACTCTGCAGGTTTGTGAATTACAGTGCCCCTGAGCTCCTTTCTTCAACTCGCTTTCTTGTGAGCTGGGCACAAAACCGCAGGATTGCTTCAGGCCCTAATCTGTTTCCGGCAGGGCACACTGAGCCTTTGTTTAATTCTTCTTCCTGGTGGGCAATGAGCGTTTCATTTGCCCGTGCAGACACCTACAGCTAGTCTCTCATTGGTTCTCCCTATTCCTGTTCATCTTGCACAGAAATTGCAAGCTGTGCCAAAGAGGAGGTTAAAGGCACTGACTCTCCAAGCGGGGAGAGTGTTAGTAAAGCATCTGGAATGGTGAACCCGAGGACCAGGATACGAAAACTGAGATGCAATTTAAATCATTTCCCAATCACACGGTGGACGATACTCTGGGTTTCCCATGCATGTTTTAGCTGGAGGAAGAATCCCTTGAACCTGGAGAGTTGGGACCCATGGAATGGGTACCATGCAGTATGACTTCAAAGGGTCTGCATTTGCTCACCGAAACTCACCAATGCTATCAGCCTGAAGTGTCCAGCCTTATGTCTCAACCAGCTCTGGGTGTAGATGTGTTAAATCCCGGTTGCATCACATGCCCTGAGTGAATTATTTAAGAATTGCTCTCTATTTCACTGTCTTTGTGTTTTGTTTTTGAAATTTATTTTGATAATGGGATTTATCGGATTTTCACTGCTGCGTTTATGCCGCTGTACACACGCTTGATTCTCTTACGGAGACATATATATCCATGGCTTTTAAGATTCTTCCTAGTCAGGTATATTCCTAGGCGTTGAATATGTGGTGTTGGGTCCATTTCGTTGAACAAGGAGTAGGTCTTGTCTATTACATATTTGGCTTATGGAAAGTTATCTGTGCTAATTTCAGTCTCTGGTTTTATGCAGCACCCCAAGGCACCTTTCCCCATAGGCAAGCACTAGTTGGTTTCCTAAATTTGAGACCCTGTTCTGTTTTGTAATTCAGTTCATGTGTAGTCAAGTTTATATTCCGTGTATTAGTGATATCTTATGATGTTTCTTTTTCTGTGTGACGTAGTTCATGTAGAATCACCGTACCTGCATCCACTCACTATGCTGCTATGGGCCTGATGACACAGATTTCATTGCTGAGTGATATTGCATTGTACGTACGTGCCACAACTTCTTTATCCATTTTTTGCTTTCTGGGATATTTACCTGATACTGTAGACGAGCTTCTTGTGAACACAGCCATCCCAAATATTGGGGTGGCTGCCTGTTTTTGATTTTAATTTCCATAAGTTATAGGACCATAAGTGGAAGTGCCATAGGCTGTGTTGCTTTGTTTCTTACGTGTTTCAGGAAACACCATACACTTCTCCAGGCTGGCTGCTGGCAATTTACATCCTGCCAATCAGCATAACAAGGCTCCCTGTTCTCCATATCCTGTCCTACCTTTCTGGATTTTACACTTTTTTCAGATGGCCCTTTTGCCCGGGGGGCAGTGAGACTTCATTGTAGTGGAGATTTCCTTTACAGGCTTGCTTGGTTGGCCAAAAAGGGCGTATGCGTTTTTTCCTGAATATATTCAGGAAAAAACGCATACGCCCTTTTTGGCCAAGTGCATCATTGTCGACGTTCTGCCTCTTTTCCTATGCTTTCAGGGCAATTCCAGTCTACCCCCTGCAATCGTTTTCCTGAAATTCTGCCCCGCTTTCAAGTCCCCTTCGCAGGCTTACTTCAATATATTTTTGGAGGATAGCTGTCATTTATAACTCTGCAGGTTTGTGAATTACAGTGCCTCTGAGCTCCTTTCTTCAACTCGCTTTCTTGTGAGCTGGGCAAAAAACCGCAGGATTGCTTCAGGCACTAATCTGTTTCCAGCAGGGCACACTGAGCCTTTGGTTAATTCTTCTTCCTGGTGGGCAATGAGCATTACATTTGCCCGTGCAGACACCTAGAGCTAGTCTCTCATTGGTTCTCCCTATTCCTGTTCATCTTGCACAGAAATTGCAAGCTGTGCCAAAGAGGAGGTTAAAGGCACTGACTCTCCAAGCGGGGAGAGTGTTAGTAAAGCATCTGGAATGGTGAACCCGAGGACCAGGATACGAAAACTGAGATGCATTTTAAATCGTTTCCCAATCACACGGTGGACGATACTCTGGGTTTCCCCTGCATGTTTTAGCTGGAGGAAGAATGCCTTAAACCTGGAGAGTTGGGACCCATGGAATGGGTACCATGCAGTATGACTTCAAAGGGTCTGCATTTGCTCACCGAAACTCACCAATGCTATCAGCCTGAAGTGTCCAGCCTTATGTCTCAATCAGCTCTGGGTGTAGATGTGGTCAATCCCGGTTGCATCACATGCCCTGAGTGAATTATTTAAGAATTGGTCTCTATTTCACTGTCTTTGTGTTTTGTTTTCGAAATTTATATTGATAATCTGATTTATCGGATTTTCACTGCTGCGTATTGGCCGCTGTACACACACTTGATTCCCTTACGGAGACATATATATCCATGGGTTTTAAGATTCTTCCTAGTCAGGTATATTCCTAGGCGTTGAATATGTGGTGTTGAGTCCATTTCGTTGAGCAAGGAGTAGGTCTTGTCTATTACATATATGGCTTATGGAATGTTATCTGTGCTAATTTCAGTCTCTGGTTTTATGCAGCACCCCAAGGCACCTTTCCCCATAAGCAAGCACTAGTTGGTTTTCTAAATTTGAGAGCCTGTTCTGTTTTGTAATTCAGTTCATGTGTAGTCAAGTTTACATTCCGTGTATTAGTGATATCTTATGATGTTTCTTTTTCTGTGTGACGTAGTTCACGTAGAATCACCATACCTGCATCCACTCACTATGCCGCTACGGGCCTGATGACACAGATTTCATTGCTGAGTGATATTGCATTGCACGTACGTGCCACAACTTCTTTATCGATTTTTTGCTTTCTGGGATATTTACCTGGTACTGTAGACGAGCTTCTTGGGAACACAGCCGTCCCAAACTTTGGGGTGGCTCTCTGTTTTTGATTTTAATTTCCCTAAGGAATAGGACCATAAGTGCAATTGCCATACGCTGTGTTGCTTTATTTCTTACGTGTTTCAGGAAACACCATACACTTCTCCAGGGTGGCTGCCGGCAATTTACATCCTGCCAATCACCATAAAAAGGCTCCCTGTTCTCCATATCCTGTCCTAACTTTCTGGATTTTACACTTTTTTCAGACGGCCCTTTTGCCCGGGGGGGGGGGGCAGTGAGACTTCATTGTAGTGCAGATTTCCTTTACAGGCTTGCTTGTTTGGCCAAAAAGGGCGTATGCGTTTTTTCCTGAATATATTCAGGAAAAAAGGCATACGCCCTTTTTGGCCAAGTGCATCATTGTCGACGTTCTGCCTCTTTTCCTATGCTTTCAGGGCAATTCCAGTCTACCCCGTGCAATCGTTTTCCTGAAATTCTGTCCCACTTTCAAGTCCCCTACGCAGGATTACTTCAATATACTTTTGGAAGATAGCTGTCTTTTATAACTCTGCAGGTTTGTGAATTACAGTGCCCCTGAGCTCCTTTCTTCAACTCGCTTTCTTGTGAGCTGGGCACAAAACCGCAGGATTGCTTCAGGCCCTAATCTGTTTCCAGCAGGGCACACTGAGCCTTTGTTTAATTCCTCTTCCTGGTGGGCAGTGAGCGTTACATTTGCCCGTGCAGACACCTACAGCTAGTCTCTCATTTGTTCTCCCAATTCCTGTTCATCTTGCACAGAAATTGCAAGCTGTGCCAAAGAGGAGGTTAAAGGCACTGACTCTCTAAGCGGGGAGAGTGTTAGTAAAGCATCTGGAGTGGTGAACCCGAGGACCAGGATACGAAAACTGAGATGCATTTAAATCGTTTCCCAATCACACGGTGGACGATACTCTGGGTTTCCCATGCATGTTTTAGCTGGAGGAAGAATCCCTTGAACCTGGAGAGTTGGGACCCATGGAATGGGTACCATGTAGTATGACTTCAAAGGGTCTGCATTTGCTCACCGAAACTCACCAATGCTATCAGCCTGAAGTGTCCAGCCTTATGTCTCAACCAGTTCTGGGTGTAGATGTGGTCAATCCAGGTTGCATCACATGCCCTGAGTGAATTAGTTAAGAATTGCTCTCTATTTCACTGTCTTTGTGTTTTGTTTTCGAAATTTATTTTGATAATGGGATTTATCGGATTTTCACTGCTGCGTTTCGGCTGTTGTACACATGCTTGATTCTCTTACGGAGATATATATATCCATGGGTTTTAAGATTCTTCCTAGTCAGGTATATTCCTAGGCGTTGAATATGTGGTGTTGAGTCCATTTCGTTCAGCAAGGAGTAGGTCTTGTCTATTACATATTTGGCTTATGGAATGTTATCTGTGCTAATTTCAGTCTCTGGTTTTATGCAGCACCCCAAGGCACCTTTCCCCATAAGCAAGCACTAGTTGGTTTTCTAAATTTGAGACCCTGTTCTGTTTTGTAATTCAGTTCATGTGTAGTCAAGTTTACATTCCGTGTATTAGTGATATCTTATGATGTTTCTTTTTCTGTGTGACGTAGTTCACGTAGAATCACCGTACCTGCATCCACTCACTATGCCGCTACGGGCCTGATGACACAGATTTCATTGCTGAGTGATATTGCATTGTACGTACGTGCCACAACTTCTTTATCCATTTTTTGCTTTCTGGGATATTTACCTGATACTGTAGACGAGCTTCTTGTGAACACAGCCGTCCCAAATATTGGGGTGGCTGTCTGTTTTTGATTTTAATTTCCGTAAGCTATAGGACCATAAGTGGAAGTGCCATAGGCTGTGTTGCTTTGTTTCTTACGTGTTTCAGGAAACACCATACACTTCTCCAGGGTGGCTGCCGGCAATTTACATCCTGCCAATCAGCATAACAAGGCTCCCTGTTCTCCATATCCTGTCTTACCTTTCTGGATTTTACACTTTTTTCAGATGGCCCTTTTGCCCGGGGGGGGGGGGGGCAGTGAGACTTCATTGTAGTGCAGATTTCCTTTACAGGCTTGCTTGGTTGGCCAAAAAGGGCGTATGCGTTTTTTCCTGAATATATTCAGGAAAAAACGCATACGCCCTTTTTGGCCAAGTGCATCATTGTCGACGTTCTGCCTCTTTTCCTATGCTTTCAGGGCAATTCCAGTCTACCCCCTGCAATCGTTTTCCTGAAATTCTGCCCCCCTTTCAAGTCCCCTTCGCAGGCTTACTTCAATATATTTTTGGAGGATAGCTGTCATTTATATCTCTGCAGGTTTGTGAATTACAGTGCCCCTGAGCTCCTTTCTTCAACTCGCTTTCTTGTGAGCTGGGCACAAAACCGCAGGATTGCTTCAGGCCCTAATCTGTTTCCAGCAGGGCACACTGAGCCTTTGTTTAATTCCTCTTCCTAGTGGGAAATGAGCGTTACATTTGCCCGTGCAGACACCTATAGCTAGTCTCTCATTGGTTCTCCCTATTCCTGTCCATCTTGCACAGAAATTGCAATCTGTGCGAAACAGGAGGTTAAAGGCAGTGACTCTCCAAGCGGGGAGAGTGTTAGTAAAGCATCTGGAATGGTGAACCCGAGGACCAGGATACGAAAACTGAGATGCATTTTAAATCGTTTCCCAATCACATGGTGGACCATACTGTGGGTTTCCCATGCATGTTTTAGCTGGAGGAAGAATCCCTTGAACCTGAAGAGTTGGGACCCATGGAATAGGTACCATGCAGTATGACTTCAAAGGGTCTGCATTTGCTCACCGAAACTCACCAATGCTATCAGCCTGAAGTGTCCAGCCTTATGTCTCAACCAGCTCTGGGTGTAGATGTGGTCAATCCCGGTTGCATCACATGCCCTGAGTGAATTATTTAAGAATAGCTCTCTATTTCACTGTCTTTGTGTTTTGTTTTCGAAATTTATTTTGATAATGGGATTTATCGGATTTTCACTGCTGCGTATCGGCCGCTGTACACACGCTTGATTGTCTTACGGAGACATATATATCCATGGGTTTTAAGATTCTTCCTAGTCAGGTATATTCCTAGGCGTTGAATATGTGGTGTTGAGTCCATTTTGTTGAGCAAGGAGTAGGTCTTGTCTATTACATATTTGTCTTATGGAATGTTATCTGTACTAATTTCAGTCTCTGGTTTTATGCAGCACCCCAAGGCACCTTTCCCCATAAGCAAGCACTAGTTGGTTTTCTAAATTTGAGACCCTGTTCTGTTTTGTAATTCAGTTCATGTGTAGTCAAGTTTACATTCCGTGTATTAGTGATATCTTATGATGTTTCTTTTTCTGTGTGACGTAGTTCACGTAGAATCACCGTACCTGTATCCACTCACTATGCCGCTACGGGCCTGATGACACAGATTTCATTGCTGAGTGATATTGCATTGTACGTACGTGCCACAACTTCTTTATCCATTTTTTACTTTCTGGGATATTTACCTGATAGTGTAGACGAGCTTCTTGTGAACACAGCCGTCCCAAATATTGGGGTGGCTGTCTGTTTTTGATTTTAATTTCCGTAAGCTATAGGACCATAAGTGGAAGTGCCATAGGCTGTGTTGCTTTGTTTCTTACGTGTTTCAGGAAACACCATACACTTCTCCAGGGTGGCTGCTGGCAATTTACATCCTGCCAATCAGCATAACAAGGCTCCCTGTTCTCCATATCCTGTCCTACATTTCTGGATTTTACACTTTTTTCAGATGGCCCTTTTGCCCGGGGGGCAGTGAGACTTCATTGTAGTGCAGATTTCCTTTACAGGCTTGCTTGGTTGGCCAAAAAGGGCGTATGCGTTTTTTCCTGAATATATTCAGGAAAAAACGCATACGCCCTTTTTGGCCAAGTGCATCATTGTCGACGTTGTGCCTCTTTTCCTATGCTTTCAGGGCAATTCCAGTCTACCCCCTGCAATCGTTTTCCTGAAATTCTGCCCCGCTTTTAAGTCCCCTTCGCAGGCTTACTTCAATATATTTTTGGAGGATAGCTGTCATTTATAATTCTGCAGGTTTGTGAATTACAGTGCCCCTGAGCTCCTTTCTTCAACTCGCTTTCTTGTGAGCTGGGCACAAAACCGCAGGATTGCTTCAGGCCCTAATCTGTTTCCGGCAGGGCACACTGAGCCTTTGTTTAATTCCTCTTCCTGGTGGGCAATGAGCGTTACATTTGCCCGTGCAGACACCTACAGCTAGTCTCTCATTGGTTCTCCCTATTCCTGTTCATCTTGCACAGAAATTGCAAGCTGTGCCAAACAGGAGGTTAAAGGCACTGACTCTCCAAGCGGGGAGAGTGTTAGTAAAGCATCTGGAATGGTGAACCCGAGGACCAGGATACGAAAACTGAGATGCATTTTAAATCGTTTCCCAATCACACAGTGGACCATACTGTGGGTTTCCCATGCATGTTTTAGCTGGAGGAAAAATCCCTTGAAACTGAAGAGTTGGGACCCATGGAATAGGTACCATGCAGTATGACTTCAAAGGGTCTGCATTTGCTCACCGAAACTCACCAATGCTCTCAGCCTGAAGTGTCCAGCCTTATGTCTCAACCAGCTCTGGGTGTAGATGTGGTCAATCCCGGTTGCATCACATGCCCTGTGTGAATTATTTAAGAATTGCTCTCTATTTCACTGTCTTTGTGTTTTGTTTTCGAAATTTATTTTGATAATGGGATTTATCGGATTTTCACTGCTGCGTTTCGGCCGCTGTACACACGCTTGATTCTCTTACGGAGACATATATATCCATGGGTTTTAAGATTCTTCCTAGTCTGGTATATTCCTAGGCGTTGAATATGTGGTGTTGGGTCCATTTCGTTGAGCAAGGAGTAGGTCTTGTCTATTACATATTTGGCTTATGGAAAGTTATCTGTGCTAATTTCAGTCTCTGGTTTTATGCAGCACCCCAAGACAGCTTTCCCCATAAGCAAGCACTAGTTGGTTTTCTAAATTTGAGACCCTGTTCTGTTTTGTAATTCAGTTCATGTGTAGTCCAGTTTACATTCCGTGTATTAGTGATATCTTATGATGTTTCTTTTTCTGTGTGACGTAGTTCACGTAGATTCACCGTATCTGCATCCACTCACTATGCCGTTACGGGCCTGATGACACAGATTTCATTGCTGAGTGATTTTGCATTGTACGTACGTGCCACAACTTCTTTATCCATTTTTTGCTTTCTGGGATGTTTACCTGATACTGTAGACGAGCTTCTTGTGAACACAGCCGTCCCAAATATTGGGGTGGCTGTCTGTTTTTGATTTTAATTTCCGTAAGCTATAGGACCATAAGTGGAAGTGCCATAGGCTGTGTTTCTTTGTTTCTTATGTGTTTCAGGAAACACCATACACTTCTCCAGGGTGGCTGCTGGCAATTTACAGCCTGCCAATCAGCATAACAAGGCTCCCTGTTCTCCATATCCTGTCCTACCTTTCTGGATTTTACACTTTTTTCAGATGGCCCTTTTGCCCAGGGGGGGGGGCAGTGAGACTTCATTGTAGTGCAGATTTCCTTTACAGGCTTGCTTGGTTGGCCAAAAAGGGCGTATGCGTTTTTTCCTGAATATATTCAGGAAAAAACGCATACGGCCTTTTTGGCCAAGTGCATCATTGTCGGGGTTCTGCCTCTTTTCCTATGCTTTCAGGGAAATTCCAGTCTACCCCCTGCAATCCTTTTCCAGAAATTCTGCCCCCCTTTCAAGTCCCCTTCGCAGGCTTACTTCAATATATTTTTGGAGGATAGCTGTCATTTATAACTCTGCAGGTTTGTGAAGTACAGTGCCCCTGAGCTCCTTTCTTCAACTCGCTTTCTTGTGAGCTGGGCACAAAACCGCAGGATTGCTTCAGGCCCTAATCTGTTTCCAGCAGGGCACACTGAGCCTTTGTTTAATTCCTCTTCCTGGTGGGAAATGAGCGTTATATTTGCCCGTGCAGACACCTATAGCTAGTCTCTCATTGGTTCTCCCTATTCCTGTTCATCTTGCACAGAAATTGCAAGCTGTGCGAAACAGGAGGTTAAAGGCACTGACTCTCCAAGCGGGGAGAGTGTTAGTAAAGCATCTGGAATGGTGAACCCGAGGACCAGGATACGAAAACTGAGATGCATTTTAAATCGTTTCCCAATCACACGGTGGACCATACTGTGGGTTTCCCATGCATGTTTTAGCTGGAGGACGAATCCCTTGAACCTGAAGAGTTGGGAACCATGGAATAGGTACCATGCAGTATGACTTCAAAGGGTCTGCATTTGCTCACCGAAACTCACCAATGCTATCAGCCTGTAGTGTCCAGCCTTATGTCTCAACCAGCTCTGGGTATAGATGTGGTGAATCCCGGTTGCATCACATGCCCTGAGTGAATTATTTAAGAATTGCTCTCTATTTCACTGTCTTTGTGTTTTGTTTTCGAAATTTATTTTGATAATGGGATTTATCGGATTTTCACTGCTGCGTATCGGCCGCTGTACACACGCTTGATTCTCTTACGGAGACATATATATCCATGGGTTTTAAGATTCTTCCTAGTCAGGTATATTCCTAGGCGTTGAATATGTGGTGTTGAGTCCATTTTGTTGAGGAAGGAGTAGGTCTTGTCTATTACATATTTGGCTTATGGAATGTTATCTGCACTAATTTCAGTCTCTGGTTTTATGCAGCACCCCAAGGCACCTTTCCCCATAAGCAAGCACTAGTTGGTTTTCTAAATTTGAGACCCTGCTCTGTTTTGTAATTCAGTTCATGTGTAGTCAAGTTTACATTCCGTGTATTAGTGATATCTTATGATGTTTCTTTTTCTGTGTGACGTAGTTCACGTAGAATCACCGTACCTGCATCCACTCACTATGCGGCTACGGGCCTGATGACACAGATTTCATTGCTGAGTGATACTGCATTGCACGTACGTGCCACAACTTCTTTATCCATTTTTTGCTTTCTGGGATATTTACCTGATACTGTAGACGAGCTTCTTGTGAACACAGCCGTCCCAAATATTGGGGTGGCTGTCTGTTTTTGATTTTAATTTCCGTAAGCTATAGGACCATACGTGGAAGTGCCATAGGCTGTGTTGCTTGTTTCTTACGTGTTTCAGGAAACACCATACACTTCTCCAGGGTGGCTGCTGGCAATTTACATCCTGCCAATCAGCATAACAAGGCTCCCTGTTCTCCATATCCTGTCCTACCTTTCTGGATTTTACACTTTTTTTCAGATGGCCCTTTTGCCCGGGGGGCAGTGAGACTTCATTGTAGTGCAGATTTCCTTTACAGGCTTGCTTGGTTGGCCAAAAAGGGCGTATGCGTTTTTTCCTGAATATATTCAGGAAAAAACGCATACGCCCTCTTTGGCCAAGTGCATCATTGTCGACGTTGTGCCTCTTTTCCTATGCTTTCAGGGCAATTCCAGTCTACCCCCTGCAATCGTTTTCCTGAAATTCTGCCTGCTTTCAAGTCCCCTTCGCAGGCTTACTTCAATATATTTTTGGAGGATAGCTGTCATTTATAACTCTGCAGGTTTGTGAAGTACAGTGCCCCTGAGCTCCTTTCTTCAACTCGGTTTCTTGTGAGCTGGGCACAAAACCGCAGGATTGCTTCAGGCCCTAATCTGTTTCCAGCAGGGCACACTGAGCCTTTGTTTAATTCCTCTTCCTGGTGGGCAATGTGTGTTACATTTGCCCGTGCAGACACCTACAGCTAGTCTATCATTGGTTCTCCCTATTCCTGTTCATCTAGCACAGAAATTGCAAACTGTGCCAAACAGGAGGTTAAATGCACTGAGTCTCCACGCGTGGAGAGTGTTAGTAATGCATCTGGAATGGTGAACCCGAGGGCAAGGATACGAAAACTGAGATCCATTTTAAATCGTTTCCCAATCTCACGGTGTACCATACTCTGTGTTTCCCATGCATGTTTTAGCTGAAGGAAGAATCCCTTGAACCTGGAGAGTTGGGACCCATGGAATGGGTACCATGCAGTTTGACTTCAAAGGGTCTGCATTTGCTCACCGAAACTCACCAATGCTATCAGCCTGAAGTGTCCAGCCTTATGTCTCAAAGAGCTCTGGGTGTAGATGTGGTCAATCCCGGTTGCATCACATGCCCTGAGTGAATTATTTAAGAATTGCTCTCTCTTTCACTGTCTTTGTGTTTTGTTTTCGAAATTTATATTGATAATGGGATTTATCGGATTTTCACTGTTGCGTTTCGGCCGCTGTACACACGCTTGATTCTCTTACGGAGACATATATATCCATGGGTTTTAAGATTCTTCCTAGTCAGGTATATTCCTAGGCGTTGAATATGTGGTGTTGGGTCCATTTCGTTGAGCAAGGAGTAGGTCTTGTCTATTACATATTTGGCTTATGGAAAGTTATCTGTGCTAATTTCAGTCTCTGGTTTTATGCAGCACCCCAACGCACCTTTTCCCATAAGCAAGCACTAGTTGGTTTTCTAAATTTGAGACCCTGTTCTGTTTTGTAATTCAGTTCATGTGTAGTCAAGTTTACATTCCGTGTATTAGTGATATCTTATGATGTTTCTTTTTCTGTGTGACGTAGTTCACGTAGAATCACCGTACCTGCATCCTCTCACTATGCCGCTACGGGCCTGATGACACAGATTTCATTGCTGAGTGATATTGCATTGCACGTACGTGCCACAACTTCTTTATCCATTTTTTGCTTTCTGGGATATTTACCTGGTACTGTAGACGAGCTTCCTGGGAACACAGCCGTCCCAAACGTTGGGGTGGCTCTCTGTTTTTGATTTTAATATCCCTAAGGAATAGGACCATAAGTGGAAGTGCCATAGGCTGTGTTGCTTTGTTTCTTACGTGTTTCAGGAAACACCATACACTTCTCCAGGGTGGCTGCTGGCAATTTACATCCCGCCAATCAGCATAACAAGGCTCCCTGTTCTCCATATCCTGTCCTACCTTTCTGGATTTTACACTTTTTTCAGATGGCCCTCTTGCCCGGGGGGGGGGGGGCAGGGAGACTTCATTGTAGTGCAGATTTCCTTTACAGGCTTGCTTGGTTGGCCAAAAAGGGCGTATGCGTTTTTTCCTGAATATATTCAGGAAAAAACGCATACGCCCTTTTTGGCCAAGTGCATCATTGTCGACCTTGTGCCTCTTTTCCTATGCTTTCAGGGCAATTCCAGTCTACCCCCTGCAATCGTTTTCCTGAAACTCTGCCCCGCTTTCAAGTCCCCTTCGCAGGCTTACTTCAATATATTTTTGGAGGATAGCTGTCATTTATAACTCTGCAGGTTTGTGAAGTACAGTGCCCCTGAGCTCCTTTCTTCAACTCGCTTTCTTGTGAGCTGGGCACAAAACCGCAGGATTGCTTCAGGCCCTAATCTGTTTCCAGCAGGGCACACTGAGCCTTTGTTTAATTCCTCTTCCTGGTGGGCAATGAGCGTTACATTTGCCCCTGCAGACACCTACAGCTAGTCTCTCATTGGTTCTCCCTATTCCTGTTCATCTTGCACAGAAATTGCAAGCTGTGCCCAACAGGAGGTTAAAGGCACTGACTCTCCAAGCGGGGAGAGTGTTAGTAAAGCATCTGGAATGGTGAACCCGAGAACCAGGATACGAAAACTGAGATGCATTTTAAATCGTTTCCCAATCACACGGTGGACGATACTCTGGGTTTCCCATGCATGTTTTAGCTGAAGGAAGAATCCCTTGAACCTGGAGAGTTGGGACCCATGGAATGGGTACCATGCAGTATGACTTCAAAGGGTCTGCATTTGCTCACCGAAACTCACCAATGCTATCAGCCTAAAGTGTCCAGCCTTATGTCTCAACCAGCTCTGGGTGTAGATGTGGTCAATCCCGGTTGCATCACATGCCCTGAGTGAATTATTTAAGAATTGCTCTCTATTTCACTGTCTTTGTGTTTTGTTTTCGAAATTTATTTTGATAATGGGATTTATCGGATTTTCACTGCTGCGTTTCAGCCGCTGTACACACGCTTGATTCTCTTACGGAGACATATATATCCATGGGTTTTAAGATTCTTCCTAGTCAGGTATATTCCTAGGCGTTGAATATGTGGTGTTGGGTCCATTTCGTTGAGCAAGGAGTATGTCTTGTCTATTACATATTTGGCTTATGGAAAGTTATCTGTGCTAATTTCAGTCTCTGGTTTTATGCAGCACCCCAAGGCACCTTTTCCCATAAGCAAGCACTAGTTGGTTTTCTAAATTTGAGACCCTGTTCTGTTTTGTAATTCAGTTCATGTGTAGTCAAGTTTACATTCCGTGTATTAGTGATATCTTATGATGTTTCTTTTTCTGTGTGACGTAGTTCACGTAGAATCACCGTACCTGCATCCAATCACTATGCCTCTACGGGCATGATGACACAGATTTCATTGCTGAGTGATATTGCATTGTACGTACGTGCCAAAACTTCTTTATCCATTTTTTGCTTTCTGGGATATTTACCTGATACTGTAGACGAGCTTCTTGTGAACACAGCCGTCCCAAATATTGAGGTGGCTGTCTGTTTTTGATTTTAATTTCCGTAAGCTATAGGACCATAAGTGGAAGTGCCATAGGCTGTGTTGCTTTGTTTCTTACGTGTTTCAGGAAACACCATACACTTCTCCAGGGTGGCTGCCGGCAATTTACATCCTGCCAATCAGCATAACAAGGCTCCCTGTTCTCCATATCCTGTCCTACATTTCTGGATTTTACACTTTTTTCAGATGGCCCTTTTGCCCGGGGGGCAGTGAGACTTCATTGTAGTGCAGATTTCTTTTACAGGCTTGCTTGGTTGGCCAAAAAGTGCGTATGCGTTTTTTCCTGAATATATTCAGGAAAAAACGCATACGCCCTTTTTGGCCAAGTGCATCATTGTCGACGTAGTGCCTCTTTTCCTATGCTTTCAGGGCAATTCCAGTCTACCCCCTGCAATCGTTTTCCTGAAATTCTGCCCCGCTTTCAAGTCCCCTTCGCAGGCTTACTTCAATATATTTTTGGAGGATAGCTGTCATTTATAACTCTGCAGGTTTGTGAATTACAGTGCCCCTGAGCTCCTTTCTTCAACTCGCTTTCTTGTGAGCTGGGCACAAAACCGCAGGATTGCTTCAGGCCCTAATCTGTTTCCGGCAGGGCACACTGAGCCTTTGGTTAATTCCTCTTCCTGGTCGGCAATGAGCGTTACATTTGCCCGTGCAGACACCTACATCTAGTCTCTCATTGGTTCTCCCTATTCCTGTTCATCTTGAACAGAAATTGCAAGCTGTGCCAAACAGGAGGTTAAAGGCACTGACTCTCCAAGCAGGGAGAGTGTTAGTAAAGCATCTGGAATGGTGAACCCGAGGACCAGGATACGAAAACTGAGATGCATTTTAAATCGTTTCCCAATCACACGGTGGACGATACTCTGGGTTTCCCATGCATGTTTTAGCTGCAGGAAGAATCCCTTGAACCTGGAGATTTGGGACCCATGGAATGGGTACCATGCAGTATGACTTCAAAGGGTCTGCATTTGCTCACCGAAACTCACCAATGCTATCAGCCTGAAGTGTCCAGCCTTATGTCTCAACCAGCTCTGGGTGTAGATGTGGTCAATCCCGGGTGCATCACATGCCCTGAGTGAATTATTTCAGAATTGCTCTCTATTTCACTGTCTTTGTGTTTTGTTTTCGAAATTTATTTTGATAATGGGATTTATCGGATTTTCACTGCTGCGTTTCGGCCGCTGTACACACGCTTGATTCTCTTACGGAGACATATATATCCATGGGTTTTAAGATTCATCCTAGTCAGGTATATTCATAGGCATTGAATATGTGGTGTTGGGTCCATTTCGTTGAGCAAGGAGTAGGTCTTGTCTATTACATATTTGGCTTATGGAAAGTTATCTGTGCTAATTTCAGTCTCTGGTTTTATGCAGCACCCCAAGGCACCTTTTCCCATAAGCAAGCACTAGTTGGTTTTCTAAATTTGAGACCCTGTTCTGTTTTGTAATTCAGTTCATGTGTAGTCAAGTTTACATTCCGTGTATTAGTGATATCTTATGATGTTTCTTTTTCTCTGTGACGTAGTTCACGTAGAATCACCGTACCTGCATCCACTCACTATGCCAGTACGGGCCTGATGACACAGATTTCATTGCTGAGTGATATTGCATTGCACGTACGTGCCACAACTTCTTTATCCATTTTTTGCTTTCTGGGATATTTACCTGATACTGTAGACGAGCTTCTTGTGAACACAGCCGTCCCAAATATTGGGGTGGCTGTCTGTTTTTGATTTTAATTTCCGTAAGCTATAGGACCATAAGTGGAAGTGCCATAGGCTGTGTTGCTTTGTTTCTTACGTGTTTCAGGAAACACCATACACTTCTCCAGGGTGGCTGCTGGCAATTTACATCCTGCCAATCAGCATAACAAGGCTCCCTGTTCTGCATATCCTGTCCTACCTTTCTGGATTTTACACTTTTTTCAGATGGCCCTTTTGCCCGGGGGGCAGTGAGACTTCATTGTAGTGCAGATTTCCTTTACAGGCTTGCTTGGTTGGCCAAAAAGGGCGTATGCGTTTTTTCCTGAATATATTCAGGAAAAAACGCATACGCCCTTTTTGGCCAAGTGCATCATTGTCAACGTTCTGCCTCTTTTCCTATGCTTTCAGGGCAATTCCAGTCTACCCCCTGCAATCGTTTTCCTTAAATTCTGCCCCGCTTTCAAATCCCCTTCGCAGGCTTACTTCAACATATTTTTGGAGGATAGTTGTCATTTATGACTCTGCAGGTTTGTGATTTACAGTGACCCTGAGCTCCTTTCTTCAACTCGCTTTCTTGTGAGCTGGGCACAAAACCGCAGGATTGCTTCAGGCCCTAATCTGTTTCCAGCAGGGCACACTGAGCCTTTGTTTAATTCCTCTTCCTGGTGGGCAATGAGCGTTACATTTGCCCGTGCAGACACCTACAGCTAGTCTCTCATTGGTTCTCCCTATTCCTGTTCATCTTGCACAGAAATAGCAAGCTGTGCCAAACAGGAGGTTAAAGGCACTGACTCTCCAAGCGGGGAGAGTGTTAGTAAAGCATCTGGAATGGTGAACCCGAGGACCAGGATACGAAAACTGAGATGCATTTTAAATCGTTTCCCAATCACATGGTGGACCATACTGTGGGTTTCCCATGCATGTTTTAGCTGGAGGAAGAATCCCTTGAACCTGAAGAGTTGGGACCCATGGAATAGGTACCATGCAGTATGACTTCAAAGGGTCTGCATTTGCTCACCGAAACTCACCAATGCTATCAGCCTGAAGTGTCCAGCCTTATGTCTCAACCAGCTCTGGGTGTAGATGTGGTCAATCCCGGTTGCATCACATGCCCTGAGTGAATTATTTAAGAATAGCTCTCTATTTCACTGTCTTTGTGTTTTGTTTTCGAAATTTATTTTGATAATGGGATTTATCGGATTTTCACTGCTGCGTATCGGCCGCTGTACACACGCTTGATTGTCTTACGGAGACATATATATCCATGGGTTTTAAGATTCTTCCTAGTCAGGTATATTCCTAGGCGTTGAATATGTGGTGTTGAGTCCATTTTGTTGAGCAAGGAGTAGGTCTTGTCTATTACATATTTGTCTTATGGAATGTTATCTGTACTAATTTCAGTCTCTGGTTTTATGCAGCACCCCAAGGCACCTTTCCCCATAAGCAAGCACTAGTTGGTTTTCTAAATTTGAGACCCTGTTCTGTTTTGTAATTCAGTTCATGTGTAGTCAAGTTTACATTCCGTGTATTAGTGATATCTTATGATGTTTCTTTTTCTGTGTGACGTAGTTCACGTAGAATCACCGTACCTGTATCCACTCACTATGCCGCTACGGGCCTGATGACACAGATTTCATTGCTGAGTGATATTGCATTGTACGTACGTGCCACAACTTCTTTATCCATTTTTTACTTTCTGGGATATTTACCTGATAGTGTAGACGAGCTTCTTGTGAACACAGCCGTCCCAAATATTGGGGTGGCTGTCTGTTTTTGATTTTAATTTCCGTAAGCTATAGGACCATAAGTGGAAGTGCCATAGGCTGTGTTGCTTTGTTTCTTACGTGTTTCAGGAAACACCATACACTTTTCCAGGGTGGCTGCTGGCAATTTACATCCTGCCAATCAGCATAACAAGGCTCCCTGTTCTCCATATCCTGTCCTACATTTCTGGATTTTACACTTTTTTCAGATGGCCCTTTTGCCCGGGGGGCAGTGAGACTTCATTGTAGTGCAGATTTCCTTTACAGGCTTGCTTGGTTGGCCAAAAAGGGCGTATGCGTTTTTTCCTGAATATATTCAGGAAAAAACGCATACGCCCTTTTTGGCCAAGTGCATCATTGTCGACGTTGTGCCTCTTTTCCTATGCTTTCAGGGCAATTCCAGTCTACCCCCTGCAATCGTTTTCCTGAAATTCTGCCCCGCTTTTAAGTCCCCTTCGCAGGCTTACTTCAATATATTTTTGGAGGATAGCTGTCATTTATAACTCTGCAGGTTTGTGAATTACAGTGCCCCTGAGCTCCTTTCTTCAACTCGCTTTCTTGTGAGCTGGGCACAAAACCGCAGTATTGCTTCAGGCCCTAATCTGTTTCCGGCAGGGCACACTGAGCCTTTGTTTAATTCCTCTTCCTGGTGGGCAATGAGCGTTACATTTGCCCGTGCAGACACCTACAGCTAGTCTCTCATTGGTTCTCCCTATTCCTGTTCATCTTGCACAGAAATTGCAAGCTGTGCCAAACAGGAGGTTAAAGGCACTGACTCTCCAAGCGGGGAGAGTGTTAGTAAAGCATCTGGAATGGTGAACCCGAGGACCAGGATACGAAAACTGAGATGCATTTTAAATCGTTTCCCAATCACACAGTGGACCATACTGTGGGTTTCCCATGCATGTTTTAGCTGGAGGAAAAATCCCTTGAAACTGAAGAGTTGGGACCCATGGAATAGGTACCATGCAGTATGACTTCAAAGGGTCTGCATTTGCTCACCGAAACTCACCAATGCTCTCAGCCTGAAGTGTCCAGCCTTATGTCTCAACCAGCTCTGGGTGTAGATGTGGTCAATCCCGGTTGCATCACATGCCCTGTGTGAATTATTTAAGAATTGCTCTCTATTTCACTGTCTTTGTGTTTTGTTTTCGAAATTTATTTTGATAATGGGATTTATCGGATTTTCACTGCTGCGTTTCGGCCGCTGTACACACGCTTGATTCTCTTACGGAGACATATATATCCATGGGTTTTAAGATTCTTCCTAGTCTGGTATATTCCTAGGCGTTGAATATGTGGTGTTGGGTCCATTTCGTTGAGCAAGGAGTAGGTCTTGTCTATTACATATTTGGCTTATGGAAAGTTATCTGTGCTAATTTCAGTCTCTGGTTTTATGCAGCACCCCAAGACAGCTTTCCCCATAAGCAAGCACTAGTTGGTTTTCTAAATTTGAGACCCTGTTCTGTTTTGTAATTCAGTTCATGTGTAGTCCAGTTTACATTCCGTGTATTAGTGATATCTTATGATGTTTCTTTTTCTGTGTGACGTAGTTCACGTAGATTCACCGTATCTGCATCCACTCACTATGCCGTTACGGGCCTGATGACACAGATTTCATTGCTGAGTGATTTTGCATTGTCCGTACGTGCCACAACTTCTTTATCCATTTTTTGCTTTCTGGGATGTTTACCTGATACTGTAGACGAGCTTCTTGTGAACACAGCCGTCCCAAATATTGGGGTGGCTGTCTGTTTTTGATTTTAATTTCCGTAAGCTATAGGACCATAAGTGGAAGTGCCATAGGCTGTGTTTCTTTGTTTCTTACGTGTTTCAGGAAACACCATACACTTCTCCAGGGTGGCTGCTGGCAATTTACAGCCTGCCAATCAGCATAACAAGGCTCCCTGTTCTCCATATCCTGTCCTACCTTTCTGGATTTTACACTTTTTTCAGATGGCCCTTTTGCCCAGGGGGGGGGGGGCAGTGAGACTTCATTGTAGTGCAGATTTCCTTTACAGGCTTGCTTGGTTGGCCAAAAAGGGCGTATGCGTTTTTTCCTGAATATATTCAGGAAAAAACGCATACGGCCTTTTTGGCCAAGTGCATCATTGTCGGGGTTCTGCCTCTTTTCCTATGCTTTCAGGGAAATTCCAGTCTACCCCCTGCAATCCTTTTCCAGAAATTCTGCCCCCCTTTCAAGTCCCCTTCGCAGGCTTACTTCAATATATTTTTGGAGGATAGCTGTCATTTATAACTCTGCAGGTTTGTGAAGTACAGTGCCCCTGAGCTCCTTTCTTCAACTCGCTTTCTTGTGAGCTGGGCACAAAACCGCAGGATTGCTTCAGGCCCTAATCTGTTTCCAGCAGGGCACACTGAGCCTTTGTTTAATTCCTCTTCCTGGTGGGAAATGAGCGTTATATTTGCCCGTGCAGACACCTATAGCTAGTCTCTCATTGGTTCTCCCTATTCCTGTTCATCTTGCACAGAAATTGCAAGCTGTGCGAAACAGGAGGTTAAAGGCACTGACTCTCCAAGCGGGGAGAGTGTTAGTAAAGCATCTGGAATGGTGAACCCGAGGACCAGGATACGAAAACTGAGATGCATTTTAAATCGTTTCCCAATCACACGGTGGACCATACTGTGGGTTTCCCATGCATGTTTTAGCTGGAGGACGAATCCCTTGAACCTGAAGAGTTGGGAACCATGGAATAGGTACCATGCAGTATGACTTCAAAGGGTCTGCATTTGCTCACCGAAACTCACCAATGCTATCAGCCTGTAGTGTCCAGCCTTATGTCTCAACCAGCTCTGGGTATAGATGTGGTGAATCCCGGTTGCATCACATGCCCTGAGTGAATTATTTAAGAATTGCTCTCTATTTCACTGTCTTTGTGTTTTGTTTTCGAAATTTATTTTGATAATGGGATTTATCGGATTTTCACTGCTGCGTATCGGCCGCTGTACACACGCTTGATTCTCTTACGGAGACATATATATCCATGGGTTTTAAGATTCTTCCTAGTCAGGTATATTCCTAGGCGTTGAATATGTGGTGTTGAGTCCATTTTGTTGAGGAAGGAGTAGGTCTTGTCTATTACATATTTGGCTTATGGAATGTTATCTGCACTAATTTCAGTCTCTGGTTTTATGCAGCACCCCAAGGCACCTTTCCCCATAAGCAAGCACTAGTTGGTTTTCTAAATTTGAGACCCTGCTCTGTTTTGTAATTCAGTTCATGTGTAGTCAAGTTTACATTCCGTGTATTAGTGATATCTTATGATGTTTCTTTTTCTGCGTGACGTAGTTCACGTAGAATCACGGTACCTGTATCCACTCACTATGCCGCTACGGGCCTGATGACACAGATTTCATTGCTGAGTGATACTGCATTGCACGTACGTGCCACAACTTCTTTATCCATTTTTTGCTTTCTGGGATATTTACCTGATACTGTAGACGAGCTTCTTGTGAACACAGCCGTCCCAAATATTGGGGTGGCTGTCTGTTTTTGATTTTAATTTCCGTAAGCTATAGGACCATACGTGGAAGTGCCATAGGCTGTGTTGCTTGTTTCTTACGTGTTTCAGGAAACACCATACACTTCTCCAGGGTGGCTGCTGGCAATTTACATCCTGCCAATCAGCATAACAAGGCTCCCTGTTCTCCATATCCTGTCCTACCTTTCTGGATTTTACACTTTTTTTCAGATGGCCCTTTTGCCCGGGGGGCAGTGAGACTTCATTGTAGTGCAGATTTCCTTTACAGGCTTGCTTGGTTGGCCAAAAAGGGCGTATGCGTTTTTTCCTGAATATATTCAGGAAAAAACGCATACGCCCTCTTTGGCCAAGTGCATCATTGTCGAAGTTGTGCCTCTTTTCCTATGCTTTCAGGGCAATTCCAGTCTACCCCCTGCAATCGTTTTCCTGAAATTCTGCCCTGCTTTCAAGTCCCCTTCGCAGGCTTACTTCAATATATTTTTGGAGGATAGCTGTCATTTATAACTCTGCAGGTTTGTGAAGTACAGTGCCCCTGAGCTCCTTTCTTCAACTCGGTTTCTTGTGAGCTGGGCACAAAACCGCAGGATTGCTTCAGGCCCTAATCTGTTTCCGGCAGGGCACACTGAGCCTTTGTTTAATTCCTCTTCCTGGTGGGCAATGTGTGTTACATTTGCCCGTGCAGACACCTACAGCTAGTCTATCATTGGTTCTCCCTATTCCTGTTCATCTAGCACAGAAATTCCAAACTGTGCCAAACAGGAGGTTAAATGCACTGAGTCTCCACGCGTGGAGAGTGTTAGTAATGCATCTGGAATGGTGAACCCGAGGGCAAGGATACGAAAACTGAGATCCATTTTAAATCGTTTCCCAATCTCACGGTGTACCATACTCTGTGTTTCCCATGCATGTTTTAGCTGAAGGAAGAATCCCTTGAACCTGGAGAGTTGGGACCCATGGAATGGGTACCATGCAGTTTGACTTCAAAGGGTCTGCATTTGCTCACCGAAACTCACCAATGCTATCAGCCTGAAGTGTCCAGCCTTATGTCTCAAAGAGCTCTGGGTGTAGATGTGGTCAATCCCGGTTGCATCACATGCCCTGAGTGAATTATTTAAGAATTGCTCTCTATTTCACTGTCTTTGTGTTTTGTTTTCGAAATTTATATTGATAATGGGATTTATCGGATTTTCACTGCTGCGTTTCGGCCACTATACACACGCTTGATTCTCTTACGGAGACATATATATCCATGGGTTTTAAGATTCTTCCTAGTCAGGTATATTCCTAGGCGTTGAATATGTGGTGTTGGGTCCATTTCGTTGAGCAAGGAGTAGGTCTTGTCTATTACATATTTGGCTTATGGAAAGTTATCTGTGCTAATTTCAGTCTCTGGTTTTATGCAGCACCCCAACGCACCTTTTCCCATAAGCAAGCACTAGTTGGTTTTCTAAATTTGAGACCCTGTTCTGTTTTGTAATTCAGTTCATGTGTAGTCAAGTTTACATTCCGTGTATTAGTGATATCTTATGATGTTTCTTTTTCTGTGTGACGTAGTTCACGTAGAATCACCGTACCTGCATCCTCTCATTATGCCGCTACGGGCCTGATGACACAGATTTCATTGCTGAGTGATATTGCATTGCACGTACGTGCCACAACTTCTTTATCCATTTTTTGCTTTCTGGGATATTTACCTGGTACTGTAGACGAGCTTCCTGGGAACACAGCCGTCCCAAACGTTGGGGTGGCTCTCTGTTTTTGATTTTAATATCCCTAAGGAATAGGACCATAAGTGGAAGTGCCATAGGCTGTGTTGCTTTGTTTCTTACGTGTTTCAGGAAACACCATACACTTCTCCAGGGTGGCTGCTGGCAATTTACATCCCGCCAATCAGCATAACAAGGCTCCCTGTTCTCCATATCCTGTCCTACCTTTCTGGATTTTACACTTTTTTCAGATGGCCCTCTTGCCCGGGGGGGGGGGTGCAGGGAGACTTCATTGTAGTGCAGATTTCCTTTACAGGCTTGCTTGGTTGGCCAAAAAGGGCGTATGCGTTTTTTCCTGAATATATTCAGGAAAAAACGCATACGCCCTTTTTGGCCAAGTGCATCATTGTCGACCTTGTGCCTCTTTTCCTATGCTTTCAGGGCAATTCCAGTCTACCCCCTGCAATCGTTTTCCTGAAACTCTGCCCCGCTTTCAAGTCCCCTTCGCAGGCTTACTTCAATATATTTTTGGAGGATAGCTGTCATTTATAACTCTGCAGGTTTGTGAAGTACAGTGCCCCTGAGCTCCTTTCTTCAACTCGCTTTCTTGTGAGCTGGGCACAAAACCGCAGGATTGCTTCAGGCCCTAATCTGTTTCCAGCAGGGCACACTGAGCCTTTGTTTAATTCCTCTTCCTGGTGGGCAATGAGCGTTACATTTGCCCCTGCAGACACCTACAGCTAGTCTCTCATTGGTTCTCCCTATTCCTGTTCATCTTGCACAGAAATTGCAAGCTGTGCCCAACAGGAGGTTAAAGGCACTGACTCTCCAAGCGGGGAGAGTGTTAGTAAAGCATCTGGAATGGTGAACCCGAGAACCAGGATACGAAAACTGAGATGCATTTTAAATCGTTTCCCAATCACACGGTGGACGATACTCTGGGTTTCCCATGCATGTTTTAGCTGGAGGAAGAATCCCTTGAACCTGGAGAGTTGGGACCCATGGAATGGGTACCATGCAGTATGACTTCAAAGGGTCTGCATTTGCTCACCGAAACTCACCAATGCTATCAGCCTAAAGTGTCCAGCCTTATGTCTCAACCAGCTCTGGGTGTAGATGTGGTCAATCCCGGTTGCATCACATGCCCTGAGTGAATTATTTAAGAATTGCTCTCTATTTCACTGTCTTTGTGTTTTGTTTTCGAAATTTATTTTGATAATGGGATTTATCGGATTTTCACTGCTGCGTTTCAGCCGCTGTACACACGCTTGATTCTCTTACGGAGACATATATATCCATGGGTTTTAAGATTCTTCCTAGTCAGGTATATTCCTAGGCGTTGAATATGTGGTGTTGGGTCCATTTCGTTGAGCAAGGAGTATGTCTTGTCTATTACATATTTGGCTTATGGAAAGTTATCTGTGCTAATTTCAGTCTCTGGTTTTATGCAGCACCCCAAGGCACCTTTTCCCATAAGCAAGCACTAGTTGGTTTTCTAAATTTGAGACCCTGTTCTGTTTTGTAATTCAGTTCATGTGTAGTCAAGTTTACATTCCGTGTATTAGTGATATCTTATGATGTTTCTTTTTCTGTGTGACGTAGTTCACGTAGAATCACCGTACCTGCATCCAATCACTATGCCTCTACGGGCATGATGACACAGATTTCATTGCTGAGTGATATTGCATTGTACGTACGTGCCAAAACTTCTTTATCCATTTTTTGCTTTCTGGGATATTTACCTGATACTGTAGACGAGCTTCTTGTGAACACAGCCGTCCCAAATATTGAGGTGGCTGTCTGTTTTTGATTTTAATTTCCGTAAGCTATAGGACCATAAGTGGAAGTGCCATAGGCTGTGTTGCTTTGTTTCTTACGTGTTTCAGGAAACACCATACACTTCTCCAGGGTGGCTGCCGGCAATTTACATCCTGCCAATCAGCATAACAAGGCTCCCTGTTCTCCATATCCTGTCCTACATTTCTGGATTTTACACTTTTTTCAGATGGCCCTTTTGCCCGGGGGGCAGTGAGACTTCATTGTAGTGCAGATTTCTTTTACAGGCTTGCTTGGTTGGCCAAAAAGTGCGTATGCGTTTTTTCCTGAATATATTCAGGAAAAAACGCATACGCCCTTTTTGGCCAAGTGCATCATTGTCGACGTTCTGCCTCTTTTCCTATGCTTTCAGGGCAATTCCAGTCTACCCCCTGCAATCGTTTTCCTGAAATTCTGCCCCGCTTTCAAGTCCCCTTCGCAGGCTTACTTCAATATATTTTTGGAGGATAGCTGTCATTTATAACTCTGCAGGTTTGTGAATTACAGTGCCCCTGAGCTCCTTTCTTCAACTCGCTTTCTTGTGAGCTGGGCACAAAACCGCAGGATTGCTTCAGGCCCTAATCTGTTTCCGGCAGGGCACACTGAGCCTTTGGTTAATTCCTCTTCCTGGTCGGCAATGAGCGTTACATTTGCCCGTGCAGACACCTAGAGCTAGTCTCTCATTGGTTCTCCCTATTCCTGTTCATCTTGAACAGAAATTGCAAGCTGTGCCAAACAGGAGGTTAAAGGCACTGACTCTCCAAGCAGGGAGAGTGTTAGTAAAGCATCTGGAATGGTGAACCCGAGGACCAGGATACGAAAACTGAGATGCATTTTAAATCGTTTCCCAATCACACGGTGGACGATACTCTGGGTTTCCCATGCATGTTTTAGCTGCAGGAAGAATCCCTTGAACCTGGAGATTTGGGACCCATGGAATGGGTACCATGCAGTATGACTTCAAAGGGTCTGTATTTGCTCACCGAAACTCACCAATGCTATCAGCCTGAAGTGTCCAGCCTTATGTCTCAACCAGCTCTGGGTGTAGATGTGGTCAATCCCGGGTGCATCACATGCCCTGAGTGAATTATTTCAGAATTGCTCTCTATTTCACTGTCTTTGTGTTTTGTTTTCGAAATTTATTTTGATAATGGGATTTATCGGATTTTCACTGCTGCGTTTCGGCCGCTGTACACACGCTTGATTCTCTTACGGAGACATATATATCCATGGGTTTTAAGATTCATCCTAGTCAGGTATATTCATAGGCATTGAATATGTGGTGTTGGGTCCATTTCGTTGAGCAAGGAGTAGGTCTTGTCTATTACATATTTGGCTTATGGAAAGTTATCTGTGCTAATTTCAGTCTCTGGTTTTATGCAGCACCCCAAGGCACCTTTTCCCATAAGCAAGCACTAGTTGGTTTTCTAAATTTGAGACCCTGTTCTGTTTTGTAATTCAGTTCATGTGTAGTCAAGTTTACATTCCGTGTATTAGTGATATCTTATGATGTTTCTTTTTCTCTGTGACGTAGTTCACGTAGAATCACCGTACCTGCATCCACTCACTATGCCAGTACGGGCCTGATGACACAGATTTCATTGCTGAGTGATATTGCATTGTACGTACGTGCCACAACTTCTTTATCCATTTTTTGCTTTCTGGGATATTTACCTGATACTGTAGACGAGCTTCTTGTGAACACAGCCGTCCCAAATATTGGGGTGGCTGTCTGTTTTTGATTTTAATTTCCGTAAGCTATAGGACCATAAGTGGAAGTGCCATAGGCTGTGTTGCTTTGTTTCTTACGTGTTTCAGGAAACACCATACACTTCTCCAGGGTGGCTGCTGGCAATTTACATCCTGCCAATCAGCATAACAAGGCTCCCTGTTCTGCATATCCTGTCCTACCTTTCTGGATTTTACACTTTTTTCAGATGGCCCTTTTGCCCGGGGGGCAGTGAGACTTCATTGTAGTGCAGATTTCCTTTACAGGCTTGCTTGGTTGGCCAAAAATGGCGTATGCGTTTTTTCCTGAATATATTCAGGAAAAAACGCATACGCCCTTTTTGGCCAAGTGCATCATTGTCAACGTTCTGCCTCTTTTCCTATGCTTTCAGGGCAATTCCAGTCTACCCCCTGCAATCGTTTTCCTTAAATTCTGCCCTGCTTTCAAGTCCCCTTCGCAGGCTTACTTCAACATATTTTTGGAGGATAGTTGTCATTTATGACTCTGCAGGTTTGTGATTTACAGTGACCCTGAGCTCCTTTCTTCAACTCGCTTTCTTGTGAGCTGGGCACAAAACCGCAGGATTGCTTCAGGCCCTAATCTGTTTCCAGCAGGGCACACTGAGCCTTTGTTTAATTCCTCTTCCTGGTGGGCAATGAGCGTTACATTTGCCCGTGCAGACACCTACAGCTAGTCTCTCATTGGTTCTCCCTATTCCTGTTCATCTTGCACAGAAATAGCAAGCTGTGCCAAACAGGAGGTTAAAGGCACTGACTCTCCAAGCGGGGAGAGTGTTAGTAAAGCATCTGGAATGGTGAACCCGAGGACCAGGATACGAAAACTGAGATGCATTTTAAATTGTTTCCCAATCACACGGTGGACGATACTCTGGGTTTCCCATGCATGTTTTAGCTGGAGGAAGAATGCCTTGAACCTGGAGAGTTGGGACCCATGGAATGTGTACCATGCAGTATGACTTCAAAGGGTCTGCATTTGCTCACCGAGACTCACCAATGCTATCAGCCTGAAGTGTCCAGCCTTATGTCTCAACCAGCTCTGGGTGTAGATGTGGTCAATCCTGGTTGCATCACATGCCCTGAGTGAATTATTTAAGAATTGCTCTCTATTTCACTGTCTTTGTGTTTTGTTTTCGAAATTTATTTTGATAATGGGATTTATCGGATTTTCACTGCTGCGTTTCAGCCGCTGTACACACGCTTGATTCTCTTACGGAGACATATATATCCATGGGTTTTAAGATTCTTCCTAGTCAGGTATATTCCTAGGCGTTGAATATGTGGTGTTGGGTCCATTTCGTTGAGCAAGGAGTAGGTCTTGTCTATTACATATTTGGCTTATGGAAAGTTATCTGTGCTAATTTCAGCCTCTGGTTTTATGCAGCACCCAAAGCCACCTTTCCCCATAAGCAAGCACTAGTTGGTTTTCTAAATTTGAGACCCTGTTCTGTTTTGTAATTCAGTTCATGTGTAGTCAAGTTTACATTCCGTGTATTAGTGATATCTTATGATGTTTCTTTTTCTGTGTGACGTAGTTCACGTAGAATCACCGTACCTGCATCCACTCAGTATGCCGCTACGGGCCTGATGACACAGATTTCATTGCTGAGTGATATTGCATTGTACGTACGTGCCACAACTTCTTTATCCATTTTTTGGTTTCTGGGATATTTACCTGATACGGTAGACGAGCTTCTTGTGAACACAGCCGTCCCAAATATTGGGGTGGCTGTCTGTTTTTGATTTTAATTTCCGTAAGCTATAAAACCATAAGTGGAAGTGCCATAGGCTGTGTTGCTTTGTTTCTTACGTGTTTCAGGAAACACCATACACTTCTCCAGAGTGGCTGCTGGCAATTTACATCCTGCCAATCAGCATAACAAGGCTCCCTGTTCTCCATATCCTGTCCTACCTTTCTGGATTTTACACTTTTTTCAGATGGCCCTTTTGCCTGGGGGGGCAGTGAGATTTCATTGTAGTGCAGATTTCCTTTACAGGCTTGCTTGGTTGGCCAAAAAGGGCGTATGCGTTTTTTCCTGAATATATTCAGGAAAAAACGCATACGCACTTTCTGGCCAAGTGCATCATTGTCGACGTTGTGCCTCTTTTCTTACGCTTTCAGGGCAATTCCAGTCTACCCCCTGCAATCGTTTTCCTGAAATTCTGCCCCGCTTTCAAGTCCCCTTCGCAGGCTTACTTCAATATATTTTTGGAGGATAGCTGTCATTTATAACTCTGCAGGTTTGTGAAGTACAGTGCCCCTGAGCTCCTTTCTTCAACTCGCTTTCTTGTGAGCTGGGCACAAAACCGCAGGATTGCTTCAGGCCCTAATCTGTTTCCAGCAGGGCACACTGAGCCTTTGTTTAATTCCTCTTCCTGGTGGGCAATGAGCGTTACATTTGCCCATGCAGACACCTACAGCTAGTCTCTCATTGGTTCTCCCTATTCCTGTTCATCTTGCACAGAAATGGCAAGCTGTGCCAAACAGGAGTTTAAAGGCACTGACTCTCCAAGCGGGGAGAGTGTTAGTAAAGCATCTGGAATGGTGAACCGGAGGACCAGTATACGAAAACTGAGATGCATTTTAAATCGTTTCCCAATCACACGGTGGACAATACTCTGGGTTTCCCATGCATGTTTTAGCTGGAGGAAGAATGCCTTGAACCTGGAGAGTTGGGACCCATGGAATGGGTACCATGCAGTATGACTTCAAAGGGTCTGCATTTGCTCACCGAAACTCACCAGTGCTATCAGCCAGAAGTGTCCAGCCTTATGTCTAAACCAGCTCTGGGTGTAGATGTGGTCAATCCCGGTTGCATCACATGCCCTGAGTGAATTATTTAAGAATTGCTCTGTATTTCACTGTCTTTGTGTTTTGTTTTCGAAATTTATTTTGATAATGGGATTTATCGGATTTTCACTGCTGCATTTCCGCCGCTGTACACATGCTTGATTCTCTTACGGAGATATATATATCCATTGGTTTTAAGATTATTCCTAGTCAGGTATATTCCTAGGCGTTGAATATGTGGTGTTGTGTCCATTTCGTTGAGCAAGGAGTAGGTCTTGTCTATTACATATTTGGCTTATGGAATGTTATCGGTGCTAATTTCAGTCTCTGCTTTTATGCAGCACCCCAACGCACCTTTCCCCATAAGCAAGCACTAGTTGGTTTTCTAAATTTGAGACCCTGTTCTGTTTTGTAATTCAGTTCATGTGTAGTCAAGTTTACATTCCGTGTATTAGTGATATCTTATGATGTTTCTTTTTCTGTGTGACGTAGTTCTCGTAGAATCACCGTACCTGCATCCACTTACTATGCCGCTACGGGCCTGATGACACAGATTTCATTGCTGAGTGATATTGCATTGCACGTACGTGCCACAACTTCTTTATCCAT
Source organism: Phocoena phocoena (assembly GCF_963924675.1). NCBI lineage: Eukaryota > Metazoa > Chordata > Mammalia > Artiodactyla > Phocoenidae > Phocoena > Phocoena phocoena. Next base: position 2,676,496 of record NW_027077598.1, on the reverse strand, counting down.
TTTTTGCTTTCTGGGATATTTACCTGATACTGTAGACGAGCTTCTTGTGAACACAGCCGTCCCAAATATTGGGGTGGCTGTCTGTTTTTGATTTTAATTTCCGTAAGCTATAGGACCATAAGTGGAAGTGCCATAGGCTGTGTTGCTTTGTTTCTTACGTGTTTCAGGAAACACCATACACTTCTCCAGGGTGGCTGCTGGCAATTTACATCCTGCCAATCAGCATAACAAGGCTCCCTGTTCTCCATATCCTGTCTTAACTTTCTGGATTTTACACTTTTTTCAGATGGCCCTTTTGCCCGGGGGGGCAGTGAGATTTCATTGTAGTGCAGATTTCCTTTACAGGCTTGCTTGGTTGGCCAAAAAGGGCGTATGCGTTTTTTCCTGAATATATTCAGGAAAAAACGCATACGCCCTTTTTGGCCAAGTGCATCATTGTCGACGTTGTGCCTCTTTTCCTATGCTTTCAGGGCAATTCCAGTCTACACCCTGCAATCGTTTTCCTGAAATTCAGCCCCGCTTTCAACTCCCCTTCGCAGACTTACTTCAATATATTTTTGGAGGATAGCTGTCATTTATAACTCTGCAGGTTTGTGAAGTACAGTGCCCCTGAGCTCCTTTCTTCAACTCGCTTTCTTGTGAGCTGGGCACAAAACCGCAGGATTGCTTCAGGCCCTAATCTGTTTCCAGCAGCGCACACTGAGCCTTTGTTTAATTCCTCTTCCTGGTGGGAAATGAGCGTTACATTTGCCCGTGCAGACACCTACAGCTGGTCTCTCATTGGTTCTCCCTATTCCTGTTCATCTTGCACAGAAATGGCAAGCTGTGCCAAACAGGAGGTTAAAGGCACTGACTCTCCAAGCGGGGAGAGTGTTAGTAAAGCATCTGGAATGGTGAACCCGAGGACCAGGATACGAAAACTGAGATGCATTTTAAATCGTTTCCCAATCACACGGTGGACGATACTCTGGGTTTCCCATGCATGTTTTAGCTGGAGGAAGAATGCCTTGAACCTGGAGAGTTGGGACCCATGGAATGTGTACCATGCAGTATGACTTCAAAGGGTCTGCATTTGCTCACCGAGACTCACCAATGCTATCAGCCTGAAGTGTCCAGCCTTATGTCTCAACCAGCTCTGGGTGTAGATGTGGTCAATCCTGGTTGCATCACATGCCCTGAGTGAATTATTTAAGAATTGCTCTCTATTTCACTGTCTTTGTGTTTTGTTTTCGAAATTTATTTTGATAATGGGATTTATCGGATTTTCACTGCTGCGTTTCGGCCGCTGTACACATGCTTGATTCTCTTACGGAGACATATATATCCATGGGTTTTAAGATTCTTCCTAGTCAGGTATATTCCTAGGCGTTGAATATGTGGTGTTGGGTCCATTTCGTTGAGCAAGGAGTAGGTCTTGTCTATTACATATTTGGCTTATGGAAAGTTATCTGTGCTAATTTCAGCCTCTGGTTTTATGCAGCACCCAAAGCCACCTTTCCCCATAAGCAAGCACTAGTTGGTTTTCTAAATTTGAGACCCTGTTCTGTTTTGTAATTCAGTTCATGTGTAGTCAAGTTTACATTCCGTGTATTAGTGATATCTTATGATGTTTCTTTTTCTGTGTGACGTAGTTCACGTAGAATCACCGTACCTGCATCCACTCAGTATGCCGCTACGGGCCTGATGACACAGATTTCATTGCTGAGTGATATTGCATTGTACGTACGTGCCACAACTTCTTTATCCATTTTTTGGTTTCTGGGATATTTACCTGATACGGTAGACGAGCTTCTTGTGAACACAGCCGTCCCAAATATTGGGGTGGCTGTCTGTTTTTGATTTTAATTTCCGTAAGCTATAAAACCATAAGTGGAAGTGCCATAGGCTGTGTTGCTTTGTTTCTTACATGTTTCAGGAAACACCATACACTTCTCCAGAGTGGCTGCTGGCAATTTACATCCTGCCAATCAGCATAACAAGGCTCCCTGTTCTCCATATCCTGTCCTACCTTTCTGGATTTTACACTTTTTTCAGATGGCCCTTTTGCCTGGGGGGGCAGTGAGATTTCATTGTAGTGCAGATTTCCTTTACAGGCTTGCTTGGTTGGCCAAAAAGGGCGTATGCGTTTTTTACTGAATATATTCAGGAAAAAACGCATACGCACTTTCTGGCCAAGTGCATCATTGTCGACGTTGTGCCTCTTTTCTTATGCTTTCAGGGCAATTCCAGTCTACCCCCTGCAATCGTTTTCCTGAAATTCTGCCCCGCTTTCAAGTCCCCTTCGCAGGCTTACTTCAATATATTTTTGGAGGATAGCTGTCATTTATAACTCTGCAGGTTTGTGAAGTACAGTGCCCCTGAGCTCCTTTCTTCAACTCGCTTTCTTGTGAGCTGGGCACAAAACCGCAGGATTGCTTCAGGCCCTAATCTGTTTCCAGCAGGGCACACTGAGCCTTTGTTTAATTCCTCTTCCTGGTGGGCAATGAGCGTTACATTTGCCCATGCAGACACCTACAGCTAGTCTCTCATTGGTTCTCCCTATTCCTGTTCATCTTGCACAGAAATGGCAAGCTGTGCCAAACAGGAGGTTAAAGGCACTGACTCTCCAAGCGGGGAGAGTGTTAGTAAAGCATCTGGAATGGTGAACCGGAGGACCAGTATACGAAAACTGAGATGCATTTTAAATCGTTTCCCAATCACACGGTGGACAATACTCTGGGTTTCCCATGCATGTTTTAGCTGGAGGAAGAATGCCTTGAACCTGGAGAGTTGGGACCCATGGAATGGGTACCATGCAGTATGACTTCAAAGGGTCTGCATTTGCTCACCGAAACTCACCAGTGCTATCAGCCAGAAGTGTCCAGCCTTATGTCTAAACCAGCTCTGGGTGTAGATGTGGTCAATCCCGGTTGCATCACATGCCCTGAGTGAATTATTTAAGAATTGCTCTGTATTTCACTGTCTTTGTGTTTTGTTTTCGAAATTTATTTTGATAATGGGATTTATCGGATTTTCACTGCTGCATTTCCGCCGCTGTACACATGCTTGATTCTCTTACGGAGATATATATATCCATTGGTTTTAAGATTCTTCCTAGTCAGGTATATTCCTAGGCGTTGAATATGTGGTGTTGTGTCCATTTCGTTGAGCAAGGAGTAGGTCTTGTCTATTACATATTTGGCTTATGGAATGTTATCTGTGCTAATTTCAGTCTCTGGTTTTATGCAGCACCCCAACGCACCTTTCCCCATAAGCAAGCACTAGTTGGTTTTCTAAATTTGAGACCCTGTTCTGTTTTGTAATTCAGTTCATGTGTAGTCAAGTTTACATTCCGTGTATTAGTGATATCTTATGATGTTTCTTTTTCTGTGTGACGTAGTTCTCGTAGAATCACCGTACCTGCATCCACTTACTATGCCGCTACGGGCCTGATGACACAGATTTCATTGCTGAGTGATATTGCATTGCACGTACGTGCCACAACTTCTTTATCCATTTTTTGCTTTCTGGGATATTTACCTGATACTGTAGACGAGCTTCTTGTGAACACAGCCGTCCCAAATATTGGGGTGGCTGTCTGTTTTTGATTTTAATTTCCGTAAGCTATAGGACCATAAGTGGAAGTGCCATAGGCTGTGTTGCTTTGTTTCTTACGTGTTTCAGGAAACACCATACACTTCTCCAGGGTGGCTGCTGGCAATTTACATCCTGCCAATCAGCATAAAAAGGCTCCCTGTTCTCCATATCCTGTCTTACCTTTCTGGATTTTACACTTTTTTCAGATGGCCCTTTTGCCCGGGGGGGCAGTGAGATTTCATTGTAGTGCAGATTTCCTTTACAGGCTTGCTTGGTTGGCCAAAAAGGGCGTATGCGTTTTTTCCTGAATATATTCAGGAAAAAACGCATACGCCCTTTTTGGCCAAGTGCATCATTGTCGACGTTGTGCCTCTTTTCCTATGCTTTCAGGGCAATTCCAGTCTACCCCCTGCAATCGTTTTCCTGAAATTCAGCCCCGCTTTCAACTCCCCTTCGCAGACTTACTTCAATATATTTTTGGAGGATAGCTGTCATTTATAACTCTGCAGGTTTGTGAAGTACACTGCCCCTGAGCTCCTTTCTTCAACTCGCTTTCTTGTGAGCTGGGCACAAAACCGCAGGATTGCTTCAGGCCCTAATCTGTTTCCAGCAGCGCACACTGAGCCTTTGTTTAATTCCTCTTCCTGGTGGGCAATGAGCGTTACATTTGCCCGTGCAGACACCTACAGCTAGTCTCTCATTGGTTCTCCCTATTCCTGTTCATCTTGCACAGAAATGGCAAGCTGTGCCAAACAGGAGGTTAAAGGCACTGACTCTCCAAGCGGGGAGAGTGTTAGTAAAGCATCTGGAATGGTGAACCCGAGGACCAGGATACGAAAACTGAGATGCATTTTAAATCGTTTCCCAATCACACGGTGGACGATACTCTGGGTTTCCCATGCATGTTTTAGCTGGAGGAAGAATGCCTTGAACCTGGAGAGTTGGGACCCATGGAATGGGTACCATGCAGTATGACTTCAAAGGGTCTGCATTTGCTCACCGAAACTCACCAGTGCTATCAGCCTGAAGTGTCCAGCCTTATGTCTCAACCAGCTCTGGGTGTAGATGTGGTCAATCCCGGTTGCATCACATGCCCTGAATGAATTATTTAAGAATTGCTCATTATTTCACTGTCTTTGTGTTTTGTTTTCGAAATTTATTTTGATAATGGGATTCATCGGATTTTCACTGCTGCATTTCCGCCGCTGTACACACGCTTGATTCTCTTACGGAGACATATATATCCATGGGTTTTAAGGTTCTTCCTAGTCAGGTATATTCCTAGGCGTTGAATATGTGGTGTTGAGTCCATTTCGTTGAGCAAGGAGTAGGTCTTGTCTATTACATATTTGGCTTATGGAATGTTATCGGTGCTAATTTCAGTCTCTGCTTTTATGCAGCACCCCAACGCACCTTTCCCCATAAGCAAGCACTAGTTGGTTTTCTAAATTTGAGACCCTGTTCTGTTTTGTAATTCAGTTCATGTGTAGTCAAGTTTACATTCCGTGTATTAGTGATATCTTATGATGTTTCTTTTTCTGTGTGACGTAGTTCTCGTAGAATCACCGTACCTGCATCCACTTACTATGCCGCTACGGGCCTGATGACACAGATTTCATTGCTGAGTGATATTGCATTGCACGTACGTGCCACAACTTCTTTATCCATTTTTTGCTTTCTGGGATATTTACCTGATACTGTAGACGAGCTTCTTGTGAACACAGCCGTCCCAAATATTGGGGTGGCTGTCTGTTTTTGATTTTAATTTCCGTAAGCTATAGGACCATAAGTGGAAGTGCCATAGGCTGTGTTGCTTTGTTTCTTACGTGTTTCAGGAAACACCATACACTTCTCCAGGGTGGCTGCTGGCAATTTACATCCTGCCAATCAGCATAACAAGGCTCCCTGTTCTCCATATCCTGTCTTACCTTTCTGGATTTTACACTTTTTTCAGATGGCCCTTTTGCCCGGGGGGGCAGTGAGATTTCATTGTAGTGCAGATTTCCTTTACAGGCTTGCTTGGTTGGCCAAAAAGGGCGTATGCGTTTTTTCCTGAATATATTCAGGAAAAAACGCATACGCCCTTTTTGGCCAAGTGCATCATTGTCGACGTTGTGCCTCTTTTCCTATGCTTTCAGGGCAATTCCAGTCTACCCCCTGCAATCGTTTTCCTGAAATTCAGCCCCGCTTTCAACTCCCCTTCGCAGACTTACTTCAATATATTTTTGGAGGATAGCTGTCATTTATAACTCTGCAGGTTTGTGAAGTACAGTGCCCCTGAGCTCCTTTCTTCAACTCGCTTTCTTGTGAGCTGGGCACAAAACCGCAGGATTGCTTCAGGCCCTAATCTGTTTCCAGCAGCGCACACTGAGCCTTTGTTTAATTCCTCTTCCTGGTGGGCAATGAGCGTTACATTTGCCCGTGCAGACACCTACAGCTAGTCTCTCATTGGTTCTCCCTATTCCTGTTCATCTTGCACAGAAATGGCAAGCTGTGCCAAACAGGAGGTTAAAGGCACTGACTCTCCAAGCGGGGAGAGTGTTAGTAAAGCATCTGGAATGGTGAACCCGAGGACCAGGATACGAAAAATGAGATGCATTTTAAATCGTTTCCCAATCACACGGTGGACGATACTCTGGGTTTCCCATGCATGTTTTAGCTGGAGGAAGAATGCCTTGAACCTGGAGAGTTGGGACCCATGGAATGGGTACCATGCAGTATGACTTCAAAGGGTCTGCATTTGCTCACCGAAACTCACCAGTGCTATCAGCCTGAAGTGTCCAGCCTTATGTCTCAACCAGCTCTGGGTGTAGATGTGGTCAATCCCGGTTGCATCACATGCCCTGAGTGAATTATTTAAGAATTGCTCTCTATTTCACTGTCTTTGTGTTTTGTTTTCTAAATTTATTTTGATAATGGGATATATCGGATTTTCACTGCTGCATTTCCGCCGCTGTACACACGCTTGATTCTCTTACGGAGACATATATATCCATGGGTTTTAAGGTTCTTCCTAGTCAGGTATATTCCTAGGCGTTGAATATGTGGTGTTGAGTCCATTTCGTTGAGCAAGGAGTAGGTCTTGTCTATTACATATTTGGCTTATGGAATGTTATCTGTGCTAATTTCAGTCTCTGATTTTATGCAGCACCCCAACGCACCTTTCCCCATAAGCAAGCACTAGTTGGTTTTCTAAATTTGAGACCCTGTTCGGTTTGTAATTCAGTTCATGTGTAGTCAAGTTTACATTCCGTGTATTAGTGATATCTTATGATGTTTCTTTTTCTGTGTGACGTAGTTCACGTAGAATCACCGTACCTGCATCCACTTACTATGCCGCTACGGGCCTGATGACACAGATTTCATTGCTGAGTGATATTGCATTGCACGTACGTGCCACAACTTCTTTATCCATTTTTTGCTTTCTGGGATATTTACCTGATACTGTAGACGAGCTTCTTGTGAATACAGCCGTCCCAAATATTGGGGTGGCTGTCTGTTTTTGATTTTAATTTCCGTAAGCTATAGGACCATAAGTGGAAGTGCCATAGGCTGTGTTGCTTTGTTTCTTACGTGTTTCAGGAAACACCATACACTTCTCCAGGGTGGCTGCTGGCAATTTACATCCTGCCAATCAGCATAACAAGGCTCCCTGTTCTCCATATCCTTTTCTACCTTTCTGGATTTTACACTTTTTTCAGATGGCCCTTTTGCCCGGGGGGGCAGTGAGATTTCATTGTAGGGCAGATTTCCTTTACAGGCTTGCTTGGTTGGCCAAAAAGGGCGTATGCGTTTTTTCCTGAATATATTCAGGATAAAACGCATACGCCCTTTTTGGCCAAGTGCATCATTGTCGACGTTGTGCCTCTTTTCCTATGCTTTCAGGGCAATTCCAGTCTACCCCCTGCAATCGTTTTCCTGAAATTCAGCCCCGCTTTCAAGTCCCCTTCGCAGGCTTACTTCAATATATTTTTGGAGGATAGCTGACATTTATAACTCTGCAGGTTTGTGAATTACAGTGCCCCTGAGCTCCTTTCTTCAACTCGCTTTCTTGTGAGCTGGGCACAAAACCGCAGGATTGCTTAAGGCCCTAATCTGTTTCCAGCAGGGCACACTGAGCCTTTGTTTAATTCCTCTTCCTGGTGGGCAATGAGAGTTACATATGCCCGTGCAGACACCTACAGCTAGTCTCTCATTGGTTCTCCCTATTCCTGTCCATCTTTCACAGAAATTGCAAGCTGTGCGAAACAGGAGGTTAAAGGCACTGACTCTCCAAGCGGGGAGAGTGATAGTAAAGCATCTGGAATGGTGAACCCGAGGACCAGGATACGAAAACTGAGATGCATTTTAAATCGTTTCCCAATCACACGGTGGACGATACTCAGGGTTTTCCATGCATGTTTTAGCTGGAGGAAGAATCCCTTGAACCTGGAGAGTTGGGACCCATGGAATGGGTACCATGCAGTATGACTTCAAAGGGTCTGCATTTGCTCACCGAAACTCACCAATGCTAGCAGCCTGAAGTGTCCAGCCTTATGTGTCAACCAGCTCTGGGTGTAGATGTGGTCCATCCCGGTTGCATCACATGCCCTGAGTGAATTATTTAAGAATTGCTCTCTATTTCACTGTCTTTGTGTTTTGTTTTCGAAATTTATTTTGATAATGGGATTTATCAGATTTTCACTGCTGCGTTTCGGCCGCTGTACCCACGCTTGATTCTCTTACAGAGACATATATATCCATGGGTTTTAAGATTCTTCCTAGTCAGGTATATTCCTAGGCGTTGAATATGTTTTGTTGAGTCCATTTCGTTGAGCAAGGAGTAGGTCTTGTCTATTACATATTTGGCTTATGGAATGTTATCTGTGCTAATTTCAGTGTCTGGTTTTATGCAGCACCCCATGGCACCTTTCCCCATAAGCAAGCACTAGTTGATTTTCTAAATTTGAGACCCTGTTCTGTTTTGTAATTCAGTTCATGTGTAGTCAAGTTTACATTCCGTGTATTAGTGATATCTTATGATGTTTCTATTTCTGTGTGATGTAGTTCACGTAGAAACACCGTACCTGCATCCACTCACTATGCCGCTACGGGCCTGATGACACAGATTTCATTGCTGAGTGATATTGCATTGTACGTACGTGCCACAACTTCTTTATCCATTTTTTACTTTCTGGGATATTTACCTGATACTGTAGATGAGCTTCTTGTGAACACAGCCGTCCCAAATATTGGGGTGGCTGTCTGTTTTTGATTTTAATTTCCGTAAGCTATAGGACCATAAGTGGAAGTGCCATACGCTGTGTTGCTTTGTTTCTTACGTGTTTCAGGAAACACCATACATTTCTCCAGGGTGGCTGCCGGCAATTTACATCCTGCCAATCAGCATAACAAGGCTCCCTGTTCTCCATATCCTGTCCTACATTTCTGGATTTTACACTTTTTTCAGATTGCCCTTTTGCCCGGGGGGCAGTGAGACTTCATTGTAGTGCAGATTTCTTTACAGGCTTGCTTGGTTGGCCAAAAAGGGCGTATGCGTGTTTTCCTGAATATATTCAGGAAAAGACGCATACGCCCTTTTTGGCCAAGTGCATCATTGTCGACGTTCTGCCTCTTTTCCTATGCTTTCAGGGCAATTCCAGTCTACCCCCTGCAATCGTTTTCCTGAAATTCTGCCCCGCTTTCAAGTCCCCTTCGCAGGCTTACTTCAATATATTTTTGGAGGATAGCTGTCATTTATAACTCTGCAGGTTTGTGAATTACAGTGCCCCTGAGCTCCTTTCTTCAACTCGCTTTCTTGTGAGCTGGGCACAAAACCGCAGGATTGCTTCAGGCCGTAATCTGTTTCCAGCAGGGCACACTGAGCCTTTGGTTAATTCCTCTTCCTGGTGGGCAATGAGCATTACATTTGCCCGTGCAGACACCTACAGCTAGTCTCTCACTGGTTCTCCCTATTCCTGTTCATCTTGCACAGAAATTGCAAGCTGTGCCAAACAGGAGGTTAAAGGCACTGACTCTCCAAGCAGGGAGAGTGTTAGTAAAGCATCTGGAATGGTGAACCCGAGGACCGGGATACGAAAACTGAGATGAATTTTAAATCGTTTCCCAATCACACGGTGGACCATACTGTGGGTTTCCCATGCATGTTTTAGCTGGAGGAAGAATCCCTTGAACCTGAAGAGTTGGGACCCATGGAATAGGTACCATGCAGTATGACTTCAAAGGGTCTGCATTTTCTCACCGAAACTCACCAATGCTATCAGCCTGAAGTGTCCAGCCTTATGTCTCAACCAGCTCTGTGTGTAGATGTGGTCCATCCCGGTTGCATCACATGCGCTGAGTGAATTATTTAAGAATTGCTCTCTATTTCACTGTCTTTGTGTTTTGTTTTCGAAATTTATTTTGATAATGGGATTTATCGGATTTTCACTGCTGCGTTTCGGCCGCTGTACACACGTTTGATTCTCTTACGGAGACATATATATCCATGGGTTTTAAGATTCTTCCTAGTCAGGTATATTCCTAGGCGTTGAATATGTGGTGTTGGGTCCATTTCGTTGAGCAAGGAATAGGTCTTGTCTAAAACATATTTGTCTTATGGAATGTTATCTGTACTAATTTCAGTCTCTGGTTTTATGCAGCACCCCAAGGCACCTTTCCCCATAAGCAAGCACTAGTTGGTTTTCTAAATTTGAGACCCTGCTCTGTTTTGTAATTCAGTTCATGTGTAGTCAAGTTTACATTCCGTGTATTAGTAATATCTTATGATGTTTCTTTTTCTGTGTGACGTAGTTCACGTAGAATCACCGTACCTGCATCCTCTCACTATGCCGCTACGGGCCTGATGACACAGATTTCATTGCTGAGTGATATTGCATTGTACGTACGTGCCACAACTTCTTTATCCATTTTTTGCTTTCTGGGATATTTACCTGATACTGTAGACGAGCTTCTTGTGAACACAGCCGTCCCAAATATTGGGGTGGCTGTCTGTTTTTGATTTTAATTTCCGTAAGCTATAGGACCATAAGTGGAAGTGCCATAGGCTGTGTTGCTTTGTTTCTTACGTGTTTCAGGAAACACCATACACTTCTCCAGGGTGGCTGCTGGCAATTTACATCCTGCCAATCAGCATAACAAGGCTCCCTGTTCTCCATATCCTGTCCTACCTTTCTGGATTTTACACTTTTTTTTCAGATGGCCCTTTTGCCCGGGGGACAGTGAGACTTCATTGTAGTGCAGATTTCCTTTACAGGCTTGCTTGGTTGGCCAAAAAGGGCGTATGCGTTTTTTCCTGAATATATTCAGGAAAAAACGCAGACGCCCTTTTTGGCCAAGTGCATCATTGTCGAAGTTCTGCCTCTTTTCCTATGCTTTCAGGGCAATTCCAGTCTACCCCCTGCAATTGTTTTCCTGAAATTCTGCCCCGCTTTCAAGTCCCCTTCGCAGGCTTACTTCAATATATTTTTGGAGGATAGCTGTCATTTATAACTCTGCAGGTTTGTGAAGTACAGTGCCCCTGAGCTCCTTTCTTCAACTCGCTTTCTTGTGAGCTGGGCACAAGACCACAGGATTGCTTCAGGCCCTAATCTGTTTCCGGCAGGGCATGCTGAGCCTTTGGTTAATTCCTCTTCCTGGTGGGAAATGAGCGTTACGTTTGCCCGTGCAGACACCTACAGCTAGTCTCTCATTGGTTCTCCCTATTCCTGTTCATCTTGCACAGAAATTGCAAGCTGTGCCAAACAGGAGGTTAAAGGCACTGACTCTCCAAGCAGGGAGAGTGTTAATAAAGCATCTGGAATGGTGAACCCGAGGACCAGGATACGAAAACTGAGATGCATTTTAAATCGTTTCCCAATCACACGGTGGACCATACTGTGGGTTTCCCATGCATAATTTAGCTGGAGGAAGAATCCCTTGAACCTGAAGAGTTGGGACCCATGGAATAGGTACCATGCAGTATGACTTCAAAGGGTCTGCATTTGCTCACCGAAACTCACCAATGCTATCAGCCTGAAGTGTCCAGCCTTATGTGTCAACAAGCTCTGGGTGTAGATGTGGTCCATCCCGGTTGCATCACATGCCCTGAGTGAATTATTTAAGAATTGCTCTCTATTTCACTGTCTTTGTGTTTTGTTTTCGAAATTTATTTTGATAATGGGATTTATCGGATTTTCACTGCTGCATTTCGGCCGCTGTACACACGCTTGATTCTCTTACGGAGACATATATATCCATGGGTTTTAAGATTCTTCCTAGTCAGGTATATTCCTAGGCGTTGAATATGTGGTGTTGAGTCCATTTCGTTGAGCAAGGAGTAGGTCTTGTCTATTACATATTTGGCTTATGGAATGTTATCTGTGCTAATTTCAGTCTCTGGTTTTATGCAGCACCCCATGGCACCATTCCCCATAAGCAAGCACTAGTTGGTTTTCTAAATTTGAGACCCTGTTCTGTTTTGTAATCCAGTTCATGTGTAGTCAAGTTTACATTCCGTGTATTAGTGATATCTTATGATGTTTCTTTTTCTGTGTGACGTAGTTCACGTAGAATCACCGTACCTGCATCCACTCACTATGCCGCTACGGGCCTGATGACACAGATTTCATTGCTGAGTGATACTGCAATGCACGTACGTGCCACAACTTCTTTATCCATTTTTTGCTTTCTGGGATATTTACCTGGTACTGTAGACGAGCTTCTTGGGAACACAGCCGTCCCAAACTTTGGGGTGGCTCTCTGTTTTTGATTTTAATTTCCCTAAGGTATAGGACCAGAAGTGCAATTGCCATAGGCTGTGTTGCTTTATTTCTTACGTGTTTCAGGAAACACCATACACTTCTCCAGGGTGGCTGTTGGCAATTTACATCCTGCCAATCAGCATAACAAGGCTCCCTGTTCTCCATATCCTGTCCTATCTTTCTGGATTTTACACTTTTTTCAGATGGCCCTTTTGCCCGGGGGGCAGTGAGACTTCATTGTAGTGCAGATTTCTTTACAGGCTTGCTTGGTTGGCCAAAAAGGGCGTATGCGTTTTTCCCTGAATATATTCAGGAAAAAACGCATACGCCCTTTTTGGCCAAGTGCATCATTGTCGACGTTGTGCCTCTTTTCCTATGCTTTCAGGGCAATTCCAGTCTACCCGCTGCAATCGTTTTCCTGAAATTCTGCCCCGCTTTCAAGTCCCCTTCGCAGGCTTACTTCAATATATTTTTGGAGGAGAGCTGTCATTTATAACTCTGCAGGTTTGTGAATTACAGTGCCCCTGAGCTCCTTTCTTCAACTCGCTTTCTTGTGAGCTGGACAAAAAACCAAAGGATTGCTTCAGGCCCTAACCTGTTTTCAGCAGGGCACGCTGAGCCTTTGTTTAATTCCTCTTCCTGGTGGGCAATGAGCGTTACATTTGCCCGTGCAGACACCTACAGCTAGTCTCTCATTGTTTCTCCCTGTTCCTGTTCATCTTGCACAGAAATGGCAAGCTGTGTCAAACAGGAGGTTAAAGGCACTGACTCTCCAAGCATGGAGAGTGTTAGTAAAGCATCTGGAATGGTGAACCCGAGGACCAGGATACGAAAACTGAGATGCATTTTAAATCGTTCCCCAATCACACGGTGGACAATACTCTTGGTTTCCCATGCATGTTTTAGCTGGAGGAAGAATCCCTTGAACCTGGAGAGTTGGGACCCATGGAATGGGTACCATGCAGTATGACTTCAAAGGGTCTGCATTTGCTCACCGAAACTCACCAATGCTATGTGCCTGAAGTGTCCAGCCTTATGTCTCAACCAGCTCTGGGTGTAGATGTGGTCAATCCCGGTTGCATCACATGCCCTGAGTGAATTATTTAAGAATTGCTCTCTATTTCACTGTCTTTGTGTTTTGTTTTCGAAATTTATTTTGATAATAGGATTTATCGGATTTTTACTGCTGCGTTTCGGCCGCTGTACACACGCTTGATTCTCTTACGGAGACATATATATCCATGGGTTTTAAGATTCTTCCTAGTCAGGTATATTCCTAGGCGTTGAATATGTGGTGTTGGGTCCATTTCGTTGAGCAAGGAGTAGGTCTTGTCTATTACATATTTGGCTTATGGAAAGTTATCTGTGCTAATTTCAGTCTCTGGTTTTATGCAGCACCCCAAGGCACCTTTCCCCATAAGCAAGCACTAGTTGGTTTTCTAAATTTGAGACCCTGTTCTGTTTTGTAATTCAGTTCATGTGTAGTCAAGTTTACATTCCGTGTATTAGTGATATCTTATGATGTTTCTTTTTCTGTGTGACGTAGTTCACGTAGAATCACCGTACCTGCATCCACTCACTATGCCGCTACGGGCCTGATGACACAGATTTCATTGCTGAGTGATATTGCATTGTACGTACGTGCCACAACTTCTTTATCCATTTTTTGCTTTCTGGGATATTTACCTGATACTGTAGACGAGCTTCTTGTGAACACAGCCGTCCCAAATATTGGGGTGGCTGTCTGTTTTTGATTTTAATTTCCGTAAGCTATAGGACCATACGTGGAAGTGCCATAGGCTGTGTTGCTTTGTTTCTTACGTGTTTCAGGAAACACCATACACTTCTCCAGGGTGGCTGCTGTCAATTTACATTCTGCCAATCAGCATAACAAGGCTCCCTGTTCTGCATATCCTGTCCTACCTTTCTGGATTTTACACTTTTTTCAGATGGCCCTTTTGCCCAGGGGGCAGTGAGACTTCATTGTAGTGCAGATTTCCTTTACAGGCTTGCTTGGTTGGCCAAAAAGTGCGTATGCGTTTTTTCCTGAATATATTCAGGAAAAAACGCATACGCCCTTTTTGGCCAAGTGCATCATTGTCAACGTTCTGCCTCTTTTCCTATGCTTTCAGGGCAATTCCAGTCTACCCCCTGCAATCGTTTTCCTTAAATTCTGCCCCGCTTTCAAGTCCCCTTCGCAGGCTTACTTCAACATATTTTTGGAGGATAGTTGTCATTTATGACTCTGCAGGTTTGTGATTTACAGTGACCCTGAGCTCCTTTCTTCAACTCGCTTTCTTGTGAGCTGGGCACAAAACCGCAGGATTGCTTCAGGCCCTAATCTGTTTCCAGCAGGGCACACTGAGCCTTTGTTTAATTCCTCTTCCTGGTGGGAAATGAGCGTTACATTTGCCCGTGCAGACACCTACAGCTAGTCTCTCATTGGTTCTCCCTATTCCTGTTCATCTTGCACAGAAATAGCAAGCTGTGCCAAACAGGAGGTTAAAGGCACTGACTCTCCAAGCGGGGAGAGTGTTAGTAAAGCATCTGGAATGGTGAACCCGAGGACCAGGATACGAAAACTGAGATGCATTTTAAATTGTTTCCCAATCACACGGTGGACGATACTCTGGGTTTCCCATGCATGTTTTAGCTGGAGGAAGAATGCCTTGAACCTGGAGAGTTGGGACCCATGGAATGTGTACCATGCAGTATGACTTCAAAGGGTCTGCATTTGCTCACCGAGACTCACCAATGCTATCAGCCTGAAGTGTCCAGCCTTATGTCTCAACCAGCTCTGGGTGTAGATGTGGTCAATCCTGGTTGCATCACATGCCCTGAGTGAATTATTTAAGAATTGCTCTCTATTTCACTGTCTTTGTGTTTTGTTTTCGAAATTTATTTTGATAATTGGATTTATCGGATTTTCACTGCTGCGTTTCGGCCGCTGTACACACGCTTGATTCTCTTACGGAGACATATATATCCATGGGTTTTAAGATTCTTCCTAGTCAGGTATATTCCTAGGCGTTGAATATGTGGTGTTGGGTCCATTTCGTTGAGCAAGGAGTAGGTCTTGTCTATTACATATTTGGCTTATGGAATGTTATCTGTGCTAATTTCAGCCTCTGGTTTTATGCAGCACCCCATGGCACCATTCCCCATAAGCAAGCACTAGTTGGTTTTCTAAATTTGAGACCCTGTTCTGTTTTGTAATCCAGTTCATGTGTAGTCAAGTTTACATTCCGTGTATTAGTGATATCTTATGATGTTTCTTTTTCTGTGTGACGTAGTTCACGTAGAATCACCGTACCTGCATCCACTCACTATGCCGCTACGGGCCTGATGACACAGATTTCATTGCTGAGTGATACTGCAATGCACGTACGTGCCACAACTTCTTTATCCATTTTTTGCTTTCTGGGATATTTACCTGGTACTGTAGACGAGCTTCTTGGGAACACAGCCGTCCCAAACTTTGGGGTGGCTCTCTGTTTTTGATTTTAATTTCCCTAAGGTATAGGACCAGAAGTGCAATTGCCATAGGCTGTGTTGCTTTATTTCTTACGTGTTTCAGGAAACACCATACACTTCTCCAGGGTGGCTGTTGGCAATTTACATCCTGCCAATCAGCATAACAAGGCTCCCTGTTCTCCATATCCTGTCCTATCTTTCTGGATTTTACACTTTTTTCAGATGGCCCTTTTGCCCGGGGGGCAGTGAGACTTCATTGTAGTGCAGATTTCTTTACAGGCTTGCTTGGTTGGCCAAAAAGGGCGTATGCGTTTTTCCCTGAATATATTCAGGAAAAAACGCATACGCCCTTTTTGGCCAAGTGCATCATTGTCGACGTTCTGCCTCTTTTCCTATGCTTTCAGGGCAATTCCAGTCTACCCGCTGCAATCGTTTTCCTGAAATTCTGCCCCGCTTTCAAGTCCCCTTCGCAGGCTTACTTCAATATATTTTTGGAGGAGAGCTGTCATTTATAACTCTGCATGTTTGTGAATTACAGTGCCCCTGAGCTCCTTTCTTCAACTCGCTTTCTTGTGAGCTGGACAAAAAACCAAAGGATTGCTTCAGGCCCTAACCTGTTTTCAGCAGGGCACGCTGAGCCTTTGTTTAATTCCTCTTCCTGGTGGGCAATGAGCGTTACATTTGCCCGTGCAGACACCTACAGCTAGTCTCTCATTGTTTCTCCCTGTTCCTGTTCATCTTGCACAGAAATGGCAAGCTGTGTCAAACAGGAGGTTAAAGGCACTGACTCTCCAAGCATGGAGAGTGTTAGTAAAGCATCTGGAATGGTGAACCCGAGGACCAGGATACGAAAACTGAGATGCATTTTAAATCGTTCCCCAATCACACGGTGGATGATACTCTGGGTTACCCATGCATGTTTTAGCTGGAGGAAGAATCCCTTGAACCTGGAGAGTTGGGACCCATGGAATGGGTACCATGCAGTATGACTTCAAAGGGTCTGCATTTGCTCACCGAAACTCACCAATGCTATCGGCCTGAAGTGTCCAGCCTTATGTCTCAACCAGCTCTGGGTGTAGATGTGGTCAATCCCGGTTGCATCACATGCCCTGAGTGAATTATTTAAGAATTGCTCTCTATTTCACTGTCTTTGTGTTTTGTTTTCGAAATTTATTATGATAATGGGATTTATCGGATTTTCACTGCTGCGTTTCGGCCACTATACACACGCTTGATTCTCTTACGGAGACATATATATCCATGGGTTTTAAGATTCTTCCTAGTCAGGTATATTCCTAGGCGTTGAATATGTGGTGTTGAGTCCATTTCGTTGAGCAAGGCGTAGGTCTTGTCTATTACATATTTGGCTTATGGAATGTTATCTGTGCTAATTTCAGTCTCTGGTTTTATGAAGCACCCCAACGCACCTTTCCCCATAAGCAAGCACTAGTTGGTTTTCTAAATTTGAGACCCTGTTCTGTTTTGTAATTCAGTTCATGTGTAGTCAAGTTTACATTCCGTGTATTAGTGATATCTTATGATGTTTCTTTTTCTGTGTGACGTAGTTCACGTAGAATCACCGTACCTGCATCCACTCACTATGCCGCTACGGGCCTGATGACACAGATTTCATTGCTGAGTGATATTGCATTGTACGTACGTGCCACAACTTCTTTATCCATTTTTTGCTTTCTGGGATATTTACCTGATAATGTATACGAGCTTCTTGTGAACACAGCCGTCCCAAATATTGGGGTGGCTGTCTGTTTTTGATTTTAATTTCCGTAAGCTATAAAACCATAAGTGGAAGTGCCATAGGCTGTGTTGCTTTGTTTCTTACGTGTTTCATGAAACACCATACACTTCTCCAGAGTGGCTGCTGGCAATTTACATCCTGCCAATCAGCATAACAAGGCTCCCTGTTCTCCATATCCTGTGCTACCTTTCTGGATTTTACACATTTTTCAGATGGCCCTTTTGCCCGGGGGGGCAGTGAGATTTCATTGTAGTGCAGATTTCCTTTACAGGCTTGCTTGGTTGTCCAAAAAGTGCGTATGCGTTTTTTCCTGAATATATTCAGGAAAAAACGCATACGCCCTTTTTGGCCAAGTTCATCATTGTCGACGTTGTGCCTCTTTTCCGATGCTTTCAGGGCAATTCCAGTCTACCCCCTGCAATCGTTTTCCTGAAATTCAGCCCCGCTTTCAAGTCCCCTTCGCAGGCTTACTTCAATATATTTTTGGAGGATAGCTGTCATTTATAACTCTGCAGGTTTGTGAAGTACAGTGCCCCTGAGCTCCTTTCTTCAACTCGCTTTCTTGTGAGCTGGGCACAAAACCGCAGGATTGCTTCAGGCCCTAATCTGTTTCCAGCAGGGCACACTGAGCCTTTGTTTAATTCCTCTTCCTGGTGGGCAATGAGCGTTACATTTGCCCGTGCAGACACCTACAGCTAGTGTCTCATTGGTTCTCCCTATTCCTGTTCATCTTGCACAGAAATGGCAAGCTGTGCCGGACAGGAGATTAAAGGCACTGACTCTCCAAGCGGGGAGAGTGTTAGTAAAGCATCTGGAATGGTGAACCCGAGGACCAGGATACGAAAACTGAGATGCATTTTAAATCGTTTCCCAATCACACGGTGGACGATACTCTGGGTTTCCCATGCATGTTTTAGCTGGAGGAAGAATGCCTTGAACCTGGAGAGTTGGGACCCATGGAATGGGTACCATGCAGTATGACTTCAAAGGGTCTGCATTTGCTCACCAAAACTCACCAATGCTATCAGCCAGAAGTGTCCAGCCTTATGTCTCAACCAGCTCTGGGTGTAGATGTGGTCAATCCCGGTTGCATCACATGTTCTGAGTGAATTATTTAAGAATTGCTCTCTATTTCACTGTCTTTGTGTTTTGTTTTCGAAATTTATTTTGATAATGGGATTTATCGGATTTTCACTGCTGCGTTTCGGCCGCTCTACACACGCTTGATTCTCTTACGGAGACATATATATCCATGGGTTTTAAGATTCTTCCTAGTCAGGTATATTCCTAGGCGTTGAATATGTGGTGTTGGGTCCATTTCGTTGAGCAAGGAGTAGGTCTTGCCTATTACATATTTGGCCTATGGAAAGTTATCTGTGCTAATTTCAGTCTCTGGTTTTATGCAGCACCACAAGGCACCTTTCCCCATAAGCAAGCACTAGTTGGTTTTCTAAATTTGAGACCCTGTTCTGTTTTGTAATTCAGTTCATGTGTAGTCAAGTTTACATTCCGTGTATTAGTTATATCTTATGATGTTTCTTTTTCTGTGTGACGTAGTTCACGTAGAATCACCGTACCTGCATCCACTCACTATGCCGCTACGGGCCTGATGACACAGATTTCATTGCTGAGTGATATTGCATTGTACGTACGTGCCACAACTACTTTATCTATTTTTTGCTTTCTGGGATATTTACCTGATACTGTAGACGAGCTTCTTGTGAACACAGCCATCCCAAATATTGCGGTGGCTGTCTGTTTTTGATTTTAATTTCCGTAAGCTATAGGACCATAAGTGGAAGTGCCATAGGCTGTGTTGCTTTATTTCTTACGTGTTTCAGGAAACACCATACACTTCTCCAGGGTGGCTGCTGGCAATTTACATCCTGCCAATCAGCATAACAAGGCTCCCTGTTCTCCATATCCTGTCCTACATTTCTGGATTTTACACTTTTTTCAGATTGCCCTTTTGCCCGGGGGGCAGTGAGACTTCATTGTAGTGCAGATTTCTTTACAGGCTTGCTTGGTTGGCCAAAAAGGGCGTATGCGTGTTTTCCTGAATATATTCAGGAAAAGACGCATACGCCCTTTTTGGCCAAGTGCATCATTGTCGACGTTCTGCCTCTTTTCCTATGCTTTCAGGGCAATTCCAGTCTACCCCCTGCAATCGTTTTCCTGAAATTCTGCCCCGCTTTCAAGTCCCCTTCGCAGGCTTACTTCAATATATTTTTGGAGGATAGCTGTCATTTATAACTCTGCAGGTTTGTGAATTACAGTGCCCCTGAGCTCCTTTCTTCAACTCGCTTTCTTGTGAGCTGGGCACAAAACCGCAGGATTGCTTCAGGCCGTAATCTGTTTCCAGCAGGGCACACTGAGCCTTTGGTTAATTCCTCTTCCTGGTGGGCAATGAGCATTACATTTGCCCGTGCAGACACCTACAGCTAGTCTCTCACTGGTTCTCCCTATTCCTGTTCATCTTGCACAGAAATTGCAAGCTGTGCCAAACAGGAGGTTAAAGGCACTGACTCTCCAAGCAGGGAGAGTGTTAGTAAAGCATCTGGAATGGTGAACCCGAGGACCGGGATACGAAAACTGAGATGAATTTTAAATCGTTTCCCAATCACACGGTGGACCATACTGTGGGTTTCCCATGCATGTTTTAGCTGGAGGAAGAATCCCTTGAACCTGAAGAGTTGGGACCCATGGAATAGGTACCATGCAGTATGACTTCAAAGGGTCTGCATTTGCTCACCGAAACTCACCAATGCTATCAGCCTGAAGTGTCCAGCCTTATGTCTCAACCAGCTCTGTGTGTAGATGTGGTCTATCCCGGTTGCATCACATGCGCTGAGTGAATTATTTAAGAATTGCTCTCTATTTCACTGTCTTTGTGTTTTGTTTTCGAAATTTATTTTGATAATGGGATTTATCGGATTTTCACTGCTGCGTTTCGGCCGCTGTACACACGTTTGATTCTCTTACGGAGACATATATATCCATGGGTTTTAAGATTCTTCCTAGTCAGGTATATTCCTAGGCGTTGAATATGTGGTGTTGGGTCCATTTCGTTGAGCAAGGAGTAGGTCTTGTCTATTACATATTTGGCTTATGGAATGTTATCTGTGCTAATTTCAGTCTCTGGTTTTATGCAGCACCCCATGGCACCATTCCCCATAAGCAAGCACTAGTTGGTTTTCTAAATTTGAGACCCTGTTCTGTTTTGTAATTCAGTTCATGTGTAGTCAAGTTTACATTCCGTGTATTAGTGATATCTTATGATGTTTCTTTTTCTGTGTGACGTAGTTCACGTAGAATCAACGTACCTGCATCCATTCACTATGCCGCTACGGGCCTGATGACACAGATTTCATTGCTGAGTGATACTGCATTGCACGTACGTGCCAGAACTTCTTTATCCATATTTTGCTTTCTGGGATATTTACCTGGTACTGTAGACGAGCTTCTTGGGAACACAGCCGTCTCAAACTTTGGGGTGGCTCTCTGTTTTTGATTTTAATTTCCCTAAGGAATAGGACCATAAGTGCAATTGCCATAGGCTGTGTTGCTTTGTTTCTTACGTGTTTCAGGAAATACCATACACTTCTCCAGGGTGGCTGCTGGCAATTTACATCCTGCCAATCAGCATAACAAGGCTCCCTGTTCTCCATACCCTGTCCTACATTTCTGGATTTTACACTTTTTTCAGATGGCCCTTTTGCCCGGGGGGCAGTGAGACTTCATTGTAGTGCAGATTTCCTTTACAAGCTTGCTTGGTTGGCCAAAAAGGGCGTATGCGTTTTTCCCTGAATATATTCAGGGAAAAACGCATACGCCCTTTTTGGCCAAGTGCATCATTGTCGACGTTCTGCCTCTTTTCCTATGCTTTCAGGGCAATTCCAGTCTACCCGCTGCAATCGTTTTCCTGAAATTCTGCCCCGCTTTCAAGTCCCCTTCGCAGGCTTACTTCAATATATTTTTGGAGGAGAGCTGTCATTTATAACTCTGCATGTTTGTGAATTACAGTGCCCCTGAGCTCCTTTCTTCAACTCGCTTTCTTGTGAGCTGGACAAAAAACCAAAGGATTGCTTCAGGCCCTAACCTGTTTTCAGCAGGGCACGCTGAGCCTTTGTTTAATTCCTCTTCCTGGTGGGCAATGAGCGTTACATTTGCCCGTGCAGACACCTACAGCTAGTCTCTCATTGTTTCTCCCTGTTCCTGTTCATCTTGCACAGAAATGGCAAGCTGTGTCAAACAGGAGGTTAAAGGCACTGACTCTCCAAGCATGGAGAGTGTTAGTAAAGCATCTGGAATGGTGAACCCGAGGACCAGGATACGAAAACTGAGATGCATTTTAAATCGTTCCCCAATCACACGGTGGATGATACTCTGGGTTACCCATGCATGTTTTAGCTGGAGGAAGAATCCCTTGAACCTGGAGAGTTGGGACCCATGGAATGGGTACCATGCAGTATGACTTCAAAGGGTCTGCATTTGCTCACCGAAACTCACCAATGCTATCGGCCTGAAGTGTCCAGCCTTATGTCTCAACCAGCTCTGGGTGTAGATGTGGTCAATCCCGGTTGCATCACATGCCCTGAGTGAATTATTTAAGAATTGCTCTCTATTTCACTGTCTTTGTGTTTTGTTTTCGAAATTTATTATGATAATGGGATTTATCGGATTTTCACTGCTGCGTTTCGGCCACTATACACACGCTTGATTCTCTTACGGAGACATATATATCCATGGGTTTTAAGATTCTTCCTAGTCAGGTATATTCCTAGGCGTTGAATATGTGGTGTTGAGTCCATTTCGTTGAGCAAGGCGTAGGTCTTGTCTATTACATATTTGGCTTATGGAATGTTATCTGTGCTAATTTCAGTCTCTGGTTTTATGAAGCACCCCAACGCACCTTTCCCCATAAGCAAGCACTAGTTGGTTTTCTAAATTTGAGACCCTGTTCTGTTTTGTAATTCAGTTCATGTGTAGTCAAGTTTACATTCCGTGTATTAGTGATATCTTATGATGTTTCTTTTTCTGTGTGACGTAGTTCACGTAGAATCACCGTACCTGCATCCACTCACTATGCCGCTACGGGCCTGATGACACAGATTTCATTGCTGAGTGATATTGCATTGTACGTACGTGCCACAACTTCTTTATCCATTTTTTGCTTTCTGGGATATTTACCTGATAATGTATACGAGCTTCTTGTGAACACAGCCGTCCCAAATATTGGGGTGGCTGTCTGTTTTTGATTTTAATTTCCGTAAGCTATAAAACCATAAGTGGAAGTGCCATAGGCTGTGTTGCTTTGTTTCTTACGTGTTTCATGAAACACCATACACTTCTCCAGAGTGGCTGCTGGCAATTTACATCCTGCCAATCAGCATAACAAGGCTCCCTGTTCTCCATATCCTGTGCTACCTTTCTGGATTTTACACATTTTTCAGATGGCCCTTTTGCCCGGGGGGGCAGTGAGATTTCATTGTAGTGCAGATTTCCTTTACAGGCTTGCTTGGTTGTCCAAAAAGTGCGTATGCGTTTTTTCCTGAATATATTCAGGAAAAAACGCATACGCCCTTTTTGGCCAAGTTCATCATTGTCGACGTTGTGCCTCTTTTCCGATGCTTTCAGGGCAATTCCAGTCTACCCCCTGCAATCGTTTTCCTGAAATTCAGCCCCGCTTTCAAGTCCCCTTCGCAGGCTTACTTCAATATATTTTTGGAGGATAGCTGTCATTTATAACTCTGCAGGTTTGTGAAGTACAGTGCCCCTGAGCTCCTTTCTTCAACTCGCTTTCTTGTGAGCTGGGCACAAAACCGCAGGATTGCTTCAGGCCCTAATCTGTTTCCAGCAGGGCACACTGAGCCTTTGTTTAATTCCTCTTCCTGGTGGGCAATGAGCGTTACATTTGCCCGTGCAGACACCTACAGCTAGTGTCTCATTGGTTCTCCCTATTCCTGTTCATCTTGCACAGAAATGGCAAGCTGTGCCGGACAGGAGATTAAAGGCACTGACTCTCCAAGCGGGGAGAGTGTTAGTAAAGCATCTGGAATGGTGAACCCGAGGACCAGGATACGAAAACTGAGATGCATTTTAAATCGTTTCCCAATCACACGGTGGACGATACTCTGGGTTTCCCATGCATGTTTTAGCTGGAGGAAGAATGCCTTGAACCTGGAGAGTTGGGACCCATGGAATGGGTACCATGCAGTATGACTTCAAAGGGTCTGCATTTGCTCACCAAAACTCACCAATGCTATCAGCCAGAAGTGTCCAGCCTTATGTCTCAACCAGCTCTGGGTGTAGATGTGGTCAATCCCGGTTGCATCACATGTTCTGAGTGAATTATTTAAGAATTGCTCTCTATTTCACTGTCTTTGTGTTTTGTTTTCGAAATTTATTTTGATAATGGGATTTATCGGATTTTCACTGCTGCGTTTCGGCCGCTCTACACACGCTTGATTCTCTTACGGAGACATATATATCCATGGGTTTTAAGATTCTTCCTAGTCAGGTATATTCCTAGGCGTTGAATATGTGGTGTTGGGTCCATTTCGTTGAGCAAGGAGTAGGTCTTGCCTATTACATATTTGGCCTATGGAAAGTTATCTGTGCTAATTTCAGTCTCTGGTTTTATGCAGCACCACAAGGCACCTTTCCCCATAAGCAAGCACTAGTTGGTTTTCTAAATTTGAGACCCTGTTCTGTTTTGTAATTCAGTTCATGTGTAGTCAAGTTTACATTCCGTGTATTAGTTATATCTTATGATGTTTCTTTTTCTGTGTGACGTAGTTCACGTAGAATCACCGTACCTGCATCCACTCACTATGCCGCTACGGGCCTGATGACACAGATTTCATTGCTGAGTGATATTGCATTGTACGTACGTGCCACAACTACTTTATCTATTTTTTGCTTTCTGGGATATTTACCTGATACTGTAGACGAGCTTCTTGTGAACACAGCCATCCCAAATATTGCGGTGGCTGTCTGTTTTTGATTTTAATTTCCGTAAGCTATAGGACCATAAGTGGAAGTGCCATAGGCTGTGTTGCTTTATTTCTTACGTGTTTCAGGAAACACCATACACTTCTCCAGGGTGGCTGCTGGCAATTTACATCCTGCCAATCAGCATAACAAGGCTCCCTGTTCTCCATATCCTGTCCTACATTTCTGGATTTTACACTTTTTTCAGATTGCCCTTTTGCCCGGGGGGCAGTGAGACTTCATTGTAGTGCAGATTTCTTTACAGGCTTGCTTGGTTGGCCAAAAAGGGCGTATGCGTGTTTTCCTGAATATATTCAGGAAAAGACGCATACGCCCTTTTTGGCCAAGTGCATCATTGTCGACGTTCTGCCTCTTTTCCTATGCTTTCAGGGCAATTCCAGTCTACCCCCTGCAATCGTTTTCCTGAAATTCTGCCCCGCTTTCAAGTCCCCTTCGCAGGCTTACTTCAATATATTTTTGGAGGATAGCTGTCATTTATAACTCTGCAGGTTTGTGAATTACAGTGCCCCTGAGCTCCTTTCTTCAACTCGCTTTCTTGTGAGCTGGGCACAAAACCGCAGGATTGCTTCAGGCCGTAATCTGTTTCCAGCAGGGCACACTGAGCCTTTGGTTAATTCCTCTTCCTGGTGGGCAATGAGCATTACATTTGCCCGTGCAGACACCTACAGCTAGTCTCTCACTGGTTCTCCCTATTCCTGTTCATCTTGCACAGAAATTGCAAGCTGTGCCAAACAGGAGGTTAAAGGCACTGACTCTCCAAGCAGGGAGAGTGTTAGTAAAGCATCTGGAATGGTGAACCCGAGGACCGGGATACGAAAACTGAGATGAATTTTAAATCGTTTCCCAATCACACGGTGGACCATACTGTGGGTTTCCCATGCATGTTTTAGCTGGAGGAAGAATCCCTTGAACCTGAAGAGTTGGGACCCATGGAATAGGTACCATGCAGTATGACTTCAAAGGGTCTGCATTTGCTCACCGAAACTCACCAATGCTATCAGCCTGAAGTGTCCAGCCTTATGTCTCAACCAGCTCTGTGTGTAGATGTGGTCCATCCCGGTTGCATCACATGCGCTGAGTGAATTATTTAAGAATTGCTCTCTATTTCACTGTCTTTGTGTTTTGTTTTCGAAATTTATTTTGATAATGGGATTTATCGGATTTTCACTGCTGCGTTTCGGCCGCTGTACACACGTTTGATTCTCTTACGGAGACATATATATCCATGGGTTTTAAGATTCTTCCTAGTCAGGTATATTCCTAGGCGTTGAATATGTGGTGTTGGGTCCATTTCGTTGAGCAAGGAGTAGGTCTTGTCTATTACATATTTGGCTTATGGAATGTTATCTGTGCTAATTTCAGTCTCTGGTTTTATGCAGCACCCCATGGCACCATTCCCCATAAGCAAGCACTAGTTGGTTTTCTAAATTTGAGACCCTGTTCTGTTTTGTAATTCAGTTCATGTGTAGTCAAGTTTACATTCCGTGTATTAGTGATATCTTATGATGTTTCTTTTTCTGTGTGACGTAGTTCACGTAGAATCAACGTACCTGCATCCATTCACTATGCCGCTACGGGCCTGATGACACAGATTTCATTGCTGAGTGATACTGCATTGCACGTACGTGCCAGAACTTCTTTATCCATATTTTGCTTTCTGGGATATTTACCTGGTACTGTAGACGAGCTTCTTGGGAACACAGCCGTCCCAAACTTTGGGGTGGCTCTCTGTTTTTGATTTTAATTTCCCTAAGGAATAGGACCATAAGTGCAATTGCCATAGGCTGTGTTGCTTTGTTTCTTACGTGTTTCAGGAAATACCATACACTTCTCCAGGGTGGCTGCTGGCAATTTACATCCTGCCAATCAGCATAACAAGGCTCCCTGTTCTCCATACCCTGTCCTACATTTCTGGATTTTACACTTTTTTCAGATGGCCCTTTTGCCCGGGGGGCAGTGAGACTTCATTGTAGTGCAGATTTCCTTTACAAGCTTGCTTGGTTGGCCAAAAAGGGCGTATGCGTTTTTTCCTGAATATATTCAGGAAAAAACGCATACGCCCTTTTTGGCCAAGTGCATCATTGTCGAAGTTCTGCCTCATTTCCTATGCTTTCAGGGCAATTCCAGTCTACGCCCTGCAATCGTTTTCCTGAAATTCTGCCCCGCTTTCAAGTCCCCTTCGCAGGCTTACTTCAATATATTTTTGGAGGATAGCTGTCATTTATAACTCTGCAGGTTTGTGAATTACAGTGCCCCTGAGCTCCTTTCTTCAACTCGCTTTCTTGTGAGCTGGGCACAAAACCGCAGGATTGCTTCAGGCCCTAATCTGTTTTCAGCAGGGCACGCTTAGCCTTTGTTTAATTCCTCTTCCTGGTCGGCAATGAGCGTTACATTTGCCTGTGCAGACACCTACAGCTAGTCTCTCATTGGTTCTCCCTATTCCTGTTCATCTTGCACAGAAATTGCAAGCTGTGCCAAACAGGAGGTTAAAGGCACTGACTCTCCAAGCGGGGAGAGTGTTAGTAAAGCATCTGGAATGGTGAACCCGAGGACCAGGATACGAAAACTGAGATGCATTTTAAATCGTTTCCCAATCACACGGTGGACGATACTCTGGGTTTCCCATGCATGTTTTAGCTGGAGGAAGAATCCCTTGAACCTGGAGAGTTGGGACCCATGGAATGGGTACCATGCAGTATGACTTCAAAGGGTCTGCATTTGCTCACCGAAACTCACCAATGCTATCAGCCTGAAGTGTCCAGCCTTATGTCTCAACCAGCTGTGGGTGTAGATGTGGTTAATCCCGGTTGCATCACATGCCCTGAGTGAATTATTTAATAGTTGCTCTCTATTTCACTGTCTTTGTGTTTTGTTTTCGAAATTTATTTTGATAATGGGATTTATCGGATTTTCACTGCTGCGTTTCGGCCGCTGTACACACGCTTGATTCTCTTACGGAGAAATATATATCCATGGGTTTTAAGATTCTTCCTAGTCAGGTATATTCCTAGGCGTTGAATATGTGGTGTTGGGTCCATTTCGTTGAGCAAGGAGTAGGTCTTTTCTATTACATATTTGGCTTATGGAAAGTTATCTGTGCTAATTTCAGTCTCTGGTTTTATGCAGCACCCCAACGCACCTTTCCCCATAAGCAAGCACTAGTTGGTTTTCTAAATTTGAGACCCTGTTCTGTTTTGTAATTCAGTTCATGTGTAGTCAAGTTTACATTCCGTGTATTAGTGATATCTTATGATGTTTCTTTTTCTGTGTGACGTAGTTCACGTAGAATCACCGTACCTGCATCCACTCACTATGCCCCTACGGGCCTGATGACACAGATTTCATTGCTGAGTGATATTGCATTGTACGTACGTGCCACAACTTCTTTATCCATTTTTTGCTTTCTGGGATATTTACCTGATACTGTAGACGAGCTTCTTGTGAACACAGCCGTCCCAAATATTGGGGTGGCTGTCTGATTTTGATTTTAATTTCCGTAAGCTATAGGACCATAAGTGGAAGTGCCATAGGCTGTGTTGCTTTATTTCTTACGTGTTTCAGGAAACACCATACACTTCTCCAGGGTGGCTGCTGGCAATTTACATCCTGCCAATCAGCATAACAAGGCTCCCTGTTCTCCATATCCTGTTCTACATTTCTGGATTTTACACTTTTTTCAGATGGCCCTTTTGCCCAGGGGGGGGGGCAGTGAGACTTCATTGTAGTGCAGATTTCCTTTACAGGCTTGCTTGGTTGGCCAAAAAGGGCGTATGCGTTTTTTCCTGAATATATTCAGGAAAAAACGCATACGCCCTTTTTGGCCAACTGCATCATTGTCGACGTTGTGCCTCTTTTCCTATGCTTTCAGGGCAATTCCAGTCTACCCCCTGCAATCGTTTTCCTGAAATTCTGCCCCGCTTTCAAGTCCCCTTCGCAGGCTTACTTCAATATATTTTTGGAGGATAGCTGTCATTTATAACTCTGCAGGTTTGTGAATTACAGTGCCCCTGAGCTCCTTTCTTCAACTCGCTTTCTTGTGAGCTGGGCACAAAACCGCAGGATTGCTTCAGGCCCTAATCTGTTTTCAGCAGGGCACGCTGAGCCTTTGTTTAATTCCTCTTCCTGGTCGGCAATGAGCGTTACATTTGCCTGTGCAGACACCTACAGCTAGTCTCTCATTGGTTCTCCCTATTCCTGTTCATCTTGCACAGAAATTGCAAGCTGTGCCAAACAGGAGGTTAAAGGCACTGACTCTCCAAGCGGGGAGAGTGTTAGTAAAGCATCTGGAATGGTGAACCCGAGAACCAGGATACGAAAACTGAGATGCATTTTAAATCGTTTCCCAATCACACGGTGGACTATACTCTGGGTTTCCCATGCATGTTTTAGCTGGAGGAAGAATCCCTTGAACCTGGAGAGTTGGGACCCATGGAATGGGTACCATGCAGTATGACTTCAAAGGGTCTGCATTTGCTCACCGAAACTCACCAATGCTATCAGCCTGAAGTGTCCAGCCTTATGTCTCAACCAGCTGTGGGTGTAGATGTGGTTAATCCCGGTTGCATCACATGCCCTGAGTGAATTATTTAATAATTGCTCTCTATTTCACTGTCTTTGTGTTTTGTTTTCGAAATTTATTTTGATAATGGGATTTATCGAATTTTCACTGCTGCGTTTCGCCCGCTGTATACATGCTTGATTCTCTTACGGAGACATATATATCCATGGGTTTTAAGATTCTTCCTAGTCAGGTATATTCCTAGGCGTTGAATATGTGGTGTTGGGTCCATTTCCTTGAGCAAGGAGTAGGTCTTGTCTATTACATATTTGGCTTATGGAAAGTTATCTGTGCTAATTTCAGTCTCTGGTTTTATGCAGCACCCCAAGGCACCTTTCCCAATAAGCAAGCACTAGTTGGTTTTCTAAATTTGAGACCCTGTTCTGTTTTGTAATTCAGTTCATGTGTAGTCAAGTTTACATTCCGTGTATTAGTGATATCTTATGATGTTTCTTTTTCTGTGTGACGTAGTTCACGTAGAATCACCGTACCTGCATCCACTCACTATGCTGCTACGGGCCTGATGACACAGATTTCATTGCTGAGTGATACTGCATTGCACGTACGTGCCACAACTTCTTTATCCATTTTTTGCTTTCTGGGATATTTACCTGATACTGTAGACGAGCTTCTTGTGAACACAGCCGTCCCAAATATTGGGGTGGCTGTCTGTTTTTGATTTTAATTTCCGTAAGCTATAGGACCATAAGTGGAAGTGCCATAGGCTGTGTTGCTTTGTTTCTTACGTGTTTCAGGAAACACCATACACTTCTCCAGGGTGGCTGCTGGCAATTTACATCCTGCCAATCAGCATAACAAGGCTCCCTGTTCTCCATATCCTGTCCTACATTTCTGGATTTTACACTTTTTTCAGATGGCCCTTTTGCACGGGGGGCAGTGAGACTTCATTGTAGTGCAGATTTCCTTTACAGGCTTTCAAGTCCCCTTCGCAGGCTTACTTCAATATATTTTTGGAGGATAGCTGTCATTTATAACTCTGCATGTTTGTGAATTACAGTGCCCCTGAGCTCCTTTCTTCAACTCGCTTTCTTGTGAGCTGGGCACAAAACCGCAGGATTGCTTCAGGCCCTAATCTGTTTCCGGCAGGGCATGCTGAGCCTTTGTTTAATTCCTCTTCCTGGTGGGAAATGAGCGTTACATTTGCCCGTGCAGACACCTACAGCTAGTCTCTCATTGGTTCTCCCTATTCCTGTTCATCTTGCACAGAAATTGCAAGCTGTGCCAAACAGGAGGTTAAAGGCACTGACTCTCCGAGCAGGGAGAGTGTTAGTAAAGCATCTGGAATGGTGAACCCGAGGACCAGGATACGAAAACTGAGATGCATTTTAAATCGTTTCCCAATCACACGGTGGATGATACTCTGGGTTTCCCATGCATGTTTTAGCTGGAGGAAGAATCCCTTGAACCTGGAGAGTTGGGACCCATGGAATGGGTACCATGCAGTATGACTTCAAAGGGTCTGCATTTGCTCACCGAAACTCACCAATGCTATCAGCCTGAAGTGTCCAGCCTTATGTCTCAACCAGCTCTGGGTGTAGATGTGGTAAATCCCGGTTGCATCACATGCCCTGAGTGAATTATTTAAGAATTGCTATCTATTTCACTGTCTTTGTGTTTTGTTTTCGAAATTTATTTTGATAATGGGATTTATCGGATTTTCACCGCTGTGTTTATGCCGCTGTACACACGCTTGATTCTCTTACGGAGACATATAAATCCATGGGTTTTAAGGTTCTTCGTAGTCAGGTATATTCCTAGGCGTTGAATATGTGGTGTTGGGTCCATTTCGTTGAGCAAGGAGTAGGTCTTGTCTATTACATATTTGGCTTATGGAATGTTATCTGTGCTAATTTCAGTCTCTGCTTTTATGCAGCACCCCAACGCACCTTTCCCCATAAGCAAGCACTAGTTGCTTTTCTAAATTTGAGACCCTGTTCTGTTTTGTAATTCAGTTTATGTGTAGTCAAGTTTACATTCCGTGTATTAGTGATATCTTATGATGTTTCTTTTTCTGTGTGACGTAGTTCACGTAGAATCACCGTACCTGCATCCACTCACTATGCCGCTACGGGCCTGATGACACAGATTTCATTGCTGAGTGATATTGCATTGTACGTACGTGCCACAAATTCTTTATCCATTTTTTGCTTTCTGGGATATTTACCTGATACTGTAGACGAGCTTCTTGTTAACACAGCCGTCCCAAATATTGGGGTGGCTGTCTGTTTTTGATTTTAATTTCCGTAAGCTATAGGACCATAAGTGGAAGTGCCATAGGCTGTGTTGCTTTGTTTCTTACGTGTTTCAGGAAACACCATACACTTCTCCAGGGTGGCTGCTGGCAATTTACATCCTGCCAATCAGCATAACAAGGCTCCCTGTTCTCCATATCCTGTCCTACCTTTCTGGATTTTACACTTTTTTCAGATGGCCCTTTTGCCCGGGGGGCAGTGAGACTTCATTTTAGTGCAGATTTCCTTTACAGGCTTGCTTGGTTGGCCAAAAAGGGCGTATGCGTGTTTTCCTGAATATATTCAGGAAAACACGCATACGCCCTTTTTGGCCAAGTCATTATTGTCGACGTTCTGCCTCTTTTCCTATGCTTTCAGGGCAATTCCAGTCTACCCCCTGCAATGGTTTTCCTGAAACTTTGCCCCGCTTTCAAGTCCCCTTCGCAGGCTTACTTCAATATATTTTTGGAGGATAGCTGTCATTTATAACTCTGCAGGTTTGTGAATTACAGTGCCCCTGAGCTCCTTTCTTCAGCTCCCTTTCTTGTGAGCTGGGCACAAAACCGCAGGATTGCTTCAGGCCCTAATCTGTTTCCGGCAGGGCACGCTGAGCCTTTGGTTAATTCCTCTTCCTGGTGGGAAATGAGCATTACATTTGCCCGTGCAGACACCTATAGCTTGTCTCTCATTGGTTCTCCCTATTCCTGTTCATCTTGCACAGAAATTGCAAGCTGTGCCAAACAGGTGGTTAAAGGCACTGACTCTGCAAGCGGGGAGAGTGTTAGTAAAGCGTCTGGAATGGTGAACCCGAGGACCAGGATACGAAAACTGAGATGCATTTTAAATCGTTTCCCAATCACACGGTGGACGATACTCTGGGTTTCCCATGCATGTTTTAGCTGGAGGAAGAATCCCTTGAACCTGGAGAGTTGGGACCCATGGAATGGGTACCATGCAGTATGACTTCAAAGGGTCTGCATTTGCTCACCGAAACTCACCAATGCTATCAGCCTGAAGTGTCCAGCCTTATGTCTCAACCAGCTCTGGGTGTAGATGTGGTCAATCCTGGTTCCATCACATGCCCTGAGTGAATTATTTAAGAATTGCTCTCTATTTCACTGTCTTTGTGTTTTGTTTTCGAAATTTATTTTGATAATGGGATTTATCGGATTTTCACTGCTGCGTTTTGGCCGCAGTACATACGCTTGATTCTCTTACGGAGACATATATATCCATGGGTTTTAAGATTCTTCCTAGTCAGGTATATTCCTAGGCGTTGAATATGTGGTGTTGGGTCCATTTCGTTGAGCAAGGAGTAGGTCTTGTCTATTACATATTTGGCTTATGGAAAGTTATCTGTGCTAATTTCAGCCTCTGGTTTTATGCAGCACCCCAAGCCACCTCTCCCCATAAGCAAGCACTAGTTGGTTTTCTAAATTTGAGACCCTGTTCTGTTGTGTAATTCAGTTCATGTGTAGTCAAGTTTACATTCCGTGTATTAGTGATATCTTATGATGTTTCTTTTTCTCTGTGACGTAGTTCACGTAGAATCACCGTACCTGCATCCACTCACTATGCCGCTACGGGCCTGATGACACAGATTTCATTGCTGAGTGATATTGCATTGTACGTACGTGCCACAAATTCTTTATCCATTTTTTGCTTTCTGGGATTTTAACCTGAG
This sequence comes from Phocoena phocoena, assembly GCF_963924675.1. Classification (NCBI taxonomy): domain Eukaryota; kingdom Metazoa; phylum Chordata; class Mammalia; order Artiodactyla; family Phocoenidae; genus Phocoena; species Phocoena phocoena. The sequence continues at coordinate 2,643,441 of NW_027077598.1, read as the reverse complement.
ACTGTAGACGAGCTTCTTGTGAACACAGCCGTCCCAAATATTGGGGTGGCTGTCTGTTTTTGATTTTAATTTCCGTAAGCTATAGGACCATAAGTGGAAGTGCCATAGGCTGTGTTGCTTTGTTTCTTACGTGTTTCAGGAAACACCATACACTTCTCCAGGGTGGCTGCTGGCAATTTACAGCCTGCCAATCAGCATAACAAGGCTCACTGTTCTCCATATCCTGTCCTACATTTCTGGATTTTACACTTTTTTCAGATGGCCCTTTTGCCCGGGGGGCAGTGAGACTACATTGTAGTGCAGATTTCCTTTACAGGCTTGCTTGGTTGGCCAAAAAGGGCGTATGCGTTTTTTCCTGAATATATTCAGGAAAAAACGCATACGCACTTTTTGGCCAAGTGCATCATTGTCGACGTTGTGCCTCTTTTCCTATGCTTTCAGGGCAATTCCAGTCTACCCCCTGCAATCGTTTACCAGAAATTCTGCCCCGCTTTCAAGTCCCCTTCGCAGGCTTACTTCAATATATTTTTGGCGGATAGCTGTCATTTATAACTCTGCAGGTTTGTGAATTATAGTGCCCCTGAGCACCTTTCTTCAACTCGCTTTCTTGTGAGCTGGGCACAAAACCGCAGGATTGCTTCAGTCCCTAATCTGTTTTCATCAGGGCACGCTGAGCCTTTGTTTATTTCCTCTTCCTGGTCGGCAATGAGCGTTACATTTGCCCGTGCAGACACCTACAGCTAGTCTCTCATTGGTTCTCCCTATTCCTGTTCAACTTGCACAGAAATTGCAAGCTGTGCCCAACAGGAGGTTAAAGGCACTGACTCTCCAAGCGGGGAGAGTGTTAGTAAAGCATCTGGAATGGTGAACCCGAGAACCAGGATACGAAAACTGAGATGCATTTTAAATCGTTTCCCAATCACACGGTGGACGATACTCTGGGTTTCCCATGCATGTTTAGCTGGAGGAAGAATCCCTTGAACCTGGAGAGTTGGGACCCATGGAATGGGTACCATGCAGTATGACTTCAAAGGGTCTGCATTTGCTCACCGAAACTCACCAATGCTATCAGCCTGAAGTGTCCAGCCTTATGTCTCAACCAGCTCTGGGTGTAGATGTGGTAAATCCCGGTTGCATCACATGCCCTGAGTGAATTATTTAAGAATTGCTCTCTATTTCACTGTCTTTGTGTTCTGTTTTCGAAATTTATTTTGATAATAGGATTTATCGGATTTTCACTGCTACGTTTCGGCCGCTGTACACACGCTTGATTCTCTTACGGAGACATATATATCCATGGGTTTTAAGGTTCTTCCTAGTCAGGTATATTCCTAGGCGTTGAATATGTGGTGTTGGGTCCATTTCGTTGAGCAAGGAGTAGGTCTTGTCTATTACATATTTGGCTTATGGAAAGTTATCTGTGCTAATTTCAGTCTCTGGTTTTATGCAGCACCCCAAGGCACCTTTCACCATAAGCAAGCACTAGTTGGTTTTCTAAATTTGACACCCTGTTCTGTTTTGTAATTCAGTTCATGTGTAGTCAAGTTTACATTCCGTGTATTAGTGATATCTTATGATGTTTCTTTTTCTGTGTGACGTAGTTCACGTAGAATCACCGTACCTGCATCCACTCACTATGCCGCTACGGGCCTGATGACACAGATTTCATTGCTGAGTGATATTGCATTGTACGTACGTGCCACAACTTCTTTATCCATTTTTTGCTTTCTGGGATATTTACCTGAGGCTGTAGACGAGCTTCTTGTGAACACAGCCATCCCAAATATTGGGGTGGCTGTCTGTTTTTGATTTTAATTTCCGTAAGCTATAGGACCATAAGTGGAAGTGCCATAGGCTGTGTTGCTTTGTTTCTTACGTGTTTCAGGAAACACCATACACTTCTCCAGGGTGGCTGCCGGCAATTTACAGCCTGCCAATCAGCATAACAAGGCTCCCTGTTCTCCATATCCTGTCCTACATTTCTGGATTTTACACTTTTTTCAGATGGCCCTTTTGCCCGGGGGGCAGTGAGACTTCATTGTAATGCAGATTTCCTTTACAGGCTTGCTTGGTTGGCCAAAAAGGGCGTATGCGTTTTTTCCTGAATATATTCAGGAAAAAACGCATACGCACTTTTTGGCCAAGTGCATCATTGTCGACGTTCTGCCTCTTTTCCTATGCTTTCAGGGAAATTCCTGTCTACCCCCTGCAATCGTTTTCCTGAAATTCTGCCCCGCTTTCAAGTCCCCTTCGCAGGCTTACTTCAATATACTTTTGGAAGATAGCTGTCATTTATAACTCTGCAGGTTTGTGAATTACAGTGCCCCTGAGCTCCTTTCTTCAACTCGCTTTCTTGTGAGCTGGGCACAAAACCGCAGGATTGCTTCAGGCCCTAATCTGTTTCCAGCAGGGCACACTGAGCCTTTGTTTAATTCCTCTTCCTGGTGGGCAATGAGCGTTACATTTGCCCGTGCAGACACCTACAGCTAGTCTCTCATTGTTTCTCCCTATTCCTGTTCATCTTGCACAGAAATTGCAAGCTGTGCCAAAGAGGAGGTTAAAGGCACTGACTCTCCAAGCAGGGAGAGTGTTAGAAAAGCATCTGGAACGGTGAACCCGAGGACCAGGATACAAAAAATTGAGATGCATTTTAAATCGTTTCCCAATCACACGGTGGACGATATTCTGGGTTTCCCATGCATGTTTTAGCTGCAGGAAGAATCCCTTGAACCTGGAGAGTTGGGACCCATGGAATGGGTACCATGCAGTATGACTTCAAAGGGTCTGCATTTGCTCACCGAAACTCACCAATGCTATCAGCCTGAAGTGTCCAGCCTTATGTCTCAACCAGCTCTGGGTGTAGATGTGGCCAATCCCGGTTGCATCACATGCCCTGAGTGAATTATTTAAGAATTGCTCTCTATTTCACTGTCTTTGTGTTTTCTTTTCGAAATTTATTTTGATAATGGGATTTATCGGATTTTCACTGCTGCGTTTCGGCCGCTGTATACACACTTGATTCTCTTACGGAGACATATATATCCATGGGTTTTAAGATTCTTCCTAGTCAGGTATATTCCTAGGCGTTGAATATGTGGTGTTGGGTCCATTTCGTTGAGCAAGGAGTAGGTCTTGTCTATTACATATTTGGCTTATGGAAAGTTATCTGTGCTAATTTCAGTCTCTGGTTTTATGCAGCCCCCCAAGGCACCTTTCCCCATAAGCAAGCACTAGTTGGTTTTCGAAATTTGAGACCCTGTTCTGTTTTGTAATTCAGTTCATGTGTAGTCAAGTTTACATTCCGTGTATTAGTGATATCTTATGATGTTTCTTTTTCTGTGTAACGTAGTTCACGTAGAATCACCGTACCTGCATCCACTCACTATGCCGCTACGGGCCTGATGACACAGATTTCATTGCTGAGTGATATTGCATTGTACGTACGTGCCACAACTTCTTTATCCATTTTTTGCTTTCTGGGATATTTACCTGATACTGTAGACGAGCTTCTTGTGAACACAGTCGTCCCAAATATTGGGGTGGCTGTCTGTTTTTGATTTTAATTTCCGTAAGCTATAGGACCATAAGTGGAAGTGCCATAGGCTGTGTTGCTTTGTTTCTTACGTGTTTCAGGAAACACCATACACTTCTCCAGGGTGGCTGCTGGCAATTTACATCCTGCCAATCAGCATAACAAGGCTCCCTGTTCTCCATATCCTGTCCTACCTTTCTGGATTTTACACTTTTTTCAGATGGCCCTTTTGCCCGTGGGGCAGTGAGACTTCATTGTAGTGCAGATTTCGTTTACAGGCTTGCTTGGTTGGCCAAAAAGGGCGTATGCGTTTTTTCCTGAATATATTCAGGAAAAAACGCATACGCCCTTTTTGGCCAAGTGCATCATTGTCGACGTTCTGCCTCTTTTCCTATGCTTTCAGGGCAATTCCAGTCTACCCCCTGCAATCGTTATCCTGAAATTCAGCCCCGCTTTCAAGTCCCCTTCGCAGGCTTACTTCAATATATTTTTGGAGGATAGCTGTCATTTATAACTCTGCAGGTTTGTGAATTACAGTGCCCCTGAGCTCCTTTCTTCAACTCGCTTTCTTGTGAGCTGGGCACAAAACCGCAGGATTGCTTCAGGCCCTAATCTGTTTCCAGCAGGGCACACTGAGCCTTTGTTTAATTCCTCTTCCTGGTGGGCAATGTGTGTTACATTTGCCCGTGCAGACACCTACAGCTAGTCTATCATTGGTTCTCCCTATTCCTGTTCATCTTGCACAGAAATTGCAAACTGTGCCAAACAGGAGGTTAAAGGCACTGAGTCTCCACGCGGGGAGAGTGTTAGTAATGCATCTGGAATGGTGAACCCGAGGGCAAGGATACGAAAACTGAGATCCATTTTAAATCGTTTCCCAATCTCACGGTGTACCATACTCTGTGTTTCCCATGCATGTTTTAGCTGAAGGAAGAATCCCTTGAACCTGGAGAGTTGGGACCCATGGAATGGGTACCATGCAGTTTGACTTCAAAGGGTCTGCATTTGCTCACCGAAACTCACCAATGCTATCAGCCTGAAGTGTCCAGCCTTATGTCTCAAAGAGCTCTGGGTGTAGATGTGGTCAATCCCGGTTGCATCACATGCCCTGAGTGAATTATTTAAGAATTGCTCTCTATTTCACTGTCTTTGTGTTTTGTTTTCGAAATTTATTTTGATAATGGGATTTATCGGATTTTCACTGTTGCGTTTCGGCCGCTGTACACACGCTTGATTCTCTTACGGAGACATATATATCCATGGGTTTTAAGATTCTTCCTAGTCAGGTATATTCCTAGGCGTTGAATATGTGGTGTTGGGTCCATTTCGTTGAGCAAGGAGTAGGTCTTGTCTATTACATATTTGGCTTATGGAAAGTTATCTGTGCTAATTTCAGTCTCTGGTTTTATGCAGCACCCCAACGCACCTTTTCCCATAAGCAAGCACTAGTTGGTTTTCTAAATTTGAGACCCTGTTCTGTTTTGTAATTCAGTTCATGTGTAGTCAAGTTTACATTCCGTGTATTAGTGATATCTTATGATGTTTCTTTTTCTGTGTGACGTAGTTCACGTAGAATCACCGTACCTGCATCCTCTCACTATGCTGCTACGGGCCTGATGACACAGATTTCATTGCTGAGTGATATTGCATTGCACGTACGTGCCACAACTTCTTTATCCATTTTTTGCTTTCTGGGATATTTACCTGGTACTGTAGACGAGCTTCCTGGGAACACAGCCGTCCCAAACGTTGGGGTGGCTGTCTGTTTTTGATTTTAATTTCCGTAAGCTATAGGACCATAAGTGGAAGTGCCATAGGCTGTGTTGCTTTGTTTCTTACGTGTTTCAGGAAACACCATACACTTCTCCAGGGTGGCTGCTGGCAATTTACATCCTGCCAATCACCATAACAAGGCTCCCTGTTCTCCATATCCTGTCGTACCTTTCTGGATTTTACAATTTTTTCAGATGGCCCTTTTGCCCTGGGGGGCAGTGAGATTTCATTGTAGTGCAGATTTCCTTTACAGGCTTGCTTGGTTGGCCAAAAAGGGCGTATGCGTTTTTTCCTGAATATATTCAGGAAAAAACGCATACGCCCTTTTTGGCCAAGTGCATCATTGTCGACGTTGTGCCTCTTTTCCTATGCTTTCAGGGCAATTCCAGTCTACCCCCTGCAATCGTTTTCCTGAAATTCAGCCCCGATTTCAAATCCCCTTCGCAGACTTACTTCAATATATTTTTGGAGGATAGCTGTCATTTATAACTCTGCAGGTTTGTGAAGTACAGTGCCCCTGAGCTCCTTTCTTCAACTCGCTTTCTTGTGAGCTGGGCACAAAACTGCAGGATTGCTTCAGGCCCTAATCTGTTCCCAGCAGGGCACACTGAGCCTTTGTTTAATTCCTCTTCCTGGTGGGCAATGAGCGTTACATTTGCCCGTGCAGACACCTACAGCTAGTCTCTCATTGTTTCTCCCTATTCCTGTTCATCTTGCACAGAAATTGCAAGCTGTGCGAAACAGGAGGTTAAAGGCACTGACTCTCCAAGCGGGGAGAGTGTTAGTAAAGCATCTGGAATGGTGAACCCGAGGACCAGGAAACGAAAACTGAGATGCATTTTAAATCGTTTCCCAATCACACAGTGGACGATACTCTGGGTTTCCCATGCATGTTTTAGCTGAAGGAAGAATCCCTTGAACCTGGAGAGTTGGGACCCATGGAATGGGTACCATGCAGTATGACTTCAAAGGGTCTGCATTTGCTCACCGAAACTCACCAATGCTATCAGCCTGAAGTGTCCAGCCTTATGTCTCAACCAGCTCTGGGTGTAGATGTGGTCAATCCCGGTTGCATCACATGCCCTGTGTGAATTATTTAAGAATTGCTCTCTATTTCACTGTCTTTGTGTTTTGTTTTCGAAATTTATTTTGATAATGGGATTTATCGGATTTTCACTGCTGCGTTTCGGCCGCTGTACACACGCTTGATTCTCTTACGGAGACATATATATCCATGGGTTTTAAGATTCTTCCTAGTCAGGTATATTCCTAGGCGTTGAATATGTGGTGTTGGGTCCATTTCGTTGAGCAAGGAGTAGGTCTTGTCTATTACATATTTGGCTTATGGAAAGTTATCTGTGCTAATTACAGTCTCTGGTTTTATGCAGCACCCCAAGGCACCTTTCCCCATAAGCAAGCACTAGTTGGTTTTCTAAATTTGAGACCCTGTTCTTTTTTGTTATTCAGTTCATGTGTAGTCAAGTTTACATTCCGTGTATTAGTGATATCTTATGATGTTTCTTTTTCTGTGTGACGTAGTTCACGTAGAATCACCGTACCTGCATCCACTCACTATGCCGCTACGGGCCTGATGACACAGATTTCATTGCTGGGTGATATTGCATTGTACGTACGTGCCACAACTTCTTTATCCATTTTTTGCTTTCTGGGATATTTACCTGATACTGTAGACGAGCTTCTTGTGAACACAGCCGTCCCAAATATTGGGGTGGCTGTCTCTTTTTGATTTTAATTTCCGTAAGCTATAGGACCATAAGTGGAAGTGCCATAGGCTGTGTTGCTTACGTGTTTCAGGAAACACCATACACTTCTCCAGGGTGGCTGCTGGCAATTTACATCCTGCCAATCAGCATAACAAGGCTCCCTGTTCTCCATATCCTGTCCTACCTTTCTGGATTTTACACTTTTTTCAGATGGCCCTTTTGCCCCGGGGGCAGTGAGACTTCATTGTAGTGCAGATTTCCTTTACAGGCTTGCTTGGTTGGCCAAAAAGGGCGTATGCGTTTTTTCCTGAATATATTCAGGAAAAAACGCATACACCCTTTTTGGCCAAGTGCATCATTGTCGACGTTCTGCCTCTTTTCCTATGCTTTCAGGGCAATTCCAGTCTGCCCCCTGCAATCGTTTTCCTGAAATTCTGCCCCGCTTTCAAGTCCCCTTTGCAGGCTTACTTCAATATATTTTTGGAGGAGAGCTGTCATTTATCACTCTGCATGTTTGTGAATTACAGTGCCCCTGAGCTCCTTTCTTCAACTCGCTTTCTTATGAGCTGGACACAAAACCAAAGGATTGCTTCAGGCCCTAATCTGTTTTCAGCAGGGCACGCTGAGCCTTTGTTTAATTCCTCTTCCTGGTGGGCAATGAGCGTTACATTTGCCCGTGCAGACACCTACAGCTAGTCTCTCATTGGTTCTCCCTATTCCTGTTCATCTTGCACAGAAATTGCTAGCTGTGCCAAACAGGAGGTTAAAGGCACTGACTCTCCAAGCGGGGAGAGTGTTAGTAAAGCATCTGGAATGGTGAACCCGAGGACCAGGATACGAAAACTGAGATGCATTTTAAATCGTTTCCCAATCACACGGTGGACGATACTCTGGGTTTCCCATGCATGTTTTAGCTGGAGGAAGAATCCCTTGAACCTGGAGAGTTGGGACCCATGGAATGGGTACCATGCAGTATGACTTCAAAGGGTCTGCATTTGCTCACCGAAACTCACCAATGCTATCAGCCTGAAGTGTCCAGCCTTATGTCTCAACCAGCTCTGGGTGTAGATGTGGCCAATCCCGGTTGCATCACATGCCCTGAGTGAATTATTTAAGAATTGCTCTCTATTTCACTGTCTTTGTGTTTTGTTTTCGAAATTTATTTTGATAATGGGATTTATCGGATTTTCACTGCTGCGTTTCGGCCGCTGTACACACACTTGATTCTCTTACGGAGACATATATATCCATGGGTTTTAAGATTCTTCCTAGTCAGGTATATTCCTAGGCGTTGAATATGTGGTGTTGGGTCCATTTCGTTGAGCAAGGAGTAGGTCTTGTCTATTACATATTTGGCTTATGGAAAGTTATCTGTGCTAATTTCAGTCTCTGGTTTTATGCAGCCCCCCAAGGCACCTTTCCCCATAAGCAAGCACTAGTTGGTTTTCGAAATTTGAGACCCTGTTCTGTTTTGTAATTCAGTTCATGTGTAGTCAAGTTTACATTCCGTGTATTAGTGATATCTTATGATGTTTCTTTTTCTGTGTAACGTAGTTCACGTAGAATCACCGTACCTGCATCCACTCACTATGCCGCTACGGGCCTGATGACACAGATTTCATTGCTGAGTGATATTGCATTGTACGTACGTGCCACAACTTCTTTATCCATTTTTTGCTTTCTGGGATATTTACCTGATACTGTAGACGAGCTTCTTGTGAACACAGCCGTCCAAAATATTGGGGTGGCTGTCTGTTTTTGATTTTAATTTCCGTAAGCTATAGGACCATAAGTGGAAGTGCCATAGGCTGTGTTGCTTTGTTTCTTACGTGTTTCAGGAAACACCATACACTTCTCCAGGGTGGCTGCTGGCAATTTACATCCTGCCAATCAGCATAACAAGGCTCCCTGTTCTCCATATCCTGTCCTACCTTTCTGGATTTTACACTTTTTTCAGATGGCCCTTTTGCCCGGGGGGCAGTGAGACTTCATTGTAGTCCAGATTTCCTTTACAGGCTTCCTTGGATGGCCAAAAAGGGCGTATGCGTTTTTTCCTGAATATATTCAGGAAAAAACGCATACACCCTTTTTGGCCAAGTGCATCATTGTCGACGTTCTGCCTCTTTTCCTATGCTTTCAGGGCAATTCCAGTCTGCCCCCTGCAATCGTTTTCCTGAAATTCTGCCCCGCTTTCAAGTCCCCTTTGCAGGCTTACTTCAATATATTTTTGGAGGAGAGCTGTCATTTATAACTCTGCATGTTTGTGAATTACAGTGCCCCTGAGCTCCTTTCTTCAACTCGCTTTCTTGTGAGCTGGACACAAAACCAAAGGATTGCTTCAGGCCCTAATCTGTTTTCAGCAGGGCACGCTGAGCCTTTGTTTAATTCCTCTTCCTGGTGGGCAATGAGCGTTACATTTGCCCGTGCAGACACCTACAGCTAGTCTCTCATTGGTCTCCCTATTCCTGTTCATCTTGCACAGAAATTGCTAGCTGTGCCAAACAGGAGGTTAAAGGCACTGACTCTCCAAGCGGGGAGAGTGTTAGTAAAGCATCTGGAATGGTGAACCCGAGGACCAGGATACGAAAACTGAGATGCATTTTAAATCGTTTCCCAATCACACGGTGGACGATACTCTGGGTTTCCCATGCATGTTTTAGCTGGAGGAAGAATCCCTTGAACCTGGAGAGTTGGGACCCATGGAATGGGTACCATGCAGTATGACTTCAAAGGGTCTGCATTTGCTCACCGAAACTCACCAATGCTATCAGGCTGAAGTGTCCAGCCTTATGTCTCAACCAGCTCTGGGTGTAGATGTGGCCAATCCCGGTTGCATCACATGCCCTGAGTGAATTATTTAAGAATTGCTCTCTATTTCACTGTCTTTGTGTTTTGTTTTCGAAATTTATTTTGATAATGGGATTTATCGGATTTTCACTGCTGCGTTTCGGCCGCTGTACACACACTTGATTCTCTTACGGAGACATATATATCCATGGGTTTTAAGATTCTTCCTAGTCAGGTATATTCCTAGGCGTTGAATATGTGGTGTTGGGTCCATTTCGTTGAGCAAGGAGTAGGTCTTGTCTATTACATATTTGGCTTATGGAAAGTTATCTGTGCTAATTTCAGTCTCTGGTTTTATGCAGCCCCCCAAGGCACCTTTCCCCATAAGCAAGCACTAGTTGGTTTTCGAAATTTGAGACCCTGTTCTGTTTTGTAATTCAGTTCATGTGTAGTCAAGTTTACATTCCGTGTATTAGTGATATCTTATGATGTTTCTTTTTCTGTGTAACGTAGTTCACGTAGAATCACCGTACCTGCATCCACTCACTATGCCGCTACGGGCCTGATGACACAGATTTCATTGCTGAGTGATATTGCATTGTACGTACGTGCCACAACTTCTTTATCCATTTTTTGCTTTCTGGGATATTTACCTGATACTGTAGACGAGCTTCTTGTGAACACAGCCGTCCCAAATATTGGGGTGGCTGTCTGTTTTTGATTTTAATTTCCGTAAGCTATAGGACCATAAGTGGAAGTGCCATAGGCTGTGTTGCTTTGTTTCTTAGGTGTTTCAGGAAACACCATACACTTCTCCAGGGTGGCTGCTGGCAATTTACATCCTGCCAATCAGCATAACAAGGCTCCCTGTTCTCCATATCCTGTCCTACCTTTCTGGATTTTACACTTTTTTCAGATGGCCCTTTTGCCCGGGGGGCAGTGAGACTTCATTGTAGTGCAGATTTCCTTTACAGGCTTCCTTGGATGGCCAAAAAGGGCGTATGCGTTTTTTCCTGAATATATTCAGGAAAAAACGCATACGCCCTTTTTGGCCAAGTGCATCATTGTCGACGTTGTGCCTCTTTTCCTATGCTTTCAGGGCAATTCCAGTCTACCCACTGCAATCGTTTTCCTGAAATTCTGCCCCGCTTTCAAGTCCCCTTTGCAGGCTTACTTCAATATATTTTTGGAGGAGAGCTGTCATTTATAACTCTGCATGTCTGTGAATTACAGTGCCCCTGAGCTCCTTTCTTCAACTCGCTTTCTTGTGAGCTGGACACAAAACCAAAGGATTGCTTCAGGCCCTAATCTGTTTTCAGCAGGGCACGCTGAGCCTTTGTTTAATTCCTCTTCCTGGTGGGCAATGAGCGTTACATTTGCCCGTGCAGACACCTACAGCTAGTCTCTCATTGGTTCTCCCTATTCCTGTTCATCTTGCACAGAAATTGCAAGCTGTGCCAAACAGGAGGTTAAAGGCACTGACTCTCCAAGCGGGGAGAGTGTTAGTAAAGCATCTGGAATGGTGAACCCGAGGATCAGGATACGAAAAATGAGATGCATTTTAAATCGTTTCCCAATCACACGGTGGACGATACTCTGGGTTTCCCATGCATGTTTTAGCTGGAGGAAGAATCCCTTGAACCTGGAGAGTTGGGACCCATGGAATGGGTACCATGCAGTATGACTTCAGAAGGGTCTGCATTTGCTCACCGAAACTCACCAATGCTATCAGCCTGAAGTGTCCAGCCTTATGTCTCAACCAGCTCTGGGTGTAGATGTGGTCAATCCCGGTTGCATCACATGCCCTGAGTGAATTATTTAAGAATTGCTCTCTATGTCACTGTCTTTGTGTTTTGTTTTCGAAATTTATTTTGATAATGGGATTTATCGGATTTTCACTGCTGGTTTCGGCCGCTGTACACACGCTTGATTCTCTTACGGAGACATATATATCCATGGGTTTTAAGATTCTTCCTAGTCAGGTATATTCCTAGGCGTTGAATATGTGGTGTTGAGTCCATTTCGTTGAGCAAGGAGTAGGTCTTGTCTATTACATATTTGGCTTATGGAATGTTATCTGTGCTAATTTCAGTCTCTGGTTTTATTCAGCACCCCAACGCACCTTTCCCCATAAGCAAGCACTAGTTGGTTTTCTAAATTTGAGACCCTGTTCTGTTTTGTAATTCAGTTCATGTGTAGTCAAGTTTACATTCCGTGTATTAGTGATATCTTATGATGTTTCTTTTTCTGTGTGACGTAGTTCACGTAGAATCACCGTACCTGCATCCACTCACTATGCCGCTACGGGCCTGATGACACAGATTTCATTGCTGAGTGATATTGCATTGTACGTACGTGCCACAACTTCTTTATCCATTTTTTGCTTTCTGGGATATTTACCTGATACTGTAGACGAGCTTCTTGTGAACACAGACTTCCCAAATATTGGGGTGGCTGTCTGTTTTTGATTTTAATTTCCGTAAGCTATAAGACCATAAGTGGAAGTGCCATAGACTGTGTTGCTTTGTTTCTTACGTGTTTCAGGAAACACCATACACTTCTCCAGAGTGGCTGCTGGCAATTTACATCCTGCCAATCAGCATAACAAGGCTTCGTGTTCTCCATATCCTGTCCAACCTTTCTGGATTTTACACTTTTTTCAGATGGCCCTTTTGCCCGGGGGGGGGCAGTGAGATTTCATTGTAGTGCAGATTTCTTTACAGGCTTGCTTGGTTGGCCAAAAAGGGCGTATGCGTTTTTTCCTGAATATATTCAGGAAAAAATGCATACGCACTTTTTGGCCAAGTGCATCATTGTCGACGTTGTGCCTCTTTTCCTATGCTTTCAGGGCAATTCCAGTCTACCCCCTGCAATCGTTTTCCTGAAATTCAGCCCCGCTTTCAAGTCCCCTTCGCAGGCTTACTTCAATATATTTTTGGAGGATAGCTGTCATTTATAACTCTGGAGGTTTGTGAAGTACAGTGCCCCTGAGCTCCTTTCTTCAACTCGCTTTCTTGTGAGCTGGGCACAAAACCGCATGATTGCTTCAGGCCCTAATCTGTTTCCAGCAGGGCACACTGAGCCTTTGTTTAATTCCTCTTCCTGGTGGGCAATGAGCGTTACATTTGCCCGTGCAGACACCTACAGCTAGTCTCTCATTGGTTCTCCCTATTCCTGTTCATCTTGCACAGAAATTGCAAGCTGTGCGAAACAGGAGGTTAAAGGCACTGACTCTCCAAGCGGGGAGAGTGATAGTAAAGCATCTGGAATGGTGAACCCGAGGAGCAGGATACGAAAACTGAGATGCATTTTAAATCATTTCCCAATCACACGGTGGACGATATTCTTGGTTTCCCATGCATGTTTTAGCTGGAGGAAGAATCCCTTGAACCTGGAGAGTTGGGACCCATGGAATGGGTACCATGCAGTATGACTTCAAAGGGTCTGCATTTGCTCACCGAAACTCACCAATGCTATCAGCCTGAAGTGTCCAGCCTTATGTCTCAACCAGCTCTGGGTGTAGATGTGGTCAATCCCGGTTGCATCACATGCCCTGAGTGAATTATTTAAGAATTGCTCTCTATTTCACTGTCTTTGTGTTTTGTTTTCGAAATTTATTTTGATAATGGGATTTATCGGATTTTCACTGCTGCGTTTCAGCCGCTGTACACACGCTTGATTCTCTTACGGAGACATATATATCCATGGGTTTTAAGATTCTTCCTAGTCAGGTATATTCCTAGGCGTTGAATATGTGGTGTTGGGTCCATTTCGTTGAGCAAGGAGTAGGTCTTGTCTATTACATATTTGGCTTATGGAAAGTTATCTGTGCTAATTTCAGTCTCTGGTTTTATGCAGCACCCCAAGGCACCTTTCCCCATAAGCAAGCACTAGTTGGTTTTCTAAATTTGAGACCCTGTTCTGTTTTGTAATTCAGTTCATGTGTAGTCAAGTTTACATTCCGTGTATTAGTGATATCTTATGATGTTTCTTTTTCTGTGTGACGTAGTTCACGTAGAATCACCGTACCTGCATCCACTCACTATGCCGCTACGGGCCTGATGACACAGATTTCATTGCTGAGTGATATTGCATTGTACGTACGTGCCACAACTTCTTTATCCATTTTTTGCTTTCTGGGATATTTACCTGATACTGTAGACGAGCTTCTTGTGAACACAGCCGTCCCAAATATTGGGGTGGCTGTCTGTTTTTGATTTTAATTTCCGTAAGCTATAGGACCATAAGTGGAAGTGCCATAGGCTGTGTTGCTTTGTTTCTTACGTGTTTCAGGAAACACCATACACTTCTCCAGGGTGGCTGTTGGCAATTTACATCCTGCCAATCAGCATAACAAGGCTCCCTGTTCTCCATATCCTGTCCTACCTTTCTGGATTTTACACTTTTTTCAGATGGCCCTTTTGCCCGGGGGGGCAGTGAGATTTCATTGTAGTACAGATTTCATTTACAGGCTTGCTTGGTTGGCAAAAAAGGGCGTATGCGTTTTTTCCTGAATATATTCAGGAAAAAACGCATACGCCCTTTTTGGCCAAGTGCATCATTGTCGACGTTGTGCCTGTTTTCGTATGCTTTCAGGGCAATTCCAGTCTACCCCCTGCAATCGTTTTCCTGAAATTCAGCCCCGCTTTCAAGTCCCCTTCGCAGGCTTACTTCAATATATTTTTGGAGGATAGCTGTCATTTATAACTCTGCAGGTTTGTGAAGTACAGTGCCCCTGAGCTCCTTTCTTCAACTCGCTTTCTTGTGAGCTGGGCACAAAACCGCAGGATTGCTTCAGGCCCTAATCTGTTTCCAGCAGGGCACACTGAGCCTTTGTTTAATTCCTCTTCCTGGTGGGCAATGAGCGTTACATTTGCCCGTGCAGACACCTACAGCTAGTCTCTCATTGGTTCTCCCTATTCCTGTTCATCTTGCACAGAAATGGCAAGCTGTGCGAAACAGGAGGTTAAAGGCACTGACTCTCCAAGCGGGGAGAGTGATAGTAAAGCATCTGGAATGGTGAACACGAGGACCAGGATACGAAAACTGAGATGCATTTTAAATCATTTCCCAATCACACGGTGGACGATACTCTGGGTTTCCCATGCATGTTTTAGCTGGAGAAAGAATCCCTTGAACCTGGAGAGTTGGGACCCATGGAATGGGTACCATGCAGTATGACTTCAAAGGGTCTGCATTTGCTCACCGAAACTCACCAATGCTATCAGCCTGAAGTGTCCAGCCTTATGTCTCAACCAGCTCTGGGTGTAGATGTGGTCAATCCCGGTTGCATCACATGCCCTGAGTGAATTATTGAAGAATTGCTCTCTATTTCACTGTCTTTGTGTTTTGTTTTCGAAATTGATTTTGATAATGGGATTTATCGGATTTTCACTGCTGCGTTTCGGCCGCTGTACACACGCTTGATTCTCTTACGGAGACATATATATCCATGGGTTTTAAGATTCTTCCTAGTCAGGTATATTCCTAGGCGTTGAATATGTGGTGTTGGGTCCATTTCGTTGAGCAAGGAGTAGGTCTTGTCTATTACATATTTGGCTTATGGAAAGTTATCTGTGCTAATTTCAGTCTCTGGTTTTATGCAGCACCCCAAGGCACCTTTCCCCATAAGCAAGCACTAGTTTGTTTTCTAAATTTGAGACCCTGTTCTGTTTTGTAATTCAGTTCATGTGTAGTCAAGTTTACATTCCGTGTATTAGTGATATCTTATGATGTTTCTTTTTCTGTGTGACGTAGTTAACTTAGAATCACCATACCTGCATCCACTCACTCTGCCGCTACGGGCCTGATGACACAGATTTCATTGCTGAGTGATATTGCATTGTACGTACGTGCCACAACTTCTTTATCCATTTTTGCTTTCTGGGATATTTACCTGATACTGTAGACGAGCTTCTTGTGAACACAGCCGTCCCAAATATTGGGGTGGCTGTCTGTTTTTGATTTTAATTTCCGTAAGCTATAGGACCATAAGTGGAAGTGCCATAGGCTGTGTTGCTTTGTTACTTAGGTGTTTCAGGAAACACCATACACTTCTCCAGGGTGGCTGCTGGCAATTTACATCCTGCCAATCAGCATAACAAGGCTCCCTGTTCTCCATATCCTGTCCTACCTTTCTGGATTTTACACTTTTTTCAGATGGCCCTTTTGCCCGGGGGGGCAGTGAGATTTCATTGTAGTGAGGATTTCCTTTACAGGCTTGCTTGGTTGGCCAAAAAGGGCATATGCGTTTTTTCCTGAATATATTCAGGAAAAAACGCATACACCCTTTTTGGCCAAGTGCATCATTGTTGACGTTGTGCCTCTTTTCCTATGCTTTCAGGGCAATTCCAGTCTACCCCCTGCAATCGTTTTCCTGAAATTCTGGCCCGCTTTCAAGTCCCCTTCGCAGGCTTACTTCAATATATTTTTGGAGGATAGCTGTCATTTATAACTCTGCAGGTTTGTGAAGTACAGTGCCCCTGAGCTCCTTTCTTCAACTCGCTTTCTTGTGAGCTGGGCACAAAACCGCAGGATTGCTTCAGGCCCTAATCTGTTTTCAGCAGGGCATGCTGAGCCTTTGTTTAATTCCTCTTCCTGGTCGGCAATGAGCGTTACATTTGCCCGTGCAGACACCTACAGCTAGTCTCTCATTGGTTCTCCCTATTCCTGTTCATCTTGCACAGAAATGTCAAGCTGTGCCAAACAGGAGGTTAAAGGCACTGACTCTCCAAGCGGGGAGAGTGTTAGTAAAGCATCTGGAATGGTGAACCCGAGGACCAGGATACGAAAACTGAGATGCATTTTAAATCGTTTCCCAATCACACGGTGGACGATACTCTGGGTTTCCCATGCATGTTTTAGCTGGAGGAAGAATGCCTTGAACCTGGAGAGTTGGGACCCATGGAATGGGTACCATGCAGTATGACTTCAAAGGGTCTGCATTTGCTCACCGAAACTCACAAGTGCTATCAGCCAGAAGTGTCCTGCCTTATGTCTCAACCAGCTCTGGGTGTAGATGTGGTCAATCCCGGGTGCATCACATGCCCTGAGTGAATTATTTAAGAATTGCTCTCTATTTCACTGTCTTTGTGTTTTGTTTTCGAAATTTATTTTGATAATGGGATTTATCGGATTTTCACTGCTGCGTTTTGGCCGCTGTACACACGCTTGATTCTCTTACGGAGACATATATATCCATGGGTTTTAAGATTCTTCCTAGTCAGGTATATTCCTAGGCGTTGAATATGTGGTGTTGGGTCCATTTCGTTGAGCAAGGAGTAGGTCTTTTCTATTACATATTTGGCTTATGGAAAGTTATCTGTGCTAATTTCAGTCTCTGGTTTTATGCAGCACCCCAAGGCACCTTTCCCCATAAGCAAGCACTAGTTGGTTTTCTAAATTTGAGACCCTGTTCTGTTTTGTAATTCAGTTCATGTGTAGTCAAGTTTACATTCCGTGTATTAGTGATATCTTATGATGTTTCTTTTTCTGTGTGACGTAGTTCACGTAGAATCACCGTACCTGCATCCACTCACTATGCCGCTACGGGCCTGATGACACAGATTTCATTGCTGAGTGATATTGAATTGTACGTACGTGCCACAACTTCTTTATCCATTTTTTGCTTTCTGGGATATTTACCTGATACTGTAGACGAGCTTCTTGTGAACACAGCCGTCCCAAATATTGGGGTGGCTGTCTGTTTTTGATTTTAATTTCCGTAAGCTATAGGACCATAAGTGGAAGTGCCATAGGCTGTGTTGCTTTGTTTCTTACGTGTTTCAGGAAACACCATACACTTCTCCAGGGTGGCTGCTGGCAATTTACATCCTGCCAATCAGCATAACAAGGCTCCCTGTTCTCCATATCCTGTCCTACCTTTCTGGATTTTACACTTTTTTCAGATGGCCCTTTTGCCCGGGGGGGCAGTGAGATTTCATTGTAGTGCAGATTTCCTTTACAGGCTTGCTTGGTTGGCCAAAAAGGGCGTATGCGTTTTTTCCTGAATATATTCAGGAAAAAACGCATACGCCCTTTTTGGCCAAGTGCATCATTGTCGACGTTGTGCCTCTTTTCCTATGCTTTCAGGGCAATTCCAGTCTACCCCCTGCAATCGTTTTCCTGAAATTCAGCCCCGCTTTCAAGTCCCCTTCGCAGGCTTACTTCAATATATTTTTGGAGGATAGCTGTCATTTATAACTCTGCAGGTTTGTGAAGTACAGTGCCCCTGAGCTCCTTTCTTCAACTCGCTTTCTTGTGAGCTGGGCACAAAACCACAGGATTGCTTCAGGCCCTAATCTGTTTCCAGCAGGGCACACTGAGCCTTTGTTTAATTCCTCTTCCTGTTGGGCAATGAGTGTTACATTTGCCCGTGCAGACACCTACAGCTAGTATCTCATTGGTTCTCCCTATTCCTGTTCATCTTGCACAGAAATGGCAAGCTGTGCGAATCAGGAGGTTAAAGGCACTGACTCTCCAAGCGGGGAGAGTGATAGTAAAGCATCTGGAATGGTGAACCCTAGGACCAGGATACGAAAACTGAGATGCATTTTAAATCGTTTCCCAATCACACGATGGACGATACTCTGGGTTTCCCATGCATGTTTTAGCTGGAGGAAGAATCACTTGAAGCTGGAGAGTTGGGACCCATGGAATGGGTACCATGCAGTATGACTTCAAAGGGTCTGCATTTGCTCACCGAAACTCACCAATGCTATCAGCCTGAAGTGTCCAGCCTTATGTCTCAACCAGCTCTGGGTGTAGATGTGGTCAATCCCGGGTGCATCACATGCCCTGAGTGAATTATTTAAGAATTGCTCTCTATTTCACTGTCTTTGTGTTTTGTTTTCGAAATTTATTTTGATAATGTGATTTATCGGATTTTCACTGCTGCATTTCCGCCGCTGTACACACGCTTGATTCTCTTACGGAGATATATATATCCAGGGGTTCTAAGATTCTTCCTAGTCAGGTATATTCCTAGGCGTTGAATATGTGGTGTTGAGTCCATTTCGTTGAGCAAGGAGTAGGTCTTGTCTATTACATATTTGGCTTATGGAATGTTATCTGTGCTAATTTCAGTCTCTGGTTTTATGCAGCACCCCAACGCACCTTTCCCCATAAGCAAGCACTAGTTGGTTTTCTAAATTTGAGACCCTGTTCTGTTTTGTAATTCAGTTCATGTGTAGTCAAGTTTATATTCCGTGTATTAGTGATATCTTATGATGTTTCTTTTTCTGTGTGACGTAGTTCACGTAGAATCACCGTACCTGCATCCACTTACTATGCCGCTACGGGCCTGATGACACAGATTTCTTTGCTGAGTGATATTGCATTGCACGTACGTGCCACAACTTCTTTATCCATTTTTTGCTTTCTGGGATATTTACCTGATACTGTAGATGAGCTTCTTGTGAACACAGCCGTCCCAAATATTGGGGTGGCTGTCTGTTTTTGATTTTAATTTCCGTAAGCTATAGGACCATAAGTGGAAGTGCCATAGGCTGTGTTGCTTTGTTTCTTACGTGTTTCAGGAAACACCATACACTTCTCCAGGGTGGCTGCTGGCAATTTACATCCTGCCAATCAGCATAACAAGGCTCCCTGTTCTCCATATCCTGTCCTACCTTTCTGGATTTTACACTTTTTTCAGATGGCCCTTTTGCCCTGGGGGGCAGTGAGATTTCATTGTAGTGCAGATTTCCTTTACAGGCTTGCTTGGTTGGCCAAAAAGGGCGTATGCGTTTTTTCCTGAATATATTCAGGAAAAAACTCATACGCCCTTTTTGGCCAAGTGCATGATTGTCGACGTTGTGCCTCTTTTCCTATGCTTTCAGGGCAATTCCAGTCTACCCCCTGCAATCGTTTTCCTGAAATTCAGCCCCGCGTTCAAATCCCCTTCGCAGACTTACTTCAATATATTTTTGGAGGATAGCTGTCATTTATAACTCTGCAGGTTTGTGAAGTACAGTGCCCCTGAGCTCCTTTCTTCAACTCGCTTTCTTGTGAGCTGGGCACAAAACTGCAGGATTGCTTCAGGCCCTAATCTGTTCCCAGCAGGGCACACTGAGCCTTTGTTTAATTCCTCTTCCTGGTGGGCAATGAGCATTACATTTGCCCGTGCAGACACCTACAGCTAGTCTCTCATTGGTTCTCCCTATTCCTGTTCATCTTGCACAGAAATTGCAAGCTGTGCGAAACAGGAGGTTAAAGGCACTGACTCTCCAAGTGGGGAGAGTGTTAGTAAAGCATCTGGAATGGTGAACCCGAGGACCAGGAAACGACAACTGAGATGCATTTTAAATCGTTTCCCAATCACACAGTGGACGATACTCTGGGTTTCCCATGCATGTTTTAGCTGGAGGAAGAATCCCTTGAACCTGGAGAGTTGGGACCCATGGAATGGGTACCATGCAGTATGACTTCAAAGGGTCTGCATTTGCTCACCGAAACTCACCAATGCTATCAGCCTGAAGTGTCCAGCCTTATGTCTCAACCAGCTCTGGGTGTAGATGTGGTCAATCCCGGTTGCATCACATGCCCTGAGTGAATTATTTAAGAATTGCTCTCTATTTCACTGTCTTTGTGTTTTGTTTTCGAAATTTATTTTGATAATGGGATTTATCGGATTTTCACTGCTGCGTTTTGGCCGCTGTACACACGCTTGATTCTCTTACGGAGACATATATATCCATGGGTTTTAAGATTCTTCCTAGTCAGGTATATTCCTAGGCGTTGAATATGTGGTGTTGGGTCCATTTCGTTGAGCAAGGAGTAGGTCTTTTCTATTACATATTTGGCTTATGGAAAGTTATCTGTGCTAATTTCAGTCTCTGGTTTTATGCAGCACCCCAAGGCACCTTTCCCCATAAGCAAGCACTAGTTGGTTTTCTAAATTTGAGACCCTGTTCTGTTTTGTAATTCAGTTCATGTGTAGTCAAGTTTACATTCCGTGTATTAGTGATATCTTATGATGTTTCATTTTCTGTGTGACGTAGTTCACGTAGAATCACCGTACCTGCATCCACTCACTATGCCGCTACGGGCCTGATGACACAGATTTTATTGCTGAGTGATATTGAATTGTACGTACGTGCCACATCTTCTTTATCCATTTTTTGCTTTCTGGGATATTTACCTGATACTGTAGACGAGCTTCTTGTGAACACAGCCGTCCCAAATATAGGGGTGGCTGTCTGTTTTTGATTTTAATTTCCGTAAGCTATAGGACCATACGTGGAAGTGCCATAGGCTGTGTTGCTTTGTTTCTTACGTGTTTCAGGAAACACCATACACTTCTCCAGGGTGGCTGCTGGCAATTTACATCCTGCCAATCAGCATAACAAGGCTCCCTGTTCTCCATATCCTGTCCTACCTTTCTGGATTTTACACTTTTTTCAGATGGCCCTTTTGCCCGGGGGGGCAGTGAGATTTCATTTTAGTGCAGATTTCCTTTACAGGCTTGCTTGGTTGGCCAAAAAGGGCGTATGCGTTTTTTCCTGAATATATTCAGGAAAAAACGCATACGCCCTTTTTGGCCAAGTGCATCATTGTCGACGTTGTGCCTCTTTTCCTATGCTTTCAGGGCAATTCCAGTCTACCCCCTGCAATCGTTTTCCTGAAATTCAGCCCCGCTTTCAAGTCCCCTTCGCAGGCTTACTTCAATATATTTTTGGAGGATAGCTGTCATTTATAACTCTGCAGGTTTGTGAAGTACAGTGCCCCTGAGCTCCTTTCTTCAACTCGCTTACTTGTGAGCTGGGCACAAAACCGCAGGATTGCTTCAGGCCCTAATCTGTTTCCAGCAGGGCACACTGAGCCTTTGTTTAATTCCTCTTCCTGGTGGGCAATGAGTGTTACATTTGCCCGTGCAGACACCTACAGCTAGTCTCTCATTGGTTCTCCCTATTCCTGTTCATCTTGCACAGAAATGGCAAGCTGTGCGAATCAGGAGGTTAAAGGCACTGACTCTCCAAGCAGGGAGAGTGATAGTAAAGCATCTGGAATGGTGAACCCGAGGACCAGGATACGAAAACTGAGATGCATTTTAAATCGTTTCCCAATCACACGATGGACGATACTCTGGGTTTCCCATGCATGTTTTATCTGGAGGAAGAATCTCTTGAACCTGGAGAGTTGGGACCCATGGAATGGGTACCATGCAGTATGACTTCAAAGGGTCTGCATTTGCTCACCGAAACTCACCAATGCTATCAGCCTGAAGTGTCCAGCCTTATGTCTCAACCAGCTCTGGGTGTAGATGTGGTCAATCCCGGTTGCATCACATGCCCTGAGTGAATTATTTAAGAATTGCTCTCTATTTCACTGTCTTTGTGTTTTGTTTTCGAAATTTATTTTGATAATGGGATTTATCGGATTTTCACTGCTGCGTTTCGGCCGCTGTACACACGCTTGATTCTCTTACAGAGACATATATATCCATGGGTTTTAAGATTCTTCCTAGTCAGGTATATTCCTAGGCGTTGAATATGTGGGGTTGGGTCCATTACGTTGAACAAGGAGTAGGTCTTGTCTATTACATATTTGGCTTATGGAAAGTTATCTGTGCTAATTTCAGTCTCTGGTTTTATGCAGCACCCCAACGCACCTTTCCCCATAAGCAAGCACTAGTTGGTTTTCTAAATTTGAGACCCTGTTCTGTTTTGTTATTCAGTTCATGTGTAGTCAAGTTTGCATTCCGTGTATTAGTGATATCTTATGATGTTTCTTTTTCTGTGTGACGTAGTTCACGTAGAATCACCGTACCTGCATCCACTCACTATGCCGCTACGGGCCTGATGACACAGATTTCATTGCTGAGTGATATTGCATTGTACGTACGTGCCACAACTTCTTTATCCATTTTTTGCTTTCTGGGATATTTACCTGATACTGTAGACGAGCTTCTTGTGAACACAGCCGTCCCAAATATTGGGGTGGCTGTCTGTTTTTGATTTTAATTTCCGTAAGCTATAGGACCATAAGTGGAAGTGCCATAGGCTGTGTTGCTTTGTTTCTTACGTGTTTCAGGAAACACCATACACTTCTCCAGGGTGGCTGCTGGCAATTTACATCCTGCCAATCAGCATAACAAGGCTCCCTGTTCTCCATATCCTGTCCTACCTTTCTGGATTTTACACTTTTTTCAGATGGCCCTTTTGCCCGGGGGGGCAGTGAGATTTCATTGTAGTGCAGATTTCCTTTACAGGCTTGCTTGGTTGGCCAAAAAGGGCGTATGCGTTTTTTCCTGAATATATTCAGGAAAAAACGCATACGCCCTTTTTGGCCAAGTGCATCATTGTCGACGTTGTGCCTCTTTTCCTATGCTTTCAGGGCAATTCCAGTCTACCCCCTGCAATCGTTTTCCTGAAATTCAGCCCCGCTTTCAAGTCCCCTTCGCAGGCTTACTTGAATATATTTTTGGAGGATAGCTGTCATTTATAACTCTGCAGGTTTGTGAAGTACAGTGCCCCTGAGCTCCTTTCTTCAACTCGCTTTCTTGTAAGCTGGGCACAAAACCGCAGGATTGCTTCAGGCCCTAATCTGTTTCCAGCAGGGCACACTGAGCCTTTGTTTAATTACCCTTCTTGGTGGGCAATGAGCGTTACATTTGCCCGTGCAGACACCTACAGCTAGTCTCTCATTGGTTCTCCCTATTCCTGTTCATCTTGCACAGAAATGTCAAGCTGTGCCAAACAGGAGGTTAAAGGCACTGACTCTCCAAGCGGGGAGAGTGTTAGTAAAGCATCTGGAATGGTGAACCCGAGGACCAGGATACGAAAACTGAGATGCATTTTAAATCGTTTCCCAATCACACGGTGGACGATACTCTGGGTTTCCCATGTATGTTTTAGATGGAGGAAGAATGCCTTGAACCTGGAGAGTTGGGACCCATGGAATGGGTACCATGCAGTATGACTTCAAAGGGTCTGCATTTGCTCACCGAAACTCCCCAATGCTATCAGCCTGAAGTGTCCAGCCTTATGTCTCAACCAGCTCTGGGTGTAGATGTGGTCAATCCCGGTTGCATCACATGCCCTGAGTGAATTATTTAAGAATTGCTCTCTATTTCACTGTCTTTGTGTTTTGTTTTCGAAATTTATTTTGATAATGGGATTTATCGGATTTTCACTGCTGCGTTTCAGCCGCTGTACACACGCTTGTTTCTCTTACGGAGACATATATATCCATGGGTTTTAAGATTCTTCCTAGTCAGGTATATTCCTAGGGGTTGAATATGTGGTGTTGGGTCCATTTCGTTGAGCAAGGAGTAGGTCTTCTCTATTACATATTTGGCTTATGGAAAGTTATCTGTGCTAATTTCAGTCTCTGGTTTTATGCAGTACCCCAAGGCACCTTTCCCCATAAGCAAGCACTAGTTGGTTTTCTAAATTTGAGACCCTGTTCTGTTTTGTAATTCAGTTCATGTGTAGTCAAGTTTACATTCCGTGTATTAGTGATATCTTATGATGTTTCTTTTTCTGTGTGACGTAGTTCACGTAGAATCACCGTACCTGCATCCACTCACTATGCCGCTACGGGCCTGATGACACAGATTTCATTGCTGAGTGATATTGCATTGTACGTACGTGCCACAACTTCTTTATCCATTTTTTGCTTTCTGGGATATTTACCTGATACTGTAGACGAGCTTCTTGTGAACACAGCCGTCCCAAATATTGGGGTGGCTGTCTGTTTTTGATTTTAATTTCCGTAAGCTATAGGACCATACGTGGAAGTGCCATAGGCTGTGTTGCTTTGTTTCTTACGTGTTTCAGGAAACACCATACACTTCTCCAGGGTGGCTGCTGGCAATTTACATCCTGCCAATCAGCATAACAAGGCTCCCTGTTCTCCATATCCTGTCCTACCTTTCTGGATTTTACACTTTTTTCAGATGGCCCTTTTGCCCGGGGGGGCAGTGAGATTTCATTTTAGTGCAGATTTCCTTTACAGGCTTGCTTGGTTGGCCAAAAAGGGCGTATGCGTTTTTTCCTGAATATATTCAGGAAAAAACGCATACGCCCTTTTTGGCCAAGTGCATCATTGTCGACGTTGTGCCTCTTTTCCTATGCTTTCAGGGCAATTCCAGTCTACCCCCTGCAATCGTTTTCCTGAAATTCAGCCCCGCTTTCAAGTCCCCTTCGCAGGCTTACTTCAATATATTTTTGGAGGATAGCTGTCATTTATAACTCTGCAGGTTTGTGAATTACAGTGCCCCTGAGCTCCTTTCTTCAACTCGCTTTCTTGTGAGCTGGGCACAAAACCGCAGGATTGCTTCAGGCCCTAATCTGTTTCCAGCAGGGCACACTGAGCCTTTGTTTAATTCCTCTTCCTGGTGGGCAATGAGCGTTACATTTGCCCGTGCAGACACCTACAGCTAGTCTCTCATTGGTTCTCCCTAATCCTGTTCATCTTGCACAGAAATGGCAAGCTGTGCCAAACAGGAGGTTAAAGGCAATGACTCTCCAAGCGGGGAGAGTGTTAGTAAAACATCTGGAATGGTGAACCCGAGGACCAGGATACGAAAACTGAGATGCATTTTAAATCATTTCCCAATCACACGGTGGACGATACTCTGGGTTTCCCATGTATGTTTTAGCTGGAGGAAGAATGCCTTGAACCTGGAGAGTTGGGACCCATGGAATGGGTACCATGCAGTATGACTTCAAAGGGTCTGCATTTGCTCACCGAAACTCCCCAATGCTATCAGCCTGAAGTGTCCAGCCTTATGTCTCCACCAGCTCTGGGTGTAGATGTGGTCAATCCCGGTTGCATCACATGCCCTGAGTGAATTATTTAAGAATTGCTCTCTATTTCACTGTCTTTGTGTTTTGTTTTCGAAATTTATTTTGATAATGGGATTTATCGGATTTTCACTGCTGCATTTCGGCCGCTGTACACACGCTTGATTCTCTTACGGAGACATATATATCCATGGGTTTTCAGATTCTTCCTAGTCAGGTATATTCCTAGGCGTTGAATATGTGGTGTTGGGTCCATTTCGTTGAGCAAGGAGTAGGTCTTGTCTATTATATATTTGGCTTATGGAAAGTTATCTGTGCTAATTTCAGTCTCTGGTTTTATGCAGCACCCCAAGGCACCTTTCCCCATAAGCAAGCACTAGTTGGTTTTCTAAATTTGAGACCCTGTTCTGTTTTGTAATTCAGTTCATGTGTAGTCAAGGTTACATTCCGTGTATTAGTGATATCTTATGATGTTTCTTTTTCTGTGTGACGTAGTTCACGTAGAATCACCGTACCTGCATCCACTTACTATGCCGCTACGGGCCTGATGACACAGATTTCATTGCTGAGTGATATTGCATTGTACGTACGTGCCACAACTTCTTTATCCATGTTTTGCTTTCTGGGATATTTACCTGATACTGTAGACGAGCTTCTTGTGAACACAGCCGTCTCAAATATTGGGGTGGCTGTCTGTTTTTGATTTTAATTTCCGTAAGCTATAGGACCATAAGTGGAAGTGCCATAGGCTGTGTTGCTTTGTTTCTTACGTGTTTCAGGAAACACCATACACTTCTCCAGGGTGGCTGCTGGCAATTTACATCCTGCCAATCAGCATAACAAGGCTCCCTGTTCTACATATCCTGTCCTACCTTTCTGGATTTTACACTTTTTTCAGATGGCCCTTTTGCCCGGGGGGGCAGTGAGATTTCATTGTAGTGCAGATTTCCTTTACAGGCTTGCTTGGTTGGCCAAAAAGGGCGTATGCGTTTTTTCCTGAATATATTCAGGAAAAAACGCATACGCCCTTTTTGGCCAAGTGCATCATTGTCGACGTTCTGCCTCTTTTCCTATGCTTTCAGGGCAATTCCAGTCTACCCCCTGCAATCGTTTTCCTGAAATTCAGCCCCGCTTTCAAGTCCCCTTCGCAGGCTTACTTCAATATATTTTTGGAGGATAGCTGTCATTTATAACTCTGCAGGTTTGTGAAGTACAGTGCCCCTGAGCTCCTTTCTTCAACTCGCTTTCTTGTGAGCTGGGCACAAAACCGCAGGATTGCTTCAGGCCCTAATCTGTTTCCAGCAGGGCACACTGAGCCTTTGTTTAATTCCTCTTCCTGGTGGGCAATGAGCGTTACATTTGCCCGTGCAGACACCTACAGCTAGTCTCTCATTGGTTCTCCCTATTCCTGTTCATCTTGCACAGAAATGGCAAGCTGTGCCAAACAGGAGGTTATAGGCACTGACTCTCCAAGCGGGGAGAGTGTTAGTAAAGCATCTGGAATGGTGAACCCGAGGACCAGGATACGAAAACTGAGATGCATTTTAAATCGTTTCCCAATCACACGGTGGACGATACTCTGGGTTTCCCATGCATGTTTTAGCTGGAGGAATAATGCCTTGAAACTGGAGAGTTGGGACCCATGGAATGGGTACCATGTAGTATGACTTCAAAGGGTCTGCATTTGCTCACCGAAACTCACCAGTGCTATCAGCCTGAAGTGTCCAGCCTTATGTCTCAACCAGCTCTGGGTGTAGATGTGGTCAATCCCGGTTTCATCACATGCCCTGAGTGAATTATTTAAGTATTGCTCTCTATTTCACTGTCTTTGTGTTTTGTTTTCGAAATTTATTTTGATAATGGGATTTATCGGATTTTCACTGCTGCATTTCCGCCGCTGTACACACGCTTGATTCTCTTACGGAGACATATATATCCATGGGTTTTAAGATTCTTCCTAGTCAGGTATATTCCTAGGCGTTGAATATGTGGTGTTGAGTCCATTTCGTTGAGCAAGGAGTAGGTCTTGTCTATTACATATTTGGCTTATGGAAAGTTATCTGTGCTAATTTCAGTCTCTGGTTTTATGCAGCACCCCAACGCACCTTTCCCCATAAGCAAGCACTAGTTGGTTTTCTAAATTTGAGACCCTGTTCTGTTTTGTAATTCAGTACATGTGTAGTCAAGTTTACATTCCGTGTATTAGTGATATCTTATGATGTTTCTTTTTCTGTGTGACGTAGTTCACGTAGAATCACCGTACCTGCATCCACTTACTATGCCGCTACTGGCCTGATGACACAGATTTCATTGCTGAGTGATATTGCATTGTACGTACGTGACACACCTTCTTTATCCATTTTTTGCTTTCTGGGATATTTACCTGATACTGTAGACGAGCTTCTTGTGAACACAGCCGTCCCAAATATTGGGGTGGCTGTCTGTTTTTGATTTTAATTTCCGTAAGCTATAGGAACATAAGTGGAAATGCCATAGGCTGTGTTGCTTTGTTTCTTACGTGTTTCAGGAAACACCATACACTTCTCCAGGGTGGCTGCTGGCAATTTACATCCTGCCAATCAGCATAACAAGGCTCCCTGTTCTCCATATCCTGTCCTACCTTTCTGGATTTTACACTTTTTTTAGATGGCCCTTTTGCCCACGGGGGCAGTGAGATTTCATTGTAGTGCAGATTTCCTTTACAGGCTTGCTTGGTTGGCCAAAAAGGGCGTATGCGTTTTTTCCTGAATATATTCAGGAAAAAACGCATACGCCCTTTTTGGCCAAGTGCATCATTGTCGACGTTGTGCCTCTTTTCCTATGCTTACAGGGCAATTCCAGTCTACCCCCTGCAATCGTTTTCCTGAAATTCTGCCCCGCTTTCAAGTCCCCTTCGCAGGCTTACTTCAATATATTTTTGGAGGAGAGCTGTCATTTATAACTCTGCAGGTTTGTGACGTACAGTGCCCCTGAGCTCCTTTCTTCAACTCGCTTTCTTGTGAGCTGGGCACAAAACCGCAGGATTGCTTCAGGCCCTAATCTGTTTCCGGCAGGGCACGCTGAGCCTTTGGTTAATTCCTCTTCCAGGTGGGAAATGAGCGTTACATTTGCCCGTGCAGACACCTACAGCTGGTCTCTCATTGGTTCACCCTATTCCTGTTCATTTTGCACAGAAATTGCAAGCTGTGCCAAAGAGGAGGTTAAAGGCACTGACTCTCCAAGCGGGGAGAGTGTTAGTAAAGCATCTGGAATGGTGAACCCGAGGACCAGGATACGAAAACTGAGATGCATTTTAAATCGTTTCCCAATCACACGGTGGACGATACTCTGGGTTTCCCATGCATGTTTTAGCTGGAAGAAGAATCCCTTGAACCTGGAGAGTTGGGACCCATGGAATGGGTACCATGCAGTATGACTTGAAAGGGTCTGCATTTGCTCACCGAAACTCACCAATGCTATCAGCCTGAAGTGTCCAGCCTTATGTCTCAACCAGCTCTGGGTGTAGATGTGTTAAATCCCGGTTGCATCACATGCCCTGAGTGAATTATTTAAGAATTGCTCTCTATTTCACTGTCTTTGTGTTTTGTTTTCGAAATTTATTTTGATAATGGGATTTATCGGATTTTCACTGCTGCGTTTATGCCGCTGTACACACACTTGATTGTCTTACGGAAACATATATATCCATTGGTTTTAAGATTCTTCCTAGTCAGGTATATTCCTAGGCGTTGAATATATGGTGTTGTGTCCATTTCGTTGAACAAGGAGTAGGTCTTGTCTATTACATATTTGGCTTATGGAAAGTTATCTGTGCTAATTTCAGTCTCTGGTTTTATGCAGCACCCCAAGGCACCTTTCCCCATAATCAAGCACTAGTTGGTTTCCTAAATTTGAGACCCTGTTCTGTTTTGTAATTCAGTTCATGTGTAGTCAAGTTTACATTCCGTGTATTAGTGATATCTTATGATGTTTCTTTTTCTGTGTGACGTAGTTCACGTAGAATCACCGTACCTGCATCCACTCACTGTGCCGCTACGGGCCTGATGACACAGATTTCATTGCTGAGTGATATTGCATTGTACGTACGTGCCACAACTTCTTTATCCATTTTTTGCTTTCTGGGATATTTACCTGATACTGTAGACGAGCTTCTTGTGAACACAGCCGTCCCAAATATTGGGGTGGCTGTCTGTTTTTGATTTTAATTTCCGTAAGCTATAGGACCATAAGTGGAAGTGCCATAGGCTGTGTTGCTTTGTTTCTTACGTGTTTCAGGAAACACCATACACTTCTCCAGGGTGGCTGCTGGCAATTTACATCCTCCCAATCAGCATAACAAGGCTCCCTGTTCTCCATATCCCGTCCTACCTTTCTGGATTTTACACATTTTTCAGATGGCCCTTTTGCCAGGGGGGCAGTGAGACTTCATTGTAGTGCAGATTTCCTTTACAGGCTTGCTTGGTTGGCCAAAAAGGGCGTATGCGTTTTTTCCTGAATATATTCAGGAAAAAACGCATACGCCCTTTTGGGCCAAGTGCATCATTGTCGACGTTCTGCCTCTTTTCCTATGCTTTCAGGGCAATTCCAGTCTACCCCCTGCAATCGTTTTCCTGAAATTCAGCCCCGCTTTCAAGTCCCCTTCGCAGGCTTACTTCAATATATTTTTGGAGGATAGCTGTCATTTATAACTCTGCAGTTTTGTGAATTACAGTGACCCTGAGCTCCTTTCTTCAACTCGCTTTCTTGTGAGCTGGGCACAAAACCGCAGGATTGCTTCAGGCCCTAATCTGTTTCCAGCAGGGCACACTGAGCCTTTGTTTAATTCCTCTTCCTGGTGGGCAATGAGCGTTACATTTGCCCGTGCAGACACCTACAGCTAGTCTCTCATTGGTTCTCCCTATTCCTGTTCATCTTGCACAGAAATGGCAAGCTGTGCCAAACAGGAGGTTAAAGGCACTGACTCTCCAAGCGGGGAGAGTGTTAGTAAAGCATCTGGAATGGTGAACCCGAGGACCAGGATACGAAAACTGAGATGCATTTTAAATCATTTCCCAATCACACGGTGGACGATACTCTGGGTTTCCCATGCATGTTTTAGCTGGAGGAAGAATGCCTTGAACCTGCAGATTTGGGACCCATGGAATGGGTACCATGCAGTATGACTTCAAAGGGTCTGTATTTGCTCACCGAAACTCACCAGTGCTATCAGCCAGAAGAGTCCAGCCTTATGTCTCAACCAGCTCTGGGTGTAGATGTGGTCAATCCCGGTTGCATCACATGCCCTGAGTGAATTATTTAAGAATTGCTCTCTATTTCACTGTCTTTGTGTTTTGTTTTCGAAATTTATTTTGATAATGGGATTTATCGGATTTTCACTGCTGCGTTTATGCCGCTGTACACACGCTTGATTCTCTTACGGAGACATATAAATCCTGGGTTTTAAGATTCTTCCTAGTCAGGTATATTCCTAGGCGTTGAATATGTGGTGTTGAGTCCATTTCGTTGAGCAAGGAGTAGGTCTTGTCCATTACATATTTGGCTTATGGAAAGTTATCTGTGCTAATTTCAGTATCTGGTTTTATGCAGCACCCAAAGGCACCTTTCCCCATAAGCAAGCACTAGTTGGTTTTCTAAATTTGAGACCCTGTTCTGTTTTGTAATTCAGTTCATGTGTAGTCAAGTTTACATTCCGTGTATTAGTGATATCTTATGATGTTTCTTTTTCTGTGTGACGTAGTTCACGTAGAATCACCGTACCTGCATCCACTCACTATGCCGCTACGGGCCTGATGACACAGATTCCATTGCTGAGTGATATTGAATTGTACGTACGTGCCACAACTTCTTTATCCATTTTTTGCTTTCTGGGATATTTACCTGATACTGTAGACGAGCTTCTTGTGAACACAGCCGTCCCAAATATTGGGGTGGCTGTCTGTTTTTGATTTTAATTTCCGTAAGCTATAGGACCATAAGTGGAAATGCCATAGGCTGTGTTGCTTTGTTTCTTACGTGTTTCAGGAAACACCATACACTTCTCCAGGGTGGCTGCTGGCAATTTACATCCTGCCAATCAGCATAACAAGGCTCCCTGTTCTCCATATCCTGTCCTACCTTTCTGGATTTTACACTTTTTTCAGATGGCCCTTTTGCCCGGGGGGCAGTGAGACTTCATTGTAGTACAGATTTCCTTTACAGGCTTGCTTGGTTGGCCAAAAAGGGCGTATGCGTTTTTTCCTGAATATATTCAGGAAAAAACGTATACGCCCTTTTTGGCCAAGTGCATCATTGTCGACCTTCTGCCTCTTTTCCTATGCTTTCAGGGCAATTCCAGTCTACCCCCTGCAATCGTTTTCCTGAAATTCTGCCCCGCTTTCAAGTCCCCTTCGCAGGCTTACTTCAATATATTTTTGGAGGATAGCTGTCATTTATAACTCTGCAGGTTTGTTAATTACAGTGCCCCTGAGCTCCTTTCTTCAACTCGCTTTCTTGTGAGCTGGGCACAAAACCGCAGGATTGCTTCAGGCCCTAATCTGTTTTCAGCAGGGCACGCTGAGCCTTTGTTTAATTCCTCTTCCTAGTCGGCAATGAGCGTTACATTTGCCCGTGCAGACACCTACAGCTAGTCTCTCATTGGTTCTCCCTATTCCTGTTCATCTTGCACAGAAATTGCAAGCTGTGCCAAACAGTAGGTTAAAGGCACTGACTCTCCAAGCGGGGAGAGTGTTAGTAAAGCATCTGGAATGGTGAACCCGAGGACCAGGATACGAAAACTGAGATGCATTTTAAATCGTTTCCCAATCACACGGTGGACGATACTCTGGGTTTCCCATGCATGTTTTAACTGGAGGAAGAATGCCTTGAACCTGGAGAGTTGGGACCCATGAAACGGGTACCATGCAGTATGACTTCAAAGGGTCTGCATTTGCTCACCGAAACTCACCAATGCTATCAGCCTGAAGTGTCCAGCCTTATGTCTCAACCAGCTCTGGGTGTAGATGTGGTCAATCCCGGTTGCATCACATGCCCTGAGTGAATTAGTTAAGAATTGCTCTCGATTTCACTGTCTTTGTGTTTTGTTTTCGAAATTTATTTTGATAATGGGATTTATTAGATTTTCGCTGCTGCGTTTATGCCGCTGTACACACGCTTGATTCTCTTACGGAGACATATAAATCCATGGGTTTTAAGATTCTTCCTAGTCAGGTATATTCCTAGGCGTTGAATATGTGGTGTTGGGTCCATTTCGTTGAGCAAGGAGTAGGTCTTGTCTATTACATATTTGGCCTATGGAAAGTTATCTGTGCTAATTTCAGTCTCTGGTTATATGCAGCACCCCAAGGCACCTTTCCAAATAAGCAAGCACTAGATGGTTTTCTAAATTTGAGACCCTGTTCTGTTTTGTAATTCAGTTCATGTGTAGTCAAGTTTACAGTCCGTGTATTAGTGATATCTTATGATGTTTCTTTTTCTGTGTGACGTAGTTCACGTAGAATCACCGTACCTGCATCCACTCACTATGCCGCTACGGGCCTGATGACACAGATTTCATTGCTGAGTGATATTGCATTGTACGTACGTGCCACAACTTCTTTATCCATTTTTTGCTTTCTGGGATATTTACCTGATACTGTAGGCGAGCTTTTTGGGAACACAGCCGTCCCAAATATTGGGGTGGCTGTCTGTTTTTGATTTTAATTTCCGTAAGCTATAGGACCATAAGTGGAAGTGCCATAGGCTGTGTTGCTTTGTTTCTTATGTGTTTCAGGAAACACCATACACTTCTCCAGGGTGGCTGCTGGCAATTTACATCCTGCCAATCAGCATAACAAGGCTCCCTGTTCTCCATATCCTGTCCTACATTTCTGGATTTTACACATATTTCAGATGGCCCTTTTGCCTGGGGGGCAGTGAGACTTCATTGTAGTGCAGATTTCCTTTACAGGCTTGCTTGGTTGGCCAAAAAGGGCATATGCGTTTTTTCCTGAATATATTCAGGAAAAAACGCATACGCCCTTTTTGGCCAAGTGCATCATTGTCGACGTTGTGCCTCTTTTCCTATGCTTTCAGGGCAATTCCAGTCTACCCCCTGCAATCGTTTTCCTGAAATTCTGCCCCGCTTTCAAGTCCCCTTCGCAGGCTTACTTCAGTATATTTTTGGAGGATAGCTGTCAATTATAACTCTGCAGGTTTGTGAATTACAGTGCCCCTGAGCTCCTTTCTTCAACTCGCTTTCTTGTGAGCTGGGCACAAAACCGCAGGATTGCTTCAGGCCCTAATGTGTTTCCAGCAGGGCACACTGAGCCTTTGTTTAATTCCTCTTCCTGGTGGGCAATGAGTGTTATATTTGCCCGTGCAGACACCTACAGCTGGTCTCTCATTGGTTCTCCCTATTCCTGTTCATCTTGCAGAGAAATTGCAAAATGTGCCAAACAGGAGGTTAAAGGCACTGACTCTCCAAGCGGGGAGAGTGTTAGTAAAGCGTCTGGAATGGTGAACCCGAGGACAAGGATACGAAAACTGAGATCCATTTTAAATCGTTTCCCAATCTCACGGTGTACCATACTCTGTGTTTCCCATGCATGTTTTAGCTGAAGGAAGAATCCCTTGAACCTGGAGAGTTGGGACCCATGGAATGGGTACCATGCAGTATGACTTCAAAGGGTCTGCATTTGCTCACCGAAACTCACCAATGCTATCAGCCTGAAGTGTCCAGCATTATGTCTCAACCAGCTCTGGGTGTAGATGTGGTCAATCCCGGTTGCCTCACATGCGCTGAGTGAATTATTTAAGAATTTCTCTCTATTTAACTGTCTTTGTGTTTTGTTTTCGAAATTTATTTTGATAATGGGATTTTTCGGATTTTCACTGCTGTGTTTCGGCCGCTGTACACACGCTTATTTCTCTTACGGAGACATATATATCCATGGGTTTTAAGATTCTTCCTAGTCAGGTATATTCCTAGGCGTTGAATATGTGGTGTTGAGTCCATTTCGTTGAGCAAGGAGTAGGTCTTGTCTATTACATATTTGGCTTATGGAAAGTTATCTGTGCTAATTTCAGTCTCTGGTTTTATGCAGCACCCCAACGCACCTTTCCCCATAAGCAAGCACTAGTTGGTTTTCTAAATTTGAGACCCTGTTCTGTTTTGTAATTCAGTTCATGTGTAGTCAAGTTTACATTCCGTGTATTAGTGATATCTTATGATGTTTCTTTTCCTGTGTGACGTAGTTCACGTAGATTCACCGTATCTGCATCCACTCACTATGCCGCTACGGGCCTGATGACACAGATTTCATTGCTGAGTGATACTGCATTGCACGTACATGCCACAACTTCTTTATCCATTTTTTGCTTTCTGGGATATTTACCTGGTACTGTAGACGAGCTTCTTGGGAACACAGCCGTCCCAAACTTTGCGGTGGATCTCTGTTTTTGATTTTAATTTCCCTAAGCAATAGGACCATAAGTGCAATTGCCATAGGCTGTGTTGCTTTATTTCTTATGTGTTTCAGGAAACACCATACACTTCTCCAGTGTGGCTGCTGGCAATTTACATCGTGACAATCAGCATAACAATGCTCCCTGTTCTCCATATCCTGTCCTACCTTTCTGGATTTTACACTTTTTTCAGATGGCCATCTTGCCAGGGGGGCAGTGAGACTTCATTGTAGTGCAGATTTTCTTTACAGGCTTGCTTGGTTGGCTAAAAAGGGCGTATGCGTTTTTTCCTGAATATATTCAGGAAAAAACGTATACGCCCTTTTTGGCCAAGTGCATCATTGTTGACGTTGTGCCTCTTTTCCTATGCTTTCAGGGCAATTCCAGTCTACCCCCTGCAATCGTTTTCCTGAAATTCTGCCCCGCTTTCAAGTCCCCTTCGCAGGTTTACTTCAATATACTTTTGGAAGATAGCTGTCATTTTTAACTCTGCAGGTTTGTGAATTACAGTGCCCCTGAGCTCCTTTCTTCAACTCGCTCTCTTGTGAGCTGTGCATAAAACCGCAGGATTGCTTCAGGCCCTAATCTGTTTCCAGCAGGGCACACTGAGCCTTTGTTTAATTCCTCTTCCTGGTGGGCAATGAGCGTTACATTTGCCCGTGCAGACACCTACAGCTAGTCTCTCATTGGTTCTCCCTATTCCTGTTCATCTTGCACAGAAATTGCAAGCTGTGCCAAACAGGAAGTTAAAGGCACTGACTCTCCAAGCGGGGAGAGTGTCAGTAAAGCATCTGGAATGGTGAACCCGAGGACCAGGATACGAAAACTGAGATGCATTTTAAATCGTTTCCCAATCACACGGTGGACGATACTCTGGGTGTCCCATGCCTGTTTTAGCTGGAGGAAGAATCCCTTGAACCTGGAGAGTTGGGACCCATGGAATGGGTACCATGCAGTATGACTTCAAAGGGTCTGCATTTGCTCACCGAAACTCACCAATGCTATCAGCCTGAAGTGTCCAGCCTTATGTCTCAACCAGCTCTGGGAGTAGATGTGGTCAATCCCGGTTGCATCACATGCCCTGAGTGAATTATTTAAGAATTGCTCTCTATTTCACTGTCTTTGTGTTTTGTTTTTGAAATTTATTTTGATAATGGGATTTATCGTATTTTCACGGCTGCGTTTCAGCCGCTGTACACACGCTTGATTCTCTTACGGAGACATATATATCCATGGGTTTTAAGATTCTTCCTAGTCAGGTATATTCCTAGGCATTGAATATGTGGTTTTGGGTCCATTTCGTTGAGCAAGGAGTAGGTCTTGTCTATTACATATTTGGCTTATGGAAAGTTATCTGTGCTAATTTCAGTCTCTGGTTTTATGCAGCACCCCAACGCACCTTTCCCCATAAGCAAGCACTAGTTGGTTTTCTCAATTTGAGACCCTGTTCTGTTTTGTAATTCAGTTCATGTGTAGTCAAGTTTACATTCCGTGTATTAGTGATATCTTATGATGTTTCTTTTTCTGTGTGACTTAGTTCACGTAGAATCACCGTACCTGCATCCACTCCCTATGCCGCTATTGGCCTGATGACACAGATTTCATTGCTGAGTGATATTGCATTGTACGTACGTGCCACAACTTCTTTATCCATTTTTTGCTTTCTGGGATATTTACCTGATACTGTAGACGAGCTTCTTGTGAACACAGCCATCCCAAATGTTGGGGTGGCTGTCTGTTTTTGATTTTAATTTCCGTAAGCTATAGGACCATAAGTGGAAGTGCCATAGGCGGTGTTGCTTTGTTTCTTACGTGTTTCAGGAAACACCATACACTTCTCCAGGGTGGCTGCTGGCAATTTACATCCTGCCAATCAGCATAACAAGGCTCCCTGTTCTCCATATCCTGTCCTACCTTTCTTGATTTTACACTTTTTTCAGATGGCCCTTTTGCCCGGGGGGCAGTGAGACTTCATTGTAGTGCAGATTTCCTTACAGGCTTGCTTGGTTGGCCAAAAAGGGTGTATGTGTTTTTTCCTGAATATATTCAGGAAAAAACGCATACGCCCTTTTGGGCCAAGTGCATCATTGTCGACGTTCTGCCTATTTTCCTATGCTTTCAGGGCAATTCCAGTCTACCCCCTGCAATCGTTTTCCTGAAATTCAGCCCTGCTTTCAAGTCCCCTTCGCAGACTTACTTCAATATATTTTTGGAGGATAGCTGTCATTTATAACTCTGCAGGTTTGTGAAGTACAGTGCCCCTGAGCTCCTTTCTTCAACTCGCTTTCTTGTGAGCTGGGCACAAAACCGCAGGATTGCTTCAGGCCCTAATCTGTTTCCAGCAGGGCACACTGAGCCTTTGTTTAATTCCTCTTCCTGGTGGGCAATGAGCGTTACATTTGCCCGTGCAGACACCTACAGCTAGTCTCTCATTGGTTCTCCCTATTCCTGTTCATCTTGCACAGAAATGGCAAGCTGTGCGAAACAGGAGGTTAAAGGCACTGACTCTCCAAGCGGGGAGAGTGTTAGTAAAGCATCTGGAATGGTGAACCCGAGGACCAGGAATCGAAAACTGAGATGCATTTTAAATCATTTCCCAATCACACGGTGGACGATACACTGGGTTTCCCATGCATGTTTTAGCTGGAGGAAGATTCCCTTGAACCTGGAGAGTTGGGACCCATGGAATGGGTACCATGCAGTATGACTTCAAAGGGTCTGCATTTGCTCACCGAAACTCACCAATGCTATCAGCTGAAGTGTCCAGCCTTATGTCTCAATCAGCTCTGGGTGTAGATGTGGTCAATCCTGGTTGCATCACATGCCATGAGTGAATTATTTAAGAATTGCTCTCTATTTCACTGTCTTTGTGTTTTGTTTTTGAAATTTATTTTGATAATGGGATTTATCGGATTTTCACTGCTGCGTTTATGCCGCTGTACACACGCTTGATTC
Organism: Phocoena phocoena; assembly: GCF_963924675.1. Taxonomy (NCBI): domain Eukaryota; kingdom Metazoa; phylum Chordata; class Mammalia; order Artiodactyla; family Phocoenidae; genus Phocoena; species Phocoena phocoena. The sequence goes on along the minus strand of NW_027077598.1, from coordinate 2,605,480 downwards.
TCTTACGGAGACATATAAATCCTGGGTTTTAAGATTCTTCCTGGTCAGGTATATTCCTAGGCGTTGAATATGTGGTGTTGAGTCCATTTCGTTGAGCAAGGAGTAGGTCTTGTCCATTACATATTTGGCTTATGGAATGTTATCTCTGCTAATTTCAGTCTCTGGTTTTATGCAGCACCCCAAGCCACCTTTCCCCATAAGCAAGCACTAGTTGGTTTTCTAAATTTGTGACCCTGTTCTGTTTTGTAATTCAGTTCATGTGTAGTCAAGTTTACATTCCGTGTATTAGTGATATCTTATGATGTTTCTCTTTCTCTGTGACGTAGTTCATGTAGGATCACCGTACCTGCATCCACTCACTATGCCGCTACGGGCCTGATGACACAGATTTCATTGCTGAGTGATATTGCATTGCACGTACGTGCCACAACTTCTTTATCCATTTTTTGCTTTCTGGGATATTTACCTGATACTGTAGACGAGCTTCTTGTGAACACAGCCGTCCCAAATATTGGGGTGGCTGTCTGTTTTTGATTTTAATTTCCGTAAGCTATAGTACCATAAGTGGAAATGCCATAGGCTGTGTTGCTTTGTTTCTTACGTGTTTCAGGAAACACCATACACTTCTCCAGGGTGGCTGCTGGCAATTTACATCCTGCCAATCAGCATAACAAGGCTCCCTGTTCTCCATATCCTGTCCTACCTTTCTGGATTTTACACTTTTTTCAAATGGCCCTTTTGCCCGGGGGGCAGTGAGACTTCATTGTAGTACAGATTTCCTTTACAGGCTTGCTTGGTTGGCAAAAATGGGCGTATGCGTTTTTTCCTGAATATATTCAGGAAAAAACGCATACGCCCTTTTTGGCCAAGTGCATCATTGTCGACCTTCTGCCTCTTTTCCTATGCTTTCAGGGCAATTCCAGTCTACCCCCTGCAATCGTTTTCCTGAAATTCTGCCCCGCTTTCAAGTCCCCTTCGCAGGCTTACTTCAATATATTTTTGGAGGATAGCTGTCATTTATAACTCTGCAGGTTTGTTAATTACAGTGCCCCTGAGCTCCTTTCTTCAACTCGCTTTCTTGTGAGCTGGGCACAAAACCGCAGGATTGCTTCAGGCCCTAATCTGTTTCCAGCAGGGCACACTGAGCCTTTGTTTAATTCCTCTTCCTGTTCGGCAATGAGCGTTACATTTGCCCGTGCAGACACCTACAGCTAGTCTCTCATTGGTTCTCCCTATTCCTGTTCATCTTGCACAGAAATTGCAAGCTGTGCCAAAGAGGAGGTTAAAGGCACTGACTCTCCAAGCGGGGAGACTGTTAGTAAAGCATCTGGAATGGTGAACCCGAGGACCAGGATACGAAAACTGAGATGCATTTTAAATCGTTTCCCAATCACACGGTGGACGATACTGTGGGTTTCCCATGCATGTTTTAACTGGAGGAAGAATGCCTTGAACCTGGAGAGTTGGGACCCATGGAATGGGTACCATGCAGTATGACTTCAAAGGGTCTGCATTTGCTCACCGAAACTCACCAATGCTATCAGCCTGAAGTGTCCAGCCTTATGTCTCAACCAGCTCTGGGTGTAGATGTGGTCAATCCTGGTTGCATCACATGCCCTGAGTGAATTAATTAAGAACTGCTCTCGATTTCACGGTCTTTGTGTTTTGTTTTCGAAATTTATTTTGATAATGGGATTTATCGGATTTTCGCTGCTGCGTTTATGCCGCTGTACACACGCTTGATTCTCTTACGGAGACATATAAATCCATGGGTTTTAAGATTCTTCCTAGTCAGGTATATTCCTAGGCGTTGAATATGTGGTGTTGGGTCCATTTCGTTGAGCAAGGAGTAGGTCTTGTCTATTACATATTTGGCCTATGGAAAGTTATCTGTGCTAATTTCAGTCTCTGGTTATATGCAGCACCCCAAGGCACCTTTCCCCATAAGCAAGCACTAGTTGGTTTTCTAAATTTGAGACCCTGTTCTGTTTTGTAATTCAGTTCATGTGTAGTCAAGTTTACATTCCGTGTATTAGTGATATCTTATGATGTTTCTTTTTCTGTGTGACGTAGTTCACGTAGAATCACCGTACCTGCATCCACTCACTATGCCCCTACGGGCCTGATGACACAGATTTCATTGCTGAGTGATATTGCATTGTACGTACGTGCCACAACTTCTTTATCCATTTTTTGCTTTCTGGGATATTTACCTGATACTGTAGACGAGCTTCTTGGGAACACAGCCGTCCCAAATATTGGGGTGGCTGTCTGTTTTTGATTTTAATTTCCGTAAGCTATAGGACCATAAGTGGAAGTGCCATAGGCTGTGTTGCTTTGTTTCTTATGTGTTTCAGGAAACACCATACACTTCTCCAGGGTGGCTGCTGGCAATTTACATCCTGCCAATCAGCATAACAAGGCTCCCTGTTCTCCATATCCTGTCCTACCTTTCTGGATTTTACACATTTTTCAGATGGCCCTTTTGTCTGGGGCGCAGTGAGACTTCATTGTAGTGTAGATTTCCTTTACAGGCTTGCTTGGTTGGCCAAAAAGGGCATATGCGTTTTTTCCTGAATATATTCAGGAAAAAACGCATACGCCCTTTTTGGCCAAGTGCATCATTGTCGACGTTGTGCCTCTTTTCCTATGCTTTCAGGGCAATTCCAGTCTACCCCCTGCAATCGTTTTCCTGAAATTCTGCCCCGCTTTCAAGTCCCCTTCGCAGGCTTACTTCAATATATTTTTGGAGGATAGCTGTCAATTATAACTCTGCAGGTTTGTGAATTACAGTGCCCCTGAGCTCCTTTCTTCAACTCGCTTTCTTGTGAGCTGGGCACAAAACCGCAGGATTGCTTCAGGCCCTAATCTGTTTCCAGCAGGGCACACTGAGCCTTTGTTTAATTCCTCTTCCTGGTGGGCAATGAGTGTTACATTTGCCCGTGCAGACACCTACAGCTAGTCTCTCATTGGTTCTCCCTATTCCTGTTCATCTTGCAGAGAAATTGCAAAATGTGCCAAACAGGAGGTTAAAGGCACTGACTCTCCAAGCGGGGAGAGTGTTAGTAAAGCGTCTGGAATGGTGAACCCGAGGACAAGGATACGAAAACTGAGATCCATTTTAAATCATTTCCCAATCTCACGGTGTACCATACTCTGTGTTTCCCATGCATGTTTTAGCTGAAGGAAGAATCCCTTGAACCTGGAGAGCTGGGATCCATGGAATGGGTACCATGCAGTATGACTTCAAAGGGTCTGCATTTGCTCACCGAAACTCACCAATGCTATCAGCCTGAAGTGTCCAGCCTTATGTCTCAACCAGCTCTGGGTGTAGATGTGGTCAATCCCGGTTGCCTCACATGGGCTGAGTGAATTATGTAAGAATTTCTCTCTATTTAACTGCCTTTGTGTTTTGTTTGTGAAATTTATTTTGATAATGGGATTTATTGCATTTTCACTGCTGCGTTTATGCCGCTGTACACACGCTTGATTCTCTTATGGAGACATATATATCCATGGGTTTTAAGATTCTTCCTAGTCAGTTATATTCCTAGGCGTTGAATATGTGGTGTTGGGTCCATTTCGTTGAACAAGGAGTAGGACATGTGTATTACATATTTGGCTTATGGAAAGTTATCTGTGCTAATTTCAGTCTCTGGTTTTATGCAGCACTCCAACGCACCTTTCCCCATAAGAAAGCACTAGTTGGTTTTCTAAATTTGAGACCCTGTTCTGTTTTGTAATTCAGTTCATGTGTAGTCAAGTTTACATTCCGTGTATTAGTGATATCTTATGATGTTTCTTTTTCTGTGTGACGTAGTTCACGTAGAATCACCGTACCTGCATCCACTCACTATGCCGCTACGGGCCTGATGACACAGATTTCATTGCTGAGTGATATTGCATTGTACGTACGTGCCACAACTTCTTTATCCATTTTTTGTTTTCTGGGATATTTACCTGATACTGTAGACGAGCTTCTTGTGAACACAGCCGTCCCAAATATTGGGGTGGCTGTCTGTTTCTGATTTTAATTTCCGTAACCTATAGGAACATATGTGGAAGTGCCATAGGCTGTGTTGCTTTGTTTCTTACGTGTTTCAGGAAACACCATACACTTCTCCAGGGTGGCTGCTGGCAATTTACATCCTGCCAATCAGCATAACAAGGCTCCCTGTTCTCCATATCCTGTCCTACCTTTCTGGATTTTACACTTATTTCAGATGGCCCTTTTGCCCGGGGGGCAGTGAGACTTCATTGTAGTGCAGATTTCCTTTACAGGCTTGCTTGGTTGGCCACAAAGGGCGTATGCGTTTTTTCCTGAATATATTCAGGAAAAAACGCATACGCCCTTTTTGGCCAAGTGCATCATTGTCGACGTTGTGCCTCTTTTCCTATGCTTTCAGGGCAATTCCAGTCTACCCCCTGCAATCGTTTTCCTGAAATTCTGCCCCGCTTTCAAGTCCCCTTCGCAGGCTTACTTCAATATATTTTTGGAGGATAGCTGTCAATTATAACTCTGCAGGTTTGTGAATTACAGTGCCCCTGAGCTCCGTTCTTCAACTCGCTTTCTTGTGAGCTGGGCACAAAACCGCAGGATTGCTTCAGGCCCTAATCTGTTTCCAGCAGGGCACACTGAGCCTTTGTTTAATTCCTCTTCCTGCTGGGCAACGAGCGTTACATTTGCCCGTGCAGACACCTACAGCTAGTCTCTCATTGGTTCTCCCTATTCCTGTTCATCTTGCACAGAAATTGCAAGCTGTGCCAAAGAGGAGGTTAAAGGCACTGACTCTCCAAGCGGGGAGAGTGTTAGTTAAGCATCTGGAATGGTGAACCCGAGGACCAGGATACGAAAACTGAGATGCATTTTATATCATTTCCCAATCACACTGTGGACGATACTCTGGGTTTCCCATGCATGTTTTAGCTGGAGGAAGAATCCCTTGAACCTGGAGTGTTGGGACCCATGGAATGGGTACCATGCAGTATGACTTCAAAGGGTCTGCATTTGCTCACCGAAACTCACCAATGCTATCAGCCTGAAGTGTCCAGCGTTATGTCTCAACCAGCTCTGGGTGTAGATGTGGTCAATCCCGGTTGCATCACATGCCCTGAGTGAATTATTTAAGAATTGGTCTCTATTTCACTGTCTTTGTGTTTTGTTTTTCAAATTTATTTTGATAATGGGATTTATCGGATTTTCACTGCTGCGTTTCGGCCGCTGTACACAGGCTTGTTTCTCTTATGGAGACATATATATCCATGGGTTTTAAGATTCTTCCTAGTCAGGTATATTCCTAGGCGTTGAATATGTGGTGTTGGGTCCATTTCGTTGAGCAAGGAGTAGGTCTTGTCTATTACATATTTGGCTTATGGAAAGTTATCTGTGCTAATTTCAGTCTCTGGTTTTATGCAGCACCCCAACGCACATTTCCCCATAAGCAAGCACTAGTTGGTTTTCTAAATTTGAGACCCTGTTCTGTTTAGTATTTCAGTTCATGTGTAGTCAAGTTTACATTCCGTGTATTAGTGATATCTTATGATATTTCTTTTTCTGTGTGACGTAGTTCACGTAGAATCACTGTACCTGCATCCACTCACTATGCCGCTACTGGCCTGATGACACAGATTTCATTGCTGAGTGATATTGCATTGCACGTACGTGCCACAACTTCTTTATCCATTTTTTGCTTTCTGGGATATTTACCTGGTACTGTAGACGAGCTTCCTGTGAACACAGCCGTCCCAAACATTGGGGTGGCTGTCTGTTTTTGATTTTAATTTCCGTAAGCTATAGGACCATAAGTGCAAGTGCCATAGGCTGTGTTGCTTTATTTCTTTCGTGTTTCAGGAAACACCATACACTTCTCCAGGGTGGCTGTTGGCAATTTACATCCTGCCAATCGGCATAACAAAGCTCACTGTTCTCCATATCCTGCCATACCTTTCTGGATTTTCCACTATTTTCAGACGGCCCTTTTGCCAGGGGGACAGTGAGACTTCATTGTAGTGCAGATTTCCTTTACAGGCTTGCTTGGTTGGCCAAAAAGTGCGTATGCATTTTTTCCTGAATATATTCAGGAAAAAACGCATACGTACTTTTTGGCCAAGTGCATCATTGTCGACGTTCTGCCTCATTTCCTATGCTTTCAAGGCAATTCCAGTCTACCCCCTGCAATCGTTTTCCTGAAATTCTGCCCCGCTTTCCAGTCCCCTTTGCAGGCTTACTTCAATATATTTTTGGAGGATAGCTGTCATTTATAACTCTGCAGGTTTGTGAATTACAGTGCCCCTGAGCTCCTTTCTTCAACACACTTTCTTGTGAGCTGGGCAGAAAACCGCAGGATTGCTTCAGGCCCTAATCTGTTTCCAGCAGGGCACGCTGAGCCTTTGGTTAATTCCTCTTCCTTGTGGGAAATGAGCGTTACATTGGCCCGTGCAGACACCTACATCTAGTCTCTCATTGCTTCTCCTATTCCTGTTCATCTTGCACAGAAATTGCAAGCGGTGCCAAACAGGAGGTTAAAGGCACTGACTCTCCAAGCGGGGAGAGTGTTAGTAAAGCATCTGGAATGGTGAACCCGAGGACCAGGATACGAAAACTGAGGTGCATTTTAAATCGTTTCCCAATCACACGGTGGACCGTACTGTGGGTTTCCCATGCATGTTTTAGCTGGAGGAAGAATCCCTTGAACCTGAAGAGTTGGGACCCATGGAATAGGTACCATGCAGTATGACTTCAAAGGGTCTGCATTTGCTCACCGAAACTCACCAATGCTATCAGCCTGAAGTGTCCAGCCTTATGTCTCAACCAGCTCTGGGTGTAGATGTGGTCAATCCCGGTTGCATCACATGCCCTGAGTGAATTATTTAAGAATTGCTCTCTATTTCACTGTCTTTGTGTTTTGTTTTCGAAATTTATTTTGATAATGGGATTTATCAGATTTTCACTGATGCGTATCGGCCGCTGTACACACGCTTGATTCTCTTACGGAGACATATATATCCATGGGTTTTAAGATTCTTCCTAGTTAGGTATATTCCTATGCGTTGAATATGTGGTGTTGAGTCCATTTCGTTGAGCAAGGAGTAGGTCTTTTCGATTACATATTTGGCTTATGGAATGTTATCTGTGCTAATTTCAGTCTCTGGTTTTATGCAGCACCCCAAGGCACCTTTCCCCATAAGCAAGCACTAGTTGGTTTTCTAAATTTGAGACCCTGTTCTGTTTTGTAATTCAGTTTATGTGTAGTCAAGTTTACATTCCGTGTATTAGTGATATCTTATGATGTTTCTTTTTCTGTGTGACGTAGTTCACGTATAATCACCGTACCTGCATCCACTCACTATGCCGCTACGGGCCTGATGACACAGATTTCATTGCTGAGTGATATTGCATTGCACGTACGTGCCACAACTTCTTTATCCATTTTTTGCTTTCTGGGATATTTACCTGGTACTGTAGACGAGCTTCTTGGGAACACAGCCGTCCGAAACTTTGGGGTGGCTTTCTGTTTTTGATTTTAATTTCCCTAAGGAATAGGACCATAAGTGCAATTGCCATAGGCTGTGTTGCTTTATTTCTTACGTGTTTCAGGAAACACCATACACTTCTCCAGGGTGGCTGTTGGCAATTTACATCATTCCAATCAGCATAACAAGGCTCCCTGTTCTCCATATCCTGTCCTACCTTTCTGGATTTTACACTTTTTTCAGATGGCCCTCTTGCCCGGGGGGCAGTGAGACTTCATTGTAGTGCACATTTCCTTTACAGGCTTGCTTGGTTGGCCAAAAAGAGCGTATGCGTTTTTTCCTTAATATATTCAGGAAAAAACGCATACGCCCTTTTTGGCCAAGTGCATCATTGTCGACGTTGTGCCTCTTTTCCTATGCTTTCAGGGCAATTCCAGTCTACCCCCTGCAGTCGTTTTCCTGAAATTCTGCCCCGCTTTCAAGTCCCCTTCGCAGGCTTACTTCAATATACTTTTGGAAGATAGCTGTCATTTATAACTCTGCAGGTTTGTGAATTACAGTGCCCCTGAGCTCCTTTCTTCAACTCGCTTTCTTGTGAGCTGGGCATAAAACCGCAGGATTGCTTCAGGCCCTAATCGGTTTCCAGCAGGGCACACTGAGCCTTTCTTTAATTCCTCTTCCTGGTCGGTAATGAGCGTTACATTTGCCCGTGCAGACACCTACAGCTAGTCTCTCATTGCTTCTCCCTATTCCTGTTCATCTTGCACAGAAATTGCAAGCTGTGCCAAACAGGAGGTTAAAGGCACTGACTCTCCAATCGGGGAGAGTGTTAGTAAAGCATTTGGAATGGTGAACCTGAAGACCAGGATACGAAAACTGAGATGCATTTTAAATCGTTTCCCAATCACACGGTGGACGATACTCTGGGTTGCCCATGCATGTTTTAGCTGGAGGAAGAATCCCTTGAACCTGGAGAGTTGGGACCCATGGAATGGGTACCATGCAGTATGACTTCAAACGGTCTGCATTTGCTCACCGAAACTCACCAATGCTATCAGCCTGAAGTGTCCAGCCTTATGTCTCAACCAGCTCTGGGTGTAGATGTGGTCAATCCCGGTTGCCTCACATGGGCTGAGTGAATTATGTAAGAATTTCTCTCTATTTAACTGCCTTTGTGTTTTGTTTGTGAAATTTATTTTGATAATGGGATTTATTGGATTTTCACTGCTGCGTTTATGCCGCTGTACACACGCTTGATTCTCTTATGGAGACATATATATCCATGGGTTTTAAGATTCTTCCTAGTCAGTTATATTCCTAGGCGTTGAATATGTGGTGTTGGGTCCATTTCGTTGAACAAGGAGTAGGACATGTCTATTACATATTTGGCTTATGGAAAGTTATCTGTGCTAATTTCAGTCTCTGGTTTTATGCAGCACCCCAACGCACCTTTCCCCATAAGAAAGCACTAGTTGGTTTTCTAAATTTGAGACCCTGTTCTGTTTTGTAATTCAGTTCATGTGTAGTCAAGTTTACATTCCGTGTATTAGTGATATCTTATGATGTTTCTTTTTCTGTGTGACGTAGTTCACGTAGAATCACCGTACCTGCATCCACTCACTATGCCGCTACGGGCCTGATGACACAGATTTCATTGCTGAGTGATATTGCATTGTACGTACGTGCCACAACTTCTTTATCCATTTTGTGCTTTCTGGGATATTTACCTGATACTGTAGACGAGCTTCTTGTGAACACAGCCGTCCCAAATATTGGGGTGGCTGTCTGTTTCTGATTTTTATTTCCGTAACCTATAGGAACATATGTGGAAGTGCCATAGGCTATGTTGCTTTGTTTCTTACGTTATTCAGGAAACACCATACACTTCTCCAGGGTGGCTGCTGGCAATTTACATCCTGCCAATCAGCATAACAAGGCTCCCTGTTCTCCATATCCTGTCCTACCTTTCTGGATTTTACACTTTTTTCAGATGGCCCTTTTGCCCGGGGGGCAGTGAGACTTCATTGTAGTGCAGATTTCCTTTACAGGCTTGCTTGGTTGGCCAAAAAGGGCGTATGCGTTTTTTCCTGAATATATTCAGGAAAAAACGCATACGCCCTTTTTGGCCAAGTGCATCATTGTCGACGTTGTGCCTCTTTTCCTATGCTTTCGGGGAAATTCCAGTCTACCCCCTGCAATCGTTTTCCTGAAATTCTGCCCCGCTTTCAAGTCCCCTTCGCAGGCTTACTTCAATATATTTTTGGAGGATAGCTGTCAATTATAACTCTGCAGGTTTGTGAATTACAGTGCCCCTGAGCTACTTTCTTCAACTCGCTTTCTTGTGAGCTGGGCACAAAACCGCAGGATTGCTTCAGGCCCTAATCTGTTTCCAGCAGGGCACACTGAGCCTTTGTTTAATTCCTCTTCCTGCTGGGCAACGAGCATTACATTTGCCCGTGCAGACACCTACAGCTAGTCTCTCATTGGTTCTCCCTATTCCTGTTCATCTTGCACAGAAATTGCAAGCTGTGCCAAAGAGGAGGTTAAAGGCACTGACTCTCCAAGCGGGGAGAGTGTTAGTTAAGCATCTGGAATGGTGAACCCGAGGACCAGGATACGAAAACTGAGATGCATTTTATATCATTTCCCAATCACACGGTGGACGATACTCTGGGTTTCCCATGCATGTTTTAGCTGGAGGAAGAATCCCTTGAACCTGGAGAGTTGGGACCCATGGAATGGGTACCATGCAGTATGACTTCAAAGGGTCTGCATTTGCTCACCGAAACTCACCAATGCTATCAGCCTGAAGTGTCCAGCGTTATGTCTCAGCCAGCTCTGGGTGTAGATGTGGTCAATCCCGGTTGCATCACAGGCCCTGAGTGAATTATTTAAGAATTGGTCTCTATTTCACTGTCTTTGTGTTTTGTTTTTCAAATTTATTTTCATAATGGGATTTATCGGATTTTCACTGCTGCATTTCGGCCGCTGTACACAGGCTTGATTCTCTTACGGAGACATATATATCCATGGGTTTTAAGATTCTTCCTAGTCAGGTATATTCCTAGGCGTTGAATATGTGGTGTTGGGTCCATTTCGTTGAGCAAGGAGTAGGTCTTGTCTATTACATATTTGGCTTATGGAAAGTTATCTGTGCTAATTTCAGTCTCTGGTTTTATGCAGCACCCCAACGCACATTTCCCCATAAGCAAGCACTAGTTGGTTTTCTAAATTTGAGACCCTGTTCTGTTTAGTATTTCAGTTCATGTGTAGTCAAGTTTACATTCCGTGTATTAGTGATATCTTATGATATTTCTTTTTCTGTGTGACGTAGTTCACGTAGAATCACTGTACGTGCATCCACTCACTATGCCGCTACTGGCCTGATGACACAGATTTCATTGCTGAGTGATATTGCATTGCACGTACGTGCCACAACTTCTTTATCCATTTTTTGCTTTCTGGGATATTTACCTGGTACTGTAGACGAGCTTCCTGTGAACACAGCCGTCCCAAACATTGGGGTGGCTGTCTGTTTTTGATTTTAATTTCCCTAAGCTATAGGACCATAAGTGCAAGTGCCATAGGCTGTGTTGCTTTATTTCTTTCGTGTTTCAGGAAACACCATACACTTCTCCAGGGTGGCTGTTGGCAATTTACATCCTGCCAATCGGCATAACAAAGCTCACTGTTCTCCATATCCTGCCATACCTTTCTGGATTTTCCACTATTTTCAGACGGCCCTTTTGCCAGGGGGACAGTGAGACTTCATTGTAGTGCAGATTTCCTTTACAGGCTTGCTTGTTTGGCCAAAAAGTGCGTATGCATTTTTTCCTGAATATATTCAGGAAAAAACGCATACGTACTTTTTGGCCAAGTGCATCATTGTCGAAGTTCTGCCTCATTTCCTATGCTTTCAAGGCAATTCCAGTCTACCCCCTGCAATCGTTTTCCTGAAATTCTGCCCCGCTTTCCAGTCCCCTTTGCAGGCTTACTTCAATATATTTTTGGAGGATAGCTGTCATTTATAACTCTGCAGGTTTGTGAATTACAGTGCCCCTGAGCTCCTTTCTTCAACACACTTTCTTGTGAGCTGGGCACAAAACCGCAGGATTGCTTCAGGCCCTAATCTGTTTCCAGCAGGGCACGCTGAGCCTTTGGTTAATTCCTCTTCCTTGTGGGAAATGAGCGTTACATTGGCCCGTGCAGACACCTACATCTAGTCTCTCATTGCTTCTCCTATTCCTGTTCATCTTGCACAGAAATTGCAAGCGTTGCCAAACAGGAGGTTAAAGGCACTGACTCTCCAAGCGGGGAGAGTGTTAGTAAAGCATCTGGAATGGTGAACCCGAGGACCAGGATACGAAAACTGAGGTGCATTTTAAATCGTTTCCCAATCACACGGTGGACCGTACTGTGGGTTTCCCATGCATGTTTTAGCTGGAGGAAGAATCCCTTGAACCTGAAGAGTTGGGACCCATGGTATAGGTACCATGCAGTATGACTTCAAAGGGTCTGCATTTGCTCACCGAAACTCACCAATGCTATCAGCCTGAAGTGTCCAGCCTTATGTCTCAACCAGCTCTGGGTGTAGATGTGGTCAATCCCGGTTGCATCACATGCCCTGAGTGAATTATTTAAGAATTGCTCTCTATTTCACTCTCTTTGTGTTTTGTTTTCGAAATTTATTTTGATAATGGGATTTATCGGATTTTCACTGATGCGTATCGGCCGCTGTACACACGCTTGATTCTCTTACGGAGACATATATATCCATGGGTTTTAAGATTCTTCCTAGTTAGGTATATTCCTATGCGTTGAATATGTGGTGTTGAGTCCATTTCGTTGAGCAAGGAGTAGGTCTTTTCGATTACATATTTGGCTTATGGAATGTTATCTGTGCTAATTTCAGTCTCTGGTTTTATGCAGCACCCCAAGGCACCTTTCCCCATAAGCAAGCACTAGTTGGTTTTCTAAATTTGAGACCCTGTTCTGTTTTGTAATTCAGTTTATGTGTAGTCAAGTTTACATTCCGTGTATTAGTGATATCTTATGATGTTTCTTTTTCTGTGTGACGTAGTTCACGTAGAATCACCGTACCTGCATCCACTCACTATGCCGCTACGGGCCTGATGACACAGATTTCATTGCTGAGTGATATTTCATTGCACGTACGTGCCACAACTTCTTTATCCATTTTTTGCTTTCTGGGATATTTACCTGGTACTGTAGACGAGCTTCTTGGGAATACAGCCGTCCGAAACTTTGGGGTGGCTTTCTGTTTTTGATTTTAATTTCCCTTAGGAATAGGACCATAAGTGCAATTGCCATAGGCTGTGTTGCTTTATTTCTTACGTGTTTCAGGAAACACCATACACTTCTCCAGGGTGGCTGTTGGCAATTTACATCATTCCAATCAGCATAACAAGGCTCCCTGTTCTCCATATCCTGTCCTACCTTTCTGGATTTTACACTTTTTTCAGATGGCCCTCTTTTCCGGGGGGCAGTGAGACTTCATTGTAGTGCACATTTCCTTTACAGGCTTGCTTGGTTGGCCAAAAAGAGCGTATGCGTTTTTTCTTTAATATATTCAGGAAAAAACGCATACGCCCTTTTTGGCCAAGTACATCATTGTCGACGTTTTGCCTCTTTTCCTATGCTTTCAGGGCAATTCCAGTCTACCCCCTGCAGTCGTTTTCCTGAAATTCTGCCCCGCTTTCAAGTCCCCTTCGCAGGCTTACTTCAATATACTTTTGGAAGATAGCTGTCATTTATAACTCTCCAGGTTTGTGAATTACAGTGCCCCTGAGCTCCTTTCTTCAACTCGCTTTCTTGTGAGCTGGGCATAAAACCGCAGGATTGCTTCAGGCCCTAATCGGTTTCCAGCAGGGCACACTGAGCCTTTCTTTAATTCCTCTTCCTTGTCGGTAATGAGCGTTACATTTGCCCGTGCAGACACCTACAGCTAGTCTCTCATTGCTTCTCCTTATTCCTGTTCATCTTGCACAGAAATTGCAAGCTGTGCCAAACAGGAGGTTAAAGGCACTGACTCTCCAATCGGGGAGAGTGTTAGTAAAGCATTTGGAATGGTGAACCTGAAGACCAGGATACGAAAACTGAGATGCATTTTAAATCGTTTCCCAATCACACGGTGGACGATACTCTGGGTTTCCCATGCATGTTTTAGCTGGAGGAAGAATCCCTTGAACCTGGAGAGTTGGGACCCATGGAATGGGTACCATGCAGTATGACTTCAAATGGTCTGCATTTGCTCACCGAAACTCACCAATGCTATCAGCCTGAAGTGTCCAGCCTTATGTCTCAACCAGCTCTGGGTGTAGATGTGGTAAATCCCGGTTGCATCACATGCCCTGAGTGAATTATTTAAGAATTGCTCTCTATTTCACTGTCTTTGTGTTTTGTTTTCGAAATTTATTTTGATAATGGGATTTATCGGATTTTCACTGCTGCGTTTCGGCCGCTGTACACACGCTTGACTCTCTTACGGAGACATATATATCCATGGGTTTTAAGATTCTTCCTAGTCAGGTATATTCCTAGGCGTTGAATATGTGGTGTTGGGTCCATTTCGTTGAGCAAGGAGTAGGTCTTTTCTACTACATATTTGGCTTATGGAAAGTTATCTGTGCTAATTTCAGTCTCTGGTTTTATGCAGCACCCCAAGGCACCTTTCCCCATAAGCAAGCACTAGTTGGTTTCCTAAATTTGAGACCCTGTTCTGTTTTGTAATTCAGTTCATGTGTAGTCAAGTTTACATTCCGTGTATTAGTGATATCTTATAATGTTTCTTTTTCTGTGTGACGTAGTTCACGTAGAATCACCGTACCTGCATCCACTCACTATGCCGCTACGGGCCTGTTGACACAGATTTCATTGCTGAGTGATATTGCATTGAACGTACGTGCCACAACTTCTTTATCAATTTTTTGCCTTCTGGGATATTTACCTGATACTGTAGACGAGCTTCTTGTGAACACAGCCGTCCCAAATATTGGGGTGGCTGTCTGTTTTTGATTTTAATTTCTGTAACCTATAGGACCATAAGTGGAAGTGCCATAGGCTGTGTTGCTTTGTTTCTTACGTGTTTCAGGAAACACCATACACTCTTCCAGGGTTCCTGCTGGCAATTTACATCCTGCCAATCAGCATAACAAGGCTCCCTGTTCTCCATATCCTGTCCTACCTTTCTGGATTTTACACTTATTTCAGATGGCCCTTTTGCCCGGGGGGCAGTGAGACTTCATTGTAGTGCAGATTATCTTTACAGGCTTGCTTGGTTGGCCAAAAAGGGCGTATGCGTTTTTTCCTGAATATATTCAGGAAAAACGCATACGCCCTTTTTGGCCAAGTGCATCATTGTCGACGTTCTGCCTCTTTTCCTATGCTTTCAGGGCAATTCCAGTCTACCCCCTGCAATCGTTTTCCTGAAATTCTGCCCCGCTTTCAAGTCCCCTTCGCAGGCTTACTTCAATATATTTTTGGAGGATAGCTGTCATTTATAACTCTGCAGGTTTGTGAATTACAGTGCCCCTGAGCTCCTTTCTTCAACTCGGTTTCTTGTGAGCTGGGCACAAAACCGCAGGATTGCTTCAGGCCCTAATCTGTTTTCAGCAGGGCATGCTGAGCCTTTGTTTAATTCCTCTTCCTGGTGGGCAATGAGCATTACATTTGCCCGTGCAGACACCTAGAGCTAGTCTCTCATTGGTTCTCCCTATTCCTGTTCATCTTGCACAGAAATTGCAAGCTGTGCCAAAGAGGAGGTTAAAGGCACTGACACTCCAAGCGGGGAGAGTGTTAGTAAAGCATCTGGAATGTTGAACCCGAGGACCAGGATACGAAAACTGAGATGCATTTTAAATCATTTCCAATCACACGGTGGACGATACTCTGGATTTCCCATGCATGTATTAGCTGCAGGAAGAATCCCTTGAACCTGGAGAGTTGGGACCCATGGAATGGGTACCATGCAGTATGACTTCAAAGGGTCTGCATTTGCTCACCAAAACTCATCAATGCTATCAGCCTGAATTGTCCAGCCTTATGTCTCAACCAGCTCTGGGTGTAGATGTGGTAAATCCCGGTTGCATCACATGCCCTGAGTGAATTATTTAAGAATTGCTCTCTATTTCACTGTCTTTGTGTTTTGTTTTCGAAATTTATTTTGATAATGTGATTTATCGGATTTTCACTGCTGCGTTTCGGCCGCTGTACACACGCTTGATTCTCTTACGGAGACATATATATCCATGGGTTTTAAGATTCTTCCTAGTCAGGTATATTCCTAGGCGTTGAATATGTGGTGTTGAGTCCATTTCGTTGAGCAAGGAGTAGGTCTTGTCTATTACATATTTGGCTTATGGAATGTTATCTGTGCTAATTTCAGTCTCTGGTTTTATGCAGCACCCCAAGGCACCTTTCCCCATAAGCAAGCACTAGTTGGTTTTCTAAATTTGAGACCCTGTTCTGTTTTGTAATTCAGTTCATGTGGAGTCAAGTTTACATTCCGTGTATTAGTGATATCTTATGATGTTTCTTTTTCTATGTGACGTAGTTCACGTAGAATCACCGTATCTGCATCCTCTCACTATGCCGCTACGGGCCTGATGACACAGATTTCATTGCTGAGTGATACTGCATTGCACGTACGTGCCACAACTTCTTTATCAATTTTTTGCCTTCTGGGATATTTACCTGATACTGTAGACGAGCTTCTTGTGAACACAGCCATCCCAAATATTGGGGTGGCTGTCTGTTTTTGATTTTAATTTCTGTAAGCTATAGGACCATAAGTGGAAGTACCATCGCTGTGTTGCTTTGTTTCTTACGTGTTTCAGGAAACACCATACACTCTTCCAGGGTTCCTGCTGGCAATTTACATCCTGCCAATCAGCATAACAAGGCTCCCTGTTCTCCATATCATGTCCTACCTTTCTGGATTTTACACTTATTTCAGATGGCCCTTTTGCCCGGGGGGCAGTGAGACTTCATTGTAGTGCAGATTATCTTTAAAGGCTTGCTTGGTTGGCCAAAAAGGGCGTATGCGTTTTTTCCTGAATATATTCAGGAAAAAACGCATACGCCCTTTTTGGCCAAGTGCATCATTGTCGACGTTCTGCCTCTTTTCCTATGCTTTCAGGGCAATTCCAGTCTACCCCCTGCAATCGTTTTCCTGAAATTCTGCCCCGCTTTCAAGTCCCCTTCGCAGGCTTACTTCAATATATTTTTGGAGGATAGCTGTCATTTATAACTCTGCAGGTTTGTGAATTACAGTGCCCCTGAGCTCCTTTCTTCAACTCGGTTTCTTGTGAGCTGGGCACAAAACCGCAGGATTGCTTCAGGCCCTAATCTGTTTTCAGCAGGGCACGCTGAGCCTTTGTTTAATTCCTCTTCCTGGTGGGCAATGAGCATTACATTTGCCCGTGCAGACACCTAGAGCTAGTCTCTCATTGGTTCTCCCTATTCCTGTTCATCTTGCACAGAAATTGCAAGCTGTGCCAAAGAGGAGGTTAAAGGCACTGACACTCCAAGCGGGGAGAGTGTTAGTAAAGCATCTGGAATGTTGAACCCGAGGACCAGGATACGAAAACTGAGATGCATTTTAAATCGTTTCCAATCACACGGTGGACAATACTCTGGATTTCCCATGCATGTATTAGCTGCAGGAAGAATCCCTTGAACCTGGAGAGTTGGGACCCATGGAATGGGTACCATGCAGTTTGACTTCAAAGGGTCTGCATTTGCTCATCGAAACTCACCAATGCTATCAGCCTGAAGTGTCCAGCCTTATGTGTCAACCAGCTCTGGGTGTAGATGTGGTCCTTCCCGGTAGCATCACATGCCCTGAGTGAATTATTTAAGAATTGCTGTCTATTTCACTGTCTTTGTGTTTTGTTTTCGAAATTTATTTTGATAATGGGATTTATCGGATTTTCACTGCTGCGTTTCGGCCGCTGTACACACGCTTGATTCTCTTACGGAGACATATATATCCATGGGTTTTAAGATTCTTCCTAGTCAGGTATATTCCTAGGCATTGAATATGTGGTGTTGAATCCGTTTCGTTGAGCAAGGAGTAGGTCTTGTCTATTACATATTTGGCTTATGGAATGTTATCTGTGCTAATTTCAGTCTCTGGTTTTATGCAGCACCCCAAGGCACCTTTCCCCATAAGCAAGCACTAGTTGGTTTTCTAAATTTGAGACCCTGTTCTGTTTTGTAATTCAGTTCATGTGTAGTCAAGTTTACATTCCGTGTATTAGTGATATCTTATGATGTTTCTTTTTCTGTGTGACGTAGTTCACGTAGAATCACCGTACCTGCATCCACTCACTATGCCGCTACGGGCCTGATGACACAGATTTCATTGCTGAGTGATATTGCATTGCACGTACGTGCCACAACTTCTTTATCCATTTTTTGCTTTCTGGGATATTTACCTGGTACTGTAGACGAGCTTCTTGGGAACACAGCCGTCCCAAACTTTGGGGTGGCTCTCTGTTTTTGATTTTAATTTCCCTAAGGAATAGGACCATAAGTGCAATTGCCATAGGCTGTGTTGCTTTATTTCTTACGTGTTTCAGGAAACACCATACACTTCTCCAGGGTGGCTGTTGGCAATTTACATCCTGCCAATCAGCATAACAAGGCTCCCTGTTCTCCATATCCTGTCCTACCTTTCTGGATTTTACACTTTTTTCAGATGGCCCTCTTACCCGGGGGGCAGTGAGACTTCATTGTAGTGCAGATTTCCTTTACAGGCTTGCTTGGTTGGCCAAAAAGGGCGTATTCGTTTTTTCCTGAATATATTCAGGAAAAAATGCATACGCACTTTTTGGCCAAGTGCATCATTGTCGACGTTGTGCCTCTTTTCCTATGCTTTCAGGGCAATTCCAGTTTACCCCCTGCAATCGTTATCCTGAAATTCTGCCCCGCTTTCAAGTCCCCTACGCAGGCTTACTTCAATATACTTTTGGAAGATAGCTGTCATTTATAACTCTGCAGGTTTGTGAATTACAGTGCCCCTGAGCTCCTTTCTTCGACTCGCTTTCTTGTGAGCTGGGCACAAAACCGCAGGATTGCTTCA
Organism: Phocoena phocoena; assembly: GCF_963924675.1. Classification (NCBI taxonomy): domain Eukaryota; kingdom Metazoa; phylum Chordata; class Mammalia; order Artiodactyla; family Phocoenidae; genus Phocoena; species Phocoena phocoena. Next base: position 2,586,903 of record NW_027077598.1, on the reverse strand, counting down.
GGCCCTAATCTGTTTCCAGCAGGGCACACTGAGCCTTTGTTTAATTCCTCTTCCTGGTGGGCAATGAGCGTTACATTTGCCCGTGCAGACACCTACAGCTAGTCTCTCATTGGTTCTCCCTATTCCTGTTCATCTTGCACAGAAATTGCAAGCTGTGCCAAACTGGAGGTTAAAGGCACTGACTCTCTAAGCGGGGAGAGTGTTAGTAAAGCATCTGGAATGGTGAACCCGAGGACCAGGATACGAAAACTGAGATGCATTTTAAATCATTTCCCAATCACACGGTGGACGATACTCTGGGTTTCCCATGCATGTTTTAGCTAGAGGAAGAATGCCTTGAACCTGGAGAGTTGGGACCCATGGAATGGGTACCATGCAGTATGACTTCAAAGGGTCTGCATTTGCTCACCAAAACTCACCAATGCTATCAGCCTGAAGTGTCCAGCCTTATGTCTCAACCAGTTCTGGGTGTAGATGTGGTCAACCACGGTTGCATCACATGCCCTGAGTGAATTATTTAAGAATTGCTCTCTATTTCACTCTCTTTGTGTTTTGTTTTCGAAATTTATTTTGATAATGGGATTTATCGGATTTTCACTGCTGCGTGTCGGCCGCTGTACACACGCTTGATTCTCTTATGGAGACATATATATCCATGGGTTTTAAGATTCTTCCTAGTCAGGTATATTCCTAGGCGTTGAATATGTGGTTTTGGGTCCATTTCGTTGAGCAAGGAGTAGGTCTTGTCTATTACATATTTGGCTTATGGAAAGTTATCTGTGCTAATTTCAGTCTCTGGTTTTATGCAGCACCCCAACGCACCTTTCCCCATAAGCAAGCACTAGTTGGTTTTCTAAATTTGAGACTCTGTTCTGTTTTGTAATTCAGTTCATGTGTAGTCAAGTTTACATTCTGTGTATTAGTGAAATCTTATGATGTTTCTTTTTCTGTGTGACGTAGTTCACGTAGAATCACCGTACTTTCATCCACTCACTATGCCGCAACGGGCCTGATGACACAGATTTCATTGCTGAGTGATATTGCATTGTACGTACGTGCCACAACTTCTTTATCCATTTTTTGCTTTCTGGGATATTTACCTGATACTGTAGACGAGCTTCTTGTGAACACAGCCGTCCCAAATATTGGGGTGGCTGTCTGTTTTTGATTTTAATTTCCGTAAGCTATAGGACCATAAGTGGAAGTGCCATAGGCTGTGTTGCTTTGTTTCTTACGTGTTTCAGGAAACACCATACACTTCTCCAGGGTGGCTGCTGGCAATTTACATCCTGCCAATCAGCATAGCAAGGCTCCCTGTTCTCCATATCCTGTCCTACCTTTCTGGATTTTACACTTTTTTCAGATGGCCCTTTTGCCCGGGGGGCAGTGAGACTTCATTGTAGTACAGATTTCATTTACAGGCTTGCTTGGTTGGCCAAAAAGGGCGTATGCGTTTTTTCCTGAATATATTCAGGAAAAAACGCATACGCCCTTTTTGGCCAAGTGCATCATTGTCGACGTTGTGCCTCTTTTCCTATGCTTTCAGGGCAATTCCAGTCTACCCCCTGCAATCGTTTTCCTGAAATTCTGCCCCGCTTTCAAGTCCCCTACGCAGGCTTACTTCAATATACTTTTGGAAGATAGCTGTCATTTAAAACTCTGCAGGTTTGTGAATTAGAGTGCCCCTGAGCTCCTTTCTTCAACTCGCTTTCTTGTGAGCTGGGCACAAAACCGCAGGATTGCTTAAGGCCCTAATCTGTTTCCAGCAGGGCACACTGAGCCTTTGTTTAATTCCTCTTTCTGGTGGGCAATGAGCGTTACATTTGCCCGTGCAGACACCTACAGCTAGTCTCTCATTGGTTCTCCCTATTCCTGTTCATCTTGCACAGAAATTGCAAGCTGTGCCAAAGAGGAGGTTAAAGGCACTGACTCTCTAAGCGGGGAGAGTGTTAGTAAAGCATCTGGAATGGTGAACCCGAGGACCAGGATACGAAAACTGAGATGCATTTTAAATCGTTTCCCAATCACACGGTGGACGATACTCTGGGTTTCCCATGCATGTTTTAGCTGGAGGAAGAATCCCTTGAACCTGGAGAGTTGGGACCCATGGAATTGGTGCCATGCAGTATGACTTCAAAGGGTCTGCATTTGCTCACCAAAACTCACCAATGCTATCAGCCTGAAGTGTCCAGCCTTATGTCTCAACCAGTTCTGGGTGTAGATGTGGTCAATCACGGTTGCATCACATGCCGTGAGTGAATTATTTAAGAATTGCTCTCTATTTCACTGTCTTTGTGTTTTGTTTTCGAAATTTATTTTGATAATGGGATTTATCGGATTTTCACTGCTGCGTTTTGGCCGCTGTACACACGCTTGATTCTCTTATGGAGACATATATATCCATGGGTTTTAAGATTCTTCCTAGTCAGGTATATTCCTAGGTGTTGAATATGTGGTTTTGGGTCCATTTCGTTGAGCAAGGAGTAGGTCTTGTCTATTACATATTTGGCTTATGGAAAGTTATATGTGCTAATTTCAGTCTCTGGTTTTATGCAGCACCGCAACGCACCTTTCCCCATAAGCAAGCACTAGTTGGTTTTCTAAATTTGAGACCCTGTTCTGTTTTGTAATTCAGTTCATGTGTAGTCAAGTTTACATTCCGTATATTAGTGAAATCTTATGATGTTTCTTTTTCTGTGTGACGTAGTTCACGTAGAATCACCGTACCTGCATCCACTCACTATGCCGCTACGGGCCTGATGACACAGATTTCATTGCTGAGTGATATTGCATTGTACGTACGTGCCACAACTTCTTTATCCATTTTTTGCTTTCTGGGATATTTACCTGATACTGTAGACGAGCTTCTTGTGAACACAGCCGTCCCAAATATTGGGGTGGCTGTCTGTTTTTGATTTTAATTTCCCTAAGCTATAGGACCATAAGTGGAAGTGCCATAGGCTGTGTTGCTTTGTTTCTTACGTGTTTCAGGAAACACCATACACTTCTCCAGGGTGGCTGCTGGCAATTTACATCCTGCCAATCAACATAACAAGGCTCCCTGTTCTCCATATCCTGTCCTACCTTTCTGGATTTTACACTTTTTTCAGATGGCCCTTTTGCCCGGGGGGCAGTCAGACTTCATTGTAGTGCAGATTTCATTTACAGGCTTGCTTGGTTGGCCAAAAAGGGTGTATGCGTTTTTTCCTGAATATATTCAGGAAAAAACGCATACGCCCTTTTTGGCCAAGTGCATCATTGTCGACGTTCTGCCTCTTTTCCTATGCTTTCAGGGCAATTCCAGTCTACCCCCTGCAATCGTTTTCCTGAAATTCTGCCCCGCTTTCAAGTCCCCTTCGCAGGCTTACTTCAATATATTTTTGGAGGATAGCTGTCATTTATAACTCTGCAGGTTTGTGAATTACAGTGCCCCTGAGCTCCTTTCTTCAACTCGCTTTCTTGTGAGCTGGGCACAAAACCGCAGGATTGCTTCAGGCCCTAATCTGTTTTCAGCAGGGCACGCTGAGCCTTTGTTTAATTCCTCTTCCTGGTGGGCAATGAGCATTACATTTGCCCGTGCAGACACCTACAGCTAGTCTCTCATTGGTTCTCCCTATTCCTGTTCATCTTGCACAGAAATTGCAAGGTGTGCCAAACAGGAGGTTAAAGGCAGTGACTCTCCAAGCGGGGAGAGTGGTACTAAAGCATCTGGAATGGTGAACCCGAGGACCAGGATACGAAAACTGAGATGCATTTTAAATCGTTTCCCAATCACAGGTTGGACCATACTGTGGGGTTCCCATGCATGTTTTAGCTGGAGGAAGAATCCCTTGAACCTGAAGAGTTGGGACCCATGGAATAGGTACCATGCATTATGACTTCAAAGGGTCTGCATTTGCTCACCGAAACTCACCAATGCTATCAGCCTGAAGTGTCCAGCCTTATGTCTCAACCAGCTCTGGGTGTAGATGTGGTCATTCCCGGTTGCATCACATGCCCTGAGTGAATTAGTTAAGAATTGCTCTCTATTTCACTGTCTTTGTGTTTTGTTTTCGAAATTTATTTTGATAATGGGATTTATCGGATTTTCACTGCTGCGTTTCGGCCGCTGTACACATGCTTGATTCTTTACGGAGACATATATATCCATGGGTTTTAAGATTCTTCCTAGTCAGGTATATTCCTAGGCGTTGAATATGTGGTGTTGAGTCCATTTCGTTGAGCATGGAGTAGGTCTTGTCTATTACATATTTGGCTTATGGAATGTTATCTGTGCTAATTTCAGTCTCTGGTTTTATGCAGCACCCCAAGGCACCTTTCCCCATAAGCAAGCACTAGTTGATTTTCTAAATTTGAGACCCTGTTCTCTTTTGTAATTCAGTTCATGTGTAATCAAGTTTACATTCCGTGTATTAGTGATATCTTATGATGTTTCTTTTTCTGTGTGACGTAGTTCACGTAGAATCACCGTACCTGCATCCACTCACTATGCCGCTATGGGCCTAATGACACAGATTTCATTGCTGAGTGATATTGCATTGCACGTACGTGCCACAACTTCTTTATCCATTTTTTGCTTTCTGGGATATTTACCTGGTACTGTAGACGAGCTTCTTGGGAACACAGCCGTCCCAAACTTTGGGGTGGTTCTCTGTTTTTGATTTTATTTTCCCTAAGGAATAGGACCATAAGTGCAATTGCCATAGGCTGTGTTGCTTTATTTCTTACGTGTTTCAGGAAACACCATACACTTCTCCAGGGTGGTTGTTGGCAATTTACATCCTGCCAATCAGCATAACAAGGCTCCCTGTTCTCCATATCCTGTCCTACCTTTCTGGATTTTACACTTTTTTCAGATGGCCCTCTTGCCCGGGGGGCAGTGAGACTTCATTTTAGGCAGATTTCCTTTACAGGCTTGCTTGGTTGGCCAAAAAGGGCGTATGCATTTTTTCCTGAATATATTCAGGAAAAAACGCATACGCCCTTTTTGGCCAAGTGCATCATTGTCGACGTTCTGCCTCTTTTCCTATGCTTTCAGGGCAATTACAGTCTACCCCCTGCAATCGTTTTCCTGAAATTCTGCCCCGCTTTCAAGTCCCCTTCGCAGGCTTACTTCAATATATTTTTGGAGGATAGCTGTCATTTATAACTCTGCAGTTTTGTGAATTACAGTGACCCTGAGCTCCTTTCTTCAACTCGCTTTCTTGTGAGCTGGGCACAAAACCGCAGGATTGCTTCAGGCTCTAATCTGTTTCCGGCAGGGCACGCTGAGGTTTGTTTAATTCCTCTTCCTGGTGGGCAATGAGCGTTACATTTGCCCGTGCATACACCTATAGCTAGTCTCTCATTGGTTCTCCCTATTCCTGTTCATCTTGTACAGAAATTGCAAGCTGTGCCAAACAGGAGGTTAAAGGCACTGACTCTCCGAACCGGTAGAGTGTTAGTAAAGCATCTGGAATGGTGAACCCGAGGACCAGGATACGAAAACTGAGATGCATTTTAAATCGTTTCCCAATCACACGGTGGATGATAGTCTGGGTTTCCCATGCATGTTTTAGCTGGAGGAAGAATCCCTTGAACCTGGAGAGTTGGGACCCATGGAATGGGTACCATGCAGTATGACTTCAAAGGGTCTGCATTTGCTCACCGAAACTCACCAATGCTATCAGCCTGAAGTGTCCAGCCTTATGTGTCAACCAGCTCTGGGTGTAGATGTGGTCAGTCCCGGTTGCATCACATTCCCTGAGTGAATTATTTAATAATTGCTCTCTATTTCACTGTCCTTGTGTTTTGTTTCGAAATTTATTTTGATAATGGGATTTATCGGATTTTCACTGCTGCGTTTCGGCCGCTGTACACACGCTTGATTCTCTTACGGAGACATATATATCCATGGGTTTTAAGATTATTCCTAGTCAGGTATATTCCTAGGCGTTGAATATGTGGTGTTGAGTCCATTTCGTTGAGCAAGGAGTAGGTCTTGTCTATTACATATTTGGCTTATGGAATGTTATCTGTGCTAATTTCAGTCTCTGGTTTTATGCAGCACCCCAAGGCACCTTTCCCCATAAGCAAGCACTAGTTGGTTTTCTAAATTTGAGACCCTGTTCTGTTTTGTAATTCAGTTCATGTGGAGTCAAGGTTACATTCCGTGTATTACTGATATCTTATGATGTTTCTTTTTCTGTGTGACGTAGTTCACGTAGAATCACCGTATCTGCATCCTCTCACTATGCCGCTACGGGCCTGATGACACAGATTTCATTGCTGAGTGATACTGCATTGCACGTACGTGCCACAACTTCTTTATCCATTTTTTGCCTTCTGGGATATTTACCTGATACTGTAGACGAGCTTCTTGTGAACACAGCCGTCCCAAATATTGGGGTGGCTGTCTGTTTTTGATTTTAATTTCCGTAAGCTATAGGACCATAAGTGGAAGTGCCATAGGCTGTGTTGCTTTGTTTCTTACGTGTTTCAGGAAACACCATACACTTCTCCATGGTGGCTGCTGGCAATTTACATCCTGCCAATCAGCATAACAAGGCTCCCTGTTCTCCATATCCTGTCCTACCTTTCTGGATTTTACACTTTTTTCAGATGGCCCTTTTGCCCGGGGGGCAGTGAGACTTCATTGTAGTGCAGATTTCCTTTACAGGCTTGCTTGGTTGGCCAAAAAGGGCGTATGCGTTTTTTCCTGAATATATTTAGGAAAAAATGCAAACGCCCTTTTTGGCCAAGTGCATCATTGTCGACGTTGTGCCTCTTTTCCTATGCTTTCAGGGCAATTCCAGTCTACCCCCTGCAATCGTTTTCCTGAAATTCTGCCCCGCTTTCAAGTCCCCTTCGCAGGCTTACTTCAATATATTTTTGGAGGATAGCTGTCATTTATAACTCTGCAGGTTTGTGAATTACAGTGCCCCTGAGCTCCTTTCTTCAACTCGGTTTCTTGTGAGCTGGGCACAAAACCGCAGGATTGCTTCAGGCCCTAATCTGTTTTCAGCAGGGCACGCTGAGCCTTTGTTTAATTCCTTTTCCTGGTGGGCAATGAGCATTACATTTGCCCGTGCAGACACCTACAGCTAGTCTCTCATTGGTTCTCCCTATTCCTGTTCATCTTGCACAAAAATTGCAAGCTGTGCCAAAGAGGAGGTTAAAGGCACTGACACTCCAAGCGGGGAGATTGTTAGTAAAGCATCTTGAATGTTGAACCCGAGGACCAGGATACGAAAACTGAGATGCATTTTAAATCGTTTCCAATCACACGGTGGACGATACTCTGGGTTTCCCATGCATGTATGAGCTGCAGGAAGAATCCCTTGAACCTGGAGAGTTGGGACCCATGGAATGGGTACCATGCAGTTTGACTTCAAAGGGTCTGCATTTGCTCACCGAAACTCACCAATGCTATCAGCCTGAAGTGTCCAGCCTTATGTGTCAACCAGCTCTGGGTGTAGATGTGGTCCTTCCCGGTTGCATCACATGCCCTGAGTGAATTATTTAAGAATTGCTCTCTATTTCACTGTCTTTGTGTTTTGTTTTCGAAATTTATTTTGATAATGGGATTTATCGGATTTTCAGTGCTGCGTTTCGGCCGCTGTACACACGCTTGATTCTCTTACGGAGACATATATATCCATGGGTTTTAAGATTCTTCCTAGTCAGGTATATTCCTAGGCGTTGAATATGTGGTGTTGGGTCCATTTCGTTGAACAAGGAGTAGGTCTTGTCTATTACATATTTGGCTTATGGAAAGTTATCTGTGCTAATTTCAGTCTCTGGTTTTATGCAGCACCCCAAGGCACCTTTCCCCATAAGCAAGCACTAGTTGGTTTTCTAAATTTGAGACCCTGTTCTGTTTTGTAATTCAGTTCATGTGTAGTCAAGTTTACATTCCGTGTATTAGTGATATCTTATGATGTTTCTTTTTCTGTGTGACGTAGTTCACGTAGAAACACCGTACCTGCATCCACTCACTATGCCGCTACGGGCCTGATGACACAGATTTCATTGCTGAGTGATATTGCATTGTACGTACGTGCCACAACTTCTTTATCCATTGTTTGCTTTCTGGGATATTTACCTGATACTGTAGACGAGCTTCTTGTGAACACAGCCGTCCCAAATATTGGGGTGGCTGTCTGTTTTTGATTTTAATTTCCGTAAGCTATAGGACCATAAGTGGAAGTGCCATAGGCTGTGTTGCTTTGTTTCTTACGTGTTTCTGGAAACACCATACACTTCTCCAGGGTGGCTTTCGGCAATTTACATCCTGCCAATCAGCATAACAAGGCTCCCTGTTCTCCATATCCTGTCCTACATTTCTGGATTTTACACTTTTTTCAGATGGCCCTTTTGCCCGGGGGGGGGGGCAGTGAGACTTCATTGTACTGCAAATTTCCTTTACAGGCTTGCTTGTTTGGCCAAAAAGTGCGTATGCGTTTTTTCCTGAATATATTCAGGAAAAAACGCATACGCCCTTTTTGGCCAAGTGCATCATTGTCGACGTTCTGCCTCTTTTCCTATGCTTTCAGGGCAATTCCAGTCTACCCCCTGCAATCGTTTTCCTGAAATTCTGCCCCGCTTTCAAGTCCCCTTCGCAGGCTTACTTCAATATATTTTTGGAGGATAGCTGTCATTTATAACTCTGCAGGTTTGTGAATTACAGTGCCCCTGAGCTCCTTTCTTCAACTCGCTTTCTTGTGAGCTGGGCACAAAACCGCAGGATTGCTTCAGGCCCTAATCTGTTTCCGGCAGGACACGCTGAGCCTTTGTTTAATTCCTCTTCCTGCTGGGCAATGAGCGTTACATTTGCCCGTGCAGACACCTACAGCTAGTCTCTCATTGGTTCTCCCTATTCCTGTTCATCTTGCACAGAAATTGCAAGCTGTGCCAAAGAGGAGGTTAAAGGCACTGACTCTCCAAGCAGGGAGAGTGTTAGTAAAGCATCTGGAATGGGGAAACCGAGGACCATTATACGAAAACTGAGTTGCATTTTAAATCGTTTCCCAATCACACGGTGGACGATACTCTGTATTTCCCATGCATGTTTTAGCTGGAGGAAGAATCCCTTGAACCTGGAGAGTTGGGACCCATGGAATGGGTACCATGCAGTATGACTTCAAAGGGTCTGCATCTGCTCACCGAAACTCACCAATGCTATCAGCCTGAAGTGTCCAGCCTTATATCTCAACCAGCTCTGGGTTTAGATGTGTTCAATCCCGGTTGCATCACATTCCCTGAGTGAATTATTTAAGAATTGCTCTCTATTTCTCTGTCTTTGTGTTTTGTTTTCGAAAGTTATTTTGATAATGGGATTTATCGGATTTTCACTGCTGCGTTTCGGCCGCTGTACACACGCTTGATTCTCTTACGGAGACATATATATCCATGGGTTTTAAGATTCTTCCTAGTCAGGTATATTCCTAGGCGTTGAATATGTGGTGTTGGGTCCATTTCGTTGAGCAAGGAGTAGGTCTTGTCTATTACATATTTGGCTTATGGAAAGTTATCTGTGCTAATTTCAGTCTCTGGTTTTATGCAACAGCCCAAAGCACCTTTCCCCATAAGCAAGCACTAGTTGGTTTTCTAAATTTGAGACCCTGTTCTGTTTTGTAATTCAGTTCATGTGTAGTCAAGTTTACATTCCGAGTATTAGTGATATCTTATGATGTTTCTTTTTCTGTGTGACGTAGTTCACGTAGAATCACCGTACCTGCATCCACTCACTATGCCCCTACGGGCCTGATGACACAGATTTCATTGCTGAGTGATACTGCATTGCACGTACGTGCCACAACTTCTTTATCCATTTTTTGCTTTCTGGGATATTTACTTGGTACTGTAGACGAGCTTCTTGGGAACACAGCCGTCCCAAACTTTGGGGTGGCTCTCTGTATTTGATTTTAATTTCCCTAAGGAATAGGACCATAAGTGCAATTGCCATTGGCTGTGTTGCTTTATTTCTTACGTGTTTCAGGAAACACCATACACTTCTCCAGGGTGGCTGTTCACAATTTACATCCTGCCAATCAGCATAACAAGGCTCCCTGTTCTCCATATCCTGTCCTACCTTTCTGGATTTTATACTTTTTTCAGATGGCCCTTTTGCCGGGGGGCAGTGAGATTTCATTGTAGTGCAGACTTCCTTTACAGGCTTGCTCGGTTGGCCAAAAAGGGCGTATGCGTTTTTTCCTGAATATATTCAGGAATAAACGCTTACGCCCTTTTTGGCCAAGTGCATCATTGTCGACGTTGTGCCTCTTTTCCTATGCTTTAAGGGCAATTCCAGTCTACCCCCTGCAATCGTTTTCCTGAAATTCTGCCCGCTTTCAAGTCCCCTTCGCAGGCTTACTTCAATATACTTTTGGAGGATAGCTGTCATTTATAACTGTGCAGGTTTGTGAATTACAGTGCCCCTGAGCTCCTTTCTTCAACTCGCTTTCTTGGGAGCTGGGCACAAAACCGCAGGATTGCTTAAGGCCCTAATCTGTTTCCAGCAGGGCACACTGAGCCTTTGTTTAATTGTTCTTCCTGGTGGGCAATGAGCGTTACATTTGCCCGTGCAGACACCTACAGCTAGTCTCTCATTGGTTCTCCCTATTCCTGTTCATCTTGCACAGAAATTGCAAGCTGTGCCAAAGAGGAGGTTAAAGGCACTGACTCTCCAAGCGGGGAGAGTGTTAGTAAAGCATCTGGAATGGTGAACCCGAGGACCAGGATACGAAAACTGAGATGCATTTTAAATCGTTTCCCAATCACACGGTGGACGATACTCTGGGTTTCCCATGCATGATTTAGCTGGAGGAAGAATCCCTTGAACCTGAAGAGTTGGGACCCATGGAATAGGTACCATGCAGTATGACTTCAAAGGGTCTGCATTTGCTCACCGAAACTCACCAATGCTCTCTGCCTGAAGTGTCCAGCCTTATGTCTCAACCAGCTCTGGGTGTAGATGTGGTCAATCCCGGTTGCATCACATGCCCTGAGTGAATTATTTAAGAATTGCTCTCTATTTCACTGTCTTTGTGTTTTGTTTTTGAAATTTATTTTGATAATGGGATTTATCGGATTTTCACTGCTGCGTTTCGGCCGCTGTACACACGCTTGATTCTCTTACGGAGACATATATATCCATGGGTTTTAAGATTCTTCCTAGTCAGGTATATTCCTAGGCGTTGAATATGTGGTGTTGAGTCCATTTCGTTGAGCAAGGAGTAGGTCTTGTCTATTACATATTTGGCTTATGGAAAGTTATCTGTGCTAATTTCAGTCTCTGGTTTTATGCAGCACCCCAACGCACCTTTCTCCATAAGCAAGCACTAGTTGGTTTTCTAAATTTGAGACCCTGTTCTGTTTTGTAATTCAGTTCATGTGTAGTCAAGTTTTCATTCCGTGTATTAGTGATATCTTATGATGTTTCCTTTTCTGTGTGACGTAGTTCACGTAGAATCACCGTATCTGCATCCACTGAGTATGCCGCTATGGGCCTGATGACACAGATTTCATTGCTGAGTGATATTGCATTGTACGTACGTGCCACAACTTCTTTATCCATTTTTTGCTTTCTGGGATATTTACCTGATACTGTAGACGAGCTTCTTGTGAACACAGCCGTCCCGAATATTGGGGTGGCTGTCTGTTTTTGATTTTAATTTCCGTAAGCTATAGGACCATAAGTGGAAGTGCCATGGGCTGTGTTGCTTTGTTTCTTACGTGTTTCAGGAAACACCATACACTTCTCCAGTGTGGCTGCTGGCAATTTACATCCTGCCAATCAGCATGACAAGGCTCCCTGTTCTCCATATCCTGTCCTACCTTTCTGGATTTTACACTTTTTTCAGATGGCCCTTTTGCCCGGTGGGGGGGCAGTGAGATTTCATTGTAGGGCAGATTTCCTTTACAGGCTTGCTTGGTTGGCCAAAAAGGGCGTATGCGTTTTTTCCTGAATATATTCAGGAAAAAATGCATACGCCCTTTATGGCCAAGTGCATCATTGTCGACGTTCTGCCTCTTTTCCTACGCTTTCAGGGCAATTCCAGTCTACCCCCTGCAATCGTTTTCCTGAAATTCTGCCCCGCTTTCAAGTCCCCTTCGTAGGCTTACTTCAATATATTTTTGGAGGATAGCTATCATTTATAACTCTGCAAGTTTGTGAATTACAGTGCCCCTGAGCTCCTTTCTTCAACTCGCTTTCTTGTGAGCTGGGCACAAAACCGCAGGATTGCTTCAGGCCCTAATCTGTTTCCAGCAAGGCACACTGAGCCTTTGTTTAATTCCTCTTCCTGGTGGGCAATGAGCGTTACATTAGCCCGTGCAGACACCTACAGCTAGTCTCTCATTGGTTCTCCCTATTCCTGTTCATCTTGCACAGAAATTGCAAGCTGTGCCAAAGAGGAGGTTAAAGGCACTGACTCTCCAAGCGGGGAGAGTGTTAGTAAAGCATCTGGAATGGTGAACTCGAGGACCAGGATACGAAAACTGAGATGCATTTTAAATCGTTTCCCAATCACACGGTGGACGATACTCTGGGTTTCCCATGCATGTTTTAGCTGGAGGAAGAATCCCTTGAACCTGGAGAGTTGGGACCCATGGAATGGGTACCATGCAGTATGACTTCAAAGGGTCTACATTTGCTCACCGAAACTCACCAATGCTATCAGCCTGAAGTGTCCAGCCTTATGTCTCAACCAGCTCTGGGTGTAGATTTGTCAATCCCGGTTGCATCACATGCCCTGAGTGAATTATTTAAGAATTGCTCTCTATTTCACTGTCTTTGTGTTTTGTTTTCGAAATTTATTTTGATAATGGGATTTATCGGATTTTCACTGCTGCGTTTCGGCCGCTGTACACACGCTTGATTCTCTTACGGAGACATATATATCCATGGGTTTTAAGGTTCTTCCTAGTCAGGTATATTCCTAGGCGTTGAATATGTGGTGTTGGGTCCATTTCGTTGAGCAAGGAGTAGGTCTTCTCTATTACATATTTGGCTTATGGAAAGTTATCTGTGCTAATTTCAGTGTCTGGTTTTATGCAGCACCCCAAGGCACCTTTCCCCATAAGCAAGCACTAGTTGGTTTTCTGAATTTGAGATCCTGTTCTGTTTTGTAATTCAGTTCATGTGTAGTCAAGTTTACATTCCGTGTATTAGTGATATCTTATGATGTTTCTTTTTCTGTGTGACGTAGTTCACGTAGATTCACCGTATCTGCATCCACTCACTATGCCGCTACGGGCCAGATGACACAGATTTCATTGCTGAGTGATATTGCATTGTACGTACATGCCACAACTTCTTTATCCATTTTTTGCTTTCTGGGATATTTACCTGATACTGTAGACGAGCTTCTTGTGAACACAGCCGTCCCAAATATTGGGGTGGCTGTCTGTTTTTGATTTTAATTTCCGTAAGCTATAGGACCATAAGTGGAAGTGCCATAGGCTATGTTGCTTTGTTTCTTACGTGTTTCAGGAAACACCATACACTTCTCCAGGGTGGCTGCTGGCAATTTACATCCTGGCAATCAGCATAACAAGGCTCCCTGTTCTCCATATCCTGTCCTACCTTTCTGGATTTTACACTTTTTTCAGATGGCCCTTTTGCCCGGGGGGCAGTGAGACTTCATTGTAGTGCAGATTTCCTTTACAGGCTTGCTTGGTTGGCCAAAAAGGGCGTATGCGTTTTTTCCTGAATATATTCAGGAAAAAACGCATACGCCCTTTTTGGCCAAGTGCATCATTTTCGACGTTCTGCCTCTTTTCCTATGCTTTCAGGGCAATTCCAGTCTACCCCCTGCAATCGTTTTCCTGAAATTCTGCCCCGCTTTCAAGTCCCCTTCGCAGGCTTACTTCAATATATTTTTGGAGGATAGCTGTCATTTATAACTCTGCAGGTTTGTGAATTACAGTGCCCCTGAGCTCCTTTCTTCAACTCGCTTTCTTGTGAGCTGGGCACAAAACCGCAGGATTGCTTCAGGCCCTAATCTGTTTCCGGCAGGGCACGCTGAGCCTTTGGTTAATTCCTCTTCCTGGTGGGAAATGAACGTTACATTTGCCCGTGCAAACACCTACAGCTAGTCTCTCATTGGTTCTCCCTATTCCTGTTCATCTTGCACAGAAATTGCAAGCTGTGCCAAACAGGAGGTTAAAGGCACTGACTCTCCAAGCGGGGAGAGTGTTAGTAAAGCATCTGGAATGCTGAACCCGAGGACCAGGATACGAAAACTGAGATGCATTTTAAATCATTTCCCAATCACACGGTGGACGATACTCTGGGTTTCCCATGCATGTTTTAGCTGGAGGAAGAATCCCTTGAACCTGAAGAGTTGGGAGCCATGGAATGGGTACCATGCAGTATGACTTCAAAGGGTCTGCATTTGCTCACCGAAACTCACCAATGCTATCAGCCTGAAGTGTCCAGCCTTATGTCTCAACCAGCTCTGGGTGTAGATGTGGTCAATCCCGGGTGCATCACATGCCCTTAGTGAATTATTTAAGAATTGCTCTCTATTTCACTGTCTTTGTGTTTTGTTTTCGAAATTTATTTTGATAATGGGATTTATCGGATTTTCACTGCTGCCTTTATGCCGCTGTACACACGCTTGATTCTCTTATGGAGACATATAAATCCATGGGTTTTATGATTCTTCCTAGTCAGGTATATTCCTAGGCGTTGAATATGTGGTGTTGAGTCGATTTCGTTGAGCAAGGAGTAGGTCTTGTCTATTACATATTTGGCTTATGGAATGTTATCTGTGCTAATTTCAGTCTCTGGTTTTATGCAGCACCCCAAGGCACCTTTCCCCATAAGCAAGCACTAGTTGGTTTTCTAAATTTGAGACCCTGTTCTGTTTTGTAATTCAGTTCATGTGTAGTCAAGTTTACATTCCGTGTATTAGTGATATCTTATGATGTTTCTTTTTCTGTGTGACGTAGTTCACATAGAATCACCGTACCTGCATCCACTCACTATGCCGCTACGGGCCTGATGACACAGATTTCATTGCTGAGTGATATTGCATTGCACGTACGTGCCACAACTTCTTTATCCATTTTTTGCTTTCTGGGATATTTACCTGGTACTGTAGACGAGCTTCCTGGGAACACAGCTGTCCCAAACTTTGGGGTGGCTCTCTGTTTTTGATTTTAATATCCCTAAGGAATAGGACCATAAGTGGAAGTGCCATAGGCTGTGTTGCTTTGTTTCTTACGTGTTTCAGGAAACACCATACACTTCTCCAGGGTGGCTGCTGGCAATTTTCATCCCGCCAATCAGCATAACAAGGCTCCCTGTTCTCCATATCCTGTCCTACCTTTCTGGATTTTACACTTTTTTCAGATGGCCCTCTTGCCCGGGGGGGGGGCAGTGAGACTTCATTGTAGTGCAGATTTCCTTTACAGGCTTGCTTGGTTTGCGAATAAGGGTGTATGCGTTTTTTCCTGAATATATTCAGGAAAAAATTCATACGCACTTTTTGGCCAAGTGCACCATTGTCGACCTTCTGCCTCTTTTCCTATGCTTTCTGGGCAATTCCAGTCTACCCCCTGCAATCGTTTTCCTGAAATTCTGTCCCGCTTTCAAGTCCCCTTCGCAGGCTTACTTCAATATATTTTTGGAGGATAGCTGTCATTTATAACTCTGCAGGTTTGTGAATTACAGTGCCCCTGAGCTCCTTTCTTCAACTCGCTTTCTTGTGAGCTGGGCACAAAACCGCAGGATTACTTCAGGCCCTAATCTGTTTCCAGCAGGGCATGCTGAGCCTTTGGTTAATTCCTCTTCCTGGTGGGAAATGAGCCTTACATTTGCCCGTGCAGGCACCTATAGCTAGTCTCTCATTGGTTCTCCCTATTCCTGTTCATCTTGCGCAGAAATTGCAAGCTGTGCCAAACAGGAGGTTAAAGGCACTGACTCTCCAAGCGGGGAGAGTGTTAGTAAAGCATCTGGAATGGTGAACCCGAGGACCAGGATACGAAAACTGAGATGCATTTTAAATCGTTTCCTAATCACACGGTGGACCATACTCGCCGTTTCCCACACATGTTTTAGCTGAAGAAAGAATCCCTTGATCCTGGAGATTTGGGACCCTTGCAATGGGTACCATGCAGTATGACTTCAAAGGATCTGCATTTGTTCACCAAAACTCACCAATGCTATCAGCCTGAAGTGTCCAGCCTTATGTCTCAACCAGCTCTGGGTGTAGATGTGGTAAATCCAGGTTGCATCACATGCCCTGAGTGAATTATTTAAGAATTGCTTCCTATTTCACTGTCATTGTGTTTTGTTTTTGAAATTTATTTTAATAATGGGATTTATCGGATTTTCACTGCTTCGTTTATGCCGCTGTACACGCGCTTGATTCTGTTACGGAGACATATAAGTCCATGGGTTTTAAGATTCTTACTAATCCGGTATATTCTTAGGCCTTGAATATGGCGTGTGGAGTCCATTTCGTTGAGCAAGGAGTAGGTCTTGACTATTACATATTTGGCTTATGGAATGGTATGTGTGCTAATTTCAATCTCTGGTTTTATGCAGCACCCCAACTCACCTTTCCCCTTAAGGAAGCATAAGTTGGTTTTCTTAATTTGAAACCCTCTTCTCTTTTGTAATTCAGTTCATGTGTAGCCATGTTAACATTCCATGTATTAGTGATATCTTATGTCTTTTTCTTTTTGAATTATGTGACTTCGAATGATCACACGTAACTCCTCTTGAGTTGTTATAACTGGCCGTATTTCATTGATTTCCAGGCTGAGTAATATTCCACTCTACATAAGCACCACATCTCTGTCCGTTTTTTCTCTGCAGATACTTTAAGTTATATCCTAGTCGAGGATCTTTTAAACAGAGAGGTGGTAAACATTGGGGTGCCTGTGTCCTCTCGATTTTTGTTTTTCCCAAGATATACGTCCATGAGTGCAAGTGCCCTGTGCTCGGTAGCTCATTTTTTAGATGCTTTAGTAAACACAATAGACTTATCCAGAGTGACCGTTGGCAATATACATTTCCACTATAAGACTCACAGGGCTCCCTTATCTCCTTGCCCTGTCCTGCATTTCTGGTGTTTACACTTTATGAGGACGGCTCTTCTGACTGATGCAAAGTGATATGTTTTGTAGTATTGATTTCCAGTGCCCACCTGTTTGGTTGGCTAAAAAAGTGTATGCCCTTTTCTTGAATATATACAGAAAAAGACGCATACACCCTTTTTGGCCAACTGCAATGTTGGCAATGTTCAGCCCCTTTTCTTGTGCTTAATGGCGAGTCCTTTCTACCTCTTCCAATCCCTTTCCTGCCATTCTCCGTTGCTTACAAGTCCTTTTCTCTGACTTTCCTCAAGACATTTTTCAGTGATAGATATTTTCAATTCTGCAGTTTCGTGAATTTTAGTGCCCCTGAGTTCCATTTTCCAACTTGTGTTTATGGGAACTGGCCACAAAGCATCAGGATTCCTCAAGCCCTATTCTGTTTCCATGGGCAACCCTAGCCTTTGGTCAATTCGTCTTCCTGATTGGAAATTAGAGTGGCATGTGCCTGTCCGAACACCTAGGACTTGTCTCTCATTGTTCCTCCTCCTTCTGCTTCATCCTCTGGACAAATTCCAAACTGTATGCAACAGGATGTTGACAGTGCTGACATCTCCAAGTGGGGAGACTGTTAGTAAAGACGCTGGAGTGGTGAACCCTAGCACCAAGAGATGAGGAGATGAGATGCCTTTTCCAAACTTTTCCCGATCAGACGGTATACCATCCTCTGGGTGTGACAGGCATGTTTTAGGTGTAGGAAGGGTCCCATTCATGTGAGGAGAACACCAGGGGATTTTAAATATCAGTGTCTCTCCGCAACCCAAACTGGGGAATTTTTTAAGCTACGGCTACACATATGTTCATTAAGGGCCTTGGGAAGTAGGCAGAGTCCAAACTTTAGATGATTGAAGTCTTCAGGGTCAGAAGCACTCACCACTGTCTTCCCTTAGATTCCATTTTTACTGTCATTGATGGATGATGTCAATAAAAATATCTATTCTTTTTCAGATCATTTCCCCTTATAGGTTATTGCAAAATATTGAGTGTAGTTCCCTGTGCTATACAGTAGTTCCTTGCTGATGATTTCATACATAGCAGTGTGTATGTGTTAATCCCAAACTGTTAATTTATCCCTCCTCCTACCATTTCCCTTTGGTAATAATAAATTATAAGATTTTATGCTTCTCAGAAATGGGGGAGCTGAAAGAGAGGTATCATTTTCAATGCAAAAGCATTTAAAACAAGATTGAAGCTTTAACCAAGATTATTAGATGTACATCCTTGGAAAGAAATCACTTTGTTTCTCTAATATTGACCTGACAAAGAAGACAAACCTTTTCACTGAACTTGCTTATAAGAAAGTGATGGAAATATCAAATGGAAGTGTTAGAAACATCTTATTTTACCCGAGCCTTATACACTGTTCTATGTTAATTACAGTTTGGCTCACACATCTGTTCATTGAAGTTACAATGTTCTCAATTTCTGTTACTGATCCTCCAGAGTGGACGCCAACAAGTGTCCCCCTGCCCAGTGTCATTGGAGCCAATAGATCGAGACTGAGTTTGGTTCAAAAGCAAAGGAAACTTTATATTTTGATCAGAGAATGGAGAGGTGCTACCCTGTGGGCTGTGGGCTGGGCTGCTGTGTAGAGATCCTGTCAGAGTCACTGGGAGGGAGGGGGCTGAGCTCTCGAGAACCTGGTTGGCTGCAGCTCAGGCTCTATGTCACGGAGTCTGAACTGGGCCCCAGGAGCTGAAGTGTCATCGAGCCATTCTGCTCTAGGAAATCTGGTCTGAAGTGCCGGATGTGGAACCTCTGTATGCGGGACACTAGGAGCACCTGAAATTAGACAAAGCACAAAGGATAAAAATGGTTAGACTTTATTTTATTGCCCAGATTCTATTTTTATCTCCCAGACATTTTTAAGGGGCTTTGCCTGGGACAAACTTCTCTTCTGCCTTTTGTCCCTTTCCTCATTCTTGGAGTGCTGCGGGTGCAGACCCTTCTTCTGTAACTGCTGAGTGCTGAGTTAGGAGGCTTCATACCCGTGGGCGAGGGTCAGAACTTCTCCCCAGCAGCCTCCAGGTGACGTTGATTGTCCCCAGGCCTCCTGCCTCCCTGCTCGTCCACCTGAGCACCAGTATTGGAAGTGTTATAGATTCTAATGACCTTTAAGGGTCCAGAAAGGAGATGTGCAGTGGCGCTGTGAGGTCCAGTTTCACTCCGCCCCACATTTGTTCGGCCACCTTAGGCTGACCGTTTCTGCCAGCCTAGATGCTCTGACTGACCGTTTCTGCCAGCCTAGATGCTCTGACCAACAGTCTGCGCTTTCTTCCATTAGGCCCCTGAATTAACGTAAAAACAGCACCAGGTGTCAGGATCCTGCCCGCTCAGCTCCCAGACAGTCCAGGGTCAGTGGTGATGAAGGATCATGATGGTCACTGAGTCAAGAGCCTTTGGAAGTAAACAGGAGTCCAGCCGGTCTTATTGGCCACCATCATCACGGTGTCTGTAGGCTTTTCTATGGTGACAGCATGATATACGGTTCCCCCGCCAAGATTATTAGCTCCCCTCTGGGTACAGTAAGTACTGCAAGCAGTAGTCTACTCTTTTGGGACACACTCTTGTTGTTTTATGAGAGAAACTCCAGGTCAAGTGATGGTCACACGGGTCGTCATGGTGCCCCGTTGCCCCCGGTTATCTCTCTGGAGGTTGGAGTTGGAGGGCCTCCTCAATCGAGGTCAGTGTGCCCACGGAGCAAACCCTGCAACTTCAGGGCATGGTTGGGGGTTAGGATCACCACGTGGGGTCCGTTTCCCTTAGAAGGGAGGTGACCTTTTGGGCTGCTGATTTCCAGGTTTTCAGATACCACCAGTATCTTGGCCAGATGTGGCGGTGGGCCAAGCCCCTTGGTGACCATAGTTTATCCTACCTGGATGGCATTCTTGCATTGTTCCATTTCAAGTGGTCCCAGTTTTTGCACTAATACTCCAATGGCGATTCACCTTTCACCAGGAATGTAAAGGTCAAAGGGTTTAGCTAAATTAGGGAGTTCCAGGGCAAGGGTCTGAATTGACTGCTCTTTCCATTCTTGAAAGGCCACTTCTGGATTCTATTCAAAAGGATCATCATCTTTTCCTTTCAGTGTTTCATATAGAGGCCCAGCTAGTAGACTGTAGTTAGGGATCCAGAGGCAGGAAACCCTGGCTTCCCCAGGAACCCCTAAGCTGTCTTCTAGTTTCAGAAAGGGGTAAGGCTGTAAATTGTTTCTTCCCTTTCCTGGGATGGGCTTCTCCGACCTTCTGTGAGAATGAAGCCCAGGCAGGTCACCGTAGTCTGTGATACTTGAGCTTTTTCGTGGACAACTTCTATCCTTTATTGGCTTGGTAGTTCTGAGGCCTCCTTAGTAGGGCTGGCGATCAGAATGTCGTCTGAATATTGAAGGAGTGTTTCCTTTTCCAGAGGTAGAACTTTTAGGTCTTTAGCTGAGCTTTCCCCAAAGATGGTGTGGGAATTTTTGAACCCTTGGGGCAAGACAGCCTGGAAGTATTGTTTTAGTTGTATGTTGAGTCCTGTCACTCACAAGCCAAAATTTCTTGTGACTCTGGGACTAATGGAATACAAAAGAAGGCATCAGTGAAGACTAATACAGAATACCAAGTCCTGGTGGTTGGTAGAATGACCAGCAGGGTGTAGGATTTAGGAACTACTGGAGGTATATCCTCAGTGGCTTCACTGACTGTCCTGACATCCTTTACCAGGACTCCAGCAGCCCATGGGGCTCTCGAGGTCAGGCCAATCCCAGGATATGGAGCTCACCTGGGCAGGTACCCTACCCCCACCCCAGCCCACGGGGCTCTCGTGTTCAGGCCCCTCCCAGGATATGGGATTCCCTGGGCAGGTCCTCTGCAGTCCATGGGGCTCCCGTGGTCAGGCCCCTCCCAGGATACAGAGCTACCCTTGCAGGTACCTTGGCAGGGCTGGGCACACAGGAACCGTGCACATAGCCCTCATTGCAGAGCACTCCCAGCTCACCTGTCGCTCAGATCTGACACAGAGCACCTCAGAGCAGGACTTGAACTAACAAACAGCAGCTCTGACAGGTCTGTGACCCTGGGCATCACTCTGTGCGGCCTCCTCCACCTGGTCTTCCAGAGACTTCCACTGCACCCGGGGCACCAGGCCTCTGTCTCCAACCACCACCCACCCCTCCTCTCCCTGACTCCTGGGTTCCTCTCATTAGGAGAGGGTTTTCTTGAAGTTGTCTCCCACTCATGGGCCAGATAATATAATTAGAAAACAAGCCAGAGCTGCAGCCCCTTGTCTATCCTGACTCTCAGGAGCCCACACCTGTTCCTTGGACCTGGCCAATTCAGCAAGTTCCATTTTCAGCAACTGTGAGCCCCTGAGGGGTGATTATTGGCTGGCTTGGGAAGCCTGACCGTGCCGGCCAGCCCTCCCCAGGTGTGCCTGGGTTGAGATCAATATAAACACCGCTCCAGGCAGCAAGAGCCCCTGCAGCTGTGCCTGACGCCATTTTCTCTGCCCTGTCAGCAGTCTCGGGGCTGGGCTGGTGGGAGGGAGTGAGAGGCCACGGCTTTGTGGGTGTCCCAGTGTGAGTGGGGCTCTGCTGGACTTTCTGCAGCAGTTGCCAAGATGCTACCTGCTAAAGAAGAGGATGTGTCACCCACACCTGCCGCTGGAATTTCTCCCTGGGCACAGGTGAGGAAGGAAGAAAGCAGTGGGGGCCGGGACAGCAGGGGTATCTCAGGCAGGGAAATGGAGAGCTTCCAGAAGAGCACCCAGGGCCAGGACCATCCTGGCTGGCCTGCAGGCACCAAGTCGGCTGGCATGCTGTCCCTCATGTGGCTCCATGGCCCTTCCTCTAGGTTTTCAAGTCCTTGTACATATTCAGGTGTTTAGCCTTGGAAGGGTGGGAACATTTCAGCAGCAGCTGGCCTGGGGCTCGGCCCACGTTTACTCACAGATACCTCGGCACGGTCCACCAGCTTTGCAGTGAGGACGCTTGTTGCGAGGAGCATGCTGGCTGAATGGGAGATGATTCCCCACCACTGACCAACTTCAGAATTGTTTGCAATTGGAGCAAGTGCCCTGAAACGGTTTTCCTCTGTGTAACTGGTGGGTTCTGTTCTTTTTTATCTTTTTTTCGTTTTTGGTTCAAGGTAGATTTTATTCCTCTTTTGTGTATTTACAGATATAAGCGTGGAAATAATTTATTCATATAAATACATGTATGTGAAGGGAAGAATATTTTTCTGTTTTACTTTTTTTAATTTTATTTTTTTATTTTGAATTTAATTTTATATTTTTATACAGCAGGTTGTTTTTGGTTATCTACTTTATACATATAAATGTATACATACCAATCCCAATATCTCAACTCCTCCCACCACCATCCCCAACAGCTTTCCCCCCTTGTTGTCCATACGTTTGTTGTATACATGTATTGCTCTATTTCTGCCTTGCAAAACGGTTCATCTGTACAATTTTTCTAGGTTCCACATATATGCATTAATATACAAGATTTGTTTTTCTCTTTCTGACTTACTTCACTCTGTATGACAGTCTCTAGATCCATCAACATCTCTACAAATGTCCCAATTTCATTCCTTTTTATGGCTTAGTAATATTCCATTTTATATATGTACCACATCTTTATGCATTCGTCTGTCTGTGGGCATTTAGGTTGCTTCCATTTCCTGGATAGTGTAAATAGTGATGCAATGAACATTGTGGTGAATGTCTCTTTTTGATTTATGGTTTTGTCTGGGTATATGCCCAGTAGAGGGATTGCTGTATCATATGGTAATTCTATTCTTAGTTTTATAAGAAACTCCATAATGTTCTCCACAGTGACTGTATCAATTTACGTTCCCAACAATAGTGGAAGAGGATTCCTTATCTCCACACCGTTTCCAGCATTTGTTGTTTGTAGATTTTCTGATGATGCCCATTCTAATAGGTGTGAGGTGATACACCATGGATGAGTCTATTTCGTTGAGCAAAGAGTAGGTCTTGTTTATTACGTATTTGGCTTATGGAATGGTATGTGTGCTAATTTCAATCTGTTTTTATACAGCAGCCCAACTCAACTTTCCCCTTAAGCAAGCATAAGGTTTTTATCTAAATGTGAGACTCTGTTCGGTTTTGTAATTCAGTTTATGTGTAGCCAAGTTTACACTCCCTCTATTAGTGATATCTTATGATAATTATCTTTCTTTGTGTGATATATTTCTCTTAGAATCATCATAATTAAATCCACTCAATTTGCTGCTACAGGCCTGATGACATTGATTTCACTGCTGAGTGATATTCCGTTGTACGTAAGTAGCACAACTTCTTTATCCATTTTTTTCTTTCTGGGATATTTAATTTGTACTGGACTCGAGGTTCTTGTAAACACAGCAGCCCTAAATTTTGTGTTGGCTGTGTCTTGTTGATTTTAATTTTCCTAAGCTATAGGGCCAAAAGTGGAAGTGCCCTAGGCTCTGTAGCTTTGTTTTTTAGATGTTTCAGGATACACCATGAACATCTCCAGAGTGTCTGTTGGCAATTTACATCCCGCCCATCAGCATAACACGGCTCCCTGTTCTCCATGGCCTGTCCTGTGTTTCTGGTTTTTACACTTTATTCAGATGGCCTTTTTGACGAATGGGAAATGTGACTTCATTGTAGTGTGGATTTCCATTGCTGGAGTGCTTGGTTGGCCAAAATGTTCATATGCGTTTTTTCCTGAATATATTCAGGAAAAATGTATACGCACTTTTTGTCCATGTGCATCACTGTCAAAGATCTGCCGCTTTTCATATGCTTTAAATGCAATTCCAATCTACCTCTTGAAATATGATTCCTGCAATTCTGCCTCGTTTTCAAGTCCTCTTTGCAGACTTACTTCGATATATTTTTGCCAATAGCTGTCATTTATCTCTGCAGGTTTGTGAATTACAGTGCCCCTGAGCTCCTTTCTTAACTCGCTTCCTTGTAAGCTGGCCACAAAACTGCAGGTTTGCTTCAGGCCATAATCAGGGTCCAGCACGGCACTCTGAGCCTTTGGTTAATTCCTCTTCCTGGTGGGAAATTAGAGGTAAATGTGCCCCTCCAGATACCTGCCTCACTCCCAGCCACATGGTGATGTATGTCCTCAGGTTTGAGGCCATATGTGATGGGTTCCTCATCTTTTGATGATGTGGCCCCACTGGTGTGTGGACACTCCTGCCTGGTTCCCATCCCCTTGGTGATGTGGGCCCTCTGGTGAGACTCTGATCCTGGTTGGGTTCCTCACACATCCGTGAGGTGAGCCCTCTTCTCTGAGGTCACTCCTGCCTGGCTGGCACAACCCGCCTTGTTGACTTCGGCACCCTGGTGGCAGTTGGAGCCTGCTGGGAGCCTCCTTCCCGCGGTGATGAGGCCCTCTGGCGTCAGACCCTAATGGCGGGGTTCCCACATTTTCTGATACGTGCTAAGTGGTACGAGGGCACTCCTGCCAGGTTCCCATCCTCATGAGCGTGTGGGCCTTCTGTTCTGAGGTCCTAACGGCTGGGTTGCTCACACTTTCATGATGTGGGCCCTCTGCTGTGAGGTCAATCCTGCCTGGCTGGCGCACGTCGCCTTGGCGATGTGGACCCTCTGGTGGCAGTTGGAGTGTGCTGGGGCCTCCTCCCCTCAGTGATGAGGGCCTTCTGGTGTCAGGCCCTAAGTGCTGGGCTCCACACATTTTCTGATGTGTGCCCAGTGGTGCGAGTCACTCCTGCCAGGTTCCCATCCCCATGGGCATGTGGGACTTCTGTTCTGTGGTCTCAACTGCTGGGTTGCTCACAGTTTCATGATGTGGGCCCTTTGCTGTGTGTTCACTCTGGCCTGTATCCCATAGTGTCAGTGCTCTGGGCCTCCAGCTTGGAGTTTCCAACTTCTCGATTCCTCACCTTTTTTATTCTATGGGCCCTCGGTTGTGCGTCTCCTCCTGCATGCCTCACTCCCAGCCCCTTCGTGATGTGTGTCCCCTTGTTTGAGGCCACATGTGCTGTGTTCCTCACCTTTCTATAATGTGGCCACACTGGTGTGAGGACACTCTTGCCTGGTTCCCATTCCCTTGGTGATGTTGGCCCCACTGCTGTTAGGACAGTCTTGCCTGGTTCCCATCACCTTGGTGATGTTGGCCCTCTGGTGAGAGTCTGATCCTGGTTAGGTTCCTCACCCTTCTGTGAGGTGGGCCCTCTGCTCTGAGCTCACTCCTGCCTGGCTGGCACACCCCGCCTTGGCAACGTCGGCCATATGGTGGCAGTTGGAGCCTGCTGGGAGCCTCCTCCCCTCAGTGATGAGGGCCCTCTGGCCTCAGGCCCTAACTGCTGGGTTCCCACATTTTCTGATTCGTGCTAAGTGGTGCAAGGACACTCCTGCCAGGTTCCCATCCCCATGGGGATGTGAGCCTTCTGCTCTGAGGTCCCAACGGCTGTGTTGCTCACAGTTTCATGATGAGGGCCCTCTGGTGTGAGTTCACTCCTGCCTAGATCCCATAGCCTCGCTGCTCCTGGCTGCCTGCCGGAGGTTCCAACTGTGGGATTCCTCACCTTTTTTATTCTATGGTCCCTCTGTTTTGAGGATCCTCTGGCCTGCCTTACTCCCAGCCCCTTGGTGATGTGTGTCCTCAGGTTTGAGGCCACGTGTGCTGGGTCCCTCAAATTATGGTGATGTAGCCCCACTGGTGTGAGGACACTCCTGCCTGGTTCCCATTCCCTTGGTGATGTTGGCCCTCTGGTGACAGTCTGATCCTTGTTGGGTTCCTCACACTTCTGTGAGGTGGGCTTTCTGCTCTGAGGTCACTCCTGCCCGGTTGGCACACCCCGCCTTGGTGACATCGGCCTTATGGTGGCAGTTAGAGCCTGCTGGGAGCCTCCTCCCCTCGGTGATGAGGGTCCTCTGGCCTCAGGTCCTAACTGCTGGGTTCCCACATTTTCTGATTCGTGGAAGTGGGCCGAGGACACTCCTGTCAGGTTCCCATCCCCATAGGGATGTGGGCCTTCTGCTCTGAGGTCCCATCCGCTGGGTTGCTCACAGTTTCATGATGTGGGACCTCTGCTGTGAGTTTGCTGTGGCCTGGATCCCATAGACTCTGTGCTCTGGGCGGCCTACTGGCCGGTTCCAACTGCTGGATTCCTCACAACTTTTATTCTGTGGGCTCTGTTTTGTGAGGATACTCCTGCTTGCCTCACTCCTAGCCCCTTGGAGATGTGGGTCCCCTGTTTTAGGCCACATGTTCTGGGTTCCTCACCTTTCTATAATGTGGCCACACTGGTGTGAGGACCCTCCTGCCTGGTTCCGATCCCCTTGGTGATGTGGGCCCTCTGGTGAGAGTCTTATCCTGGCTGGTTTCCTCACCCTTCTGTGAGGTAGGCCCTCTGCGGTGAGGTCACTCCTGCCTGGCTGGCACACATCACCTTGGTGACGTGGGCCCTCAGTTGGGAGTTGGTGTCTGCTGCGAGTCTCCGTCCCTCGGTAATGAGGGCCCTCTTGCGTCAGACCCTAACTCCTGGGCTCCCAAAATTTGCAGATGTGCGACCTGTGGTGCGAGTACACTCCTGTCAGGTTCCCAACCCCATGGGAATTTGGGCCTTCTGCTCTGAGGTCCCAACGGCTGGGGTGCTCACAGTTTCATGATGAGGGCCCTCTGATGTGCGTTCATTCCGGCCTAGATCCCATAGGCTTGCTGCTCCTGGGCGCCTGCTGGGAGGTTCCAACTGCGGGATTCCTCACCTTTTTTATTCTATGGGCCCTCTGTTTTGAGGCTCCTCCTGCCTGCCTCAATCCCAGCCCCGTTGTGATGTGTGTCCTCTGGTGTGAGGCCACGTGTGCTGGGTCCCTCACCTTTCGATGATGTGGCCCCAATGGTGTGAGGACACTCGTGTCTGTTTCCCAGCCCCTTGGTGATGTGGCCCCTCTGGTGAGAGTCTGATCCTGGCTGGGTTCCTTACCGTTCTGTGAGGTGGGCCCTGTGCTCTGAGGTAACTCCTGCCTGGCTTGCTCCCATTGCCTTGGTGACGTCGGCCCTCTGGTGGCAGTTGGATCCTTTTGGAGACTCCTGTCCTCGGTGATGAGGTCCCTCTGGCGTCAGGCTCTAACTGCTGGGCTCCCCAGGTTTTCTGATGTGAGCCCAGTGATGCCAGGACACTCGTGAAATGTTCCCATCCCCATGGCGATATGGGCCTTCTGCTCTGAGGTTCCAACGACTGGGTTGCTCACAGTTTCCTGATGTTAGCTCTCTGGTGTTAGTTCACTCATTCCTAGATCCCATAGCCTCTGTACTCTGGGCCGCCTGCTGGGAAGTTCCAACTGCTGGGTTCCTCACCTTTTTTATTCTTTGGGCCCTGTGTTGGGAGGCTCCTCCTGCCTGTGTCACTCCCAGCCCCTTGGTGATGTAGGTCCTCTGGTTTGTGGCCACATGTGCCAGTTTCCTCATCTTTTAGTGATGTGGCCCCACTGGTGTGAGGACACTCGTGCCTGGTTCCCGTCCCCTTGGTGATATGGGCCCTCTGGTGAGAGTCTGATCCTGGTTGGGTTCCTCACACTTCTTTGAGGTGGGCCGTCTGCTGTGAGGTCACTCCTGCCTGGCTGGCACACCCCGCCTTGGCGACGTGGGCCCTCTTGTGGTAGTTGGAACATGCTGGGAGCCTCCTCCCCTCAGTGATGAGGGCCCTCTGGCATCAGGCCCTAACTGCTGGGTACCCACATTTTCTGATATGTGCTAAGTGGTGCGAGGACACTCCTGCCATGCTCCCAACACCTTGGGGATGTGGACCTTCTGCTCTGAGGTCCAAATGGCTGGGTTGCTCGCAGTTTCATGATGTGGACCCTCTGCTGTGAGTTTACTGCGGCCTGAATCGCATAGACTTGGTGCTCTTGGCCGCCTGCTGGGAGGTTCCCATTGCTGGATTCCTCAGCTTTTTTATTCTATGGGCCCTGTGTTGTGAGGCTACTCCTGCCTGCCTCATTCCGAGCCCCTTGGAGATGTGGGTCTTCTGGTTTAGGCCACATGTGCTGGGTTCCTCACCTTTCTATGATGTGGCCACACTGGTGTGAAGACTCTCCTGCCTGGTTCTGATCACCTTGGTGATGTGGGCCCTCTGGTGAGAGTCTTATCCTGGCTGTGTTCCTCACCCTTCTGTGAGGTAGGCCCTCTGCGGTGAGGTCACTCCTACCTGGCTGTCACACGTCACCTTGGCGACGTGGGACCTCAGTTGGGTGTTGGTGCCTGATTGGAGTCTCCTCCCCTTGGTAATGAGGGCCCTCTGGCGTCAGGCCCTAACTCCTGGGTTCCCTAAATTCTCTGATGTGTGCCCTGTGGTGCGAGTACACTTCTGACAGGTTCCCAACCCCATGGGAATGTGGGCCTTCTGCTCTGAGATCCCAACGCCTAGGTTGCTCACAGTTTCATGATGACGGCCCTCTGGTGTGAGATCACTCCGGCCTGGATCCCATAGTCTCGCTGCTCCTGGCCGCCTGCTGGGAGGTTCCAACTGCGGGATTCTTCACCTCTTTAATTCTATGGTCCCTCTGTTTGGAGGCTCCTCCTGCCTGCCTCAATCCCAGCTCCCTTGTGATGTGTGTCCTCTGGTTTGAGGCCACGTGTGCTGGGTCCCTCACTTTTCGGTGATGTGGCCCCACTAGTGTGAGGACACTCCTGCCTGGTTCCCATTCCCTTGGTGATGTGGGCCCTCTGGTGAGAATCTGATCCTCTTTAGTTCTTCACACTTCTGTGAGGTTGACCCTCTGCTCTGAGGTCACTCCTGCCTGGTTGTCGCACTCCGCATTGGCGACGTCGCCCCTCTGGTAGCAGTCGGAGCTGGATGGGAGCCACCGCCCCTCGGTGATGAGGGCCCTCTGGCATCAGGCACTAATTGCTGGGCTCCCCACATTTTTTCATGTGTGCCCACTCTTGCGATGACACTCCTGCTTGTTTCCCTTCCCCATGGGGATGTGGGCCTTCTGCTCTGAGGTCATAACGGCTGGGTTGCTTACAGAATCACAATGAGGGCCCTCTGTTGTGAGTTCATGCCGGCCTGGATCTCATAGCCTCAGTGCTCTGGGCCGCCTGCTAGGAAGATCCAACTGCTGGTTTCCACACCTTTTGTATACAATGGGACATGTGTTGTGAGGTTAATCCTGCCTGCCTCACTCCGAAACCCATGGTGATGTGGGTCCTCTGGTTTGAGGCCACATGTGCTGGGTACCTCAACTTTTGATGATGTGGCCCCACGGGTGTGAGGACACTCCTGCCTGGTTCCCATCACCTTGGTGATGTGGGCCCTCTGGGGAGAGTCTGATCCTGGCTGGGTTCCCTACCATTCTGTGAGGTGGGCCCTCTGATGTCAGGTCACTCCTGCCTGGCTAGCTCACATCGCCTTGGCGACGTGGGCCCTCTGTTGGCCACTGGAGCATGCTGGGAGCCTCCTACTCCCGTGAATGATGGCCCTGGAAAAAATGCATATGCCCTTTTTGGCCAAGTGCTTCATTGACGAGGTTCTGCCACTTCTCTTATGCTTTCAGAGCAATTCACGTCTACCTCCTGAAATCGGATTCCAGCAATTCTGCCCCACTTTCAAGTCCTCTTCGCAGCCTTAATTCAATATATTTTTGTACGATTTCTGTCATTTATAAGTCTGCAGGTATGTGAATGACAGTGCCCCTGAGCTCCTTTCCTCAACTCGCTTTCTTGTGAGCTGGCCACAAAACCGCAGGATTGCTTCAGGCCCTAATCTTGTTCCAGCACGGCATGCTGAGCCTTTGGTTAATTCCTTTTCCTGTTGGGAAATGAGTGTTAAAATTGCCCGTGCATACTGGGCATATACCCTGAGAAAACCAAAATTCAAAAAGAGTCATGTACCAAAATGTTCATTGCAGCTCTATTTACAATAGCCCGGAGATGGAAAGAACCTAAGCGCCCATCATCGGACGAATGGATAAAGAAGATGTGGCACATATACACAATGGAATATTACTCAGCCTTAAAAAGAAATGAAACTGAGTTATTTGTAATGAGATGGATAGACCTAGAGTCTGTCATACAGAGTGAAGTAAGTCAGAAAGAAAAAGACAAATAGCGTATGCTAACACATATATATGGAATTTAAAGGAAAAAAATGTCATGAAGAACCTAGGGATAAGACAGGAATAGAGGCGCAGACCTACTGGAGAACGGAATTGAGGATATGGGGAGGGGGAATGGTGAGTTTTGACAGGGCGAGAGAGAGTCATGGACATATACACACTAACAAATGTAGTAAGGTAGATAGCAAGGGGGAAGCAGCCGCAAGGCACAGGGATATTAGCTCGGGGCGTTGGGACAGCCTGGAGGGGTGGAAGGGGGAGAGAGGGAGGGAGGGAGACACAAGAGGGAAGACACAGGGAGCATATGTATATGTATAGCTGATTCACTTTGTTATAAAGCAAAAACTAACACACCATTGTAAAGCAATTATACCCCAATAAAGATGTTAAAAAAAATATTTGCCCGTGCACACACCTACAGATAGTCTCACATTGGTTCTCCTTATTCCTGTTCATCTTGCGCAGAAATTGCAAACAGTGCCAAACAGGAGGTTAAAGGCACTGACTCTCCAAATGGGGAGAGTGTAAGAAAAGGGTCTGGAATGGTGAACCTGAGTACCAGGGGACGAAAACAGACATGCATGTAAAAAGGTTTCTAAGTCACACGGTGGAGCATACTCTGGGTTTCCCATGCAAATTTTAGCAGAAGGAAGAATCCCTTGACCCTGGAGAGTTGGGAACCATGGAATGGGTACCAGGCAGTATGACATCAAAGGGTCTGCATTTGCTCACTGAACCTCACCAATGCTATCAGACCAAAGGGTCAAGCCTTATCTCTCACCCAGCTCTGGGTGTAGATGTGGTAAACCAGGTTGCATCACATGCCCTGTGTGAGTTATTTAAGAATTGCTCTCTATTTCACTGTCATTGTGTTTTGTTTTTGAAATTTTTTTTGACACTGGGATTTATCGGATTTTCACTGCTGCGTTAATGCCACTGTACACACTCTTGATTCTCTTACGGAGACATAAATATCCACGGGTTTTAAGATTCTTCCTAGTCAGGTATATTCCTAGGCGTTGAATATGTGGTGTTGAGTCCATTTCGTTGAGCAAGGAGTAGGTCTTGTCTATTACATATTTGGCTTATGGAACGGTATCTGTGCTAATTTCAGTCTCTGGTTTTATGCAGCACTCCAACGCACCTTTCTCCATAAGAAAGCACAAGTTGGTTTTCTAAATTTGAGACTGTTC
This sequence comes from Phocoena phocoena, assembly GCF_963924675.1. Taxonomy (NCBI): domain Eukaryota; kingdom Metazoa; phylum Chordata; class Mammalia; order Artiodactyla; family Phocoenidae; genus Phocoena; species Phocoena phocoena. Next base: position 2,555,557 of record NW_027077598.1, on the reverse strand, counting down.
TGTTTTGTAATTCAGTTCATGTGTAGTCAAGTTTACATACTGTGTATTAGTGATATTTTATGATGTTTCTTTTTCTGTGTGACTTATTTCACGTAGAATCACCATACCTGTATCCACTCACTATGCCACTACGGGCCTGACGACACAGATTTCATTGCTGAGTGTTATTCCATTGTACGTACGTACCACAACTTCTTTATCCATTGTTTGCTCTCTGAGATATTTACCTGGTACTGTAAACGAGGTTCTTGTGAACAGAGAGGTCCCAAACTTTGAGGTGGCTGGGTGTTTTTGATTTTAATTTCCCTAAGCTGTAGGACCATAAGTGGAAGTGCCATAGGCTGTGTTGCTTTGTTTCTTACGTGTTTCAGGAAACACATAACACTTCTCCAGAATGGCTGTCTGCAATTTACATCATATGCATCAGCATAATAAGGATCCCTGTTTTCCATTGCCTGTCCTCCGTTTCTGGATTTTACAATTTTTTTAAATGGCCCTTTTGCCCTGGGGGGCACTGAGATTTCATTGTAGTGCAGGTTTATTTACAAGTTCTTGGTTGGCCAAAAAGTGCGTATGCGTTTTTTCCTGAATATATTTAGGGAAAAAACATCCGCACTTTTTGGACAAGTGCATCATTATCGACCTTCTGCCTATTTTCCTATTCTTTAAGTGCAATTCCAGTTTAACCCTTCAATCGTTTTCCTGAATTTCTGCCCCGCATTCAAGTCCCCTTTGCAGGCTTACTTCAATATATTTTTGGAGGATAGCTGTCATTTATAACTCTGCAGGTTTGTGAATTACAGTGCCCCTGAGCTCCTTTCTTCAACTCGCTTTCTTGTGAGCTGGGCACAAAACAGCAGGATTGCTTCAGGCACTAATCCCTTTCCAGCAGGGCACGCTGAGCGTTTGGTTAATTCCTCTTCCTGGTGGGAAATGAGCATTACATTTGCCCGTGCAGACACCTACAGCTAGTCTCTCATTGGTTCTCCCTATTCCTGTTCATCTTGCACAGAAATTGCAAGCTGTGCCAAAGAGGAGGTTAAAGGCACTGACTCTCCAAGCGGGGAGAGTGTTAGTAAAGCATCTGGAATGGTGAACCCGAGGACCAGGATACGAAAACTGAGATGCATTTTAAATCGTTTCCCAATCACACGGTGGACAATACTCTGGGTTTCCTATGCATGTTTTAGCTGGAGGAAGAATCCCTTGAACCTGGAGAGTTGGGACCCATGGAATGGGTACCATGCAGTATGACTTCAAAGGGTCTGCATTTGCTCACCAAAACACACCAATGCTATCAGCCTGAAGTGTCCAGCCTTATGTCTCAACCAGCTCTGGGTGTAGATGTGGTCAATCCCGGTTGCATCACATGCCCTGAGTGAATTGTTTAAGAATTGCTCTCTATTTCACTGTCTTTGTGTTTTGTTTTTGAAATTTACTTTGATAATGGAATTTATCGGATTTTCACTGCTGCGTTTATGCCGCTGTACACACGCTTGATTCTCTTACGGAGACATATAAATCCATGGGTTTTAAGATTCTTCCTAGTCAGGTATATTCCTAGGCATTGAATATGTGGTGTTGAGTCCATTTCGTTGAGCAAGGAGTAGGTCTTGTCTATTACATATTTGGCTTATGGAAAGTTATCTGTGCTAATTTCAGTCTCTGGTTTTATGCAGCATCCCAACGCACATTTCCCCATAAGCAAGCACTAGTTGGTTTTCAAAATTTGAGACCCTGTTCTGTTTTGTAATTCAGTTCATGTGTAGTTAAATTTACATTCCGTGTATTAGTGATATCTTATGATGTTTCTTTTTCTGTGTGATGTAGTTCACGTAGAATCACCGTACCTGCATCCACTCACTATGCCGCTACGGGCCTGATGACACACATTTCATTGCTGAGTGATATTGCATTGCACGTACATGCCACAACTTCTTTATCCATTTTTTGCTTTCTGGGTTATTTACCTGGTACTGTAGACGAGCTTCTTGTGAACACAGCTGTCCCAAACATTGGTGTGGCTGTCTGTTTTTGATTTTAATTTCCCTAAGCTATAGGACCATAAGTGCAAGTGCCATAGGCTGTGTTGCTTTGTTTCTTACGTGTTTCAGGAAACACCATACACTTCTCCAGGGTGGCTGCTGGCAATTTACATCCTGCCAATCAGCATAACAAGGCTCCCTGTTCTCCATATCCTGTCCTACCTTTCTGGATTTTACACTTTTTTCAGATGGCCCTTTTGCCCTGGGGGGCAGTGAGATTTCATTGTAGTGCAGATTTCCTTTACAGGCTTGCTTGGTTGGCCAAAAAGGGCGTATGCGTTTTATCCTGAATATATTCAGGAAAAAACGCATACGCCCTTTTTGGCCAAGTGCATCATTGTCGACGTTGTGCCTCTTTTCCTATGCTTTCAGGGCAATTCCAGTCTACCCCCTGCAATCGTTTTCCTGAAATTCAGCCCCGCTTTCAAGTCCCCTTCGCAGGCTTACTTCAATATATTTTTGGAGGATAGCTGTCATTTATAACTCTGCAGGTTTGTGAAGTACAGTGCCCCTGAGCTCCTTTCTTCAACTCGCTTTCTTGTGAGCCAGGCACAAAACCGCAGGATTGCTTCAGGCGCTAATCTGTTTCCAGCAGGGCACACTGAGCCTTTGTTTAATTCCTCTTCCTGGTGGGCAATGAGCGTTACATTTGCCCGTGCAGACACCTACAGCTAGTCTCTCATTGGTTCTCCCTATTCCTGTTCATCTTGCACAGAAATTGCAAGCTGTGCGAAACAGGAGGTTAAAGGCACTGACTCTCCAAGCAGGGAGAGTGATAGTAAAGCATCTGGAATGGTGAACCCGAGGATCAGGATACGAAAACTGAGATGCATTTTAAATCATTTCCCAATCACACGGTGGACGATACTCTGGGTTTCTCATGCATGTTTTAGCTGGAGGAAGAATCCCTTGAACCTGGAGAGTTGGGACCCATGGAATGTGTACCATGCAGTATGACTTCAAAGGGTCTGCATTTGCTCACCGAAACTCACTAATGCTATCAGCCTGAAGTGTCCAGCCTTATGTCTCAACCAGCTCTGGGTGTAGATGTGGTCAATCCCGGTTGCATCACATGCCCTGGGTGAATTATTTAAGAATTGCTCTCTATTTCACTGTCTTTGTGTTTTGTTTTCGAAATTTATTTTGATAATGGGATTTATCGGATTTTCACTGCTGCGTTTCGGCCGCTGTACACACGCTTGATTCTCTTACGGAGACATATATATCCATGGGTTTTAAGATTCTTCCTAGTCAGGTATATTCCTAGGCGTTGAATATGTGGTGTTGGGTCCATTTCGTTGAGCAAGGAGTAGGTCTTGTCTATTACATATTTGGCTTATGGAAAGATATCTGTGCTAATTTCAGTCTCTGGTTTTATGCAGCACCCCAACGCACCTTTCCCCATAAGCAAGCACTAGTTGGTTTTCTAAATTTGAGACCCTGTTCTTTTTTGTAATACAGTTCATGTGTAGTCAAGTTTACATTCCGTGTATTAGTGATATCTTATGATGTTTCTTTTTCTGTGTGACGTAGTTCACGTAGAATCACCATACCTGCATCCACTCACTATGCCGCTACGGGCCTGATGACACAGATTTCATTGCTGAGTGATATTGCATTGTACGTACGTGCCACAACTTCTTTATCCATTTTTTGCTTTCTGGGATATTTACCTGATACTGTAGACGAGCTTCTTGTGAACACAGCCGTCCCAAATATTGGGGTGGCTGTCTGTTTTTGATTTTAATTTCCGTAAGCTATAGGACCATAAGTGGAAGTGCCATAGGCTGTGTTGCTTTGTTTCTTACGTGTTTCAGGAAACACCATACACTTCTCCAGGGTGGCTGCTGGCAATTTACATCCTGCCAATCAGCATAACAAGGCTCCCTCTTCTCCATATCCTGTCCTACCTTTCTGGATTTTACACTTTTTTCAGATGGCCCTTTTGCCCTGGGGGGCAGTGAGATTTCATTGTAGTGCAGATTTCCTTTACAGGCTTGCTTGGTTGGCCAAAAAGGGCGTATGCGTTTTATCCTGAATATATTCAGGAAAAAACGCATACGCCCTTTTTGGCCAAGTGCATCATTGTCGACGTTGTGCCTCTTTTCCTATGCTTTCAGGGCAATTCCAGTCTACCCCCTGCAATCGTTTTCCTGAAATTCAGCCCCGCTTTCAAGTCCCCTTCGCAGGCTTACTTCAATATATTTTTGGAGGATAGCTGTCATTTATAACTCTGCAGGTTTGTGAAGTACAGTGCCTCTGAGCTCCTTTCTTCAACTCGCTTTCTTGTGAGCTGGGCACAAAACCGCAGGATTGCTTCAGGCCCTAATCTGTTTCCAGCAGGGCACACTGAGCCTTTGGTTAATTCCTCTTCCTGGTGGGCAATGAGCGTTACATTTGCCCGTGCAGACACCTACAGCTAGTCTCTCATTGGTTCTCCCTATTCCTGTTCATCTTGCACAGAAATTGCAAGCTGTGCCAAACAGGAGGTTAAAGGCACTGACTCTCCAAACAGGGAGAATGTTAGTAAAGCATCTGGAATGGTGAACCCGAGGACCAGGATACAAAACCTGAGATGCATTTTAAATCGTTTCCCAATCACACGGTGGACCATACTGTGGGTTTCCCATGCATGTTTTAGCTGGAGGAAGAATCCCTTGAACCTGGAGAGTTGGGACCCATGGAATGGGTACCATGCAGTGTGACTTCAAAGGGTCTGCATTTGCTCACCGAAACTCACCAATGCTATAAGCCTGAAGTGTCCAGCCTTATGTCTCAACCAGCTTTGGTTGTAGATGTGTTAAATCCCGGTTGCATCACTTGCCCTGAGTGAATTATTTAAGAATTGCTCTCTATTTCACTGTCTTTGTGTTTTGTTTTTGAAATTTATTTTGATAATGGGATTTATCGGATTTTCACTGCTGCGTTTATGCCGCTGTACACACGCTTGATTCTCTTACGGAGACATATATATCCATGGGTTTTAAGATTCTTCCTAGTCAGGTATATTCCTAGGCGTTGAATATGTGGTGTTGAGTCCATTTCGTTGAGCAAGGAGTCGGTCTTCTCTATTACATATTTGGCTTATGGAATGTTATCTGTGCTAATTTCAGTCTCTGGTTTTATGCAGCACCCCAAGGCACCTTTCCCCATAAGCAAGCACTAGTTGGTTTTCTAAATTTGAGACCCTGTTCTGTTTTGTAATTCAGTTCATGTGTAGTCAAGATTACATTCCGTGTATTAGTGATATCTTATGATGTTTCTTTTTCTGTGTGACGTAGTTCACGTAGAATCACCGTACCTGCATCCACTCACTATGCCGCTACGGGCCTGATGACACAGATTTCATTGCTGAGTGATATTGCATTGCACGTACGTGCCACAACTTCTTTATCCATTTTTTGCTTTCTGGGATATTTACCTGGTACTGTAGACGAGCTTCTTGGAAACACAGCCGTCCCAAACTTTGGAGTGGCTCTCTGTTTTTGATTTTAATTTCCCTAAGGAATAGGACCATAAGTGCAATTGCCATAGGCTGTGTTGCTTTATTTCTTACGTGTTTCAGGAAACACCATACACTTCTCCAGGGTGGCTGTTGGCAATTTACATCCTGCCAATCAGCATAACAAGGCTCCCTGTTCTCCATATCCTGTCCTACCTTTCTGGATTTTACAGTTTTTTCAGATGGCCCTCTTGCCCGTGGGGCAGTGAGACTTCATTGTAGTGCAGATTTCCTTTACAGGCTGGCTTGTTTGGCCAAAAATGGCGTTTGCGTTTTTTCCTGAATATATTCAGGAAAAAATGCATACCCCCTTTTTGGCCAAGTGCATCATTGTCGACGTTGTGCCTCTTTTCCTATGCTTTCAGGGCAATTCCAGTCTACCCCCTGCAATCGTTTTCCTGAAATTCTGCCCCGCTTTCAAGTCCCCTACGCAGGCTTACTTCAATATACTTTTGGAAGATAGCTGTCATTTATAACTCTGCAGGTTTTTGAATTACAGTGCTCCTGAGCTCTTTTCTTCAACTCGCTTTCTTGTGAGCTGGGCACAAAACCGCAGGATTGCTTCAGGCCCTAATCTGTTTCCGGCAGGGCACACTGAGCCTTTGGTTAATTACTCTTCCTGGTCGGCAATGAGCGTTACATTTGCCCGTGCAGACACCTACAGCTAGTCTCTCATTGGTTCTCCCTATTCCTGTTCATCTTGCACAGAAATTGCAAGCTGTGCCAAACAGGAGGTTAAAGGCAGTGACTTTCCAAGCGGGGAGAGTGTTAGTAAAGCATCTGGAATGGTGAACCCGAGGACCAGGATACGAAAACTGAGATGCATTTTAAATCGTTTCCCAATCATACGGTGGACGATACTCTGGGTTTCCCATGCATGTTTTAGCTGGAGGAAGAATCCCTTGAACCTGGAGAGTTGGGACCCATGGAATGGGTACCATGCAGTATGACTTCAAAGGGTCTGCATTTGCTCACCGAAACTCACCAATGCTATCAGCCTGAAGTGTCCAGCCTTATGTCTCAACCAGCTCTGGGTGTAGATGTGGTCCATCCCGGTTGCATCACATGCCCTGAGTGAATTATTTAAGAATTGCTCTCTATTTCACTGTCTTTGTGTTTTGTTTTCGAAATTTATTTTGATAATGGGATTTATCGGATTTTCACTGCTGCGTTTCGGCCGCTGTACACACGCTTGATTCTCTTACGGAGACATATATATCCATGGGTTTTAAGATTCTTCCTAGTCAGGTATATTCCTAGGCGTTGAATATGTGGTGTTGAGTCCATTTCGTTGAGCAAGGAGTAGGTCTTGTCTATTACATATTTGGCTTATGGAAAGTTATCTGTGCTAATTTCAGTCTCTGGTTTTATGCAGCACCCCAAGGCACCTTTCCCCATAAGCAAGCACTAGTTGGTTTTCTAAATTTGAGACCCTGTTCTGTTTTGTAATTCAGTTCATGTGTAGTCAAGTTTACATTCCGTGTATTAGTGATATCTTATGATGTTTCTTTTTCTGTGTGACGTAGTTCACGTAGAATCACCGTACCTGCATCCACTCACTATGCCGCTACGGGCCTGATGACACAGATTTCATTGCTGAGTGATATTGCATTGTACGTACGTGCCACAACTTCTTTATCCATTTTTTGCTTTCTGGGATATTTACCTGATACTGTAGAAGAGCTTCTTGTGAACACAGCCGTCCCAAATATTGGGGTGGCTGTCTGTTTTTGATTTTAATTTCCGTAAGCTATAGGACCATAAGTGGAAGTGCCATAGGCTGTGTTGCTTTATTTCTTACGTGTTTCAGGAAACACCATACACTTCTCCAGGGTGGCTGCTGGCAATTTACATCCTGCCAATCAGCATAACAAGGCTCCCTGTTCTCCATATCCTGTCCTACTTTTCTGGATTTTACACTTTTTTTCAGATGGCCCTTTTGCCCGGGAGACAGTGAGACTTCATTGTAGTGCAGATTTCCTTTACAGGCTTGCTTGGTTGGCCAAAAAGGGCGTATGCGTTTTTTCCTGAATATATTCAGGAAAAAACGCATACGCCCTTTTCGGCCAACTGCATCATTGTCGACGTTCTGCCTCTTTTCCTATGCTTTCAGGGCAATTCCAGTCTACCCCCTGCAATCGTTTTCCTGAAATTCTGCCCCGCTTTCAAGTCCCCTTCGCAGGCTTACTTCAATATATTTTTGGAGGATAGCTGTCATTTATAACTCTGCAGGTTTGTGAATTACAGTGCCCCTGAGCTCCTTTCTTCAACTCGCTTTCTTGTGAGCTGGGCACAAAACCACAGGATTGCTTCAGGCCCTAATCTGTTTCCGGCAGGGCATGCTGAGCTTTTGGTTAATTCCTCTTCCTGGTGGGAAATGAGCGTTACATTTGCCCGTGCAGACACCTACAGCTAGTCTCTCATTGGTTCTCCCTATTCCTGTTCATCTTGCACAGAAATTGCAAGCTGTGCCAAACAGGAGGTTAAAGACACTGACTCTCCAAGCAGGGAGAGTGTTAGTAAAGCATCTGGAATGGTGAACCCGAGGACCAGGATACGAAAACTGAGATGCATTTTAAATCGTTTCCCAATCACACGGTGGATGATACTCTGGGTTTCCCATGCATGTTTTAGCTGGAGGAAGAATCCCTTCAACCTGGAGAGTTGGGACCCATGGAATGGGAACCATGCAGTATGACTTCAAAGGGTCTGCATTTGCTCACCGAAACTCACCAATGCTATCAGCCTGAAGTGTCCAGCCTTATGTCTCAACCAGCTCTGGGTGTAGATGTGGTCAATCCCGGTTGCATCACATGCCCTGAGTGAATTATTTAAGAATTGCTCTCTATTTCACTGTCTTTGTGTTTTGTTTTCGAAATTTATTTTGATAATGGGATTTATCGGATTTTCACTGCTGCGTTTCGGCCGCTGTACACACGCTTGATTCTCTTACGGAGACATATATATCCATGGGTTTTAAGATTCTTCCTAGTCAGGTATATTCCTAGGCGTTGAATATGTGGTGTTGGGTCCATTTCGTTGAGCAAGGAGTAGGTCTTGTCTATTACATATTTGGCTTATGGAAAGTTATCTGTGCTAATTTCAGTCTCTGGTTTTATGCAGCACCCCAAGGCACCTTTCCCCATAAGCAAGCACTAGTTGGTTTTCTAAATTTGACACCCTGTTCTGTTTTGTAATTCAGTTCATGTGTAGTCCAGTTTACATTCCTTGTATTAGTGATATCTTATGATGTTTCTTTTTCTGTGTGACGTAGTTCACGTAGATTCACCGTATCTGCATCCACTCACTATGCTGCTACGGGCCTGATGACACAGATTTCATTGCTGAGTGATATTGCATTGTACGTACGTGCCACAACTTCTTTATCCATTTTTTGCTTTCTGGGATATTTACCTGATACTGTAGACGAGCTTCTTGTGAACACAGCCGTCCCAAATATTGGGGTGGCTGTCTGTTTTTGATTTTAATTTCCGTAAGCTATAGGACCATAAGTGGAAGTGCCATAGGTTGTGTTGCTTTGTTTCTTACGTGTTTCAGGAAACACCATACACTTCTCCAGAGTGGCTGCTGTCAATTTACATCCTGCCAATCAGCATAACAAGGCTCCCTGTTCTCCATATCCTGTCCTACCTTTCTGGATTTTACACTGTTTTCAGATGTCCCATTTGCCCGGGGGGCAGTGAGACCTCATTGTAGTGCAGATTTCCTTTACAGGCTTGCTTGGTTGGCCAAAAAGGGCGTATGCGTTTTTCCCTGAATATATTCAGGAAAAAACGCATACGCACTTTTTGGCCAAGTGCATCATTGTCGACGTTCTGCCTCTTTTCCTATGCTTTCAGGGCAATTCCAGTCTACCCCCTGCAATCGTTTTCCAGAAATTCTGCCCCGCTTTCAAGTCCCCTTCGCAGTCTTACTTCAATATATTTTTGGAGGATAGCTGTCATTTATAACTCTGCAGTTTTGTGAATTAAAGTGCCCCTGAGCTCCTTTCTTCAACTCGCTTTCTTGTGAGCTGGGCACAAAACTGCAGGATTGCTTCAGGCCCTAATCTGTTTCCGGCAGGGCACACTGAGCCTTTGGTTAATTCCTCTTCCTGGTGGGAAATGAGCGTTACATTTGCCCGTGCAGACACCTATAGTTAGTCTCTCATTGTTTCTCCCTATTCCTGTTCATCTTGCACAGAAATTGCCAGCTGTGCCAAACAGGAGGTTAAAGGCACTGACTCTCCAAGCGGGGAGAGTGTTAGTAAAGCATCTGGAATGGTGAACCCGAGGACCAGGATACGAAAACTGAGATGCATTTTAAATCGTTTCCGAATCACACGGTGGACCATACTGTGGGTTTCCCATGCAGGTTTTTGCTGGAGGAAGAATCCCTTGAACCTGAAGAGTTGGGGCCCATGGAATAGGTACCATGCAGTATGACTTTAAAGGGTCTGCGTTTGCTCACCGAAACTCACAAATGCTATCAGCCTGTAGTGTCCAGCCTTATGTCTCAACCAGCTCTGGGTGTCAATGTGGTCAATCCCGGTTGCATCACATGCCCTGAGTGAATTTTTTAAGAATCGCTCTCTATTTCACTGTCTTTTTGTTTTGTTTTCGAAATTTATTTTGATAATGGGATTTATCGGATTTTCACTGCTGCGTATCGGCCGCTGTACACACGCTTGATTCTCTTACGGAGACATATATAACCATGGGTTTTAAGATTCTTCCTAGTCAGATATATTCCTAGGCGTTGAATATGTGGTGTTGAATCCATTTCGTTGAGCAAGGAGTAGGTCTTGTCTATTACATATTTGTCTTATGGAATGTTATCTGTACTAATTTCAGTCTCTGGTTTTATGCAGCACCCCAGGCACCTTTCACCATAAGCAAGCACTAGTTGGTTTTCTAAATTTGAGACCCTGTTCTGTTTTGTAATTCAGTTCATGTGTAGTCAAGTTTACATTCCGTGTATTAGTGATATCTTATGATGTTTCTTTTTCTGTGTGACGTAGTTCACGTAGAATCACCGTACCTGCATCCACTCACTATGCCGTTACGGGCCTGATGACACAGATTTCATTGCTGAGTGATATTGCATTGTACGTACGTGCCACAACTTCTTTATCCATTTTTTGCTTTCTGGGATATTTACCTGATACTGTAGACGAGCTTCTTGTGAACACAGCCATCCCAAATATTCGGGTGGCTGTCTGTTTTTGATTTTAATTTCCGTAAGCTATAGGACCATAAGTGGAAGTGCCATAGGCTGTGTTGCTTTGTTTCTTACGTGTTTCAGGAAACACCATACACTTCTGCAGGGTGGCTGCCGGCAATTTACATCCTGCCAATCAGCATAACAAGGCTCCCTGTTCTCCATATCCTGTCCTACCTTTCTGGTTTTTACACTTTTTTCAGATGGCCCCTTTGCCCGGGGGGGCAGTGAGATTTCATTGTAGTGCAGATTTCCTTTACAGGCTTGCTTGGTTGGCCAAAAAGGGCGTATGCGTTTTTTCCTGAATATATTCAGGAAAAAACGCATACGCCCTTTTTGGCCAAGTGCATCATTGTCGACGTTGTGCCTCTTTTCCTATGCTTTCAGGGCAATTCCAGTCTACCCCCTGCAATCGTTTTCCTGAAATTCAGCCCCGCTTTCAAGTCCCCTTCGCAGGCTTACTTCAATATATTTTTGGAGGATAGCTGTCATTTATAACTCTGCAGGTTTGTGAAGTACAGTGCCCCTGAGCTCCTTTCTTCAACTCGCTTTCTTGTGAGCTGGGCACAAAACCGCATGATTGCTTCAGGCCCTAATCTGTTTCCAGCAGGGCACACTGAGCCTTTGTTTAATTCCTCTTCCTCGTGGGCAATGAGCGTTACATTTGCCCGTGCAGACACCTACAGCTAGTCTCTCATTGGTTCTCCCTATTCCTGTTCATCTTGCACAGAAATTGCAAGCTGTGCGAAACAGGAGGTTAAAGGCACTGACTCTCCAAGCGGGGAGAGTGATAGTAAAGCATCTGGAATGGTGAACCCGAGGACCAGGATACGAAAACTGAGATGCATTTTAAATCGTTTCCCAATAACACGGTGGACGATACTCTGGGTTTCCCATGCATGTTTTAGCTGGAGGAAGAATGCCTTGAACCTGGAGAGTTGGGACCCATGGAATGGGTACCATGCAGTATGACTTCAAAGGGTCTGCATTTGCTCACCGAAACTCACCAGTGCTATCAGCCTGAAGTGTCCAGCCTTATGTCTCAACCAGCTCTGGGTGTAGATGTGGTCAATCCCGGTTGCATCACATGCCCTGAGGGAATTATGTAAGAATTGCTCTCTATTTCACTGTCTTTGTGTTTTGTTTTCGAAATTTATTTTGATAATGGGATTTATCGGATTTTCACTGCTGCGTTTCGGCCGCTGTACACACGCTTGATTCTCTTACGGAGACATATATATCCATGGGTTTTAAGATTCTTCCTAGTCAGGTATATTCCTAGGCGTTGAATATGTGGTGTTGGGTCCATTTCGTTGAGCAAGGAGTAGGTCTTGTCTATTACATATTTGGCTTATGGAAAGTTATCTGTGCTAATTTCAGCCTCTGGTTTTATGCAGCACCCCAAGCCACCTTTCCCCATAAGCAAGCACTAGTTGGTTTTCTAAATTTGAGACCCTGTTCTGTTTTGTAATTCAGTTCATGTGTAGTCAAGTTTACATTCCGTGTATTAGTGATATCTTATGATGTTTCTTTTTCTGTGTGACGTAGTTCACGTAGAATCACCGTACCTGCATCCACTCACTATGCCGCTACGGGCCTGATGACACAGATTTCATTGCTGAGTGATATTGCATTGTACGTACGTGCCACAACTTCTTTATCCATTTTTTGCTTTCTGGGATATTTACCTGATACTGTAGACGAGATTCTTGTGAACACAGCCGCCCCAAATATTGGGGTGGCTGTCTGTTTTTGATTTTAATTTCCGTAAGCTATAGGACCATAAGTGGAAGTGCCATAGGCTGTGTTGCTTTGTTTCTTACGTGTTTCAGGAAACACCATACACTTCTCCAGGGTGGCTGCTGGCAATTTACATCCTGCCAATCAGCATAACAAGGCTCCCTGTTCTCCATATCCTGTCCTACCTTTCTGGATTTTACACTTTTTTCAGATGGCCCTTTTGCCCGGGGGGCAGTGAGACTTCATTGTAGTGCAGATTTCCTTTACAGGCTTGCTTGGTTGGCCAAAAAGGGCGTATGCGTTTTTTCCTGAATATATTCAGGAAAAAACGCATACGCCCTTTTTGGCCAAGTGCATCATTGTCGATGTTCTGCCTCTTTTCCTATGCTTTCAGGGCAATTCCAGTCTACCCCCTGCAATCGTTTTCCTGAAATTCTGCCCCGCTTTCAAGTCCCCTTCGCAGGCTTACTTCAATATATTTTTGGAGGAGAGCTGTCATTTATAACTCTGCAGGTTTGTGAATTACAGTGCCCCTGAGCTCCTTTCTTCAACTCGCTTTCTTGTGAGCTGGACACAAAACCAAAGGATTGCTTCAGGCCCTAATCTGTTTTCAGCAGGGCACGCTGAGCCTTTGTTTAATTCCTCTTCCTGTTGGGCAATGAGCGTTACATTTCCCGGTCAGACACCTACAGCTAGTCTCTCATTGGTTCTCCCTATTCCTGTTCATCTTGCACAGAAATTGCAAGCTGTGCAAAAGAGGAGGTTAAAGGCACTGACTCTCCAAGCGGGGAGAGTGTTAGTAAAGCATCTGGAATGGTGAACCCGAGGACCAGGATACGAAAACTGAGATGCATTTTAAATCGTTTCCCAATCACACGGTGGACGATACTCTGGGTTTCCCATGCATGTTTTAGCTGGAGGAAGAATCCCTTGAACCTGGAGAGTTGGGACCCATGGAATGGGTACCATGCAGTATGACTTCAAAGGGTCTGCATTTGCTCACCGAAACTCACCAATGCTATCAGCCTGAAGTGTCCAGCCTTATGTCTCAACCAGCTCTGGGTGTAGATGTGGTCAATCCCGGTTGCATCACATGCCCTGAGTGAATTATTTAAGAATTGCTCTCTATTTCACTGTCTTTGTATTTTGTTTTCGAAATTTATTTTGATAATGGGATTTATCGGATTTTCACTGCTGCATTTCCGCCGCTCTACACACGCTTGATTCTCTTACGGAGACATATATATCCATGGGTTTTAAGATTCTTCCTAGTCAGGTATATTCCTTGGCGTTGAATATGTGGTGTTGAGTCCATTTCGTTGAGCAAGGAGTAGGTCTTGTCTCTTACATATTTGGCTTATGGAATGTTATCTGTGCTAATTTCAGTCTGTGGTTTTATGCAGCACCCCAACGCACCTTTCCCCATAAGCAAGCACTAGTTGGTTTTCTAAATTTGAGACCCTGTTCTGTTTTGTAATTCAGTTCATGTGTAGTCAAGTTTACATTCCGTGTTTTAGTGATATCTTATGATGTTTCTTTTTCTGTGTGACGTAGTTCACGTAGAATCACCGTACCTGCATCCACTCACTATGCCGCTACGGGCCTGATGACACAGATTTCATTGCTGAGTGATATTGCATTGTACGTACGTACCACAACTTCTTTATCCATTTTTTGCTTTCTGGGATATTTACCTGATACAGTAGACGAGCTTCTTGTGAACACAGCCGTCCCAAATATTGGGGTGGCTGTCTGTTTTTGATTTGAATTTCCGTAAGCTATAGGACCATAAGTGGAAGTGCCATAGGCTGTGTTGCTTTGTTTCTTACGTGTTTCAGGAAACACCATACACTTCTCCAGGGTGGCTGCTGGCAATTTACATCCTGCCAATCAGCATAACAAGGCTCCCTGTTCTCCATATCCTGTCCTACCTTTCTGGATTTTACACTTTTTTCAGATGGCCCTTTTGCCCGGGAGGGCAGTGAGATTTCATTGTAGTGCAGATTTCCTTTACAGGCTTGCTTGGTTGGCCAAAAAGGGCGTATGCGTTTTTTCCTGAATATATTCAGGAAAAAACGCATACGCCCTTTTATGCCAAGTGCATCATTGTCGACGTTGTGCCTCTTTTCCTATGCTTTCAGGGCAATTCCAGTCTACCCCCTGCAATCGTTTTACTGAAATTCAGCCCCGCTTTCAAGTCCCCTTCGCAGGCTTACTTCAATATATTTTTGGAGGATAGCTGTCATTTATAACTCTGCAGGTTTGTGAAGTACAGTGCCCCTGAGCTCCTTTCTTCAACTCGCTTTCTTGTGAGCTGGGCACAAAACCGCAGGATTGTTTCAGGCCCTAATCTGTTTCCAGCAGGCACACTGAGCCTTTGTTTAATTCCTCTTCCTGGTGGGCAATGAGCGTTACATTTGCCCGTGCAGACACCTACAGCTAGTCTCTCATTGGTTCTCCCTATTCCTGTTCGTCTTGCACAGAAATGGCAAGCTGTGCCAAACAGGAGGTTAAAGGCACTGACTCTCCAAGCGGGGAGAGTGTTAGTAAAGCATCTGGAATGGTGAACCCGAGGACCAGGATACGAAAACTGAGGTGCATTTTAAATCGTTTCCCAATCACACGGTGGACGATACTCTGGGTTTCCCATGCATGTTTTAGCTAGAGGAAGAATGCCTTGAACCTGGAGAGTTGGGACCCATGGAATGGGTACCATGCAGTATGACTTCAAAGGGTCTGCATTTGCTCACCGAAACTCACCAGTGCTATCAGGCTGAAGAGTCCAGCCTTATGTCTCAACCAGCTCTGGGTGTAGATGTGGTCAATCCCGGTTGCATCACATGCCCTGAGTGAATTATTTAAGAATTGCTCTCTATTTCACTGTCTTTGTGTTTTGTTTTCGAAATTTATTTTGATAATGGGATTTATCGGATTTTCACTGCTGCATTTCCACCGCTGTACACATGCTTGATTCTCTTACGGAGACATATATATCCATGGGTTTTAAGATTCTTCCTAGTCAGGTATATTCCTAGGCGTTGAATATGTGGTGTTGAGTCCATTTCGTTGAGCAAGTAGTAGGTCTTGTCTATTACATATTTGGCTTATGGAATGTTATCTGTGCTAATTTCAGTCTCTGGTTTTATGCAGCACCCCAACGCACCTTTCCCCATAAGCAAGCACTAGTTGGTTTTCTAAATTTGAGACCCTGTTCTGTTTTGTAATTCAGTTCATGTGTAGTCAAGTTTACATTCCGTGTATTAGTGATATCTTATGATGTTTCTTTTTCTGTGTGTCGTAGTTCACGTAGAATCACCGTACCTGCATCCACTGACTATGCCGCTACGGGCCTGATGACACAGATTTCATTGCTGAGTGATATTGCATTGCACGTACGTGCCACAACTTCTTTATCCATTTTTTGCTTTCTGGGATATTTACCTGATACTGTAGACGAGCTTCTTGTGAACACAGCCGTCCCAAATATTGGGGTGGTTGTCTGTTTTTGATTTTAATTTCCGTAAGCTATAAGACCATAAGTGGAAGTGCCATAGGCTGTGTTGCTTTGTTTCTTACGTGTTTCAGGAAACACCATACACTTCTCCAGCGTGGCTGCTGGCAATTTACATCCTGCCAATCAGCATAACAAGGCTCCCTGTTCTCCATATCCTGTCCTACATTTCTGGATTTTACACTTTTTTCAGATGGCCCTTTTGCCCGGGGGGGCAGTGAGATTTCATTGTAGTGCAGATTTCCTTTACAGGCTTGCTTGTTTGGCCAAAAAGGGCGTATGCGTTTTTTCCTGAATATATTCAGGAAAAAACGCATATGCACTTTTTGGCCAAGTGCATCATTGTCGACGTTGTGCCTCTTTTCCTATGCTTTCAGGGCAATTCCAGTCTACCCGCTGCAATCGTTTTCCTGAAATTCAGCCCCGCTTTCAAGTCCCCTTCGCAGGCCTACTTCAATATATTTTTGGAGGAGAGCTGTCATTTATAACTCTGCAGGTTTGTGAATTACAGTGCCCCTGAGCTCCTTTCTTCAACTCGCTTTCTTGTGAGCTGGACACAAAACCAAAGGATTGCTTCAGGCCCTAATCTGTTTTCAGCAGGGCACGCTGAGCCTTTGTTTAATTCCTCTTCCTGGTGGGCAATGAGCGTTACATTTGCCCGTGCAGACACCTACAGCTAGTCTCTCATTGGTTCTCCCTATTCCTGTTCATCTTGCACAGAAATTGCAAGCTGTGCCAAACAGGAGGTTAAAGGCACTGACTCTCCAAGCGGGGAGAGTGTTAGTAAAGCATCTGGAATGGTGAAACCGAAGACCAGGATACGAAAACTGAGATGCATTTTAAATCGTTTCCCAATCACACGGTGGACGATACTCTGGGTTTCCCATGCATGTTTTAGCTGGAGGAAAAATCCCTTGAACCTGGAGAGTTGGGACCCATGGAATGGGTACCATGCAGTATGACTTCAAAGGGTCTGCATTTGCTCACCGAAACTCACCAATGCTATCAGGCTGAAGTGTCCAGCCTTATGTCTCAACCAGCTCTGGGTGTAGTTGTGGTCAATCCCGGTTGCATCACATGCCCTGAGTGAATAATTTAAGAATTGCTCTCTATTTCACTGTCTTTGTGTTTTGTTTTCGAAATTTATTTTGATAATGGGATTTATCGCATTTTCACTGCTGCGTTTCGGCCGCTGTACACACGCTTGATTCTCTTACGGAGACATATATATCCATGTGTTTTAAGATTCTTCCTAGTCAGGTATATTCCTAGGCGTTGAATATGTGGTGTTGAGTCCATTTCGTTGAGCAAGGAGTAGGTCTTGTCTATTACATATTTGGCTTATGGAATGATATCTGTGCTAATTTCAGTCTCTGGTTTTATGCAGCACCCCAACGCACCTTTCCCCATAAGCAAGCACTAGTTGGTTTTCTAAATTTGAGACCCTGTTCTGTTTTGTAATTCACTTCATGTGTAGTCAAGTTTACATTCCGTGTATTAGTGATATCTTATGATGTTTCTTTTTCTGTGTGACGTAGTTCACGTAGAATCACCGTACCTGCATCCACTCACTATGCCGCTACGGGCCTGATGACACAGATTTCATTGCTGAGTGATATTGCATTGTACGTACGTGCCACAACTTCTTTATCCATTTTTTGCTTTCTGGGATATTTACCTGATACTGTAGACGAGCTTCTTGTGAACACAGCCGTCCCAAATATTGGGGTGGCTGTCTGTTTTTGATTTTAATTTCCGTAAGCTATAGGACCATAAGTGGAAGTGCCATAGGCTGTGTTGCTTTGTTTCTTACGTGTTTCAGGAAACACCATACACTTCTCCAGGGTGGCTGCTGGCAATTTACATCCTGCCAATCAGCATAACAAGGCTCCCTGTTCTCCATATCCTGTCCTACCTTTCTGGATTTTACACTTTTTTCAGATGGCCCTTTTGCCCGGGTGGCAGTGAGACTTCATTGTAGTGCAGATTTCCTTTACTGGCTTGCTTGGTTGGCCAAAAAGGGCGTATGCGTTTTTTCCTGAATATATTCAGGAAAAAACGCATACGCCCTTTTTGGCCAAGTGCATCATTGTCGACGTTGTGCCTCTTTTCCTATGCTTTCAGGGCAATTCCAGTCTACCCCCTGCAATCGTTTTCCTGAAATTCTGCCCCGCTTTCAAGTCCCCTTCGCAGGCTTACTTCAATATATTTTTGGAGGATAGCTGTCATTTATAACTCTGCAGGTTTGTGAAGTACAGTGCCCCTGAGCTCCTTTCTTCAACTCGCTTTCTTGTGAGCTGGGCACAAAACCGCAGGATTGCTTCAGGCCCTAATCTGTTTCCAGCAGGGCACATTGAGCCTTTGTTTAATTCCTCTTCCTGGTGGGCAATGAGCATTACATTTGCCCGTGCAGACACCTACAGCTAGTCTCTCATTGGTTCTCCCTATTCCTGTTCATCTTGCACAGAAATGGCAAGCTGTGCCAAACAGGAGGTTAAAGGCACTGACTCTCCAAGCGGGGAGAGTGTTAGTAAAGCATCTGGAATGGTGAACCCGAGGACCAGGATACGAAAACTGAGATGCATTTTAAATCGTTTCCCAATCACACGGTGGACGATACTCTGGGTTTCCCACGCATGTTTTAGCTGGAGGAAGAATGCCTTGAACCTGGAGAGTTGGGACCCATGGAATGGGTACCATGCAGTATGACTTCAAAGGGTCTGCATTTGCTCACCGAAACTCACCAGTGCTATCAGCCAGAAGTGTCCAGCGTTATGTCTCAACCAGCTCTGGGTGTAGATGTGGTCAATCCCGGTTGCATCACATGCCCTGAGTGAATTATTTAAGAATTGCTCTCTATTTCACTGTCTTTGTGTTTTGTTTTCGAAATTTATTTTGATAATGGGATTTATCGGATTTTCACTGCTGCATTTCCGCTGCTGTACACACGCTTGATTCTCTTACGGAGACATATATATCCATGGGTTTTAAGATTCTTCCTAGTCAGGTATATTCCTAGGCGTTGAATATGTGGTGTTGAGTCCATTTCGTTGAGCAAGGAGTAGGTCTTGTCTATTACATATTTGGCTTATGGAATGTTATCTGTGCTAATTTCAGTCTCTGGTTTTATGCAGCACCCCAAGGCACCGTTCCCCATAAGCAAGCACTAGTTGGTTTTCTAAATTTGAGACCCTGTTCTGTTTTGTAATTCAGTTCATGTGTAGTCAAGTTTACATTCCGTGTATTAGTGATATCTTATGATATTTCTTTTTCTGTGTGACGTAGTTCACGTAGAATCACCGTACCTGCATCCACTTACTATGCCGCTACGGGCCTGATGACACAGATTTCATTGCTGAGTGATATTGCATTGCACGTACGTGCCACAACTTCTTTATCCATTTTTTGCTTTCTGGGATATTTACCTGATACTGTAGACGAGTTTCTTGTGAACACAGCCGTCCCAAATATTGGGGTGGCTGTCTGTTTTTGATTTTAATTTCCGTAAGCTATAGGAACCATAAGTGGAAGTGCCATAGGCTGTGTTGCTTTGTTTCTTACGTGTTTCTGGAAACACCATACACTTCTCCAGGGTGGTTGCTGGCAGTTTACATCCTGCCAATCAGCATAACAAGGCTCCCTGTTCTCCATATCCTGTCCTACCTTTCTGGATTTTACACTTTTTTCAGATGGCCCTTTTGCCCGGGGGGGCAGTGAGATTTGATTGTAGTGCAGATTTCCTTTACAGGCTTGCTTGGTTGGCCAAAAAGGGTGTATGCGTTTTTTCCTGAATATATTCAGGAAAAAACGCATATGCCCTTTTTGGCCAAGTGCATCATTGTCGACGTTGTGCCTCTTTTCCTATGCTTTCAGGGCAATTCCAGTCTACCCCCTGCAATCGTTTTCCTGAAATTCAGCCGCGCTTTCAAGTCCCCTTCGCAGGCTTACTTCAATATATTTTTGGAGGATAGCTGTCATTTATAACTCTGCAGGTTTGTGAAGTACAGTGCCCCTGAGCTCCTTTCTTCAACTCGCTTTCTTGTGAGCTGGGCACAAAACCGCAGGATTGCTTCAGGCCCTAATCTGTTTCCAGCAGGGCACACTGAGCCTTTGTTTAATTCCTCTTCCTGGTGGGCAATGAGCGTTACATTTGCCCGTGCAGACACCTACAGCTAGTCTCTCATTGGTTCTCCCTATTCCTGTTCATCTTGCACAGAAATGGCAAGCTGTGCCAAACAGGAGGTTAAAGGCACTGACTCTCCAAGCGGGGAGAGTGTTAGTAAAGCATCTGGAATGGTGAACCCGAGGACCAGGAAACGAAAACTGAGATGCATTTTAAATCGTTTCCCAATCACACGGTGGACGATACTCTGGGTTTCCCATGCATGTTTTAGCTGGAGGAAGAATCCCTTGAACCTGGAGAGTTGGGACCCATGGAATCGGTACCATGCAGTATGACTTCAAAGGGTCTGCATTTGCTCACCGAAACTCACCAATGCTATCAGGCTGAAGTGTCCAGCCTTATGTCTCAACCAGCTCTGGGTGTAGATGTGGTCAATCCCGGTTGCATCACATGCCCTGAGTGAATTATTTAAGAATTGCTCTCTATTTCACTGTCTTTGTGTTTTGTTTTCGAAATTTATTTTGATAATGGGATTTATCGGATTTTCACTGCTGCATTTCCGCCGCTGTACACACGCTTGATTCTCTTACGGAGACATATATATCCATGGGTTTTAAGATTCTTCCTAGTCAGGTATATTCCTAGGCGTTGAATATGTGGTGTTGAGTCCATTTCGTTGAGCAAGGAGTAGGTCTTGTCTATTACATATTTGGCTTATGGAATGTTATCTGTATTAATTTCAGTCTCTGGTTTTATGCAGCACCCCAACGCACCTTTCCCCATAAGCAAGCACTAGTTGGTTTTCTAAATTTGAGACCCTGTTCTTTTTTGTAATTCAGTTCATGTGTAGTCAAGTTTACATTCCGTGTATTAGTGATATCTTATGATGTTTCTTTTTCTGTGTGACGTAGTTCACGTAGAATCACCGTACCTGCATCCACTCACTATGCCGCTACGTGCCTGATGACACAGATTTCATTGCTGAGTGTTATTGAATTGCACGTACGTGCCACAACTTCTTTATCCATTTTTTGCTTTCTGGGATATTTACCTGATACTGTAGACGAGCTTCTTGTGAACACAGCCGTCCCAAATATTGGGGTGGCTGTCTGTTTTTGATTTTAATTTCCGTAAGCTATAGGACCATAAGTGGAAGTGCCATAGGCTGTCTTGCTTTGTTTCTTACGTGTTTCAGGAAACACCATACACTTCTCCAGGGTGGCTGCTGGCAATTTACATCCTGCCAATCAGCATAACAAGGCTCCCTGTTCTCCATATCCTGTCCTACCTTTCTGGATTTTACACTTTTTTCAGATGGCCCTTTTGCCCGGGGGGGCAGTGAGATTTCATTGTAGTGCAGATTTCCTTTACAGGCTTGCTTGGTTGGCCAAAAAGGGCGTATGCATTTTTTCCTGAATATATTCAGGAAAAAACGCATACGCCCTTTTGGGCCAAGTGCATCATTGTCGACGTTGTGCCTCTTTTCCTATGCTTTCAGGGCAATTCCAGTCTACCCCCTGCAATCGTTTTCCTGAAATTCAGCCCCGCTTTCAAGTCCCCTTCGCAGGCTTACTTCAATATATTTTTGGAGGATAGCTGTCATTTATAACTCTGCAGGTTTGTGAAGTACAGTGCCCCTGAGCTCCTTTCTTCAACTCGCTTTCTTGTGAGCTGGGCACAAAACCGCAGGATTGCTTCAGGCCCTAATCTGTTTCCAGCAGGGCACACTGAGCCTTTGTTTAATTCCTCTTCCTGGTGGGCAATGAGCGTTACATTTGCCCGTGCAGACACCTACAGCTAGTCTCTCATTGGTTCTCCCTATTCCTGTTCATCTTGCACAGAAATTGCAAGCTGTGCGAAACAGGAGGTTAAAGGCACTGACTCTCCAAGCGGGGAGAGTGTTAGTAAAGCATCTGGAATGGTGAACCCGAGGACCAGGAAACGAAAACTGAGATGCATTTTAAATCATTTCCCAATCACACGGTGGATGATACTCTGGGTTTCCCATGCATGTTTTAGCTGGAGGAAGAATCCCTTGAACCTGGAGAGTTGGGACCCATGGAATGGGTACCATGCAGTATGACTTCAAAGGGTCTGCATTTGCTCACCGAAACTCACCAATGCTATCAGCCTGAAGTGTCCAGCCTTATGTCTCAACCAGCTCTGGGTGTAGATGTGGTCAATCCCGGTTGCATCACATGCCCTGAGTGAATTATTTAAGAATTGCTCTCTATTTCACTGTCTTTGTGTTTTGTTTTCGAAATTTATTTTGATAATGGGATTTATCGGATTTTCACTGCTGCGTTTCGGCCGCTGTACACACGCTTGATTCTCTTACGGAGACATATATATCCATGGGTTTTAAGATTCTTCCTAGTCAGGTATATTCCTAGGCGTTGAATATGTGGTGTTGGGTCCATTTCGTTGAGCAAGGAGTAGGTCTTGTCTATTACATATTTGGCTTATGGAAAGTTATCTGTGCTAATTTCAGTCTCTGGTTTTATGCAGCACCCCAACGCACCTTTCTCCATAAGCAAGCACTAGTTGGTTTTCTAAATTTGAGACCCTGTTCTTTTTTGTAATTCAGTTCATGTGTATTCAAGTTTACATTCCGTGTATTAGTGATATCTTATGATGTTTCTTTTTCTGTGTGACGTAGTTCACGTACAATTACCGTACCTGCATCCACTCACTATGCCGCTACGGGCCTGATGACACAGGTTTCATTGCTGAGTGATATTGCATTGTACGTACGTGCCACAACTTCTTTATCCATTTTTTGCTTTCTGGGATATTTACCTGATCCTGTAGACGAGCTTCTTGTGAACACAGCCGTCCCAAATATTGGGGTGGCTGTCTGTTTTTGATTTTAATTTACGTATGCTATAGGACCATAAGTGGAAGTGCCATAGGCTGTGTTGCTTTGTTTCTTACGTGTTTCAGGAAACACCATACACTTCTCCAGGGTGGCTGCTGGCAATTTACATCCTGCCAATCAGCATAACAAGGCTCCCTGTTCTCCATATCCTGTCCTACCTTTCTGGATTTTACACTTTTTTCAGATGGCCCTTTTGCCCGGGGGGGGCAGTGAGATTTCATTGTAGTGCAGATTTCCTTTACAGGCTTGCTTGTTTGGCCAAAAAGGGCGTATGCGATTTTTCCTGAATATATTCAGGAAAAAACGCATACGCCCTTTTTGGCCAAGTGCATCATTGTCGACGTTGTGCCTCTTTTCCTATGCTTTCAGGGCAATTCCAGTCTACCCCCTGCAATCGTTTTCCTGAAATTCAGCCCCGCTTTCAAGTCCCCTTCGCAGGCTTACTTCAATATATTTTTGGAGGATAGCTGTCATTTATAACTCTGCAGGTTTGTGAAGTACAGTGCCCCTGAGCTCCTTTCTTCAACTCGCTTTCTTGTGAGCTGGGCACAAAACCGCATGATTGCTTCAGGCCCTAATCTGTTTCCAGCAGGGCACACTGAGCCTTTGTTTAATTCCTCTTCCTGGTGGGCAATGAGCGTTACATTTGCCCGTGCAGACACCTACAGCTAGTCTCTCATTGGTTCTCCCTATTCCTGTTCATCTTGCACAGAAATGGCAAGCTGTGCCAAAGAGGAGGTTAAAGGCACTGACTCTCCAAGCGGGGAGAGTGTTAGTAAAGCATCTGGAATGGTGAACCCGAGGACCAGGATACGAAAACTGAGATGCATTTTAAATCGTTTCCCAATCACACGATGGACGATACTCTGGGTTTCCCATGTATGTTTTAGATGGAGGAAGAATGCCTTGAACCTGGAGAGTTGGGACCCATGGAATGGGTACCATGCAGTATGACTTCAAAGGGTCTGCATTTGCTCACCAAAACTCACCAATGCTATCAGCCTGAAGTGTCCAGCCTTCTGTCTCAACCAGCTCTGGGTGTAGATGTGGTCAATCCCGGTTGCATCACATGCCCTGAGTGAATTATTTAAGAATTGCTCTCTATTTCACTGTCTTTGTGTTTTGTTTTCGAAATTTATTTTGATAATGGGATTTATCGGATTTTCACTGCTGCGTTTCGGCCGCTGTACACACGCTTGATTCTCTTACGGAGACATATATATCCATGGGTTTTAAGATTCTTCCTAGTCAGGTATATTCCTAGGCGTTGAATATATGGTGTTGGGTCCATTTCGTTGAGCAAGGAGTAGGTCTTGTCTATTACATATTTGGCTTATGGAAAGTTATCTGTGGAAATTTCAGTCTCTGGTTTTATGCAGCACCCCAAGGCACCTTTCCCCATAAGCAAGCACTAGTTGGCTTTCTAAATTTGAGACCCTGTTCTTTTTTGTAATTCAGTTCATGTGTAGTCAAGTTTACATTCCGTGTATTAGTGATATCTTATGATGTTTCTTTTTCTGTGTGACGTAGTTCACGTAGAATCACCGTACCTGCATCCACTCACTATGCCGCTACGGGCCTGATGACACAGATTTCATTGCTGAGTGATATTGCATTGTACGTACGTGCCACAACTTCTTTATCCATTTTTTGCTTTCTGGGATATTTACCTGATACTGTAGACGAGCTTCTTGTGAACACAGCCATCCCAAATATTGGGGTGGCTGTCTGTTTTTGATTTTAATTTCCGTAAGCTATAGGACCATAAGTGGAAGTGCCATAGGCTGTGTTGCTTTGTTTCTTACGTGTTTCAGGAAACACCATACACATCTCCAGGGTGGCTGCTGGCAATTTACATCCTGCCAATCAGCATAACAAGGCTCCCTGTTCTCCATATCCTATCCTACCTTTCTGGATTTTACACTTTTTTCAGATGGCGCTTTTGCCCTGGGGGGCAGTGAGATTTCATTGTAGTGCAGATTTCCTTTACAGGCTTGCTTGGTTGGCCAAAAAGGGCGTATGCGTTTTTTCCTGAATATATTCAGGAAAAAACGCATACGCCCTTTTTGGCCAAGTGCATCATTGTCGACGTTCTGCCTCTTTTCCTATGCTTTCAGGGCAATTCCAGTCTACCCCCTGCAATCGTTTTCCTGAAATTCAGCCCCGCTTTCAAGTCCCCTTCGCAGGCTTACTTCAATATATTTTTGGAGGATAGCTGTCATTTATAACTCTGCAGGTTTGTGAAGTACAGTGCCCCTGAGCTCCTTTCTTCAACTCGCTTTCTTGTGAGCTGGGCACAAAACCGCAGGATTGCTTCAGGCCCTAATCTGTTTCCAGCAGGGCACACTGAGCCTTTGTTTAATTCCTCTTCCTGGTGGGCAATGAGCGTTACATTTGCCCGTGCAGACACCTACAGCTAGTCTCTCATTGGTTCTCCCTATTCCTGTTCATCTTGCACAGAAATTGCAAGCTGTGCCAAACAGGAGGTTAAAGGCACTGACTCTCCAAGCGGGGAGAGTGTTAGTAAAGCATCTGGAATGGTGAACCCGAGGACCAGGAAACGAAAACTGAGATGCATTTTAAATCATTTCCCAATCACACGGTGGACGATACTCTGGGTATCCCATGCATGTTTTAGCTGGAGGAAGAATCCCTTGAACCTGGAGAGTTGGGACCCATGGAATGGGTACCATGCAGTATGACTTCAAAGGGTCTGCATTTGCTCACCGAAACTCACCAATGCTATCAGCCTGAAGTGTCCAGCCTTATGTCTCAACCAGCTCTGGGTGTAGATGTGGTCAATCCCGGTTGCATCACATGCCCTGAGTGAATTATTTAAGAATTGCTCTCTATTTCACTGTCTTTGTGTTTTGTTTTCGAAATTTATTTTGATAATGGGATTTATCGGATTTTCACTGCTGCATTTCCGCCGCTGTACACACGCTTGATTCTCTTACAGAGACATATATATCCATGGGTTTTAAGATTCTTCCTAGTCAGGTATATTCCTTGGCGTTGAATATGTGGTGTTGAGTCCATTTCGTTGAGCAAGGAGTAGGTCTTGTCTATTACATATTTGGCTTATGGAATGTTATCTGTGCTAATTTCAGTCTCTGGTTTTATGCAGCACCCCAACGCACCTTTCCCCATAAGCAAGCACTAGTTGGTTTTCTAAATTTGAGACCCTGTTCTGTTTTGTAATTCAGTTCATGTGTAGCCAAGTTTACATTCCGTGTATTAGTGATAACTTATGATGTTTCTTTTTCTGTGTGACGTAGTTTACGTAGAATCACCGTACCTGCATCCACTTACTATGCCGCTACGGGCCTGATGACACAGATTTCATTGCTGAGTGATATTGCATTGCACGTACGTGCCACAACTTCTTTATCCATTTTTTGCTTTCTGGGATATTTACCTGATACTGTAGACGAGCTTCTTGTGAACACAGCCGTCCCAAATATTGGGGTGGCTGTCTGTTTTTGATTTTAATTTCCGTAAGCTATAGGACCATAAGTGGAAGTGCCATAGGCTGTGTTGCTTTGTTTCTTACGTGTTTCAGGAAACACCATAAACTTCTCCAGGGTGGCTGCTGGCAATTTACATCCTGCCAATCAGCATAACAAGGCTCCCTCTTCTCCATATCCTGTCCTACCTTTCTGGATTTTACACTTTTTTCAGATGGCCCTTTTGCCCGGGGGGGCAGTGAGATTTCATTGTAGTGCAGATTTCCTTTACAGGCTTGCTTGTTTGGCCAAAAAGGGCGTATGCGATTTTTCCTGAATATATTCAGGAAAAAACGCATACGCCCTTTTTGGCCAAGTGCATCATTGTCGACGTTGTGCCTCTTTTCCTATGCTTTCAGGGCAATTCCAGTCTACCCCCTGCAATCGTTTTCCTGAAATTCAGCCCCGCTTTCAAGTCCCCTTCGCAGGCTTACTTCAATATATTTTTGGAGGATAGCTGTCATTTATAACTCTGCAGGTTTGTGAAGTACAGTGCCCCTGAGCTCCTTTCTTCAACTCGCTTTCTTGTGAGCTGGGCACAAAACCGCAGGATTGCTTCAGGCCCTAATCTGTTTCCAGCAGGGCACACTGAGCCTTTGTTTAATTCCTCTTCCTGGTGGGCAATGAGCGTTACATTTGCCCGTGCAGACACCTACAGCTAGTCTCTCATTGGTTCTCCCTATTCCTGTTCATCTTGCACAGAATTGGCAAGCTGTGCCAAAGAGGAGGTTAAAGGCACTGACTCTCCAAGCGGGGAGAGTGTTAGTAAAGCATCTGGAATGGTGAACCCGAGGACCAGGATACGAAAACTGAGATGCATTTTAAATCGTTTCCCAATCACACGATGGACGATACTCTGGGTTTCCCATGTATGTTTTAGATGGAGGAAGAATGCCTTGAACCTGGAGAGTTGGGACCCATGGAATGGGTACCATGCAGTATGACTTCAAAGGGTCTGCATTTGCTCACCGAAACTCACCAATGCTATCAGCCTGAAGTTTCCAGCCTTATGTCTCAACCAGCTCTGGGTGTAGATGTGGTCAATCCCGGTTGCATCACATGCCCTGAGTGAATTATTTAAGAATTGCTCTCTATTTCACTGTCTTTGTGTTTTGTTTTCGAAATTTATTTTGATAATGGGATTTATCGGATTTTCACTGCTGCGTTTCGGCCGCTGTACACACGCTTGATTCTCTTACGGAGACATATATATCCATGGGTTTTAAGATTCTTCCTAGTCAGGTATATTCCTAGGCGTTGAATATATGGTGTTGGGTCCATTTCGTTGAGCAAGGAGTAGGTCTTGTCTATTACATATTTGGCTTATGGAAAGTTATCTGTGGAAATTTCAGTCTCTGGTTTTATGCAGCACCCCAAGGCACCTTTCCCCATAAGCAAGCACTAGTTGGCTTTCTAAATTTGAGACCCTGTTCTTTTTTGTAATTCAGTTCATGTGTAGTCAAGTTTACATTCCGTGTATTAGTGATATCTTATGATGTTTCTTTTTCTGTGTGACGTAGTTCACGTAGAATCACCGTACCTGCATCCACTCACTATGCCGCTACGGGCCTGATGACACAGATTTCATTGCTGAGTGATATTGCATTGTACGTACGTGCCACAACTTCTTTATCCATTTTTTGCTTTCTGGGATATTTACCTGATACTGTAGACGAGCTTCTTGTGAACACAGCCATCCCAAATATTGGGGTGGCTGTCTGTTTTTGATTTTAATTTCCGTAAGCTATAGGACCATAAGTGGAAGTGCCATAGGCTGTGTTGCTTTGTTTCTTACGTGTTTCAGGAAACACCATACAATTCTCCAGGGTGGCTGCTGGCAATTTACATCCTGCCAATCAGCATAACAAGGCTCCCTGTTCTCCATATCCTATCCTACCTTTCTGGATTTTACACTTTTTTCAGATGGCGCTTTTGCCCTGGGGGGCAGTGAGATTTCATTGTAGTGCAGATTTCCTTTACAGGCTTGCTTGGTTGGCCAAAAAGGGCGTATGCGTTTTTTCCTGAATATATTCAGGAAAAAACGCATACGCCCTTTTTGGCCAAGTGCATCATTGTCGACGTTCTGCCTCTTTTCCTATGCTTTCAGGGCAATTCCAGTCTACCCCCTGCAATCGTTTTCCTGAAATTCAGCCCCGCTTTCAAGTCCCCTTCGCAGGCTTACTTCAATATATTTTTGGAGGATAGCTGTCATTTATAACTCTGCAGGTTTGTGAAGTACAGTGCCCCTGAGCTCCTTTCTTCAACTCGCTTTCTTGTGAGCTGGGCACAAAACCGCAGGATTGCTTCAGGCCCTAATCTGTTTCCAGCAGGGCACACTGAGCCTTTGTTTAATTCCTCTTCCTGGTGGGCAATGAGCGTTACATTTGCCCGTGCAGACACCTACAGCTAGTCTCTCATTGGTTCTCCCTATTCCTGTTCATCTTGCACAGAAATTGCAAGCTGTGCCAAACAGGAGGTTAAAGGCACTGACTCTCCAAGCGGGGAGAGTGTTAGTAAAGCATCTGGAATGGTGAACCCGAGGACCAGGAAACGAAAACTGAGGTGCATTTTAAATCATTTCCCAATCACACGGTGGACGATACTCTGGGTATCCCATGCATGTTTTAGCTGGAGGAAGAATCCCTTGAACCTGGAGAGTTGGGACCCATGGAATGGGTACCATGCAGTATGACTTCAAAGGGTCTGCATTTGCTCACCGAAACTCACCAATGCTATCAGCCTGAAGTGTCCAGCCTTATGTCTCAACCAGCTCTGGGTGTAGATGTGGTCAATCCCGGTTGCATCACATGCCCTGAGTGAATTATTTAAGAATTGCTCTCTATTTCACTGTCTTTGTGTTTTGTTTTCGAAATTTATTTTGATAATGGGATTTATCGGATTTTCACTGCTGCATTTCCGCCGCTGTACACACGCTTGATTCTCTTACAGAGACATATATATCCATGGGTTTTAAGATTCTTCCTAGTCAGGTATATTCCTAGGCGTTGAATATATGGTGTTGGGTCCATTTCGTTGAGCAAGGAGTAGGTCTTGTCTATTACATATTTGGCTTATGGAAAGTTGTCTGTGGAAATTTCAGTCTCTGGTTTTATGCAGCACCCCAAGGCACCTTTCCCCATAAGCAAGCACTAGTTGGCTTTCTAAATTTGAGACCCTGTTCTTTTTTGTAATTCAGTTCATGTGTAGTCAAGTTTACATTCCGTGTATTAGTGATATCTTATGATGTTTCTTTTTCTGTGTGACGTAGTTCACGTAGAATCACCGTACCTGCATCCACTCACTATGCCGCTACGGGCCTGATGACACAGATTTCATTGCTGAGTGATATTGCATTGTACGTATGTGCCACAACTTCTTTATCCATTTTTTGCTTTCTGGGATATTTACCTGATACTGTAGACGAGCTTCTTGTGAACACAGCCATCCCAAATATTGGGGTGGCTGTCTGTTTTTGATTTTAATTTCCGTAAGCTATAGGACCATAAGTGGAAGTGCCATAGGCTGTGTTGCTTTGTTTCTTACGTGTTTCAGGAAACACCATACACTTCTCCAGGGTGGCTGCTGGCAATTTACATCCTGCCAATCAGCATAACAAGGCTCCCTGTTCTCCATATCCTATCCTACCTTTCTGGATTTTACACTTTTTTCAGATGGCGCTTTTGCCCTGGGGGGCAGTGAGATTTCATTGTAGTGCAGATTTCCTTTACAGGCTTGCTTGGTTGGCCAAAAAGGGCGTATGCGTTTTTTCCTGAATATATTCAGGAAAAAACGCATACGCCCTTTTTGGCCAAGTGCATCATTGTCGACGTTCTGCCTCTTTTCCTATGCTTTCAGGGCAATTCCAGTCTACCCCCTGCAATCGTTTTCCTGAAATTCAGCCCCGCTTTCAAGTCCCCTTCGCAGGCTTACTTCAATATATTTTTGGAGGATAGCTGTCATTTATAACTCTGCAGGTTTGTGAAGTACAGTGCCCCTGAGCTCCTTTCTTCAACTCGCTTTCTTGTGAGCTGGGCACAAAACCGCAGGATTGCTTCAGGCCCTAATCTGTTTCCAGCAGGGCACACTGAGCCTTTGTTTAATTCCTCTTCCTGGTGGGCAATGAGCGTTACATTTGCCCGTGCAGACACCTACAGCTAGTCTCTCATTGGTTCTCCCTATTCCTGTTCATCTTGCACAGAAATTGCAAGCTGTGCCAAACAGGAGGTTAAAGGCACTGACTCTCCAAGCGGGGAGAGTGTTAGTAAAGCATCTGGAATGGTGAACCCGAGGACCAGGAAACGAAAACTGAGATGCATTTTAAATCATTTCCCAATCACACGGTGGACGATACTCTGGGTATCCCATGCATGTTTTAGCTGGAGGAAGAATCCCTTGAACCTGGAGAGTTGGGACCCATGGAATGGGTACCATGCAGTATGACTTCAAAGGGTCTGCATTTGCTCACCGAAACTCACCAATGCTATCAGCCTGAAGTGTCCAGCCTTATGTCTCAACCAGCTCTGGGTGTAGATGTGGTCAATCCCGGTTGCATCACATGCCCTGAGTGAATTATTTAAGAATTGCTCTCTATTTCACTGTCTTTGTGTTTTGTTTTCGAAATTTATTTTGATAATGGGATTTATCGGATTTTCACTGCTGCATTTCCGCCGCTGTACACACGCTTGATTCTCTTACAGAGACATATATATCCATGGGTTTTAAGATTCTTCCTAGTCAGGTATATTCCTTGGCGTTGAATATGTGGTGTTGAGTCCATTTCGTTGAGCAAGGAGTAGGTCTTGTCTATTACATATTTGGCTTATGGAATGTTATCTGTGCTAATTTCAGTCTCTGGTTTTATGCAGCACCCCAACGCACCTTTCCCCATAAGCAAGCACTAGTTGGTTTTCTAAATTTGAGACCCTGTTCTGTTTTGTAATTCAGTTCATGTGTAGCCAAGTTTACATTCCGTATTTTAGTGATATCTTATGATGTTTCTTTTTCTGTGTGACGTAGTTCACGTAGAATCACCGTACCTGCATCCACTTACTATGCCGCTACGGGCCTGATGACACAGATTTCATTGCTGAGTGATATTGCATTGCACGTACGTGCCACAACTTCTTTATCCATTTTTTGCTTTCTGGGATATTTACCTGATACTGTAGACGAGCTTCTTGTGAACACAGCCGTCCCAAATATTGGGGTGGCTGTCTGTTTTTGATTTTAATTTCCGTAAGCTATAGGACCATAAGTGGAAGTGCCATAGGCTGTGTTGCTTTGTTTCTTACGTGTTTCAGGAAACACCATAAACTTCTCCAGGGTGGCTGCTGGCAATTTACATCCTGCCAATCAGCATAACAAGGCTCCCTGTTCTCCATATCCTGTCCTACCTTTCTGGATTTTACACTTTTTTCAGATGGCCCTTTTGCCCGGGGGGGCAGTGAGATTTCATTGTAGTGCAGATTTCCTTTACAGGCTTGCTTGTTTGGCCAAAAAGGGCGTATGCGATTTTTCCTGAATATATTCAGGAAAAAACGCATACGCCCTTTTTGGCCAAGTGCATCATTGTCGACGTTGTGCCTCTTTTCCTATGCTTTCAGGGCAATTCCAGTCTACCCCCTGCAATCGTTTTCCTGAAATTCAGCCCCGCTTTCAAGTCCCCTTCGCAGGCTTACTTCAATATATTTTTGGAGGATAGCTGTCATTTATAACTCTGCAGGTTTGTGAAGTACAGTGCCCCTGAGCTCCTTTCTTCAACTCGCTTTCTTGTGAGCTGGGCACAAAACCGCAGGATTGCTTCAGGCCCTAATCTGTTTCCAGCAGGGCACACTGAGCCTTTGTTTAATTCCTCTTCCTGGTGGGCAATGAGCGTTACATTTGCCCGTGCAGACACCTACAGCTAGTCTCTCATTGGTTCTCCCTATTCCTGTTCATCTTGCACAGAATTGGCAAGCTGTGCCAAAGAGGAGGTTAAAGGCACTGACTCTCCAAGCGGGGAGAGTGTTAGTAAAGCATCTGGAATGGTGAACCCGAGGACCAGGATACGAAAACTGAGATGCATTTTAAATCGTTTCCCAATCACACGATGGACGATACTCTGGGTTTCCCATGTATGTTTTAGATGGAGGAAGAATGCCTTGAACCTGGAGAGTTGGGACCCATGGAATGGGTACCATGCAGTATGACTTCAAAGGGTCTGCATTTGCTCACCGAAACTCACCAATGCTATCAGCCTGAAGTGTCCAGCCTTATGTCTCAACCAGCTCTGGGTGTAGATGTGGTCAATCCCGGTTGCATCACATGCCCTGAGTGAATTATTTAAGAATTGCTCTCTATTTCACTGTCTTTGTGTTTTGTTTTCGAAATTTATTTTGATAATGGGATTTATCGGATTTTCACTGCTGCGTTTCGGCCGCTGTACACACGCTTGATTCTCTTACGGAGACATATATATCCATGGGTTTTAAGATTCTTCCTAGTCAGGTATATTCCTAGGCGTTGAATATATGGTGTTGGGTCCATTTCGTTGAGCAAGGAGTAGGTCTTGTCTATTACATATTTGGCTTATGGAAAGTTATCTGTGGAAATTTCAGTCTCTGGTTTTATGCAGCACCCCAAGGCACCTTTCCCCATAAGCAAGCACTAGTTGGCTTTCTAAATTTGAGACCCTGTTCTTTTTTGTAATTCAGTTCATGTGTAGTCAAGTTTACATTCCGTGTATTAGTGATATCTTATGATGTTTCTTTTTCTGTGTGACGTAGTTCACGTAGAATCACCGTACCTGCATCCACTCACTATGCCGCTACGGGCCTGATGACACAGATTTCATTGCTGAGTGATATTGCATTGTACGTACGTGCCACAACTTCTTTATCCATTTTTTGCTTTCTGGGATATTTACCTGATACTGTAGACGAGCTTCTTGTGAACACAGCCATCCCAAATATTGGGGTGGCTGTCTGTTTTTGATTTTAATTTCCGTAAGCTATAGGACCATAAGTGGAAGTGCCATAGGCTGTGTTGCTTTGTTTCTTACGTGTTTCAGGAAACACCATACACTTCTCCAGGGTGGCTGCTGGCAATTTACATCCTGCCAATCAGCATAACAAGGCTCCCTGTTCTCCATATCCTATCCTACCTTTCTGGATTTTACACTTTTTTCAGATGGCGCTTTTGCCCTGGGGGGCAGTGAGATTTCATTGTAGTGCAGATTTCCTTTACAGGCTTGCTTGGTTGGCCAAAAAGGGCGTATGCGTTTTTTCCTGAATATATTCAGGAAAAAACGCATACGCCCTTTTTGGCCAAGTGCATCATTGTCGACGTTCTGCCTCTTTTCCTATGCTTTCAGGGCAATTCCAGTCTACCCCCTGCAATCGTTTTCCTGAAATTCAGCCCCGCTTTCAAGTCCCCTTCGCAGGCTTACTTCAATATATTTTTGGAGGATAGCTGTCATTTATAACTCTGCAGGTTTGTGAAGTACAGTGCCCCTGAGCTCCTTTCTTCAACTCGCTTTCTTGTGAGCTGGGCACAAAACCGCAGGATTGCTTCAGGCCCTAATCTGTTTCCAGCAGGGCACACTGAGCCTTTGTTTAATTCCTCTTCCTGGTGGGCAATGAGCGTTACATTTGCCCGTGCAGACACCTACAGCTAGTCTCTCATTGGTTCTCCCTATTCCTGTTCATCTTGCATAGAAATTGCAAGCTGTGCCAAACAGGAGGTTAAAGGCACTGACTCTCCAAGCGGGGAGAGTGTTAGTAAAGCATCTGGAATGGTGAACCCGAGGACCAGGAAACGAAAACTGAGATGCATTTTAAATCATTTCCCAATCACACGGTGGACGATACTCTGGGTATCCCATGCATGTTTTAGCTGGAGGAAGAATCCCTTGAACCTGGAGAGTTGGGACCCATGGAATGGGTACCATGCAGTATGACTTCAAAGGGTCTGCATTTGCTCACCGAAACTCACCAATGCTATCAGCCTGAAGTGTCCAGCCTTATGTCTCAACCAGCTCTGGGTGTAGATGTGGTCAATCCCGGTTGCATCACATGCCCTGAGTGAATTATTTAAGAATTGCTCTCTATTTCACTGTCTTTGTGTTTTGTTTTCGAAATTTATTTTGATAATGGGATTTATCGGATTTTCACTGCTGCATTTCCGCCGCTGTACACACGCTTGATTCTCTTACAGAGACATATATATCCATGGGTTTTAAGATTCTTCCTAGTCAGGTATATTCCTTGGCGTTGAATATGTGGTGTTGAGTCCATTTCGTTGAGCAAGGAGTAGGTCTTGTCTATTACATATTTGGCTTATGGAATGTTATCTGTGCTAATTTCAGTCTCTGGTTTTATGCAGCACCCCAACGCACCTTTCCCCATAAGCAAGCACTAGTTGGTTTTCTAAATTTGAGACCCTGTTCTGTTTTGTAATTCAGTTCATGTGTAGCCAAGTTTACATTCCGTGTATTAGTGATATCTTATGATGTTTCTTTTTCTGTGTGACGTAGTTCACGTAGAATCACCGTACCTGCATCCACTTACTATGCCGCTACGGGCCTGATGACACAGATTTCATTGCTGAGTGATATTGCATTGCACGTACGTGCCACAACTTCTTTATCCATTTTTTGCTTTCTGGGATATTTACCTGATACTGTAGACGAGCTTCTTGTGAACACAGCCGTCCCAAATATTGGGGTGGCTGTCTGTTTTTGATTTTAATTTCCGTAAGCTATAGGACCATAAGTGGAAGTGCCATAGGCTGTGTTGCTTTGTTTCTTACGTGTTTCAGGAAACACCATAAACTTCTCCAGGGTGGCTGCTGGCAATTTACATCCTGCCAATCAGCATAACAAGGCTCCCTGTTCTCCATATCCTGTCCTACCTTTCTGGATTTTACACTTTTTTCAGATGGCCCTTTTGCCCGGGGGGGCAGTGAGATTTCATTGTAGTGCAGATTTCCTTTACAGGCTTGCTTGGTTGGCCAAAAAGGGCGTATGCGTTTTTTCCTGAATATATTCAGGAAAAAACGCATACGCACTTTTTGGCCAAGTGCATCATTGTCGACGTTGTGCCTCTTTTCCTATGCATTCAGGGCAATTCCAGTCTACCCCCTGCAATCTTTTTCCTGAAATTCAGCCCCGCTTTCAAGTCCCCTTCGCAGGCTTACTTCAATATATTTTTGGAGGATAGCTGTCATTTATAACTCTGCAGGTTTGTGAAGTACAGTGCCCCTGAGCTCCTTTCTTCAACTCGCTTTCTTGTGAGATGGGCACAAAACCGCAGGATTGCTTCAGGCCCTAATCTGTTTCCACAAGGGCACACTGAGCCTTTGTTTAATTCCTCTTCCTGGTGGGCAATGAGTGTTACATTTGCCCGTGCAGACACCTACAGCTAGTCTCTCATTGGTTCTCCCTATTCCTGTTCATCTTGCACAGAAATTGCAAGCTGTGCCAAACAGGAGGTTAAAGGCACTGACTCTCCAAGCGGGGAGAGTGTTAGTAAAGCATCTGAAATGGTGAACCCGAGGACCAGGAAACGAAAACTGAGATGCATTTTAAATCGTTTCCCAATCACACGGTTGACGATACTCTGGGTTTCCCATGCATGTTTTAGCTGGAGGAAGAATCCCTTGAACCTGGAGAGTTGGGACCCATGGAATGGGTACCATGCAGTATGACTTCAAAGGGTCTGCATTTGCTCACCGAAACTCACCAATGCTATCAGCCTGAAGTGTCCAGCCTTATGTCTCAACCAGCTCTGGGTGTAGATGTGGTCAATCCCGGTTGCATCACATGCCCTGAGTGAATTATTTAAGAATTGCTCTCTATTTCACTGTCTTTGTGTTTTGTTTTCGAAATTTATTTTGATAATGGGATTTATCGGATTTTCACTGCTGCGTTTCGGCCGCTGTACACACGCTTGATTCTCTTACGGAGACATATATATCCATGGGTTTTAATATTATTCCTAGTCAGGTATATTGCTAGGCGTTGAATATGTGGTGTTGGGTCCATTTCTTTGAGCAAGGAGTAGGTCTTGTCTATTACATATTTGGCTTATGGAAAGTTATCTGTGCTAATTTCAGTCTCTGGTTTTATGCAGCACCCCAAGGCACCTTTCCCCATAAGCAAGCACTAGTTGGTTTTCTAAATTTGAGACCCTGTTCTGTTTTGTAATTCAGTTCATGTGTAGTCAAGTTTACATTCCGTGTATTAGTGATATCTTATGATGTTTCTTTTTCTGTGTGACGTAGTTCACGTAGAATCACCGTACCTGCATCCACTCACTATGCCGCTACGGGCCTGATGACACAGATTTCATTGCTGAGTGATATTGCATTGCACGTACGTGCCACAACTTCTTTATCCATTTTTTGCTTTCTGGGATATTTACCTGATACTGTAGACGAGCTTCTTGTGAACACAGCCGTCCCAAATATTGGGGTGGCTGTCTGTTTTTGATTTGAATTTCCGTAAGCTATAGGACCATAAGTGGAAGTGCCATAGGCTGTGTTGCTTTGTTTCTTACGTGTTTCAGGAAACACCATACACTTCTCCAGGGTGGCTGCTGGCAATTTACATCCTGCCAATCAGCATAACAAGGCTCCCTGTTCTCCATATCCTGTCCTACCTTTCTGGATTTTACACTTTTTTCAGATGGCCCTTTTGCCCGGGGGGGCAGTGAGATTTCATTGTAGTGCAGATTTCCTTTACAGGCTTGCTTGGTTGGCCAAAAAGGGCGTATGCGTTTTTTCCTAAATATATTCAGGAAAAAACGCATACACCCTTTTTGGCCAAGTGCATCATTGTCGACGTTGTGCCTCTTTTCCTATGCTTTCAGGGCAATTCCAGTCTACCCCCTGCAATCGTTTTCCTGAAATTCAGCCCCGCTTTCAAGTCCCCTTCGCAGGCTTACTTCAATATATTTTTGGAGGATAGCTGTCATTTATAACTCTGCAGGTTTGTGAAGTACAGTGCCCCTGAGCTCCTTTCTTCAACTCGCTTTCTTGTGAGCTGGGCACAAAACCGCAGGATTGCTTCAGGCCCTAATCTGTTTCCAGCAGGGCACACTGAGCCTTTGTTTAATTCCTCTTCCTGGTGGGCAATGAGCGTTACATTTGCCCGTGCAGACACCTACAGCTAGTCTCTCATTGGTTCTCCCTATTCCTGTACATCTTGCACAGAAATGGCAAGCTGTGCCAAACAGGAGGTTAAAGGCACTGACTCTCCAAGAGGGGAGAGTGTTAGTAAAGCATCTGGAATGGTGAACTCGAGGACAAGGATACGAAAACTGAGATGGATTTTAAATCGTTTCCCAATCACACGGTGGACGATACTCTGGGTTTCCCATGCATGTTTTAGCTGGAGGAAGAATCCCTTGAACCTGGAGAGTTGGGACCCATGGAATGGGTACCATGCAGTATGACTTCAAAGGGTCTGCATTTGCTCACCGAAACTCACCAATGCTATCAGCCTGAAGTGTCCAGCCTTATGTCTCAACCAGCTCTGGGTGTAGATGTGTTAAATCCCGGTTGCATCACATGCCCTGAGTGAATTATTTAAGAATTGCTCTCTATTTCACTGTCTTTGTGTTTTGTTTTTGAAATTTATTTTGATAATGGGATTTATCGGATTTTCACTGCTGCGTTTATGCCACTGTACACACGCTTGATTCTCTTATGGAGACATATATATCCATGGGTTTTAAGATTCTTCCTAGTCAGGTATATTCCTAGGCGTTGAATATGTGGTGTTGCGTCCATTTCGTTGAACAAGGAGTAGGTCTTGTCTATTACATATTTGGCTTATGGAAAGTTATCTGTGCTAATTTCAGTCTCTGGTTTTATGCAGCACCCCAACGCACCTTTCCCCATAAGCAAGTACTAGTTGGTTTCCTAAATTTGAGACCCTGTTCTGTTTTGTAATTCAGTTCATGTGTAGTCCAGTTTACATTCCGTGTATTAGTGATATCTTATGATGTTTATTTTTCTGTGTGACGTAGTTCACGTAGAATCACCGAACCTGCATCCACTCACTATGCCGCTACGGGCCTGATGACACAGATTTCATTGCTGAGTGATATTGCATTGTACGTACGTGCCACAACTTCTTTATCCATTTTTTGCTTTCTGGGATATTTACCTGATACTGTAGACGAGCTTCTTGTGAACACAGCCATCCCAAATATTGGGGTGGCTGTCTGTTTTTGATTTTAATTTCCGTAAGCTATAGGACCATAAGTGGAAGTGCCATAGGCTGTGTTGCTTTGTTTCTTACGTGTTTCAGGAAACACCATACACTTCTCCAGGGTGGCTGCTGGCAATTTACATCCTGCCAATCAGCATAACAAGGCTCCCTGTTCTCCATATACTGTCCTACCTTTCTGGATTTTAAACTTTTTTCAGATGGCCCTTTTGCCCGGGGGGCAGTGAGACTTCATTGTAGTGCAGATTTCCTTTACAGGCTTGCTTGGTTGGCCAAAAAGGGCGTATGCGTTTTTTCCTGAATATATTCAGGAAAAAACGCATACGCCCTTTTTGGCCAAGTGCATCATTGTCGACGTTGTGCCTCTTTTCCTATGCTTTCAGGGCAATTCCAGTCTACCCCCTGCAATCGTTTTCCTGAAATTCTGCCCCGATTTCAAATCCCCTACGCAGGCTTACTTCAGTATACTTTTGGAAGATAGCTGTCATTTATAACTCTGCAGGTTTGTGAATTACAGTGCCCCTGAGCTCCTTTCTTCAACTCGCTTTCTTGTGAGCTGGGCACAAAACCGCAGGATTGCTTCAGGCCCTAATCTGTTTCCAGCAGGGTACACTGAGCCTTTGTTTCATTCCTCTTCCTGGTGGGCAATGAGCGTTACATTTGCCCGTGCAGACACCTACAGGTAGTCTCTCATTGGTTCTCCCTATTCCTGAACATCTTGCACAGAAATTGCAAGCTGTGCCAAAGAGGACGTTAAAGGCACTGACTCTCCAAGCGGGGTGAGTGTTAGTAAAGAATCTGGAATGGTGAACTCGAGGATCAGGATACGAAAACTGAGATGCATTTTAAATCGTTTCCCAATCACATGGTGGACGATACTCTGGGTTTCCCATGCATGTTTTAGCTGGAGGGGGAATGCCTTGAACCTGGAGAGTTGGGACCCATGGAATGGGTACCATGCAGTATGACTTCAAAGGGTCTGCATTTGCTCACCGAAACTCACCAATGCTATCAGCCTGAAGTTTCCAGCCTTATGTCTCAACCAGCTCTGGGTGTAGATGTGGTCAATCCCGGTTGCATCACATGCCCTGAGTGAATTATTTAAGAATTGCTCTCTATTTCACTGTCTTTGTGTTTTGTTTTCGAAATTTATTTTGATAATGGGATTTATCGGATTTTCACTGCTGCGTTTCGGCCGCTGTACACACGCTTGATTCTCTTACGGAGACATATATATATCCATGGGTTTTAAGATTCTTCCTAGTCAGGTATATTTCTAGGCGTTGAATATGTGGTGTTGAATCCATTTCGTTGAGCAAGGAGTAGGTCTTGTCTATTACATATTTGGCTTATGGAATGTTATCTGTGCTAATTTCAGTCTCTGGTTTTATGCAGCACCCCAAGGCACCTTTCCCCATAAGCAAGCACTAGTTGGTTTTCTAAATTTGAGACCCTGTTCTGTTTTGTAATTCAGTTCATGTGTAGTCCAGTTTACATTCCGTGTATTAGTGATATCTTATGATGTTTCTTTTTCTGTGTGACGTAGTTCACGTAGATTCACCGTACCTGCATCCACTCACTATGCCGCTACGGGCCTGATAACAAAGATTTAATTGCTGAGTGATATTGCATTGTACGTA
Source organism: Phocoena phocoena (assembly GCF_963924675.1). Classification (NCBI taxonomy): domain Eukaryota; kingdom Metazoa; phylum Chordata; class Mammalia; order Artiodactyla; family Phocoenidae; genus Phocoena; species Phocoena phocoena. The sequence goes on along the minus strand of NW_027077598.1, from coordinate 2,515,181 downwards.
CGTGCCACAACTTCTTTATCCAATTTTTGCTTTCTGGGATATTTACCTGATACTGTAGACGAGCTTCTTGTGAACACAGCCGTCCCAAATATTGGGGTGGCTGTCTGTTTTTGATTTTAATTTCCGTAAGCTATAGGACCATAAGTGGAAGTGCCATAGGCTGTGTTGCTTTGTTTCTTACGTGTTTCAGGAAACACCATACACTTCTCCAGGGTGGCTGCCGGCAATTTACATCCTGCCAATCAGCATAACAAGGCTCCCTGTTCTCCATATCCTGTCCTACATTTCTGGATTTTACACTTTTTTCAGATGGCCCTTTTGCCCGGGGGGCAGTGAGACTTCATTGTAGTGCAGATTTCCTTTACAGGCTTGCTTGGTTGGCCAAAAAGGGCGTATGCGTTTTTTCCTGAATATATTCAGGAAAAAACGCATATGCCCTTTTTGGCCAAGTGCATCATTGTCGACGTTGTGCCTCTTTTCCTATGCTTTCAGGGCAATTCCAGTCTACCCCCTGCAATCGTTTTCCTGAAATTCTGCCCCGCTTTCAAGTCCCCTTCGCAGGTTTACTTCAATATATTTATGTAGGATAGCTGTCATTTATAACTCTGCAGGTTTGTGAATTACAGTGACCCTGAGCTCCTTTCTTCAACTCGCTTTCTTGTGAGCTGGGCACAAAACCGCAGGATTGCTTCAGGCCCTAATCTGTTTTCAGCAGGGCACGCTGAGCCTTTGTTTAATTCCTCTTCCTGGTGGGCAATGAGCGTTACATTTGCCCGTGCAGACACCTACAGCTAGTCTCTCATTGGTTCTCCCTATTCCTGTTCATCTTGCACAGAAATTGCAAGCTGTGCCAAAGAGGAGGTTAAAGGAACTGACTCTCTATGCGGGGAGACTGTTAGTAAAGCATCTGGAATGGTGAACCTGAGGACCAGGATACGAAAACTGACATGCATTTTAAATCGTTTCCCAATCACACGGTGGACGATACTCTGGGTTTCCCATGCATGTTTTAGCTGGAGGAAGAATCCCTTGAACCTGGAGAGTTGGGACCCATGGAATGGGTACCATGCAGTATGACTTCAAAGGGTCTGCATTTGCTCCCCAAAACTCACCAATGCTATCAGCCTGAAGTGTCCAGCCTTATGTCTCAACCAGCTCTGGGTGTAGATGTGGTCAATCCCGGTTGCATCACATGCCCTGAGTGAATTATTTAAGAATTGCTCTCTATTTCAGTGTCTTTGTGTTTTGTTTTCGAAATTTATTTTGATAATGGGATTTATCGGATTTTCAGTGCTGCGTTTCGGCCGCTGTACACACGCTTGATTCTCTTACGGAGACATATATATCCATGGGTTTTAAGATTCTTCCTAGTCAGGTATATTCCTAGGCGTTGAATATGTGGTGTTGGGTCCATTTCGTTGAGCAAGGAGTAGGTCTTGTCTATTACATATTTGGCTTATGGAAAGTTATCTGTGCTAATTTCAGTCTCTGGTTTTATGCAGCACCCCAAGGCACCTTTCCCCATAAGCAAGCACTAGTTGGTTTTCTAAATTTGAGACCCTGTTCTGTTTTGTAATTCAGTTCATGTGTAGTCCAGTTTACATTCCGTGTATTAGTGATATCTTATGATGTTTCTTTTTCTGTGTGACGTAGTTCACGTAGATTAACCGTACCTGCATCCACTCACTATGCCGCTACGGGCCTGATGACACAGATTTCATTGCTGAGTGATATTGCATTGTACGTACGTGCCACAACTTCTTTATCCAATTTTTGCTTTCTGGGATATTTACCTGATACTGTAGACGAGCTTCTTGTGAACACAGCCGTCCCAAATATTGGGGTGGCTGTCTGTTTTTGATTTTAATTTCTGTAAGCTATAGGACCATAAGTGGAAGTGCCATAGGCTGTGTTGCTTTGTTTCTTACGTGTTTCAGGAAACACCATACACTTCTCCAGGGTGGCTGCCGGCAATTTACATCCTGCCAATCAGCATAACAAGGCTCCCTGTTCTCCATATCCTGTCCTATATTTCTGGATTTTACACTTTTTTCAGATGGCCCTTTTGCCCGGGGGGCAGTGAGACTTCATTGTAGTGCAGATTTCCTTTACAGGCTTGCTTGGTTGGCCAAAAAGGGCGTATGCGTTTTTTCCTGAATATATTCAGGAAAAAACGCATACGCCCTTTTTGGCCAAGTGCATCATTGTCGACGTTCTGCCTCTTTTCCTATGCTTTCAGGGCAATTCCAGTCTACCCCCTGCAATCGTTTTCCTGAAATTCTGCCCCGCTTTCAGTCCCCTTCGCAGGCTTACTTCAATATATTTTTGGAGGATAGCTGTCATTTATAACTCTGCAGGTTTGTGAATTACAGTGCCCCTGAGCTCCTTTCTTCAACTCGCTTTCTTGTGAGCTGGGCACAAAACCGCAGGATTGCTTCAGGCCCTAATCTGTTTTCAGCAGGGCACGCTGAGCCTTTGTTTAATTCCCCTTCCTGGTCGGCAATGAGCGTTACATTTGCCCGTGAAGACACCTACAGCTAGTCTCTCATTGGTTCTCCCTATTCCTGTTCATCTTGCACAGAAATTGCAAGCTGTGCCAAACAGGAGGTTAAAGGCACTGACTCTCCAAGCGGGGAGAGTGTTAGTAAAGCATCTGGAATGGTGAACCCGAGGACCAGGATACGAAAACTGAGATGCATTTTAAATCGTTTCCCAATCACACGGTGGACGATACTCTGGGATTCCCATGCATGTTTTAGCTGGAGGAAGAATCCCTTGAACCTGGAGAGTTGGGACCCATGGAATGGGTACCATGCAGTATGACTTCAAAGGGTCTGCATTTGCTCACCGAAACTCACCAATGCTATCAGCCTGAAGTGTCCAGCCTTATGTCTCAACCAGCTGTGGGTGTAGATGTGTTAAATCCTGGTTGCATCACATGCCCTGAGTGAATTATTTAAGAATTGCTCTCTATTTCACTGTCTTTGTGTTTTGTTTTCGAAATTTATTTTGATAATGGGATTTATCGGATTTTCACTGCTGCGTTTCGGCCACTGTACACACGCTTGATTCTCTTACGGAGACATATATATCCATGGGTTTTAGATTTTTCCTAGTCAGGTATATTCCTAGGCGTTGAATATGTGGTGTTGAGTCCATTTCGTTGAGCAAGGAGTAGGTCTTGTCTATTACATATTTGGCTTATGGAAAGTTATCTGTGCTAATTTCAGTCTCTTTTATGGCAGCACCCCAACGCAGACCTTTCCCCATAAGCAAGCACTAGTTGGTTTTCTAAATTTGAGACCCTGTTCTGTTTTGTAATTCAGTTCATGTGTAGTCCAGTTTACATTCCGTGTATTAGTGATATCTTATGATGTTTCTTTTTCTGTGTGACGTAGTTCACGTAGATTCACCGTACCTGCATCCGCTCACTATGCCGCTACGGGCCTGATGACACAGATTTCATTGCTGAGTGATATTGCATTGTACGTACGTGCCACAACTTCTTTATCCAATTTTTGCTTTCTGGGATATTTACCTGATACTGTAGACGAGCTTCTTGTGAACACAGCCGTCCCAAATATTGGGGTGGCTGTCTGTTTTTGATTTTAATTTCCGTAAGCTATACGACCATAAGTGGAAGTGCCATAGGCTGTGTTGCTTTGTTTGTTACGTGTTTCAGGAAACACCATACACTTCTCCATGGTGGCTGCTGGCAATTTACATCCTGCCAATCAGCATAACAAGGCTCCCTGTTCTCCATATCCTGTCCTACATTTCTGGATTTTACACTTTTTTCAGATGGCCCTTTTGCCCGTGGGGCAGTGAGACTTCATTGTGGTGCAGATTTCATTTACAGGCTTGCTTGGTTGGCCAAAAAGTGCTTATGCGTTTTTTCCTGAATATATTCAGGAAAAAACGCATATGCCCTTTTTGGCCAAGTGCATCATTGTCGACGTTCTGCCTCTTTTCCTATGCTTTCAGGGCAATTCCAGTCTACCCCCTGCAATCGTTTTCCTGAAATTCTGCCCTGCTTTCAAGTCCCCTTCGCAGGCTTACTTCAATATATTTTTGGAGGATAGCTGACATTTATAACTCTGCAGGTTTGTGAATTACAGTGCCCCTGAGCTCCTTTCTTCAACTCGCTTTCTTGTGAGCTGGGCACAAAACCGCAGGATTGCTTCAGGCCCTAATCTGTTTCCGGCAGGGCATGCTGAGCCTTTGGTTAATTCCTCTTCCTGGTGGGAAATGAGTGTTACATTTCCCGTGCAGACACCTACAGCTAGTCTCTCATTGGTTCTCCCTATTCCTGTTCATCTTGCACAGAAATTGCAAGCTGTGCCAAAGAGGAGGTTAAAGGCACTGACTCTCCGAGCAGGGAGAGTGTTAGTAAAGCATCTGGAATGGTGAACCCAAGGACCAGGATACGAAAACTTAGATGCATTTTAAATCGTTTCCCAATCACACGGTGGATGATACTCTGGGTTTCCCATGCATGTTTTAGCTGGAGGAAGAATCCCTTGAACCTGGAGAGTTGGGACCCATGGAATGGGTACCATGCAGTATGACTTCAAAGGGTCTGCATTTGCTCACCGAAACTCACCAATGCTACCAGGCTGAAGTGTCCAGCCTTATGTCTCAACCAGCTCTGGGTGTTGATGTGGTAAATCCCGGTTGCATCACATGCCCTGAGTGAATTATTTAAGAATTGCTCTCTATTTCACTGTCTTTGTGTTTTGTTTTCGAAATTTATTTTGATAATGGGATTTATCGGATTTTCACTGCTGCGTTTCAGCCGCTGTACACACGCTTTATTCTCTTACGGAGACATATATATCCATGGGTTTTAAGATTCTTCCTAGTCAGGTATATTCCTAGGCGTTGAAAATGTGGTGTTGAGTCCATTTCGTTGAGCAAGGAGTAGGTCTTGTCTATTACATATTTGGCTTATGGAATGTTATCTGTGCTAATTTCAGTCTCTGGTTTTATGCAGCACCCCATGGCACCTTTCCCCATAAGCAAGCACTAGTTGGTTTTCTAAATTTGAGACCCTGTTCTGTTTTGTAATTCAGTTCATGTGTAGTCAAGTTTACATTCCGTGTATTAGTGATATCTTATGATGTTTCTTTTTCTGTGTGACGTAGTTCACGTAGAATCACCGTACCTGCATCCATTCACTATGCCGCTACGGGCCTGATGACACAGATTTAATTGCTGAGTGATACTGCATTGCACGTACGTGCCACAACTTCTTTATCCATTTTTTGCTTTCTGGGATATTTACCTGGTACTGTAGACGAGCTTCTTGGGAACACAGCCGTCCCAAATATTGGGGTGGCTGTCTGTTTTTGATTTGAATTTCCGTAAGCTATAGGACCATAAGTGGAAGTGCCATAGGCTGTGTTGCTTTGTTTCTTACGTGTTTCAGGAAACACCATACACTTCTCCAGGGTGGCTGCTGGCAATTTACATCCTGCCAATCAGCATAACAAGGCTCCCTGTTCTCCATATCCTGTCCTACATTTCTGGATTTTACACTTTTTTTCAGATGGCCCTTTTGCCCGAGGGGCAGTGAGACTTCATTGTAGTGCAGATTTCCTTTACAGGCTTGCTTGGTTGGCCAAAAAGGGCGTATGCGTTTTTTCCTGAATATATTCAGGAAAAAACTCATACGCCCTTTTTGGCCAAGTGCATCATTGTCGACGTTGTGCCTCTTTTCCTATGCTTTCAGGGCAATTCCAGTCTACCCCCTGCAATCGTTTTCCTGAAATTCTGCCCCGCTTTCAAGTCCCCTTCGCAGGCTTACTTCAATATATTTTTGGAGGATAGCTGTCATTTATAACTCTGCAGGTTTGTGAATTACAGTGCCCCTGAGCTCCTTTCTTCAACTCGCTTTCTTGTGAGCTGGGCACAAAACCGCAGGATTGCTTCAGGCACTAATCTCTTTCCAGCAGGGCACGCTGAGCGTTTGGTTTATTCGTCTTCCTGGTGGGAAATGAGCATTACATTTGCCCGTGCAGACACCTACAGCTAGTCTCTCATTGGTTCTCCCTATTCCTGTTCATCTTGCACAGAAATGGCAAGCTATGCCAAACAGGAGGTTAAAGGCACTGACTCTCCAAGGGTGGAGAGTGTTAGTAAAGCATCTGGAATGGTGAACCCGAGGACCAGGAAACGAAAACTGAGATGCATTTTAAATCGTTTCCCAATCACACAGTGGACGATACTCTGGGTTTCCCATGCATGTTTTAGCTGGAGGAAGAATCCCTTGAACCTGGAGAGTTGGGACCCATGGAATGGGTACCATGCAGTATGACTTCAAAGGGTCTGCATTTGCTCACCGAAACTCACCAATGCTATCAGCCTGAAGTGTCCAGCCTTATGTCCCAACCAGCTCTGGGTGTAGATGTGGTCAATCCCGGTTGCATCACATGCCCTGAGTGAATTATTTAAGAATTGCTCTCTATTTCACTGTCTTTGTGTTTTGTTTTCGAAATTTATTTTGATAATGGGATTTATCGGATTTTCACTGCTGCGTTTCGGCTGTTGTACACACGCTTGATTCTCTTACGGAGACATATATATCCATGGGTTTTAAGATTCTTCCTAGTCAGGTATATTCCTAGGCGTTGAATATGTGGTCTTGGGTCCATTTCGTTGAGCAAGGAGTAGGTCTTGTCTATTACATACTTGGCTTATGGAGAGTTATCTGTGCTAATTTCAGTCTCTGGTTTTATGCAGCACCCCAAGGCACCTTTGCCCATAAGCAAGCACTAGTTGGTTTTCTAAATTTGAGACCCTGTTCTTTTTTGTAATTCAGTTCATGTGTAGTCAAGTTTACATTCCGTGTATTAGTGATATCTTATGATGTTTCTTTTTCTGTGTGACGTAGTTCACGTAGAATCACCGTACCTGCATCCATTCACTATGCCGCTACGGGCCTGATGACACAGATTTAATTGCTGAGTGATACTGCACTGCACGTACGTGCCACAACTTCTTTATCCATTTTTTGCTTTCTGGGATATTTACCTGGTACTGTAGACGAGCTTCTTGGGAACACAGCCGTCCCAAATATTGGGGTGGCTGTCTGTTTTTGATTTGAATTTCCGTAAGCTATAGGACCATAAGTGGAAGTGCCATAGGCTGTGTTGCTTTGTTTCTTACGTGTTTCAGGAAACACCATACACTTCTCCAGGGTGGCTGCTGGCAATTTACATCCTGCCAATCAGCATAACAAGGCTCCCTGTTCTCCATATCCTGTCCTACATTTCTGGATTTTACACTTTTTTTCAGATGGCCCTTTTGCCCGAGGGGCAGTGAGACTTCACTGTAGTGCAGATTTCCTTTACAGGCTTGCTTGGTTGGCCAAAAAGGGCGTATGCGTTTTTTCCTGAATATATTCAGGAAAAAACTCATACGCCCTTTTTGGCCAAGTGCATCATTGTCGACGTTGTGCCTCTTTTCTTATGCTTTCAGGGCAATTCCAGTCTACCCCCTGCAATCGTTTTCCTGAAATTCTGCCCCGCTTTCAAGTCCCCTTCGCAGGCTTACTTCAATATATTTTTGGAGGATAGCTGTCATTTATAACTCTGCAGGTTTGTGAATTACAGTGCCCCTGAGCTCCTTTCTTCAACTCGCTTTCTTGTGAGCTGGGCACAAAACCGCAGGATTGCTTCAGGCACTAATCTCTTTCCAGCAGGGCACGCTGAGCGTTTGGTTTATTCCTCTTCCTGGTGGGAAATGAGCATTACATTTGCCCGTGCAGACACCTACAGCTAGTCTCTCATTGGTTCTCCCTATTCCTGTTCATCTTGCACAGAAATGGCAAGCTATGCCAAACAGGAGGTTAAAGGCACTGACTCTCCAAGCGGGGAGAGTGTTAGTAAAGCATCTGGAATGGTGAACCCGAGGACCAGGAAACGAAAACTGAGATGCATTTTAAATCGTTTCCCAATCACACAGTGGACGATACTCTGGGTTTCCCATGCATGTTTTAGCTGGAGGAAGAATCCCTTGAACCTGGAGAGTTGGGACCCATGGAATGGGTACCATGCAGTATGACTTCAAAGGGTCTGCATTTGCTCACCGAAACTCACCAATGCTATCAGCCTGAAGTGTCCAGCCTTATGTCCCAACCAGCTCTGGGTGTAGATGTGGTCAATCCCGGTTGCATCACATGCCCTGAGTGAATTATTTAAGAATTGCTCTCTATTTCACTGTCTTTGTGTTTTGTTTTCGAAATTTATTTTGATAATGTGATTTATCGGATTTTCACTGCTGCGTTTCGGCTGTTGTACACACGCTTGATTCTCTTACGGAGACATATATATCCATGGGTTTTAAGATTCTTCCTAGTCAGGTATATTCCTAGGCGTTGAATATGTGGTGTTGGGTCCATTTCGTTGAGCAAGGAGTAGGTCTTGTCTATTACATACTTGGCTTATGGAAAGTTATCTGTGCTAATTTCAGTCTCTGGTTTTATGCAGCACCCCAAGGCACCTTTCCCCATAAGCAAGCACTAGTTGGTTTTCTAAATTTGAGACCCTGTTCTTTTTTGTAATTCAGTTCATGTGTAGTCAAGTTTACATTCCGTGTATTAGTGATATCTTATGATGTTTCTTTTTCTGTGTGACGTAGTTCACGTAGAATCACCGTACCTGCATCCACTCACTATGTCGCTACGGGCCTGATGACACAGATTTCATTGCTGAGTGATATTGCATTGTACGTACGTGCCACAACTTCTTTATCCATTTTTTGCTTTCTGGGATATTTACCTGATACTGTAGACGAGCTTCTTGAGAACACAGCCGTCCCAAATATTGGGGTGGCTGTCTGTTTTTGATTTTAATTTCCGTAAGCTATAGGACCATATGTTGAAGTGCCATAGGCTGTGTTGCTTTGTTTCTTACGTGTTTCAGGAAACACCATACACTTCTCCAGGGTGGCTGCTGGCAATTTACATCCTGCCAATCAGCATAACAAGGCTCCCTGTTCTCCATATCCTGTCCTACCTTTCTGGATTTTACACTTTTTTCAGATGGCCCTTTTGCCCCGGGGGGCAGTGAGATTTCATTGTAGTGCAGATTTCCTTTACAGGCTTGCTTGGTTGGCCAAAAATTGCGTATGCGTTTTTTCCTGAATATATTCAGGAAAAAACGCATACGCACTTTTTGGCCAAGTGCATCATTGTCGACGTTGTGCCTCTTTTCCTATGCTTTCAGGGCAATTCCAGTCTACCCCCTGCAATCGTTTTCCTGAAATTCAGCCCCGCTTTCAAGTCCCCTTCGCAGGCTTACTTCAATATATTTTTGGAGGATAGCTGTCATTTATAACTCTGCAGGTTTGTGAAGTACAGTGCCCCTGAGCTCCTTTCTTCAACTCGCTTTCTTGTGAGTTGGGCACAAAACCGCAGGATTGCTTTAGGCCCTAATCTGTTTCCAGCAGGGCACACTGAGCCTTTGTTTAATTCCTCTTCCTGGTGGGCAATGAGCGTTACATTTGCCCGTGCAGGCACCTACAGCTAGTCTCTCATTGGTTCTCCCTATTCCTGTTCATCTTGCACAGAAATTGCAAGCTGTGCGAAACAGGAGGTTAAAGGCACTGACTCTCCAAGCGGGGAGAGTGATAGTAAAGCATCTGGAATGGTGAACCCGAGGACCAGGATACGAAAACTGAGATGCATTTTAAATCATTTCCCAATCACACGGTGGACGATACACTGGGTTTCCCATGCATGTTTTAGCTGGAGGAAGAATGCCTTGAACCTGGAGAGTTGGGACCCATGGAATGGGTACCATGCAGTATGACTTCAAAGGGTCTGCATTTGCTCACCGAAACTCACCAGTGCTATCAGCCAGAAGTGTCCGGCCTTATGTCTCAACCAGCTCTGGGTGTAGATGTGGTCAATCCCGGTTGCATCACATGCCCTGAGTGAATTATTTAAGAATTGCTCTCTATTTCACTGTCTTTGTGTTTTGTTTTCGAAATTTATTTTGATAATGGGATTTATCGGAGTTTCACTGCTGCGTTTCTGCCACTGTACACACGCTTGATTCTCTTACGGAGACATATATATCCATGAGTTTTAAGATTCTTCCTAGTCAGGTATATTCCTAGGCGTTGAATATGTGGTGTTGAGTCCATTTCGTTGAGCAAGGAGTAGGTCTTGTCTATTACATATTTGGCTTATGGAATGTTATCTGTGCTAATTTCAGTCTCTGGTTTTATGCAGCACCCCAACGCACCTTTCCTCATAAGCAAGCACTAGTTGGTTTTCTAAATTTGAGACCCTGTTCTTTTTTGTAATTCAGTTCATGTGTATTCAAGTTTACATTCCGTGTATTAGTGATATCTTATGATGTTTCTTTTTCTGTGTGACGTAGTTCACGTAGAATCACCGTACCTGCATCCACTTACTATGCCGCTACGGGCCTGATGACACAGATTTCATTGCTGAGTGATATTGCATTGCACGTACGTGCCACAACTTCTTTATCCATTTTTTGCTTTCTGGGATATTTACCTGATACTGTAGACGAGCTTCTTCTGAACACAGCCGTCCCAAATATTGGGGTGGCTGTCTGTTTTTGATTTTAATTTCCGTAAGCTATAGGACCATAAGTGGAAGTGCCATAGGCTGTGTTGCTTTGTTTCTTACGTGTTTCAGGAAACACCATACACTTCTCCAGGGTGGCTGCTGGCAATTTACATCCTGCCAATCAGCATAACAAGGCTCCCTGTTCTCCATATCCTGTCCTACCTTTCTGGATTTTACACTTTTTTTCAGATGGCCCTTTTGCCCGGGGGGGCAGTGAGATTTCATTGTAGTGCAGATTTCCTTTAAAGGCTTGCTTGGTTGGCCAAAAAGGGCGTATGCGTTTTTTCCTGAATATATTCAGGAAAAAACGCATACGCCCTTTTTGGCCAAGTGCATCATTGTCGACATTGTGCCTATTTTCCTATGCTTTCAGGGCAATTCCAGTCTACCCCCTGCAATCGTTTTCCTGAAATTCAGCCCCGATTTCAAGTCCCCTTCGCAGGCTTACTTCAATATATTTTTGGAGGATAGCTGTCATTTATAACTCTGCAGGTTTGTGAATTACAGTGGCCCTGAGCTCCTTTCTTCAACTCGCTTTCTTGTGAGTTGGGCACAAAACCGCAGGATTGCTTCAGGCCCTAATCTGTTTCCAGCAGGGCACACTGAGCCTTTGTTTAATTCCTCTTCCTGGTGGGCAATGAGCGTTACATTTGCCCGTGCAGGCACCTACAGCTAGTCTCTCATTGGTTCTCCCTATTCCTGTTCATCTTGCACAGAAATTGCAAGCTGTGCGAAACAGGAGGTTAAAGGCACTGACTCTCCAAGCGGGGAGAGTGATAGTAAAGCATCTGGAATGGTGAACCCGAGGACCAGGATACGAAAACTGAGATGCATTTTAAATTGTTTCCCAATCACACGGTGGACGATACACTGGGTTTCCCATACATGTTTTAGCTGGAGGAAGAATGCCTTGAACCTGGAGAGTTGGGACACATGGAATGGGTACCATGCAGTATGACTTCAAAGGGTCTGCATTTGCTCACCGAAACTCACCAGTGCTATCAGACAGAAGTGTCCGGCCTTATGTCTCAACCAGCTCTGGGTGTAGATGTGGTCAATCCCGGTTGCATCACATGCCCTGAGTGAATTATTTAAGAATTGCTCTCTATTTCACTGTCTTTGTGTTTTGTTTTCGAAATTTATTTTGATAATGGGATTTATCGGATTTTCACTGCTGCGTTTCGGCCGCTGTACACACGCTTGATTCTCTTACGGAGACATATATATCCATGGGTTTTAAGATTCTTCCTAGTCAGGTATATTCCTAGGCGTTGAATATGTGGTGTTGAGTCCATTTCGTTGAGCAAGGAGTAGGTCTTGTCTATTACATATTTGGCTTATGGAATGTTATCTGTGCTAATTTCAGTCTCTGGTTTTATGCAGCACCCCAACGCACCTTTCCCCATAAGCAAGCACTAGTTGGTTTTCTAAATTTGAGACCCTGTTCTGTTTTGTAATTCAGTTCATGTGTAGTCAAGTTTACATTCCGTGTATTAGTGATATCTTATGATGTTTCTTTTTCTGTGTGACGTAGTTCACGTAGAATCACCGTACCTGCATCCACTCACTATGCCGCTACGGGCCTGATGACACAGATTTCATTGCTGAGTGATATTGCATTGTACGTACGTGCCACAACTTCTTTATCCATTTTTTGCTTTCTGGGGTATTTACCTGATACTGTAGACGAGCTTCGTGGGAACACAGCCGTCCCAAACTTTGGGGTGGCTCTCTGTTTTTGATTTTAATTTCCCTAAGGAATAGGACCATAAGTGCAATTGGCATAGGCTGTGTTGCTTTATTTCTTACGTGTTTCAGGAAACACCATACACTTCTCCAGGGTGGCTGTTGGCAATTTACATCCTGCCAATCAGCATAACAAGGCTCCCTGTTCTCCATATCCTGTCCTACCTTTCTGGATTTTACAGTTTTTTCAGATGGACCTTTGGCCCGGGGGGCAGTGAGACTTCATTGTAGTGCAGATTTCCTTTACACGCTTGCTTGGTTGGCCAAAAAGGGCGTATGCGATTTTTCCTGAATATATTCAGGAAAAAACGCATACGCACTTTTTGGCCAAGTGCATCATTGTCGACGTTGTGCCTCTTTTCCTATGCTTTCAGGACAATTCCAGTCTACCCCCTGCAATCGTTTTCCTGAAATTCTGCCCTGCTTTCAAGTCCCCTTCGCAGGCTTACTTCAATATATTTTTGGAGGATAGCTGTCATTTATAACTCTGCAGGTTTGTGAATTACAGTGCCCCTGAGCTCCTTTCTTCAACTCGCTTTTTTGTGAGCTGGGCACAAAACCGCAGGATTGCTTCAGGCCCTAATCTGTTTCCGGCAGGGCATGCTGAGCCTTTGGTTAATTCCTCTTCCTGGTGGGAAATGAGCGTTACATTTGCCCGTGCAGACACCTACAGCTAGTCTCTCATTGGTTCTCCCTATTCCTGTTCATCTTGCACAGAAATTGCAAGCTGTGCCAAAGAGGAGGTTAAAGGCACTGACACTCCAAGCGGGGAGAGTGGTAGTAAAGCATCTGGAATGTTGAACCCGAGGACCAGGATACGAAAACTGAGATGCATTTTAAATCGTTTCCCAATCACACGGTGGACGATACTCTGGGTTTCCCATGCATGTTTTAGCTGGAGGAAGAATCCCTTGAACCTGAAGAGTTGGGACCCATGGAATAGGTACCATGCAGTGTGACTTCAAAGGGTCTGCATTTGCTCACCGAAACTCACCAATGCTATTAGCCTGAAGTGTCCAGCCTTATGTCTCAATCAGCTCTGGGTGTAGATGTGGTCAATCCCGGTTGCATCACATGCCCTGAGTGAATTATTTAAGAATTGCTCTCTATTTCACTGTCTTTGTGTTTTGTTTTCGAAATTTATTTTGATAATGGGATTTATCGGATTTTCACTGCTGCGTATCAGCCGCTGTACACACGCTTGATTCTCTTACGGAGACATATATATCCATGGGTTTTAAGATTCTTCCTAGTCAGGTATATTCCTAGGCGTTGAATATGTGGTGTTGAGTCCATTTCGTTGAGCAAGGAGTAGGTCTTGTCTATTACATATTTGGCTTATGGAAAGTTATCTGTGCTAATTTCAGTCTCTGGTTTTATGCAGCACCCAAAGGCACCTTTCCCCATAAGCAAGCACTAGTTGGTTTTCTAAATTTGAGACCCTGTTCTGTTTTGTAATTCAGTTCATGTGTAGTCAAGTTTACATTCCGTGTATTAGTGATATCTTATGATGTTTCTATTTCTGTGTGACGTAGTTCACGTAGAATCACCGTACCTGCATCCACTCACTATGCCGCTACGGGCCTGATGACACAGATTTCATTGCTGAGTGATATTGCATTGCACGTACGTGCCACAACTTCCTTATCCATTTTTTGCTTTCTGGGATATTTACCTGGTACTGTAGACAAGCTACTTGGGAACACAGCCGTCCCAAAATTTGGAGTGGATCTCTGTTTTTGATTTTAATTTCCCTAAGGAATAGGACCATAAGTGCAATTGCCATAGGCTGTGTTGCTTTATTTCTTATGTGTTTCAGGAAACACCATACACTTCTCCAGGGTGGCTGTTGGCAATTTACATCCTGCCAATCAGCATAACAAGGCTCCCTCTTCTCCATATCCTGTCCTACCTTTCTGGATTTTACACTTTTTTCAGATGGCCCTCTTGCCCGGGGGGCAGTGAGACTTCATTGTAGTGCAGATTTCCTTTACACGCTTGCTTGGTTGGCCAAAAAGGGCGTATGCGTTTTTTCCTGAATATATTCAGGAAAAAACGCATACGTCCTTCTTGGCCAAGTGCATCATTGTCGACGTTGTGCCTCTTTTCCTATGCTTTCAGGACAATTCCAGTCTACCCCCTGCAATCGTTTTCCTGAAATTCTGCCCTGCTTTCAAGTCCCCTTCGCAGGCTTACTTCAATATATTTTTGGAGGATAGCTGTCATTTATAACTCTGCAGGTTTGTGAATTACAGTGCCCCTGAGCTCCTTTCTTCAACTCGCTTTCTTGTGAGCTGGGCACAAAACCGCAGGATTGCTTCAGGCCCTAATCTGTTTCCGGCAGGGCATGCTGAGCCTTTGGTTAATTCCTCTTCCTGGTGGGAAATGAGCGTTACATTTGCCCGTGCAGACACCTACAGCTAGTCTCTCATTGGTTCTCCCTATTCCTGTTCATCTTGCACAGAAATTGCAAGCTGTGCCAAAGAGGAGGTTAAAGGCACTGACACTCCAAGCGGGGAGAGTGGTAGTAAAGCATCTGGAATGTTGAACCCGAGGACCAGGATACGAAAACTGAGATGCATTTTAAATCGTTTCCCAATCACACGGTGGACGATACTCTGGGTTTCCCATGCATGTTTTAGCTGGAGGAAGAATCCCTTGAACCTGAAGAGTTGGGACCCATGGAATAGGTACCATGCAGTATGACTTCAAAGGGTCTGCATTTGCTCACCGAAACTCACCAATGCTATTAGCCTGAAGTGTCCAGCCTTATGTCTCAATCAGCTCTGGGTGTAGATGTGGTCAATCCCGGTTGCATCACATGCCCTGAGTGAATTATTTAAGAATTGCTCTCTATTTCACTGTCTTTGTGTTTTGTTTTCGAAATTTATTTTGATAATGGGATTTATCGGATTTTCACTGCTGCGTATCGGCCACTGTACACACACTTGATTCTCTTACGGAGACATATATATCCATGGGTTTTAAGATTCTTCCTAGTCAGGTATATTCCTAGGCGTTGAATATGTGGTGTTGAGTCCATTTCGTTGAGCAAGGAGTAGGTCTTGTCTATTACATATTTGGCTTATGGAAAGTTATCTGTGCTAATTTCAGTCTCTGGTTTTATGCAGCACCCCAAGGCACCTTTCCCCATAAGCAAGCACTAGTTGGTTTTCTAAATTTGAGACCCTGTTCTGTTTTGTAATTCAGTTCATGTGTAGTCAAGTTTACATTCCGTGTATTAGTGATATCTTATGATGTTTCTTTTTCTGTGTGACGTAGTTCACGTAGAATCACCGTACCTGCATCCACTCACTATGCCGCTACGGGCCTGATGACACAGATTTCATTGCTGAGTGATATTGCATTGCACGTACGTGCCACAACTTCTTTATCCATTTTTTGCTTTCTGGGATATTTACCTGGTACTGTAGACGAGCTACTTGGGAACACAGCCGTCCCAAAATTTGGAGTGGATCTCTGTTTTTGATTTTAATTTCCCTAAGGAATAGGACCATAAGTGCAATTGCCATAGGCTGTGTTGCTTTATTTCTTACGTGTTTCAGGAAACACCATACACTTCTCCAGGGTGGCTGTTGGCAATTTACATCCTGCCAATCAGCATAACAAGGCTCCCTCTTCTGCATAACCTGTCCTACCTTTCTGGATTTTACACTTTTTTCAGATGGCCCTCTTGCCCGGGGGGCAGTGAGACTTCATTGTAGTGCAGATTTCGTTTACACGCTTGCTTGGTTGGCCAAAAAGGGCGTATGCGTTTTTTCCTGAATATATTCAGGAAAAAACGCATACGCCCTTTTTGGCCAAGTGCATCATTGTCGACGTTGTGCCTCTTTTCCTATGCTTTCAGGGCAATTCCTGTCTACCCCCTGCAATCGTTTTCCTGAAATTCTGCCCCGCTTTCAAGTCCCCTACGCAGGCTTACTTCAGTATACTTTTGGAAGATAGCTGTCATTTATAACTCTGCAGGTTTGTGAATTACAGTGCCCCTGAGCTCCTTTCTTCAACTCGCTTTCTTGTGAGCTGGGCACAAAACCGCAGGATTGCTTCAGGCCCTAATCTGTTTCCTGCAGGGCACACTGAGCCTTTGTTTAATTCCTCTTCCTGGTGGGCAATGAGCGTTACATTTAACCGTGCAGATACCTACAGCTAGTCTCTCATTGGTTCTCCCTATTCCTGTTCATCTTGCACAGAAATTGCAAGCTGTGCCAAAGAGGAGGTTAAAGGCACTGACTCTCCAAGCGGGGAGAGTGTTAGTAAAGCATCTGGAATGGTGAACCCGAGGACTAGGATACGAAAACTGAGATGCATTTTAAATCGTTTCCCAATCACATGGTGGACAAAACTCTGGGTTTCCCATGCATGTTTTAGCTGGAGGAAGAATGCCTTGAACCTGGAGAGTTGGGACCCATGGAATGGGTACCATGCAGTATGACTTCAAAGGGTCTGCATTTGCTCACCGAAACTCACCAATGCTATCAGCCTGAAGTGTCCAGCCTTATGTCTCAACCAGCTCTGGGTGTAGATGTGGTAAATCCCGGTTGCATCACATGTCCTGAGTGAATTATTTAAGAATTGCTCTCTATTTCACTGTCTTTGTGTTTTGTTTTCGAAATTTATTTTGATAATGGGATTTATCGGATTTTCACTGCTGCGTTTCGGCCGCTGTACACACGCTTGATTCTCTTACGGATACATATATATCCATGGGTTTTAAGATTCTTCCTAGTCAGGTATATTCCTAGGCGTTGATTATGTGGTGTTGGGTCCATTTCGTTGAGCAAGGAGTAGGTCTTGTCTATTACATATTTGGCTTATGGAAAGTTATCTGTGCTAATTTCAGTCTCTGGTATTATGCAGCACCCAAAGGCACCTTTCCCCATAAGCAAGCACTAGTTGGTTTTCTAAATTTGAGACCCTGTTCTGTTTTGTAATTCAGTTCATGTGTAGTCAAGTTTACATTCCGTGTATTAGTGATATCTTATGATGTTTCTTTTTCTGTGTGACGTAGTTCATGTAGAATCATCGTACCTGCATCCACTCACTATGCCGCTACGGGCCTGATGACACAGATTCCATTGCTGAGTGATATTGCATTGTACGTACGTGCCACAACTTCTTTATCCATTTTTTGCTTTCTGGGATATTTACCTGATACTGTAGACGAGCTTCTTGTGAACACAGCCGTCCCAAATATTGGGGTGGCTGTATGTTTTTGATTTTAATTTCCGTAAGCTATAGGACCATAAGTGGAAATGCCATAGGCTGTGTTGCTTTGTTTCTTACGTGTTTCAGGAAACACCATACACTTCTCCAGGGTGGCTGCTTGCAATTTACATCCTGCCAATCAGCATAACAAGGCTCCCTGTTCTCCATATCCTGTCCTATCTTTCTGGATTTTACACTTTTTACAGATGGCCCTTTTGCCCGGGGGGCAGTGAGACTTCATTGTAGTACAGATTTCCTTTACAGGCTTGCTTGTTTGGCCAAAAAGTGCGTATGCGTTTTTTCCTGAATATATTCAGGAAAAAACGCATACGCCCTTTTTGGCCAAGTGCATCATTGTCGACGTTCTGCCTCTTTTCCTATGCTTTCAGGGCAATTCCTGTCTACCCCCTGCAATCGTTTTCCTGAAATTCTGCCCCGCTTTCAAGTCCCCTTCGCAGGCTTACTTCAATATATTTTTGGAGGATAGCTGTCATTTATAACTCTGCAGGTTTGTGAATTACAGTGCCCCTGAGCTCCTTTCTTCAACTCGCTTTCTTGTGAGCTGGGCACAAAACCGCAGGATTGCTTCAGGCCCTAATCTGTTTTCAGCAGGGCACGCTGAGCCTTTGTTTAATTCCTCTTCCTGGTCGGCAACGAGCGTTACATTTGCCCGTGCAGACACCTACAGCTAGTCTCTCATTGTTTCTCCCTATTCCTGTTCATCTTGCACAGAAATTGCAAGCTGTTCCAAACAGGAGGTTAAAGGCACTGACTCTCCAAGCGGGGAGAGTGTTAGTAAAGCATCTGGAATGGTGAACCCGAGGAACAGGATAGGAAAACTGAGATGCATTTTAAATCGTTTCCCAATCACACGGTGGACGATACTCTGGGTTTCCCATGCATGTTTTAACTGGAGGAAGAATGCCTTGAACCTGGAGATTTGGGACCCATGGAATGGGTACCATGCAGTATGACTTCAAAGGGTCTGCATTTGCTCACCGAAACTCACCAATGCTATCAGCCTGAAGTGTCCAGCCTTATGTCTCAACCAGCTCTGGGTGTAGATGTGGTCAATCACGGTTGCATCACATGCCCTGAGTGAATTATTTAAGAATTGCTCTCTATTTCACTGTCTTTGTGTTTGTTTTCGAAATTTATTTTGATAATGGGATTTATCGGATTTTCACTGCTGCGTTTCGACCGCTGTACACACGCTTGATTCTCTTATGGAGACATATATATCCATGGGTTTTAATATTCTTCCTAGTCAGGTATATTCCTAGGCGTTGAATATGTGGTTTTGGGTCCATTTCGTTGAGCAAGGAGTAGGTCTTGTCTATTACATATTTGGCTTATGGAAAGTTATCTGTGCTAATTTCAGTCTCTGGTTTTATGCAGCACCCCAACGCACCTTTCCCCATAAGCAAGCACTAGTTGGTTTTCTAAATTTGAGACCCTGTTCTGTTTTGTAATTCAGTTCATGTGTAGTCAAGTTTACATTCCGTGTATTAGTGATATCTTATGATGTTTCTTTTTCTGTGTGACGTAGTTCACGTAGAATCACCGTACCTGCATCCACTCACTATGCCGCTACGGGCCTGATGACACAGATTTCATTGCTGAGTGATATTGCATTGTACGTACGTGCCACAACTTCTTTATCCAATTTTTGCTTTCTGGGATATTTACCTGATACTGTAGACGAGCTTCTTGTGAACACAGCCGTCCCAAATATTGGGGTGGCTGTCTGTTTTTGATTTTAATTTCCGTAAGCTATAGGACCATAAGTGGAAGTGCCATAGGCTGTGTTGCTTTGTTTCTTACGTGTTTCAGGAAACACCATACACTTCTCCAGGGTGGCTGCTGGCAATTTACATCCTGCCAATCAGCATAACAAGGCTCCCTGTTGTCCATATCCTGTCCTACCTTTCTGGATTTTACACTTTTTTCAGATGGCCCTTTTGCCCGTGGGGCAGTGAGACTTCATTGTAGTGCAGATTTCCTTTACAGGCTTGCTTGGTTGGCCAAAAAGGGCGTATGCGTTTTTTCCTGAATATATTCAGGAAAAAACGCATACGCCCTTTTTGGCCAAGTGCATCATTGTCGACGTTGTGCCTCTTTTCCTATGCTTTCAGGGCAATTCCAGTCTACCCCCTGCAATCGTTTTCCTGAAATTCTGCCCCGCTTTCAAGTCCCCTTCGCAGGCTTACTTCAATATATTTTTGGAGGATAGCTGTCATTTATAACTCTGCAGGTTTGTGAATTACAGTGCCCCTGAGCTCCTTTCTTCAACTCGCTTTCTTGTGAGCTGGGCACAAAACCGCAGGATTGCTTCAGGCCCTAATCTCTTTTCAGCAGGGCACGCTGAGCCTTTTTTTAATTCCTCTTCCTGGTCGGCAATGAGCGTTACATTTGCCCGTGCAGACACCTACAGCTAGTCTCTCATTGGTTCTCCCTATTCCTGTTCATCTTGCACAGAAATTGCAAGCTGTGCCAAACAGGAGGTTAAAGGCACTGACTCTCCAAGTGGGGAGAGTGTTAGTAAAGCATCTGGAATGGTGAACCCGAGGACCAGGATATGAAAACTGAGATGCATTTTAAATCGTTTCCCAATCACACGGTGGACGATACTCTGGGTTTCCCATGCATGTTTTAGCTGGAGGAAGAATCCCTTGAACCTGGAGAGTTGGGACCCATGGTATGGGTACCATGCAGTATGACTTCAAAGGGTCTGCATTTGCTCACCGAAACTCACCAATGCTATCAGCCTGAAGTGTCCAGCCTTATGTCTCAACCAGCTGTGGGTGTAGATGTGATCAATCCCGGTTGCATCACATGCCCTGAGTGAATTATTTAAGAATTGCTCTCTATTTCAGTGTCTTTGTGTTTTGTTTTCGAAATTTATTTTGATAATGGGATTTATCGGATTTTCAGTGCTGCGTTTCGGCCGCTGTACACACGCTTGATTCTCTTACGGAGACATATATATCCATGGGTTTTAAGATTCTTCCTAGTCAGGTATATTCCTAGGCGTTGAATATGTGGTGTTGGGTCCATTTCGTTGAGCAAGGAGTAGGTCTTGTCTATTACATATTTGGCTTATGGAAAGTTATCTGTGCTAATTTCAGTCTCTGGTTTTATGCAGCACCCCAAGGCACCTTTCCCCATAAGCAAGCACTAGTTGGTTTTCTAAATTTGAGACCCTGTTCTGTTTTGTAATTCAGTTCATGTGTAGTCCAGTTTACATTCCGTGTATTAGTGATATCTTATGATGTTTCTTTTTCTGTGTGACGTAGTTCACGTAGATTCACCGTACCTGCATCCACTCACTATGCCGCTACGGGCCTGATGACACAGATTTCATTGCTGAGTGATATTGCATTGTACGTACGTGCTACAACTTCTTTATCCAATTTTTGCTTTCTGGGATATTTACCTGATACTGTAGACGAGCTTCTTGTGAACACAGCCGTCCCAAATATTGGGGTGGCTGTCTGTTTTTGATTTTAATTTCCGTAAGCTATAGGACCATAAGTGGAAGTGCCATAGGCTGTGTTGCTTTGTTTCTTACGTGTTTCAGGAGACACCATACACTTCTCCAGGGTGGCTGCCGGCAATTTACATCCTGCCAATCAGCATAACAAGGCTCCCTGTTCTCCATATCCTGTCCTACATTTCTGGATTTTACACTTTTTTCAGATGGCCCTTTTGCCCGGGGGGCAGTGAGACTTCATTGTAGTGCAGATTTCCTTTACAGGCTTGCTTGGTTGGCCAAAAAGGGCGTATGCGTTTTTTCCTGAATATATTCAGGATAAAACGCATACGCCCTTTTTGGCCAAGTGCATCATTGTCGACGTTGTGCCTCTTTTCCTATGCTTTCAGGGCAATTCCAGTCTACCCCCTGCAATCGTTTTCCTGAAATTCTGCCCCGCTTTCAGTCCCCTTCGCAGGCTTACTTCAATATATTTTTGGAGGATAGCTGTCATTTATAACTCTGCAGGTTTGTGAATTACAGTGCCCCTGAGCTCCTTTCTTCAACTCGCTTTCTTGTGAGCTGGGCACAAAACCGCAGGATTGCTTCAGGCCCTAATCTGTTTTCAGCAGGGCACGCTGAGCCTTTGTTTAATTCCCCTTCCTGGTCGGCAATGAGCGTTACATTTGCCCGTGAAGACACCTACAGCTAGTCTCTCATTGGTTCTCCCTATTCCTGTTCATCTTGCACAGAAATTGCAAGCTGTGCCAAACAGGAGGTTAAAGGCACTGACTCTCCAAGCGGGGAGAGTGTTAGTAAAGCATCTGGAATGGTGAACCCGAGGACAAGGATACGAAAACTGAGATGCATTTTAAATCGTTTCCCAATCACACGGTGGACGATACTCTGGGATTCCCATGCATGTTTTAGCTGGAGGAAGAATCCCTTGAACCTGGAGAGTTGGGACCCATGGAATGGGTACCATGCAGTATGACTTCAAAGGGTCTGCATTTGCTCACCGAAACTCACCAATGCTATCAGCCTGAAGTGTCCAGCCTTATGTCTCAACCAGCTCTGGGTGTAGATGTGTTAAATCCCGGTTGCATCACATGCCCTGAGTGAATTATTTAAGAATTGCTCTCTATTTCACTGTCTTTGTGTTTTGTTTTCGAAATTTATTTTGATAATGGGATTTATCGGATTTTCACTGCTGCGTTTCGGCCACTGTACACACGCTTGATTCTCTTACGGAGACATATATATCCATGGGTTTTAAGATTCTTCCTAGTCAGGTATATTCCTAGGCGTTGAATATGTGGTGTTGAGTCCATTTCGTTGAGCAAGGAGTAGGTCTTGTCTATTACATATTTGGCTTATGGAAAGTTATCTGTGCTAATTTCAGTCTCTGGTTTTATGCAGCACCCCAACGCACCTTTCCCCATAAGCAAGCACTAGTTGGTTTTCTAAATTTGAGACCCTGTTCTGTTTTGTAATTCAGTTCATGTGTAGTCCAGTTTACATTCCGTGTATTAGTGATATCTTATGATGTTTCTTTTTCTGTGTGACGTAGTTCACGTAGATTCACCGTACCTGCATCCACTCACTATGCCGCTACGGGCCTGATGACACAGATTTCATTGCTGAGTGATATTGCATTGTACGTACGTGCCACAACTTCTTTATCCAATTTTTGCTTTCTGGGATATTTACCTGATACTGTAGACGAGCTTCTTGTGAACACAGCCGTCCCAAATATTGGGGTGGCTGTCTGTTTTTGATTTTAATTTCCGTAAGCTATACGACCATAAGTGGAAGTGCCATAGGCTGTGTTGCTTTGTTTGTTACGTGTTTCAGGAAACACCATACACTTCTCCATGGTGGCTGCTGGCAATTTACATCCTGCCAATCAGCATAACAAGGCTCCCTGTTCTCCGTATCCTGTCCTACATTTCTGGATTTTACACTTTTTTCAGATGGCCCTTTTGCCCGTGGGGCAGTGAGAGTTCATTGTGGTGCAGATTTCATTTACAGGCTTGCTTGGTTGGCCAAAAAGTGCTTATGCGTTTTTTCCTGAATATATTCAGGAAAAAACGCATATGCCCTTTTTGGCCAAGTGCATCATTGTCGACGTTCTGCCTCTTTTCCTATGCTTTCAGGGCAATTCCAGTCTACCCCCTGCAATCGTTTTCCTGAAATTCTGCCCTGCTTTCAAGTCCCCTTCGCAGGCTTACTTCAATATATTTTTGGAGGATAGCTGACATTTATAACTCTGCAGGTTTGTGAATTACAGTGCCCCTGAGCTCCTTTCTTCAACTCGCTTTCTTGTGAGCTGGGCACAAAACCGCAGGATTGCTTCAGGCCCTAATCTGTTTCCGGCAGGGCATGCTGAGCCTTTGGTTAATTCCTCTTCCTGGTGGGAAATGAGTGTTACATTTCCCGTGCAGACACCTACAGCTAGTCTCTCATTGGTTCTCCCTATTCCTGTTCATCTTGCACAGAAATTGCAAGCTGTGCCAAACAGGAGGTTAAAGGCACTGACTCTCCGAGCAGGGAGAGTGTTAGTAAAGCATCTGGAATGGTGAACCCAAGGACCAGGATACGAAAACTTAGATGCATTTTAAATCGTTTCCCAATCACACGGTGGATGATACTCTGGGTTTCCCATGCATGTTTTAGCTGGAGGAAGAATCCCTTGAACCTGGAGAGTTGGGACCCATGGAATGGGTACCATGCAGTATGACTTCAAAGGGTCTGCATTTGCTCACCGAAACTCACCAATGCTACCAGGCTGAAGTGTCCAGCCTTATGTCTCAACCAGCTCTGGGTGTTGATGTGGTAAATCCCGGTTGCATCACATGCCCTGAGTGAATTATTTAAGAATTGCTCTCTATTTCACTGTCTTTGTGTTTTGTTTTCGAAATTTATTTTGATAATGGGATTTATCGGATTTTCACTGCTGCGTTTCAGCCGCTGTACACACGCTTGATTCTCTTACGGAGACATATATATCCATGGGTTTTAAGATTCTTCCTAGTCAGGTATATTCCTAGGCGTTGAAAATGTGGTGTTGAGTCCATTTCGTTGAGCAAGGAGTAGGTCTTGTCTATTACATATTTGGCTTATGGAATGTTATCTGTGCTAATTTCAGTCTCTGGTTTTATGCAGCACCCCATGGCACCTTTCCCCATAAGCAAGCACTAGTTGGTTTTCTAAATTTGAGACCCTGTTCTGTTTTGTAATTCAGTTCATGTGTAGTCAAGTTTACATTCCGTGTATTAGTGATATCTTATGATGTTTCTTTTTCTGTGTGACGTAGTTCACGTAGAATCACCGTACCTGCATCCATTCACTATGCCGCTACGGGCCTGATGACACAGATTTAATTGCTGAGTGATACTGCATTGCACGTACGTGCCACAACTTCTTTATCCATTTTTTGCTTTCTGGGATATTTACCTGGTACTGTAGACGAGCTTCTTGGGAACACAGCCGTCCCAAATATTGGGGTGGCTGTCTGTTTTTGATTTGAATTTCCGTAAGCTATAGGACCATAAGTGGAAGTGCCATAGGCTGTGTTGCTTTGTTTCTTACGTGTTTCAGGAAACACCATACACTTCTCCAGGGTGGCTGCTGGCAATTTACATCCTGCCAATCAGCATAACAAGGCTCCCTGTTCTCCATATCCTGTCCTACCTTTCTGGATTTTACACTTTTTTTCAGATGGCCCTTTTGCCCGAGGGGCAGTGAGACTTCATTGTAGTGCAGATTTCCTTTACAGGCTTGCTTGGTTGGCCAAAAAGGGCGTATGCGTTTTTTCCTGAATATATTCAGGAAAAAACTCATACGCCCTTTTTGGCCAAGTGCATCATTGTCGACGTTGTGCCTCTTTTCCTATGCTTTCAGGGCAATTCCAGTCTACCCCCTGCAATCGTTTTCCTGAAATTCAGCCCCGCTTTCAAGTCCCCTTCGCAGGCTTACTTCAATATATTTTTGGAGGATAGCTGTCATTTATAACTCTGCAGGTTTGTGAATTACAGTGCCCCTGAGCTCCTTTCTTCAACTCGCTTTCTTGTGAGCTGGGCACAAAACCGCAGGATTGCTTCAGGCACTAATCTCTTTCCAGCAGGGCACGCTGAGCGTTTGGTTTATTCCTCTTCCTGGTGGGAAATGAGCATTACATTTGCCCGTGCAGACACCTACAGCTAGTCTCTCATTGGTTCTCCCTATTCCTGTTCATCTTGCACAGAAATGGCAAGCTATGCCAAACAGGAGGTTAAAGGCACTGACTCTCCAAGGGTGGAGAGTGTTAGTAAAGCATCTGGAATGGTGAACCCGAGGACCAGGAAACGAAAACTGAGATGCATTTTAAATCGTTTCCCAATCACACAGTGGACGATACTCTGGGTTTCCCATGCATGTTTTAGCTGGAGGAAGAATCCCTTGAACCTGGAGAGTTGGGACCCATGGAATGGGTACCATGCAGTATGACTTCAAAGGGTCTGCATTTGCTCACCGAAACTCACCAATGCTATCAGCCTGAAGTGTCCAGCCTTATGTCCCAACCAGCTCTGGGTGTAGATGTGGTCAATCCCGGTTGCATCACATGCCCTGAGTGAATTATTTAAGAATTGCTCTCTATTTCACTGTCTTTGTGTTTTGTTTTCGAAATTTATTTTGATAATGGGATTTATCGGATTTTCACTGCTGCGTTTCGGCTGTTGTACACACGCTTGATTCTCTTACGGAGACATATATATCCATGGGTTTTAAGATTCTTCCTAGTCAGGTATATTCCTAGGCGTTGAATATGTGGTGTTGGGTCCATTTCGTTGAGCAAGGAGTAGGTCTTGTCTATTACATACTTGGCTTATGGAAAGTTATCTGTGCTAATTTCAGTCTCTGGTTTTATGTAGCACCCCAAGGCACCTTTCCCCATAAGCAAGCACTAGTTGGTTTTCTAAATTTGAGACCCTGTTCTTTTTTGTAATTCAGTTCATGTGTAGTCAAGTTTACATTCCGTGTATTAGTGATATCTTATGATGTTTCTTTTTCTGTGTGACGTAGTTCATGTAGAATCACCGTACCTGCATCCATTCACTATGCCGCTACGGGCCTGATGACACAGATTTCATTGCTGAGTGATACTGCATTGCACGTACGTGCCACAACTTCTTTATCCATTTTTTGCTTTCTGGGATATTTACCTGGTACTGTAGACGAGCTTCTTGGGAACACAGCCGTCCCAAATATTGGGGTGGCTGTCTGTTTTTGATTTGAATTTCCGTAAGCTATAGGACCATAAGTGGAAGTGCCATAGGCTGTGTTGCTTTGTTTCTTACGTGTTTCAGGAAACACCATACACTTCTCCAGGGTGGCTGCTGGCAATTTACATCCTGCCAATCAGCATAAGAAGGCTCCCTGTTCTCCATATCCTGTCCTACATTTCTGGATTTTACACTTTTTTTCAGATGGCCCTTTTGCCCGAGGGGCAGTGAGACTTCATTGTAGTGCAGATTTCCTTTACAGGCTTGCTTGGTTGGCCAAAAAGGGCGTATGCGTTTTTTCCTGAATATATTCAGGAAAAAACTCATACGCCCTTTTTGGCCAAGTGCATCATTGTCGACGTTGTGCCTCTTTTCCTATGCTTTCAGGGCAATTCCAGTCTACCCCCTGCAATCGTTTTCCTGAAATTCAGCCCCGCTTTCAAGTCCCCTTCGCAGGCTTACTTCAATATATTTTTGGAGGATAGCTGTCATTTATAACTCTGCAGGTTTGTGAAGTACAGTGCCCCTGAGCTCCTTTCTTCAACTCGCTTTCTTGTGAGTTGGGCACAAAACCGCAGGATTGCTTTAGGCCCTAATCTGTTTCCAGCAGGGCACACTGAGCCTTTGTTTAATTCCTCTTCCTGGTGGGCAATGAGCGTTACATTTGCCCGTGCAGGCACCTACAGCTAGTCTCTCATTGGTTCTCCCTATTCCTGTTCATCTTGCACAGAAATTGCAAGCTGTGCGAAACAGGAGGTTAAAGGCACTGACTCTCCAAGCGGGGAGAGTGATAGTAAAGCATCTGGAATGGTGAACCCGAGGACCAGGATACGAAAACTGAGATGCATTTTAAATCGTTTCCCAATCACACGGTGGACGATACACTGGGTTTCCCATGCATGTTTTAGCTGGAGGAAGAATGCCTTGAACCTGGAGAGTTGGGACCCATGGAATGGGTACCATGCAGTATGACTTCAAAGGGTCTGCATTTGCTCACCGAAACTCACCAGTGCTATCAGCCAGAAGTGTCCGGCCTTATGTCTCAACCAGCTCTGGGTGTAGATGTGGTCAATCCCGGTTGCATCACATGCCCTGAGTGAATTATTTAAGAATTGCTCTCTATTTCACTGTCTTTGTGTTTTGTTTTCGAAATTTTTTTGATAATGGGATTTATCGGATTTTCACTGCTGCGTTTCTGCCACTGTACACACGCTTGATTCTCTTACGGAGACATATATATCCATGAGTTTTAAGATTCTTCCTAGTCAGGTATATTCCTAGGCGTTGAATATGTGGTGTTGAGTCCATTTCGTTGAGCAAGGAGTAGGTCTTGTCTATTACATATTTGGCTTATGGAATGTTATCTGTGCTAATTTCAGTCTCTGGTTTTATGCAGCACCCCAACGCACCTCTCCTCATAAGCAAGCACTAGTTGGTTTTCTAAATTTGAGACCCTGTTCTGTTTTGTAATTCAGTTCATGTGTATTCAAGTTTACATTCCGTGTATTAGTGATATCTTATGATGTTTCTTTTTCTGTGTGACGTAGTTCACGTAGAATCACCGTACCTGCATCCACTTACTATGCCGCTACGGGCCTGATGACACAGATTTCATTGCTGAGTGATATTGCATTGCACGTACGTGCCACAACTTCTTTATCCATTTTTTGCTTTCTGGGATATTTACCTGATACTGTAGACGAGCTTCTTCTGAACACAGCCGTCCCAAATATTGGGGTGGCTGTCTGTTTTTGATTTTAATTTCCGTTAGCTATAGGACCATAAGTGGAAGTGCCATAGGCTGTGTTGCTTTGTTTCTTACGTGTTTCAGGAAACACCATACACTTCTCCAGGGTGGCTGCTGGCAATTTACATCCTGCCAATCAGCATAACAAGGCTCCCTGTTCTCCATATCCTGTCCTACCTTTCTGGATTTTACACTTTTTTTCAGATGGCCCTTTTGCCCGGGGGGGCAGTGAGATTTCATTGTAGTGCAGATTTCCTTTAAAGGCTTGCTTGGTTGGCCAAAAAGGGCGTATGCGTTTTTTCCTGAATATATTCAGGAAAAAACGCATACGCCCTTTTTGGCCAAGTGCATCATTGTCGACATTGTGCCTATTTTCCTATGCTTTCAGGGCAATTCCAGTCTACCCCTTGCAATCGTTTTCCTGAAATTCAGCCCCGATTTCAAGTCCCCTTCGCAGGCTTACTTCAATATATTTTTGGAGGATAGCTGTCATTTATAACTCTGCAGGTTTGTGAATTACAGTGGCCCTGAGCTCCTTTCTTCAACTCGCTTTCTTGTGAGTTGGGCACAAAACCGCAGGATTGCTTCAGGCCCTAATCTGTTTCCAGCAGGGCACACTGAGCCTTTGTTTAATTCCTCTTCCTGGTGGGCAATGAGCGTTACATTTGCCCGTGCAGGCACCTACAGCTAGTCTCTCATTGGTTCTCCCTATTCCTGTTCATCTTGCACAGAAATTGCAAGCTGTGCGAAACAGGAGGTTAAAGGCACTGACTCTCCAAGCGGGGAGAGTGATAGTAAAGCATCTGGAATGGTGAACCCGAGGACCAGGATACGAAAACTGAGATGCATTTTAAATTGTTTCCCAATCACACGGTGGACGATACACTGGGTTTCCCATACATGTTTTAGCTGGAGGAAGAATGCCTTGAACCTGGAGAGTTGGGACCCATGGAATGGGTACCATGCAGTATGACTTCAAAGGGTCTGCATTTGCTCACCGAAACTCACCAGTGCTATCAGACAGAAGTGTCCGGCCTTATGTCTCAACCAGCTCTGGGTGTAGATGTTGTCAATCCCGGTTGCATCACATGCCCTGAGTGAATTATTTAAGAATTGCTCTCTATTTCACTGTCTTTGTGTTTTGTTTTCGAAATTTATTTTGATAATGGGATTTATCGGATTTTCACTGCTGCGTTTCGGCCGCTGTACACACGCTTGATTCTCTTACGGAGACATATATATCCATGGGTTTTAAGATTCTTCCTAGTCAGGTATATTCCTAGGCGTTGAATATGTGGTGTTGAGTCCATTTCGTTGAGCAAGGAGTAGGTCTTGTCTATTACATATTTGGCTTATGGAATGTTATCTGTGCTAATTTCAGTCTCTGGTTTTATGCAGCACCCCAACGCACCTTTCCCCATAAGCAAGCACTAGTTGGTTTTCTAAATTTGAGACCCTGTTCTGTTTTGTAATTCAGTTCATGTGTAGTCAAGTTTACATTCCGTGTATTAGTGATATCTTATGATGTTTCTTTTTCTGTGTGACGTAGTTCACGTAGAATCACCGTACCTGCATCCACTCACTATGCCGCTACGGGCCTGATGACACAGATTTCATTGCTGAGTGATATTGCATTGCACGTACGTGCCACAACTTCTTTATCCATTTTTTGCTTTCTGGGGTATTTACCTGATACTGTAGACGAGCTTCGTGGGAACACAGCCGTCCCAAACTTTGGGGTGGCTCTCTGTTTTTGATTTTAATTTCCCTAAGGAATAGGACCATAAGTGCAATTGCCATAGGCTGTGTTGCTTTATTTCTTACGTGTTTCAGGAAACACCATACACTTCTCCAGGGTGGCTGTTGGCAATTTACATCCTGCCAATCAGCATAACAAGGCTCCCTGTTCTCCATATCCTGTCCTACCTTTCTGGATTTTACAGTTTTTTCAGATGGACCTTTGGCCCGGGGGGCAGTGAGACTTCATTGTAGTGCAGATTTCCTTTACACGCTTGCTTGGTTGGCCAAAAAGGGCGTATGCGTTTTTTCCTGAATATATTCAGGAAAAAACGCATACGCACTTTTTGGCCAAGTGCATCATTGTCGACGTTGTGCCTCTTTTCCTATGCTTTCAGGACAATTCCAGTCTACCCCCTGCAATCGTTTTCCTGAAATTCTGCCCTGCTTTCAAGTCCCCTTCGCAGGCTTACTTCAATATATTTTTGGAGGATAGCTGTCATTTATAACTCTGCAGGTTTGTGAATTACAGTGCCCCTGAGCTCCTTTCTTCAACTCGCTTTTTTGTGAGCTGGGCACAAAACCGCAGGATTGCTTCAGGCCCTAATCTGTTTCCGGCAGGGCATGCTGAGCCTTTGGTTAATTCCTCTTCCTGGTGGGAAATGAGCGTTACATTTGCCCGTGCAGACACCTACAGCTAGTCTCTCATTGGTTCTCCCTATTCCTGTTCATCTTGCACAGAAATTGCAAGCTGTGCCAAAGAGGAGGTTAAAGGCACTGACACTCCAAGCGGGGAGAGTGGTAGTAAAGCATCTGGAATGTTGAACCCGAGGACCAGGATACGAAAACTGAGATGCATTTTAAATCGTTTCCCAATCACACGGTGGACGATACTCTGGGTTTCCCATGCATGTTTTAGCTGGAGGAAGAATCCCTTGAACCTGAAGAGTTGGGACCCATGGAATAGGTACCATGCAGTGTGACTTCAAAGGGTCTGCATTTGCTCACCGAAACTCACCAATGCTATTAGCCTGAAGTGTCCAGCCTTATGTCTCAATCAGCTCTGGGTGTAGATGTGGTCAATCCCGGTTGCATCACATGCCCTGAGTGAATTATTTAAGAATTGCTCTCTATTTCACTGTCTTTGTGTTTTGTTTTCGAAATTTATTTTGATAATGGGATTTATCGGATTTTCACTGCTGCGTATCGGCCGCTGTACACACGCTTGATTCTCTTACGGAGACATATATATCCATGGGTTTTAAGATTCTTCCTAGTCAGGTATATTCCTAGGCGTTGAATATGTGGTGTTGAGTCCATTTCGTTGAGCAAGGAGTAGGTCTTGTCTATTACATATTTGGCTTATGGAAAGTTATCTGTGCTAATTTCAGTCTCTGGTTTTATGCAGCACCCCAAGGCACCTTTCCCCATAAGCAAGCACTAGTTGGTTTTCTAAATTTGAGACCCTGTTCTGTTTTGTAATTCAGTTCATGTGTAGCAAGTTTACATTCCGTGTATTAGTGATATCTTATGATGTTTCTATTTCTGTGTGACGTAGTTCACGTAGAATCACCGTACCTGCATCCACTCACTATGCCGCTACGGGCCTGATGACACAGATTTCATTGCTGAGTGATATTGCATTGCACGTACGTGCCACAACTTCCTTATCCATTTTTTGCTTTCTGGGATATTTACCTGGTACTGTAGACGAGCTACTTGGGAACACAGCCGTCCCAAAATTTGGAGTGGATCTCTGTTTTTGATTTTAATTTCCCTAAGGAATAGGACCATAAGTGCAATTGCCATAGGCTGTGTTGCTTTATTTCTTATGTGTTTCAGGAAACACCATACACTTCTCCAGGGTGGCTGTTGGCAATTTACATCCTGCCAATCAGCATAACAAGGCTCCCTCTTCTCCATATCCTGTCCTACCTTTCTGGATTTTACACTTTTTTCAGATGGCCCTCTTGCCCGGGGGGCAGTGAGACTTCATTGTAGTGCAGATTTCCTTTACACGCTTGCTTGGTTGGCCAAAAAGGGCGTATGCGTTTTTTCCTGAATATATTCAGGAAAAAACGCATACGTCCTTCTTGGCCAAGTGCATCATTGTCGACGTTGTGCCTCTTTTCCTATGCTTTCAGGACAATTCCAGTCTACCCCCTGCTATCGTTTTCCTGAAATTCTGCCCTGCTTTCAAGTCCCCTTCGCAGGCTTACTTCAATATATTTTTGGAGGATAGCTGTCATTTATAACTCTGCATGTTTGTGAATTACAGTGCCCCTGAGCTCCTTTCTTCAACTCGCTTTCTTGTGAGCTGGGCACAAAACCGCAGGATTGCTTCAGGCCCTAATCTGTTTCCGGCAGGGCATGCTGAGCCTTTGGTTAATTCCTCTTCCTGGTGGGAAATGAGCGTTACATTTGCCCGTGCAGACACCTACAGCTAGTCTCTCATTGGTTCTCCCTATTCCTGTTCATCTTGCACAGAAATTGCAAGCTGTGCCAAAGAGGAGGTTAAAGGCACTGACACTCCAAGCGGGGAGAGTGGTAGTAAAGCATCTGGAATGTTGAACCCGAGGACCAGGATACGAAAACTGAGATGCATTTTAAATCGTTTCCCAATCACACGGTGGACGATACTCTGGGTTTCCCATGCATGTTTTAGCTGGAGGAAGAATCCCTTGAACCTGAAGAGTTGGGACCCATGGAATAGGTACCATGCAGTATGACTTCAAAGGGTCTGCATTTGCTCACCGAAACTCACCAATGCTATTAGCCTGAAGTGTCCAGCCTTATGTCTCAATCAGCTCTGGGTGTAGATGTGGTCAATCCCGGTTGCATCACATGCCCTGAGTGAATTATTTAAGAATTGCTCTCTATTTCACTGTCTTTGTGTTTTGTTTTCGAAATTTATTTTGATAATGGGATTTATCGGATTTTCACTGCTGCGTATCGGCCACTGTACACACACTTGATTCTCTTACGGAGACATATATATCCATGGGTTTTAAGATTCTTCCTAGTCAGGTATATTCCTAGGCGTTGAATATGTGGTGTTGAGTCCATTTCGTTGAGCAAGGAGTAGGTCTTGTCTATTACATATTTGGCTTATGGAAAGTTATCTGTGCTAATTTCAGTCTCTGGTTTTATGCAGCACCCCAAGGCACCTTTCCCCATAAGCAAGCACTAGTTGGTTTTCTAAATTTGAGACCCTGTTCTGTTTTGTAATTCAGTTCATGTGTAGTCAAGTTTACATTCCGTGTATTAGTGATATCTTATGATGTTTCTTTTTCTGTGTGACGTAGTTCACGTAGAATCACCGTACCTGCATCCACTCACTATGCCGCTACGGGCCTGATGACACAGATTTCATTGCTGAGTGATATTGCATTGCACGTACGTGCCAGAACTTCTTTATCCATTTTTTGCTTTCTGGGATATTTACCTGGTACTGTAGACGAGCTACTTGGGAACACAGCCGTCCCAAAATTTGGAGTGGATCTCTGTTTTTGATTTTAATTGCCCTAAGGAATAGGACCATAAGTGCAATTGCCATAGGCTGTGTTGCTTTATTTCTTACGTGTTTCAGGAAACACCATACACTTCTCCAGGGTGGCTGTTGGCAATTTACATCCTGCCAATCAGCATAACAAGGCTCCCTCTTCTCCATAACCTGTCCTACCTTTCTGGATTTTACACTTTTTTCAGATGGCCCTCTTGCCCGGGGGGCAGTGAGACTTCATTGTAGTGCACATTTCCTTTACACGCTTGCTTGGTTGGCCAAAAAGGGCGTATGCATTTTTTCCTGAATATATTCAGGAAAAAACGCATACGCCCTTTTTGGCCAAGTGCATCATTGTCGACGTTGTGCCTCTTTTCCTATGCTTTCAGGGCAATTCCAGTCTACCCCCTGCAATCGTTTTCCTGAAATTCTGCCCCGCTTTCAAGTCCCCTACGCAGGCTTACTTCAGTATACTTTTGGAAGATAGCTGTCATTTATAACTCTGCAGGTTTGTGAATTACAGTGCCCCTGAGCTCCTTTCTTCAACTCGCTTTCTTGTGAGCTGGGCACAAAACCGCAGGATTTCTTCAGGCCCTAATCTGTTTCCTGCAGGGCACACTGAGCCTTTGTTTAATTCCTCTTCCTGGTGGGCAATGAGCGTTACATTTAACCGTGCAGATACCTACAGCTAGTCTCTCATTGGTTCTCCCTATTCCTGTTCATCTTGCACAGAAATTGCAAGCTGTGCCAAAGAGGAGGTTAAAGGCACTGACTCTCCAAGCGGGGAGAGTGTTAGTAAAGCATCTGGAATGGTGAACCCGAGGACTAGGATACGAAAACTGAGATGCATTTTAAATCGTTTCCCAATCACATGGTGGACAAAACTCTGGGTTTCCCATGCATGTTTTAGCTGGAGGAAGAATGCCTTGAACCTGGAGAGTTGGGACCCATGGAATGGGTACCATGCAGTATGACTTCAAAGGGTCTGCATTTGCTCACCGAAACTCACCAATGCTATCAGCCTGAAGTGTCCAGCCTTATGTCTCAACCAGCTCTGGGTGTAGATGTGGTAAATCCCGGTTGCATCACATGCCCTGAGTGAATTATTTAAGAATTGCTCTCTATTTCACTGTCTTTGTGTTTTGTTTTCGAAATTTATTTTGATAATGGGATTTATCGGATTTTCACTGCTGCGTTTCGGCCGCTGTACACACGCTTGATTCTCTTACGGATACATATATATCCATGGGTTTTAAGATTCTTCCTAGTCAGGTATATTCCTAGGCGTTGATTATGTGGTGTTGGGTCCATTTCGTTGAGCAAGGAGTAGGTCTTGTCTATTACATATTTGGCTTATGGAAAGTTATCTGTGCTAATTTCAGTCTCTGGTATTATGCAGCACCCAAAGGCACCTTTCCCCATAAGCAAGCACTAGTTGGTTTTCTAAATTTGAGACCCTGTTCTGTTTTGTAATTCAGTTCATGTGTAGTCAAGTTTACATTCCGTGTATTAGTGATATCTTATGATGTTTCTTTTTCTGTGTGACGTAGTTCATGTAGAATCACCGTACCTGCATCCACTCACTATGCCGCTACGGGCCTGATGACACAGATTCCATTGCTGAGTGATATTGCATTGTACGTACGTGCCACAACTTCTTTATCCATTTTTTGCTTTCTGGGATATTTACCTGATACTGTAGACGAGCTTCTTGTGAACACAGCCGTCCCAAATATTGGGGTGGCTGTATGTTTTTGATTTTAATTTCCGTAAGCTATAGGACCATAAGTGGAAATGCCATAGGCTGTGTTGCTTTGTTTCTTACGTGTTTCAGGAAACACCATACACTTCTCCAGGGTGGCTGCTTGCAATTTACATCCTGCCAATCAGCATAACAAGGCTCCCTGTTCTCCATATCCTGTCCTACCTTTCTGGATTTTACACTTTTTACAGATGGCCCTTTTGCCCGGGGGGCAGTGAGACTTCATTGTAGTACAGATTTCCTTTACAGGCTTGCTTGTTTGGCCAAAAAGTGCGTATGCGTTTTTTCCTGAATATATTCAGGAAAAAACGCATACGCCCTTTTTGGCCAAGTGCATCATTGTTGACGTTCTGCCTCTTTTCCTATGCTTTCAGGGCAATTCCAGTCTACCCCCTGCAATCGTTTTCCTGAAATTCTGCCCCGCTTTCAAGTCCCCTTCGCAGGCTTACTTCAATATATTTTTGGAGGATAGCTGTCATTTATAACTCTGCAGGTTTGTGAATTACAGTGCCCCTGAGCTCCTTTCTTCAACTCGCTTTCTTGTGAGCTGGGCACAAAACCGCAGGATTGCTTCAGGCCCTAATCTGTTTTCAGCAGGGCATGCTGAGCCTTTGTTTAATTCCTCTTCCTGGTCGGCAACGAGCGTTACATTTGCCCGTGCAGACACCTACAGCTAGTCTCTCATTGTTTCTCCCTATTCCTGTTCATCTTGCACAGAAATTGCAAGCTGTTCCAAACAGGAGGTTAAAGGCACTGACTCTCCAAGCGGGGAGAGTGTTAGTAAAGCATCTGGAATGGTGAACCCGAGGAACAGGATAGGAAAACTGAGATGCATTTTAAATCGTTTCCCAATCACACGGTGGACGATACTCTGGGTTTCCCATGCATGTTTTAACTGGAGGAAGAATGCCTTGAACCTGGAGAGTTGGGACCCATGGAATGTCTACCATGCAGTATGACTTCAAAGGGTCTGCATTTGCTCACCGAAACTCACCAATGCTATCAGCCTGAAGTGTCCAGCCTTATGTCTCAACCAGCTCTGGGTGTAGATGTGGTCAATCCCGGTTGCATCACATGCCCTGAGTGAATTAGTTAAGAATTGCTCTCGATTTCACTGTCTTTGTGTTTTGTTTTCGAAATTTATTTTGATAATGGGATTTATCGGATTTTCAGTGCTGCGTTTCGGCCGCTGTACACACGCTTGATTCTCTTACGGAGACATATATATCCATGGGTTTTAAGATTTTTCCTAGTCAGGTATATTCCTAGGCGTTGAATATGTGGTGTTGGGTCCATTTCGTTGAGCAAGGAGTAGGTCTTGTCTATTACATATTTGGCCTATGGAAAGTTATCTGTGCTAATTTCAATCTCTGGTTTTATGCAGCACACCAAGGCACCTTTCCCCATAAGCAAGCACTAGTTGGTTTTCTAAATTTGAGACCCTGTTCTGTTTTGTAATTCAGTTCATGTGTAGTCAAGTTTACATTCCGTGTATTAGTGATATCTTATGATGTTTCTTTTTCTGTGTGACGTAGTTCACGTAGAATCACCGTACCTGCATCCACTCACTATGCTGCTACGGGCCTGATGACACAGATTTCATTGCTGAGTGATATTGCATTGTACGTACGTGCCACAACTTCTTTATCCATTTTTTGCTTTCTGGGATATTTACCTGATACTGTAGACGAGCTTCTTGTGAACACAGCCGTCCCAAATATTGGGGTGGCTGTCTGTTTTTGATTTGAATTTCCGTAAGCTATAGGACCATAAGTGGAAGTGCCATAGGCTGTGTTGCTTTGTTTCTTACGTGTTTCAGGAAACACCATACACTTCTCCAGGGTGGCTGATGGCAATTTACATCCTGCCAATCAGCATAACAAGGCTCCCTGTTCTCCATATCCTGTCCTACCTTTCTAGATTTTACACTTTTTTCAGATGGCCCTCTTGCCCGGGGGGCAGTGAGACTTCATTGTAGTACAGATTTCCTTTACAGGCTTGCTTGTTTGGCCAAAAAGGGCGTATGCGTTTTTTCCTGAATATATTCAGGAAAAAACGCATATGCCCTTTTTGGCCAAGTGCATCATTGTCGACGTTGTGCCTCTTTTCCTATGCTTTCAGGGCAATTCCAGTCTACCCCCTGCAATCGTTTTCCTGAAATTCTGCCCCGCTTTCAAGTCCCCTTCGCAGGCTTACTTCAATATATTTTTGGAGGATAGCTGTCATTTATAACTCTGCAGGTTTGTGAAGTACAGTGCCCCTGAGCTCCTTTCTTCAACTCGCTTTCTTGTGAGCTGGGCACAAAACCGCAGGATTGCTTCAGGCCCTAATCTGTTTTCAGCAGGGCATGCTGAGCCTTTGTTTAATTCCTCTTCCTGGTGGGCAATGAGCGTTACATTTGCCCGTGCAGACACCTACAGCTCGTCTCTCATTGGTTCTCCCTATTCCTGTTCATCTTGCACAGAAATTGCAAGCTGTGCGAAACAGGAGGTTAAAGGCACTGAGTCTCCAAGCGGGGAGAGTGTTAGTAAAGCATCTGGAATGGTGAACCCGAGGACCAGGATACGAAAACTGAGATGCATTTTAAATCATTTCCCAATCACACGGTGGACGATACTGTGGGTTTCCCATGCATGTTTTAGCTGGAGGAAGAATGCCTTGAACCTGGAGAGTTGGGACCAATGGAATGGGTACCATGCAGTATGACTTCAAAGGGTCTGCATTTGCTCACCGAAACTCACCAATGCTATCAGCCTGAAGTGTCCAGCCTTATGTCTCAACCAGCTCTGGGTGTAGATGTGGTCAATCCCGGTTGCATCACATGCCCTGAGTGAATTATTTAAGAATTGCTCTCTATTTCACTGTCTTTGTGTTTTGTTTTCGAAATTTATTTTGATAATGGGATTTATCGGATTTTCACTGCTGCATTTCCGCCGCTGTACACACGCTTGATTCTCTTACGGAGACATATATATCCATGGGTGTTAAGATTCTTCCTAGTCAGATATATTCCTAGGCTTTGAATATGTGGTGTTGGGTCCATTTCGTTGAGCAAGGAGTAGGTCTTGTCTATTACATATTTGGCTTATGGAATGTTATCTGTGCTAATTTCAGTCTCTGGTTTTATGCAGCACCCCAACGCACCTTTCCCCATAAGCAAGCACTAGTTGGTTTTCTAAATTTGAGACCCTGTTCTGTTTTGTAATTCAGTTCATGTGTAGTCAAGTTTACATTCCGTGTATTAGTGATATCTTATGATGTTTCTTTTTCTGTGTGACGTAGTTCACGTAGAATCACCGTACCTGCATCCACTTACTATGCCGCTACGGGCCTGATGACACAGATTTCATTGCTGAGTGATATTGCATTGCACGTACGTGCCACAACTTCTTTATCCATTTTTTGCTTTCTGGGATATTTACCTGATACTGTAGACGAGCTTCTTGTGAACACAGCCGTCCCAAATATTGGGGTGGCTGTCTGTTTTTGATTTTAATTTCCGTAAGCTATAGGACCATAAGTGGAAGTGCCATAGGCTGTGTTGCTTTGTTTCTTACGTGTTTCAGGAAACACCATACACTTCTCCAGGATGGCTGCTGGCAATTTACATCCTGCCAATCAGCATAACAAGGCTCCCTGTTCTCCATATCCTGTCCTACCTTTCTGGATTTTACACTTTTTTCAGATGGCCCTTTTGCCCGTGGGGCAGTGAGACTTCATTGTAGTGCAGATTTCCTTTACAGGCTTGCTTGGTTGGCCAAAAAGGGCGTATGCGTTTTTTCCTGAATATATTCAGGAAAAAACGCATACGCGCTTTTTGGCCAAGTGCATCATTGTCGACGTTGTGCCTCTTTTCCTATGCTTTCAGGGCAATTCCAGTCTACCCCCTGCAATCGTTTTCCTGAAATTCTGCCCCGCTTTCAAGTCCCCTTCGCAGGCTTACTTCAATATATTTTTGGAGGATAGCTGTCATTTATAACTCTTCAGGTTTGTGTAGTACAGTGCCCCTGAGCTCCTTTCTTCAACTCGCTTTCTTGTGAGCTGGGCACAAAACCGCAGGATTGCTTCAGGCCCTAATCTGTTTCCAGCAGGGCACACTGAGCCTTTGTTTAATTCCTCTTCCTGGTGGGCAATGAGCGTTACATTTGCCCGTGCAGACACCTACAGCTAGTCTCTCATTGGTTCTCCCTATTCCTGTTCATCTTGCACAGAAATTGCAAGCTGTGTGAAACAGGAGGTTAAAGGCACTGAGTCTCCAAGCGGGGAGAGTGTTAGTAAAGCATCTGGAATGGTGAACCCGAGGACCAGGATACGAAAACTGAGATGCATTTTAAATCATTTCCCAATCACACGGTGGACGATACTCTGGGTTTCCCATGCATGTTTTAGCTGGAGGAAGAATGCCTTGAACCTGGAGAGTTGGGACCCATGGAATGGGTACCATGCAGTATGACTTCAAAGGGTCTGCATTTGCTCACCGAAACTCACCAATGCTATCAGCCTGAAGTGTCCAGCCTTATGTCTCAACCAGCTCTGGGTGTAGATGTGGTCAATCCCGGTTGCATCACATGCCCTGAGTGAATTATTTAAGAATTGCTCTCTATTTCACTGTCTTTGTGTTTTGTTTTCGAAATTTATTTTGATAATGGGATTTATCGGATTTTCACTGCTGCGTTTCGGCCGCTGTACACACTCTTGATTCTCTTATGGAGACATATATATCCATGGGTTTTAAGATTCTTCCTAGTCAGGTATATTCCTAGGCGTTGAATATGTGGTTTTGGGTCCATTTCGTTGAGCAAGGAGTAGGTCTTGTCTATTACATATTTGGCTTATGGAAAGTTATCTGTGCTAATTTCAGTCTCTGGTTTTATGCAGCACCCCAACGCACCTTTCCCCATAAGCAAGCACTAGTTGGTTTTCTAAATTTGAGACCCTGTTCTGTTTTGTAATTCAGTTCATGTGTATTCAAGTTTAC
This sequence comes from Phocoena phocoena, assembly GCF_963924675.1. NCBI lineage: Eukaryota > Metazoa > Chordata > Mammalia > Artiodactyla > Phocoenidae > Phocoena > Phocoena phocoena. The sequence continues at coordinate 2,475,144 of NW_027077598.1, read as the reverse complement.
ATTCCGTGTATTAGTGATATCTTATGATGTTTCTTTTTCTGTGTGACGTAGTTCACGTAGAATCACCGTACCTGCATCCACTCACTATGCCGCTACGGGCCTGATGACACAGATTTCATTGCTGAGTGATATTGCATTGTATGTACGTGCCAAAACTTCTTTATCCAAATTTTGCTTTCTGGGATATTTACCTGATACTGTAGACGAGCTTCTTGTGAACACAGCCGTCCCAAACTTTGGGGTGGCTCTCTGTTTTTGATTTCAATTTCCCTAAGGAATAGGACCATAAATGCAATTGCCATAGGCTGTGTTGCTTTATTTCTTACGTGTTTCAGGAAACACCATACACTTCTCCAGGGTGGCTGCTGGCAATTTACATCCTGCCAATCAGCATAACAAGGTTCCCTGTTCTCCATATCCTCTCCTACCTTTCTGGATTTTACACTTTTTTCAGATGGCCCTTTTGCCCGGGGGGCAGTGAGACTTCATTGTAGTGCAGATTTCCTTTACAGGCTTGCTTGGTTGGCCAAAAAGGGCGTATGCGTTTTTTCCTGAATATATTCAGGAAAAAACGCATACGCCCTTTTTGGCCAAGTGCATCATTGTCGACGTTCGGCCTCTTTTCCTATGCTTTCAGGGCAATTCCAGTCTACCCCCTGCAATCGTTTTCCTGAAATTCTGCCCCGCTTTCAAGTCCCCTTCGCAGGCTTACTTCAATATATTTTTGGAGGATAGCAGTCATTTATAACTGCAGGTTTGTGAACTACAGTGCCCCTGAGCTCCTTTCTTCAACTCGCTTTCTTGTGAGCTGGGCACAAAACCGCAGGATTGCTTCAGGCCCTAATCTGTTTTCAGCAGGGCACGCTGAGCCTTTGTTTAATTCCTCTTCCTGGTGGGCAATGAGCATTACATTTACCCGTGCAGAAACCTAGAGCTAGTCTCTCATTGGTTCTCCCTATTCCTGTTCATCTTGCACAGAAATTGCAAGCTGTGCCAAAGAGGAGGTTAAAGGCACTGACACTCCAAGCGGGGAGAGTGGTAGTAAAGCATCTGGAATGTTGAACCCGAGGACCAGGATACGAAAACTGAGATGCATTTTAAATCGTTTCCCAATCACACGGTGGACGATACTCTGGGTTTCCCATGCATGTTTTAGCTGGAGGAAGAATCTCTTGAACCTGAAGAGTTGGGACCCATGGAATAGGTACCATGCAGTATGACTTCAAAGGGTCTGCATTTGATCACCGAAACTCACCAATGCTATTAGCCTGAAGTGTCCAGCATTATGTCTCAATCAGCTCTGGGTGTAGATGTGGTCAATCCCGGTTGCATCACATGCCCTGAGTGAATTATTTAAGAATTGCTCTCTATTTCACTGTCTTTGTGTTTTGTTTTCGAAATTTATTTTGATAATGGGATTTATCGGATTTTCACTGCTGCGTATCGGCCGCTGTACACACGCTTGATTCTCATACGGAGACATATATATCCATGGGTTTTAAGATTCTTCCTAGTCAGGTATTTTCCTAGGCGTTGAATATGTGGTGTTGAGTCCATTTCGTTGAGCAAGGAGTAGGTCTTGTCTATTACATATTTGGCTTATGGAATGTTATCTGTGCTAATTTCAGTCTCTGGTTTTATGCAGCACCCCAAGGCACCTTTCCCCATAAGCAAGCACTAGTTGGTTTTCTAAATTTGAGACCCTGTTCTGTTTTGTAATTCAGTTCATGTGTAGTCAAGTTTACATTCCGTGTATTAGTGATATCTTATGATGTTTCTATTTCTGTGTGACGTAGTTCACGTAGAATCACCGTACCTGCATCCACTCACTATGCCGCTACGGGCCTGATGACACCGATTTCATTGCTGAGTGATATTGCATTGCACGTACGTGTCACAACTTCTTTATCCATTTTTTGCTTTCTGGGATATTTACCTGGTACTGTAGACGAGCTTCTTGGGAATACAGCCGTCCCAAACTTTGGGGTGGCTCTCTGTTTTTGATTTTAATTTCCCTAAAGAATAGGACTATAAGTGCAATTGCCATAGGCTGTGTTGCTTTATTTCTTACGTGTTTCAGGAAACACCATACACTTCTCCAGGGTGGCTGTTGGCAATTTACATCCTGCCAATCAGCATAACAAGGCTCCCTCTTCTCCATATCCTGTCCTACCTTTCTGGATTTTACACTTTTTTCAGATGGCCCTCTTGCCCGGGGGGCAGTGAGACTTCATTGTAGTGCAGATTTCCTTTACACGCTTGCTTGGTTGGCCAAAAAGGGCGTATGCGTTTTTTCCTGAATATATTCAGGAAAAAATGCATAAAGCACTTTTTGGCCAAGTGCATCATTGTCGACGTTGTGCCTCTTTTCCTATGCTTTCAGGGCAATTCCTGTCTACCCCCTGCAATCATTTTCCTGAAATTCTGCCCCACTTTCAAGTCCCCTACGCAGGCTTACTTCAGTATACTTTTGGAGGATAGCTGTCATTTATAACTCTGCAGGTTTGTGAATTACAGTGCCCCTGAGCTCCTTTCTTCAACTCGCTTTCTTGTGAGCTGGGCACAAAACCGCAGGATTGCTTCAGGCCCTAATCTGTTTCCAGCAGGGCACACTGAGCCTTTGTTTAATTCCTCTTCCTGGTGGGCAATGAGCGTTACATTTGCCCGTGCAGACACCTACAGCTAGTCTCTCATTGGTTCTCCCTATTCCTGTTCATCTTGCACAGAAATTGCAAGCTGTGCCAAAGAGGAGGTTAAAGGCACTGACTCTCCAAGCGGGGAGAGTGTTAGTAAAGCATGTGGAATGGTGAACCCGAGGACCAGGATACGAAAACTGAGATGCATTTTAAATCGTTTCCCAATCACACGGTGGACGATACTCTGGGTTTCCCATGCATGTTTTAGCTGGAGGAAGAATCCCTTGAACCTGGAGAGTTGGGACCCATGGAATGGGTACCATGCAGTATGACTTCAAAGGGTCTGCATTTGCTCACCGAAACTCACCAATGCTATCAGCCTGAAGTGTCCAGCCTTATGTCTCAACCAGCTCTGGGTGTAGATGTGGTCAATCCCGGTTGCATCACATGCCCTGAGTGAATTATTTAAGAATTTCTCTCTATGTCACTGTCTTTGTGTTATGTTTTCGATATTTATTTTGATAATGGGATTTATCGGATTTTTACTGCTGCGTTTCGGCCGCTGTACAAACGCTTGATTCTCTTACGGAGACATATAAATCCACGGGTTTTAAGATTCTTCCTAGTCAGGTATATTCCTAGGCGTTGAATATGTGGTGTTGTGTCCATTTCGTTGAGCAAGGAGTAGGTCTTGTCTATTATATATTTGGCTTATGGAATGTTATCTGTGCTAATTTCAGTCTCTGGTTTTATGCAGCACCCCAAGGCACCTTTCCCCATAAGCAAGCACTAGTTGGTTTTCTAAATTTGAGACCCTGTTCTGTTTTGTAATTCAGTTCATGTGTAGTCAAGTTTACATTCCGTGTATTAGTGATATCTTATGATGTTTCTTTTTCTGTGTGACGTAGTTCACGTAGAATCACCGTACCTGCATCCACTCACTATGCCGCTACGGGCCTGATGACACAGATTTCATTGCTGAGTGATATTGCATTGCACGTACGTGCCACAACTTCTTTATCTATTTTTTGCTTTCTGGGATATTTACCTGGTACTGTAGACGAGCTTCTTGGGAACACAGCCGTCCCAAACTTTGGGGTGGCTCTCTGTTTTTGATTTTAATTTCCCTAAGGAATAGGACCATAAGTGCAATTGCCAAAGGCTCTGTTGCTTTATTTCTTACGTGTTTTAGGAAGCACCATACACTTCTCCAGGGTGGCTGTTGGCAATTTACATCCTGCCAATCAGCATAACAAGGCTCCCTCTTCTCCATATCCTGTCCTACCTTTCTGGATTTTACACTTTTTTCAGATGGCCCTCTTGCCCGGGGGGCAGTGAGTCTTCATTGTAGTGCAGATTTCCTTTACAGGCTTGCTTGGTTGGCCAAAAAGGGCGTATGCGTTTTTTCCTGAATATATTCAGGAAAAAACGCATACGCCCTTTTTGGCCAAGTGCATCATTGTCGACGTTGTGCCTCTTTTCCTATGCTTTCAGGGCAATTCCAGTCTACCCCCTGTAATCGTTTTCCTGAAATTCTGCCCCGCTTTCAAGTCCCCTTCGCAGGCTTACTTCAATATATTTTTGGAGGATAGCTGTCATTTATAACTCTGCAGGTTTGTGAAGTACAGAGCACCTGAGCTCCTTTCTTCAACTCGCTTTCTTGTGAGCTGGGCACAAAACCGCAGGATTGCTTCAGGCCCTAATCTGTTTCCAGCAGGGCACACTGAGCCTTTGTTTAATTCCTCTTCCTGGTGGGCAATGAGCGTTACATTTGCCCGTGCAGACACCTACAGCTAGTCTCTCATTGGTTCTCCCTATTCCTGTTCATCTTGCACAGAAATTGCAAGCTGTGCCAAAGAGGAGGTTAAAGGCACTGACTCTCCAAGTGGGGAGAGTGTTAGTAAAGCATCTGGAATGGTGAACCCGAGCACCAGGATACGAAAACTGAGATGCATTTTAAATCGTTTCCCAATCACACGGTGGACGATACTCTGGGTTTCCCATGCATGTTTTAGCTGGAGGTAGAATCCCTTGAACCTGGAGAGTTGGGACCCATGGAATGGGTACCATGCAGTATGACTTCCAAGGGTCTGCATTTGCTCACCGAAACTCACCAATGCTATCAGCCTGAAGTGTCCAGCCTTATGTCTCAACCAGCTCTGGGTGTAGATGTGGTCAATCCCGGTTGCTTCACATGCCCTGAGTGAATTATTTAAGAATTGCTCTCTATTTCACTGTCTTTGTGTTTTGTTTTCGAAATTTATTTTGATAATGGGATTTATCGGATTTTCACTGCTGCGTTTCGGCCGCTGTACACACGCTTGGTTCTCTTATGGAGACATATATATCCATGGGTTTTAAGATTCTTCCTAGCCAGGTATATTCCTAGGCGTTGATTATGTGGTGTTGGGTCCATTTCGTTGAGCAAGGAGTAGGTCTTGTCTACTACATATTTGGCTTATGGAAAATTATCTGTGCTAATTTCAGTCTCTGGTTTTATGCAGCACCCAAAGGCACCTTTCCCCATAAGCAAGCACTAGTTGGTCTTCTAAATTTGAGACCCTGTTCTGTTTTGTAATTCAGTTCATGTGTAGTCAAGTTTACATTCCGTGTATTAATGATATCTTATGATGTTTCTTTTTCTGTGTGACGTAGTTCACGTAGAATCACCGTACCTTCATCCACTCACTATGCCGCTATGGGCCTGATGACACAGATTCCATTGCTGAGTGATATTGCATTGTACGTACGTGCCACAAATTCTTTATCCATTTTTCGCTTTCTGGGATATTTACCTGATACTGTAGACGAGCTCCTTGTGAACACAGCCGTCCCAAATATTGGGGTGGCTGTCTGTTTTTGATTTTAATTTCTGTAAGCTATAGGACCATAAGTGGAAATGCCATAGGCTGTGTTGCTTTGTTTCTTACGTGTTTCAGGAAACACCATACACTTCTCCAGGGTGGCTGCTGGCAATTTACATCCTGCCAATCAGCATAACAAGGCTCCCTCTTCTCCATATCCTGTCCTACCTTTCTGGATTTTACACTTTTTTCAGATGGCCCTTTTGCCCGGGGGGCAGTGAGACTTCATTGTAGTACAGATTTCCTTTACAGGCTTGCTTGGTTGGCCAAAAAGGGCGTATGCGTTTTTTCCTGAATATATTCAGGAAAAAACGCATACGCCCTTTTTGGCCAAGTGCATCATTGTCGACGTTCTGCCTCTTTTCCTATGCTTTCAGGGCAATTCCAGTCTACCCCCTGCAATCGTTTTCCTGAAATTCTGCCCCGCTTTCAAGTCCCCTTCGCAGGCTTACTTCAATATATTTTTGGAGGATAGTTGTCATTTATAACTCTGCAGGTTTGTGAATTCCAGTGCCCCTGAGCTCCTTTCTTCAACTCGCTTTCTTGTGAGCTGGGCACAAAACCGCAGGATTGCTTCAGGCCCTAATCTGTTTTCAGCAGGGCACGCTGAGCCTTTGTTTAATTCCTCTTCCTGGTCGGCAATGAGCGTTACATTTGCCCGTGCAGACACCTACAGCTAGTCTCTCATTGGTTCTCCCTATTCCTGTTCATCTTGCACAGAAATTGCAAGCTGTGCCAAACAGGAGGTTAAAGGCACTGACTCTCCAAGCGGGGAGAGTGTTAGTAAAGCATCTGGAATGGTGAACCCGAGGACCAAGATACGAAAACTGAGATGCATTTTATTTTTATTTATTTATTTTTTTTAATGTTTGCAGCAGTTCTTTTTTTTTTTTTTTTTTTAAACATCTTTATTGGGGTATAATTGCTTTACAATGGTGTGTTAGTTTCTGCTTTATAACAAAGTGAATCAGTTATACATATACATATGTTCCCATATGTCTTCCCTCTTGCGTCTCCCTCCCTCCCACTCTCCCCATCCCACCCTTCCAGGCTGTTCCAAAGCACCGAGCTAATATCCCTGTGCCTTGCCGCTGCTTCCCCCCAGCTATCTACCTTACTACGTTTGTTAGTGTGTATATGTCCATGACTCTCTCTCGCCCTGTCAAAACTCACCCTTCCCCCTCCCCATATCCTTAAGTCCGTTCTCCAGTAGGTCTGCGTCTTTATTCCTATCTTACCCCTAGGTTCTTCATGACATTTTTTTCCCTTAAATTCCATATATATGTGTTAGCATACGGTATTTGTCTTTTTCTTTCTGACTTACTTCACTCTGTATGACAGATTCTAGGTCTATCCATCTCATTACAAATAGCTCAATTTCATTTCTTTTTAAGGCTGAGTAATATTCCATTGTGTATATGTGCCACATCTTCTTTATCCATTCATCCGATGATGGGCGCTTAGGTTGTTTCCATGTCCTGGCTATTGTAAATAGAGCTGCAATGAACATTTTGGTACATGACTCTCTTTGAATTTTGGTTTTCTCAGGGTATATGCCAAGTAGTGGGATTGCTGGGTCATATGGTAATTCTATTTGTAGTTTTTTAAGGAACCTCCATACTGTTCTCCACAGTGGCTGAACCAATTCACATTCCCACCAGCAGTGCAAGAGTGTCCCCTTTTCTCCACACCCTCTCCAGCATTTATTGTTTCTAGATTTTTTGATGATGGCCATTCTGACTGGTGTGAGATGATATCTCATTGTAGTTTTGATTTGCATTTCTCTAATGATTAATGATGTTGAGCATTCTTTCATGTGTTTGTTGGCATTCTGTATATCTTCTTTGGAGAAATGTCTATTTAGGTCTTCTGCCCATTTTTGGATGGGGTTGTTTGTTTTTTTGTTATTGAGCTGCATGAGCTGCTTGTAAATTTTGGAGATTAATCCTTTGTCAGTTGCTTCATTTGCAAATGTTTTCTCCCATTCTGAGGGTTGTCTTTTGGTCTTGGTTATCGTTTCCTTTGCTGTGCAAAAGCTTTGAAGTTTCATTAGGTCCCATTTGTTTATTTTTGTTTTTATTTCCATTACTCTAGGAGGTGGGTCAGATAGGATCTTGCTGTGATTTATGTCATAGAGTGTTCTTCCTATGTTTTCTTCTAAGAGTTTGATAGTTTCTGGCCTTACATTTAGGTCTTTAATCCATTTTGAGCTTATTTTTGTGTATGGTGTTAGGGAGTGATCTAATCTCATACTTTTACATGTACCTGTCCAGTTTTCCCAGCACCATTTATTGAAGAGGCTGTCCTTTCTCCACTGTACATTCCTGCCTCCTTTATCAAAGATGAGGTGTCCATATGTGCGTGGGTTTATCTCTGGGCTTTCTATCCTGTTCCACTGATCTATCTTTCTGTTTTTGTGCCAGTACCATACTGTCTTGATTACTGTTGCTTTGTAATATAGTCTGAAGTCAGGGAGCCTTATTCCTCCAGCTCCTTTTTTCGTTCTAAAGATTGCTTTGGCTATTCGGGGTCTTTTGTGTTTCCATACAAATTGCGAAATTTTTTGTTCTAGTTCTGTGAAAAATGCCAGTGGTAGTTTGATAGGGATTGCATTGAATCTGTAGATTGCTTTGGGTAGTAGAGTCATTTTCACAATGTTGATTCTTCCCATCCAAGAACATGGTATATCTCTCCATCTATTTGTATCATCTTTAATTTCTTTCATCAGTGTCTTATAATTTTCTGCATACAGGTCTTTCGTATCCTTAGGTAGGTTTATTCCTAGATATTTTATTCTTTTTGTTGCAATGGTAAATGGGAGTGTTTTCTTGATTTCACTTTCAGATTTTTCATCATTAGTATATAGGAATGCCAGAGATTTCTGTGCATTAATTTTGTATCCTGCTACTTTACCAAATTCATTGATTAGCTCTAGTAGTTTTCTGGTAGCATCTTTAGGATTCTCTATGTATAGTATCATGTCATCTGCAAACAGTGACAGCTTTACTTCTTCTTTTCCGATTTGGATTCCTTTTATTTCCTTTTCTTCTCTGATTGCTGTGGCTAAAACTTCCAAAACTATGTTGAATAAGAGTGGTGAGAGTGGGCAACCTTGTCTTGTTCCTGATCTTAGTGGAAATGCTTTCAGTTTTTCACCATTGAGGATGATGTTTGCTGTGGGCTTGTCATATATGGCTTTTATTATGTTTAGGAAAGTTCCCTCTATGCCTACTTTCTGGAGGGTTTTTATCATAAATGGGTGTTGAATTTTGTCGAAAGCTTTCTCTGCATCTATTGAGATGATCATATGGTTTTTCTCCTTCAATTTGTTAATATGGTTTATCACATTGATAGATTTGCGTATATTGAAGAATCCTTGCATTCCTGGAATAAACCCCACTTGATCATGGTGTATGATCCTTTTAATGTGCTGTTGGATTCTGTTTGCTAGTATTTTGTTGAGGATTTTTGCATCTATGTTCATCAGTGATATTGGCCTGTAGTTTTCTTTCTTTGTGACATCCTTGTCTGGTTTTGGTATCAAGGTGATGGTGGCTTCGTAGAAGGAATTTGGGAGTGTTCCTCCCTCTGCTATATTTTGGAAGAGTTTGAGAAGGATAGGTGTTAGCTCTTCTCTAAACGTTTGATAGAATTCACCTGTGAAGCCATCTGGTCCTGGGCTTTTGTTTGTTGGAAGGTTTTTAATCACAGTTTCAATTTCAGTGCTTGTGATTGGTCTGTTCATATTTTCTATTTCTTCCTGATTCAGTCTTGGCAGGTTGTGCATTTCTAAGAATTTGTCCATTTCTTCCAGATTGTCCATTTTATTGGCATAGAGTTGCTTGTAGTAATCTCTCATGATTTTTTTTATTTCTGCAGTGTCAGTTGTTACTTCTCCTTTTTCATTTCTAATTCTATTGATTTGAGTCTTCTCCCTTTTTTTCTTGATGAGTCTGGCTAGTGGTTTATCTATTTTGTTTATCTTCTCAAAGAACCAGCTTTTAGTTTTATTGATCTTTGCTATTGTTTCCTTCATTTCTTTTTCATTTATTTCTGATCTGATTTTTATGATTTCTTTCCTTCTGCTAGCTTTGGGGTTTTTTTGTTCTTCTTTCTCTAATTGCTTGAGGTGCAAGGTTAGGTTGTTTATTCGAGATGTTTCCTGCTTCTTAAGGTGGGCTTGTATTGCTATAAACTTCCCCCTTAGGACTGCTTTTGCTGCATCCCATAGGTTTTGGGTCGTTGTGTCTCCATTGTCATTTGTTTCTAGGTATTTTTTTATTTCCTCTTTGATTTCTTCAGTGATCACTTCATTATTAAGTAGTGTATTGTTTAGCCTCCATGTGTTTGTATTTTTTACAGATCTTTTCCTGTAATTGATATCTAGTCTCATGGCGTTGTGGTCGGAAAAGATACTTGATACAATTTCAGTTTTCTTAAATTTACCAAGGCTTGATTTGTGACCCAAGATATGATCTATCCTGGAGAATGTTCCATGAGCACTTGAGAAAAATGTGTATTCTGTTGTTTTTGGATGGAGTGTCCTATAAATATCAATTAAGTCCATCTTGTTTAATGTATCATTTAAAGCTTGTGTTTCCTTATTTATTTTCATTTTGGATGATCTGTCCATGGGTGAAAGTGGGGTGTTAAAGTCCCCTACTATGAATGTGTTACTGTTGATCTCCCCTTTTATGGTTGTTAGTATTTGCCTTATGTATTGAGGTGCTCCTATGTTGGGTGCATAAATATTTACAATTGTTATATCTTCTTCTTGGATCGATCCCTTGATCATTATGTAGTGTCCTTCTTTGTCCCTTTTAATAGTCCTTATTTTAAAGTCTATTTTGTCTGATATGAGAATTGCTACTCCAGCTTTCTTTTGGTTTCCATTTGCATGGAATATCTTTTTCCATCCCCTTACTTTCAGTCTGTATGTGTCTCTAGTTCTGAAGTGGGTCTCTTGTAGACAGCATATATAAGGGTCTTGTTTTTGTATCCATTCAGCCAATCTGTGTCTTTTGGTGGGAGCATTTAGTCCATTTACATTTAAGGTAATTATCGATATGTATGTTCCTATTTCCATTTTATATATTGTTTTGGGTTCGCTACTATAGGTCATTTCCTTCTCTTGTGTTTCGTGTCTAGAGAAGTTCCTTTAGCATTTGTTGTAAAGCTGGTTTGGTGGTGCTGAACTCTCTCAGCTTTTGCTTGTCTGTAAAGGTTTTATTTTCTCCATCAAATGTGAATGAGATCCTTGCTGGGTAGAGCAGTCTTGGTTTCAGGCTATTCTCCTTCATCACTTTCAGTATGTCCTGCCACTCCCTTCTGGCTTGTAGGGTTTCTGCTGAGAGATCAGCTGTTAACCTTATGAGGATTCCCTTGTGTGTTATTTGTTGTTTTTCCCTTGCTGCTTTTAATATGCTTTCTTTGTATTTAATTTTTGACAGTTTGATTAATATGTGTCTTGGCGTGTTTCTCCTTGTATTTATCCTGTATGGGACCCTCTGTGCTTCCTGGACTTGATTAACTATTTCCTTTCCCATATTAGTGAAGTTTTCAACTATAATCTCTTCAAATATTTTCTCAGTCCCTTTCTTTCTTTCTTCTTCTTCTGGAACCCCTATAATTCGAATGTTGGTGCGTTTCATGTTGTCCCAGAGGTCTCTGAGACTGTCCTCAGTTCTTTTCATTCTTTTTTCTTTATTCTGCTCTGCAGTAGTTATTTCCACTACTTTATCTTCCAGGTCACTTATCCGTTCTTCTGCCTCAGTTATTCTGCTATTGATCCTATCTAGAGTGATTTTAATTTCATTTATTGCATTGTTCATCGTTGCTTGTTTCATCTTTAGTTCTTGTAAGTCCTTGTTAACTGTTTCTTGCATTTTGTCCATTCTACTTCCAAGATTTTGGATCATCCTTACTATCATTATTCTGAATTCTTTTTCAGGTAGATTGCCTATTTCCTCTTCATTTGTTAGGTCTGGTGGGTTTTTATCTTGCTCCTTCATCTGCTGTGTGTTTTTCTGTCTTCTCATTTTGCTTACTGTGTTTGGGGTCTCCTTTTTGCAGGCTGCAGGTTCGTAGTTCCCGTTGTTTTTGATGTCTGTCTCCAGTGGCTAAGGTTGTTTCAGTGGGTTGTGTAGGCTTCCTGGTGGAGGGGACTAGTGCCTGTGTTGTGCTGGATGAGGCTGGATCTTGTCTCTCTAGTGGGCAGGTTCACGTCTGGTGGTGTGTTTTGGGGTGTCTGTGGCCTTATTATGATTTTAGGCAGCCTCTCTGCTAATGGGTGGGGTTGTGTTCCTGTTTTGCTAGTTGTTTGGCATAGGTTGTCCAGCACTGTGGCTTGCTGGTTGTTGAGTGAAGCTGGGTGCTGGTGTTAAGATGGAGGTCTCTGGGATATTTCCACCGTTTAATATTATGTGGAGCTGGGAGGTCTCTTGTTGACCAGTGTCCTGAAGTTGGCTCTCCTACCTCAGAGGCAGAGCCCTGACTCCTGGCTGGAGCACCAAGAGCCTTTCATCCACACAGCTCAGAATAAAAGGGAGAAAAAGTAGGGAGAATTAGTAGAAGTATGAGTAAAGAAAGAGGGAAAGGAGGAAAGGAAGGAAGGAAGAAAGAAGCAAAGAAGGAAAGAAAGGAGGGAGGGAGGGAGGGAGGGAGGAAGGAAGGAAGGAGGGAAAGAAGGAAAAAAAAGACAGAAAGAAAGATGATACAGTAAAAATAAAATAAAGTATAATATAGTTATTGAATTAAAAAATATTTAGAAAAAAAAAAGGGATGGATAGAACCTTAGGACAAATGTTGGAAGCAAAGCTATACAGAGAAAATCTTACACAGAAGCATACACATACACCTTCACAAAAAGAGGTAAAGGGGGAAAATCATAAATCCTGCTCCCTGAGACCACCTCCTCAATTTGGGGTGATTCGTTGTCTAAAGGAGGGAGGGAAGGAAGGAAAGAAAGAAAGAACGAAGGTAAAGTATAATAAAGTTATTACAATTAAACTTAATTATTAAGAAAAGGAATTTTTAAAAAAAAGTCATGGACGGATAGAGCCCTAGGACAAATGGTGGAAGCTAGAGTATACAGACTAGATGTCACACAGAAGCATACACGTACACATTCACCAAAAGAGGAAAAGGGAAAAAAATCATAGATCTCGCTCCTAAATTCCACCTCTTCAATTTGGGATCATTCCTTGTCTATTCAGGTATTCCACAGATGCAGGGTATATCAAGTTGATTGTGGAGCTTTAATCCGCTGCTTCTGTGGCTGCTGGGAGAGATTTCCCTTTCTCTTCTTTGTTCTCACAGCTCACAGGAGCTCAGCTTTGGATTTGGCCCTGCCTCTGCGTGTAGGTCGCTGGAGGGCGTCTGTTTTTTCGCTCAGACAGGACGGGGTTAAAGGAGCCGCTGATTCGGGGCCTCCGGCTCACTCAGGCCGGGGGTTGGGGGATGGCGGAAGGAGGGGCACTGCGTGCGGGGCCGGCCTGCGGCGGCAGAGGCAGCGTGACGTTGTGGCAGAGGCCGGCGTGACGTTGCACCAGCCTGAGGCCTGCCGTGCGTTGTCCCGGGGAAGTTGTCCCTGGATCCCGGGAACCTGGCAGTGGCAGGCTGCACAGGCTCCGCGGAAGAGGGGTGTGGAGAGTGACCTGTGCTCGCACACAGGCCCCTTGGTGGCGGCAGCAGCAGCCTTAGCGTCTCCCGCCCGTCTCTGGGCTCCGCGGTTTTAGCCGCGGCTCGCGCCCGTCTCTGGGGTTTGCGCTTTCAGCCGCGGCTCGTGCCCGTCTCGGGGGCTCGCGCCCTCAGCCGCGGCTCGCGCCCGTCTCTGGGGTTCGTGCTTTTAGCCGCGGCTCGCGCCCGTCTCTGGAGTTCCTTTAAGCAGCGCTCTTAAACCCCTCTCCTCACGCACCAGGAAACAAAGAGGGAAGAAAAAGTCTCTTGCCTCTTCGGCCGGTGCAGGCTTTTCCCCGAACTCCCTGCCGGCTAGTCGTGGTGCACTAACCCCTTCAGGCTATGTTCAAGCCGCCAACCCCAGTCCTCTCCCTGAGCTCCGTCCAAAACCAAAACCAGAGCCTCAGCTCGCAGCCCCGCCCGCCCCGGTGGGTGAGCAGCAAGCCTCTCGGGTTGGTGAGTGCTGGTCGGCACCGATCGTCTGTGCAGGAATCTCCCCGCTTTGCCCTCCGCACCCGTCGCTGTGCACTACTCCGCGGTCCCGAAACTCCCCCCTCCGCCTCCCGCAGTCTCCGCCCGCGGAGGGGCTTCCTAGTGTGTGGAAACTTTTCCTCCTTCACAGCTCCCTCCCACTGGTGCAGGTGCCGTCCTTATTCTTTTGTCTCTGTTTTTTCTTTTGCCCTACCCAGTTACGTGGGGAGTTTCTTGCCTTTTGGGAGGTCTGAGGTCTTCTGCCAGCCTTCAGTAGGAGTTCTGTTGGAGTTGTTCCACGTGTGGATGTATTTCTGGTGTATCCGTGGGGAGGAAGGCGATCTCCGCGTCTTACTCTTCCGCCATCTTCAAGGTCCCCCCCCGAGATGCATTTTAAATCGTTTCCCAATCACACGGTGGACGATACTCTGGGTTTCCCATGCATGTTTTAACTGGAGGAAGAATGCCTTGAACCTGGAGAGTTGGGACCCAAGGAATGGGTACCATGCAGTATGACTTCAAAGGGTCTACATTTGCTCACCGAAACTCACCAATGCTATCAGCCTGAAGTGTCCAGCCTTATGTCTCAACCAGCTCTGGGTGTAGATGTGGTCAATCCCGGTTGCATCACATGCCCTGAGTGAATTAGTTAAGAATTGCTCTCGATTTCACTGTCTTTGTGTTTTGTTTTCGAAATTTATTTTGATAATGGGATTTATCGGATTTTCACTGCTGCGTTTCGGCCGCTGTACACACGCTTGATTCTCTTACGGAGACATATATATCCATGGGTTTTAAGATTCTTCCTAGTCAGGTATATTCCTAGGCGTTGAATATGTGGTGTTGGGTCCATTTCGTTGAGCAAGGAGTAGGTCTTGTCTATTACATATTTGGCCTAAGGAAAGTTATCTGTGCTAATTTCAGTCTCTGGTTTTATGCAGCACCCCAAGGCACCTTTCCCCATAAGCAAGCACTAGTTGGTTTTCTAAATTTGAGACCCTGTTCTGTTTTGTAATTCAGTTCATGTGTAGTCAAGTTTACATTCCGTGTATTAGTGATATCTTATGATGTTTCTTTTTCTGTGTGACGTAGTTCACGTAGAATCACCGTACCTGCATCCACTCACTATGCCGCTACGGGCCTGATGACACAGATTTCATTGCTGAGTGATATTGCATTGCACGTACGTGCCACAACTTCTTTATCCATTTTTTGCTTTCTGGGATATTTACCTGATACTGTAGACGAGCTTCTTGTGAACACAGCCGTCCCAAATATTGGGGTGGCTGTCTGTTTTTGATTTGAATTTCCGTAAGCTATAGGACCATAAGTGGAAGTGCCATAGGCTGTGTTGCTTTGTTTCTTACGTGTTTCAGGAAACACCATACACTTCTCCAGGGTGGCTGCTGGCAATTTACATCCTGCCAATCAGCATAACAAGGCTCCCTGTTCTCCATATCCTGTCCTACCTTTCTGGATTTTACACTTTTTTCAGATGGCCCTTTTGCCCGGGGGCCAGTGAGACTTCGTTGTGGTGCAGATTTCCTTTACAGGCTTGCTTGGTTGGCCAAAAAGAGCGTATGCGTGTTTTCCTGAATATATTCAGGAAAAAACGCATACACCCTTTTTGGCCAAGTGCATCATTGTCGACGTTGTGCCTCTTTTCCTATGCTTTCAGGGCAATTCCAGTCTACCCCCTGCAATCTTTTTCCTGAAATTCTGCCCCGCTTTCAAGTCCCCTTCGCAGGCTTACTTCAATATATTTTTGGAGGATACCTGTCATTTATAACTCTGCAGGTTTGTGAAGTACAGTGCCCCTGAGCTCCTTTCTTCAACTCGCTTTCTTGTGAGCTGGGCACAAAACCGCAGGATTGCTTCAGGCCCTAATCTGTTTCCAGCAGGGCACATTGAGCCTTTGTTTAATTCCTCTTCCTGGTGGGAAATGAGCACTACATTTGCCCGTGCAGACACCTATAGCTAGTCTCTCATTGGTTCTCCCTATTCCTGTTCATCTTGCACAGAAATTGCAAGCTGTGCCAAACAGGAGGTTAAAGGCACTGACTCTCCAAGCAGGGAGAGTGTTAGTAAAGCATCTGGAATGGTGAACCCGAGGACCAGGATACGAAAACTGAGATGCATTTTAAATCGTTTCCCAATAACACGGTGGACGATACTCTGGGTTTCCCATGCATGTTTTAGCTGGAGGAAGAATGCCTTGAACCTGGAGAGATGGGACCCATGGAATGGGTACCATGCAGTATGACTTCAAACGGTCTGCATTTGCTCACCGAAACTCACCAATGCTATCAGCCTGAAGTGTCCAGCCTTATGTCTCAACCAGCTCTGGGTGTAGATGTGGTAAATCCCGGTTGCATCACATGCCCTGAGTGAATTATTTAAGAATTGCTCTCTATTTCACTGTCTTTGTGTTTTGTTTTCTAAATTTATTTTGATAATGGGAATTATCGGATTTTCACTGCTGCAGTTCGGCCGCTGTACGCACGCTTGATTCTCTTACGGAGACATATATATATCCATGGGTTTTAAGATTCCTCCTAGTCAGGTATATTCCTAGGCGTTGAATATGTGGTGTTGAGTCCATTTCGTTGAGCAAGGAGTAGGTCTTGTCTATTACATATTTGGCTTATGGAAAGTTATCTGTGCTAATTTCAGTCTCTGGTTTTATGCAGCACCCCAAGGCACCTTTCCCCATAAGCAAGCACTAGTTGGTTTTCTAAATTTGAGACCCTGTTCTGTTTTGTAATTCAGTTCATGTGTAGTCAAGTTTACATTCCGTGTATTAGTGATATCTTATGATGTTTCTTTTTCTGTGTGACGTAGTTCACGTAGAATCACCGTACCTGCATCCACTCACTATGCCGCTACGGGCCTGATGACACAGATTTCATTGCTGAGTGATATTGCATTGCACGTACGTGCCACAACTTCTTTATCCATTTTTTGCTTTCTGGGATATTTACCTGGTACTGTAGACGAGCTTCTCGGAAACACAGCCGTCCAAAACTTTGGAGTGGCTCTCTGTTTTTGATTTTAATTTCCCTAAGGAATAGGACCATAAGTGCAATTGCCATAGGCTGTGTTGGTTTATTTCTTACGTGTTTCAGGAAGCACCATACACTTCTCCAGGGTGGCTGTTGGCAATTTACATCCTGCCAATCAGCATAACAAGGCTCCCTCTTCTCCATATCCTGTCCTACCTTTCTGGATTTTACACTTTTTTCAGATGGCCCTCTTGCCCGGGGGGCAGTGAGACTTCATTGTAGTGCAGATTTCCTTTACACGCTTGCTTGTTTGGCCAAAAAGGGCGTATGCGTTTTTTCCTGAATATATTCAGGAAAAAACGCATACGCGCTTTTTGGCCAAGTGCATCATTGTCGACGTTGTGCCTCTTTTCCTATGCTTTCAGGGCAATTCCAGTCTACCCCCTGCAATCGTTTTCCTGAAATTCTGCACCGCTTTCAAGTCCCCTTCGCAGGCTTACTTCAATATATTTTTGGAGGATAGCTGTCATTTATAACTCTGCAGGTTTGTGAAGTAGTGCCCCTGAGCTCCTTTCTTCAACTCGCTTTCTTGTGAGCTGGGCACAAAACCGCAGGATTGCTTCAGGCCCTAATCTGTTTCCAGCAGGGCACACTGAGCCTTTGTTTAATTCCTCTTCCTGGTGGGCAATGAGCGTTACATTTGCCCGTGCAGACACCTACAGCTAGTCTCTCATTGGTTCTCCCTGTTCCTGTTCATCTTGCACAGAAATTGCAAGCTGTGCCAAAGAGGAGGTTAAAGGCACTGACTCTCCAAGTGGGGAGAGTGTTAGTAAAGCATCTGGAATGGTGAACCCGAGCACCAGGATACGAAAACTGAGATGCATTTTAAATCGTTTCCCAATCACACGGTGGACGATACTCTGGGTTTCCCATGCATGTTTTAGCTGGAGGTAGAATCCCTTGAACCTGGAGAGTTGGGACTCATGGAATGGGTACCATGCAGTATGACTTCCAAGGGTCTGCATTTGCTCACCGAAACTCACCAATGCTATCAGCCTGAAGTGTCCAGCCTTATGTCTCAACCAGCTCTGGGTGTAGATGTGGTCAATCCCGGTTGCTTCACATGCCCTGAGTGAATTATTTAAGAATTGCTCTCTATTTCACTGTCTTTGTGTTTTGTTTTCGAAATTTATTTTGATAATGGGATTTATCGGATTTTCACTGCTGCGTTTCGGCCGCTGTACACACGCTTGGTTCTCTTATGGAGACATATATATCCATGGGTTTTAAGATTCTTCCTAGCCAGGTATATTCCTAGGCTTTGATTATGTGGTGTTGGGTCCATTTCGTTGAGCAAGGAGTAGGTCTTGTCTATTACATATTTGGCTTATGGAAAATTATCTGTGCTAATTTCAGTCTCTGGTTTTATGCAGCACCCAAAGGCACCTTTCCCCATAAGCAAGCACTAGTTGGTCTTCTAAATTTGAGACCCTGTTCTGTTTTGTAATTCAGTTCATGTGTAGTCAAGTTTACATTCCGTGTATTAGTGATATCTTATGATGTTTCTTTTTCTGTGTGACGTAGTTCACGTAGAATCACCGTACCTTCATCCACTCACTATGCCGCTACGGGCCTGATGACACAGATTCCATTGCTGAGTGATATTGCATTGTACGTACGTGCCACAACTTCTTTATCCATTTTTCGCTTTCTGGGATATTTACCTGATACTGTAGACGAGCTCCTTGTGAACACAGCCGTCCCAAATATTGGGGTGGCTGTCTGTTTTTGATTTTAATTTCCGTAAGCTATAGGACCATAAGTGGAAATGCCATAGGCTGTGTTGCTTTGTTTCTTACGTGTTTCAGGAAACACCATACACTTCTCCAGGGTGGCTGCTGGCAATTTACATCCTGCCAATCAGCATAACAAGGCTCCCTGTTCTCCATATCCTGTCCTACCTTTCTGGATTTTACACTTTTTTCAGATGGCCCTTTTGCCCGGGGGGCAGTGAGACTTCATTGTAGTACAGATTTCCTTTACAGGCTTGCTTGGTTGGCCAAAAAGGGCGTATGCATTTTTTCCTGAATATATTCAGGAAAAAACGCATACGCCCTTTTTGGCCAAGTGCATCATTGTCGACGTTCTGCCTCTTTTCCTATGCTTTCAGGGCAATTCCAGTCTACCCCCTGCAATTGTTTTCCTGAAATTCTGCCCCGCTTTCAAGTCCCCTTCGCAGGCTTACTTCAATATATTTTTGGAGGATAGCTGTCATTTATAACTCTGCAGGTTTGTGAATTCCAGTGCCCCTGAGCTCCTTTCTTCAACTCGCTTTCTTGTGAGCTGGGCACAAAACCGCAGGATTGCTTCAGGCCCTAATCTGTTTTCAGCAGGGCACGCTGAGCCTTTGTTTAATTCCTCTTCCTGGTCGGCAATGAGCGTTACATTTGCCCGTGCAGACACCTACAGCTAGTCTCTCATTGGTTCTCCCTATTCCTGTTCATCTTGCACAGAAATTGCAAGCTGTGCCAAACAGGAGGTTAAAGGCACTGACTCTCCAAGCGGGGAGAGTGTTAGTAAAGCATCTGGAATGGTGAACCCGAGGACCAAGATACGAAAACTGAGATGCATTTTATTTTTATTTATTTATTTTTTTAAATGTTTGCAGCAGTTCTTTTTTTTTTTTTTTTTTTTAAACATCTTTATTGGGGTATAATTGCTTTACAATGGTGTGTTAGTTTCTGCTTTATAACAAAGTGAATCAGTTATACATATACATATGTTCCCATATGTCTTCCCTCTTGCGTCTCCCTCCCTCCCACTCTCCCCATCCCACCCTTCCAGGCTGTTCCAAAGCACCGAGCTAATATCCCTGTGCCTTGCCGCTGCTTCCCCCCAGCTATCTACCTTACTACGTTTGTTAGTGTGTATATGTCCATGACTCTCTCTCGCCCTGTCAAAACTCACCCTTCCCCCTCCCCATATCCTTAAGTCCGTTCTCCAGTAGGTCTGCGTCTTTATTCCTATCTTACCCCTAGGTTCTTCATGACATTTTTTTCCCTTAAATTCCATATATATGTGTTAGCATACGGTATTTGTCTTTTTCTTTCTGACTTACTTCACTCTGTATGACAGATTCTAGGTCTATCCATCTCATTACAAATAGCTCAATTTCATTTCTTTTTAAGGCTGAGTAATATTCCATTGTGTATATGTGCCACATCTTCTTTATCCATTCATCCGATGATGGGCGCTTAGGTTGTTTCCATGTCCTGGCTATTGTAAATAGAGCTGCAATGAACATTTTGGTACATGACTCTCTTTGAATTTTGGTTTTCTCAGGGTATATGCCAAGTAGTGGGATTGCTGGGTCATATGGTAATTCTATTTGTAGTTTTTTAAGGAACCTCCATACTGTTCTCCACAGTGGCTGAACCAATTCACATTCCCACCAGCAGTGCAAGAGTGTCCCCTTTTCTCCACACCCTCTCCAGCATTTATTGTTTCTTGATTTTTTGATGATGTCCATTCTGACTGGTGTGAGATGATATCTCATTGTAGTTTTGATTTGCATTTCTCTAATGATTAATGATGTTGAGCATTCTTTCATGTGTTTGTTGGCATTCTGTATATCTTCTTTGGAGAAATGTCTATTTAGGTCTTCTGCCCATTTTTGGATGGGGTTGTTTGTTTTTTTGTTATTGAGCTGCATGAGCTGCTTGTAAATTTTGGAGATTAATCCTTTGTCAGTTGCTTCATTTGCAAATGTTTTCTCCCATTCTGAGGGTTGTCTTTTGGTCTTGGTTATCGTTTCCTTTGCTGTGCAAAAGCTTTGAAGTTTCATTAGGTCCCATTTGTTTATTTTTGTTTTTATTTCCATTACTCTAGGAGGTGGGTCAGATAGGATCTTGCTGTGATTTATGTCATAGAGTGTTCTTCCTATGTTTTCTTCTAAGAGTTTGATAGTTTCTGGCCTTACATTTAGGTCTTTAATCCATTTTGAGCTTATTTTTGTGTATGGTGTTAGGGAGTGATCTAATCTCATACTTTTACATGTACCTGTCCAGTTTTCCCAGCACCATTTATTGAAGAGGCTGTCCTTTCTCCACTGTACATTCCTGCCTCCTTTATCAAAGATGAGGTGTCCATATGTGCGTGGGTTTATCTCTGGGCTTTCTATCCTGTTCCACTGATCTATCTTTCTGTTTTTGTGCCAGTACCATACTGTCTTGATTACTGTTGCTTTGTAATATAGTCTGAAGTCAGGGAGCCTTATTCCTCCAGCTCCTTTTTTCGTTCTAAAGATTGCTTTGGCTATTCGGGGTCTTTTGTGTTTCCATACAAATTGCGAAATTTTTTGTTCTAGTTCTGTGAAAAATGCCAGTGGTAGTTTGATAGGGATTGCATTGAATCTGTAGATTGCTTTGGGTAGTAGAGTCATTTTCACAATGTTGATTCTTCCCATCCAAGAACATGGTATATCTCTCCATCTATTTGTATCATCTTTAATTTCTTTCATCAGTGTCTTATAATTTTCTGCATACAGGTCTTTCGTATCCTTAGGTAGGTTTATTCCTAGATATTTTATTCTTTTTGTTGCAATGGTAAATGGGAGTGTTTTCTTGATTTCACTTTCAGATTTTTCATCATTAGTATATAGGAATGCCAGAGATTTCTGTGCATTAATTTTGTATCCTGCTACTTTACCAAATTCATTGATTAGCTCTAGTAGTTTTCTGGTAGCATCTTTAGGATTCTCTATGTAT
Organism: Phocoena phocoena; assembly: GCF_963924675.1. NCBI lineage: Eukaryota > Metazoa > Chordata > Mammalia > Artiodactyla > Phocoenidae > Phocoena > Phocoena phocoena. The sequence goes on along the minus strand of NW_027077598.1, from coordinate 2,453,728 downwards.
AGTATCATGTCATCTGCAAACAGTGACAGCTTTACTTCTTCTTTTCCGATTTGGATTCCTTTTATTTCCTTTTCTTCTCTGATTGCTGTGGCTAAAACTTCCAAAACTATGTTGAATAAGAGTGGTGAGAGTGGGCAACCTTGTCTTGTTCCTGATCTTAGTGGAAATGCTTTCAGTTTTTCACCATTGAGGATGATGTTTGCTGTGGGCTTGTCATATATGGCTTTTATTATGTTTAGGAAAGTTCCCTCTATGCCTACTTTCTGGAGGGTTTTTATCATAAATGGGTGTTGAATTTTGTCGAAAGCTTTCTCTGCATCTATTGAGATGATCATATGGTTTTTCTCCTTCAATTTGTTAATATGGTTTATCACATTGATAGATTTGCGTATATTGAAGAATCCTTGCATTCCTGGAATAAACCCCACTTGATCATGGTGTATGATCCTTTTAATGTGCTGTTGGATTCTGTTTGCTAGTATTTTGTTGAGGATTTTTGCATCTATGTTCATCAGTGATATTGGCCTGTAGTTTTCTTTCTTTGTGACATCCTTGTCTGGTTTTGGTATCAAGGTGATGGTGGCTTCGTAGAAGGAATTTGGGAGTGTTCCTCCCTCTGCTATATTTTGGAAGAGTTTGAGAAGGATAGGTGTTAGCTCTTCTCTAAACGTTTGATAGAATTCACCTGTGAAGCCATCTGGTCCTGGGCTTTTGTTTGTTGGAAGGTTTTTAATCACAGTTTCAATTTCAGTGCTTGTGATTGGTCTGTTCATATTTTCTATTTCTTCCTGATTCAGTCTTGGCAGGTTGTGCATTTCTAAGAATTTGTCCATTTCTTCCAGATTGTCCATTTTATTGGCATAGAGTTGCTTGTAGTAATCTCTCATGATTTTTTTTATTTCTGCAGTGTCAGTTGTTACTTCTCCTTTTTCATTTCTAATTCTATTGATTTGAGTCTTCTCCCTTTTTTTCTTGATGAGTCTGGCTAGTGGTTTATCTATTTTGTTTATCTTCTCAAAGAACCAGCTTTTAGTTTTATTGATCTTTGCTATTGTTTCCTTCATTTCTTTTTCATTTATTTCTGATCTGATTTTTATGATTTCTTTCCTTCTGCTAGCTTTGGGGTTTTTTTGTTCTTCTTTCTCTAATTGCTTGAGGTGCAAGGTTAGGTTGTTTATTCGAGATGTTTCCTGCTTCTTAAGGTGGGCTTGTATTGCTATAAACTTCCCCCTTAGGACTGCTTTTGCTGCATCCCATAGGTTTTGGGTCGTTGTGTCTCCATTGTCATTTGTTTCTAGGTATTTTTTTATTTCCTCTTTGATTTCTTCAGTGATCACTTCATTATTAAGTAGTGTATTGTTTAGCCTCCATGTGTTTGTATTTTTTACAGATCTTTTCCTGTAATTGATATCTAGTCTCATGGCGTTGTGGTCGGAAAAGATACTTGATACAATTTCAGTTTTCTTAAATTTACCAAGGCTTGATTTGTGACCCAAGATATGATCTATCCTGGAGAATGTTCCATGAGCACTTGAGAAAAATGTGTATTCTGTTGTTTTTGGATGGAGTGTCCTATAAATATCAATTAAGTCCATCTTGTTTAATGTATCATTTAAAGCTTGTGTTTCCTTATTTATTTTCATTTTGGATGATCTGTCCATGGGTGAAAGTGGGGTGTTAAAGTCCCCTACTATGAATGTGTTACTGTTGATCTCCCCTTTTATGGTTGTTAGTATTTGCCTTATGTATTGAGGTGCTCCTATGTTGGGTGCATAAATATTTACAATTGTTATATCTTCTTCTTGGATCGATCCCTTGATCATTATGTAGTGTCCTTCTTTGTCCCTTTTAATAGTCCTTATTTTAAAGTCTATTTTGTCTGATATGAGAATTGCTACTCCAGCTTTCTTTTGGTTTCCATTTGCATGGAATATCTTTTTCCATCCCCTTACTTTCAGTCTGTATGTGTCTCTAGTTCTGAAGTGGGTCTCTTGTAGACAGCATATATAAGGGTCTTGTTTTTGTATCCATTCAGCCAATCTGTGTCTTTTGGTGGGAGCATTTAGTCCATTTACATTTAAGGTAATTATCGATATGTATGTTCCTATTTCCATTTTATATATTGTTTTGGGTTCGCTACTATAGGTCATTTCCTTCTCTTGTGTTTCGTGTCTAGAGAAGTTCCTTTAGCATTTGTTGTAAAGCTGGTTTGGTGGTGCTGAACTCTCTCAGCTTTTGCTTGTCTGTAAAGGTTTTATTTTCTCCATCAAATGTGAATGAGATCCTTGCTGGGTAGAGCAGTCTTGGTTTCAGGCTATTCTCCTTCATCACTTTCAGTATGTCCTGCCACTCCCTTCTGGCTTGTAGGGTTTCTGCTGAGAGATCAGCTGTTAACCTTATGGGGATTCCCTTGTGTGTTATTTGTTGTTTTTCCCTTGCTGCTTTTAATATGCTTTCTTTGTATTTAATTTTTGACAGTTTGATTAATATGTGTCTTGGCGTGTTTCTCCTTGTATTTATCCTGTATGGGACCCTCTGTGCTTCCTGGACTTGATTAACTATTTCCTTTCCCATATTAGGGAAGTTTTCAACTATAATCTCTTCAAATATTTTCTCAGTCCCTTTCTTTCTTTCTTCTTCTTCTGGAACCCCTATAATTCGAATGTTGGTGCGTTTCATGTTGTCCCAGAGGTCTCTGAGACTGTCCTCAGTTCTTTTCATTCTTTTTTCTTTATTCTGCTCTGCAGTAGTTATTTCCACTACTTTATCTTCCAGGTCACTTATCCGTTCTTCTGCCTCAGTTATTCTGCTATTGATCCTATCTAGAGTGATTTTAATTTCATTTATTGCATTGTTCATCGTTGCTTGTTTCATCTTTAGTTCTTGTAAGTCCTTGTTAACTGTTTCTTGCATTTTGTCCATTCTACTTCCAAGATTTTGGATCATCCTTACTATCATTATTCTGAATTCTTTTTCAGGTAGATTGCCTATTTCCTCTTCATTTGTTAGGTCTGGTGGGTTTTTATCTTGCTCCTTCATCTGCTGTGTGTTTTTCTGTCTTCTCATTTTGCTTACTGTGTTTGGGGTCTCCTTTTTGCAGGCTGCAGGTTCGTAGTTCCCGTTGTTTTTGATGTCTGTCTCCAGTGGCTAAGGTTGTTTCAGTGGGTTGTGTAGGCTTCCTGGTGGAGGGGACTAGTGCCTGTGTTGTGCTGGATGAGGCTGGATCTTGTCTCTCTAGTGGGCAGGTTCACGTCTGGTGGTGTGTTTTGGGGTGTCTGTGGCCTTATTATGATTTTAGGCAGCCTCTCTGCTAATGGGTGGGGTTGTGTTCCTGTTTTGCTAGTTGTTTGGCATAGGTTGTCCAGCACTGTGGCTTGCTGGTTGTTGAGTGAAGCTGGGTGCTGGTGTTAAGATGGAGGTCTCTGGGATATTTCCACCGTTTAATATTATGTGGAGCTGGGAGGTCTCTTGTTGACCAGTGTCCTGAAGTTGGCTCTCCTACCTCAGAGGCAGAGCCCTGACTCCTGGCTGGAACACCAAGAGCCTTTCATCCACACAGCTCAGAATAAAAGGGAGAAAAAGTAGGGAGAATTAGTAGAAGTATGAGTAAAGAAAGAGGGAAAGGAGGAAAGGAAGGAAGGAAGAAAGAAGCAAAGAAGGAAAGAAAGGAGGGAGGGAGGGAGGGAGGAAGGAAGGAAGGAGGGAAAGAAGGAAAAAAAAGACAGAAAGAAAGATGATACAGTAAAAATAAAATAAAGTATAATATAGTTATTGAATTAAAAAATATTTAGAAAAAAAAAAAGGGATGGATAGAACCTTAGGACAAATGTTGGAAGCAAAGCTATACAGAGAAAATCTTACACAGAAGCATACACATACACCTTCACAAAAAGAGGTAAAGGGGGAAAAATCATAAATCCTGCTCCCTGAGACCACCTCCTCAATTTGGGGTGATTCGTTGTCTAAAGGAGGGAGGGAAGGAAGGAAAGAAAGAAAGAACGAAGGTAAAGTATAATAAAGTTATTACAATTAAACTTAATTATTAAGAAAAGGAATTTTTTAAAAAAAGTCATGGACGGATAGAGCCCTAGGACAAATGGTGGAAGCTAGAGTATACAGACTAGATGTCACACAGAAGCATACACGTACACATTCACCAAAAGAGGAAAAGGGAAAAAAATCATAGATCTCGCTCCTAAATTCCACCTCTTCAATTTGGGATCATTCCTTGTCTATTCAGGTATTCCACAGATGCAGGGTATATCAAGTTGATTGTGGAGCTTTAATCCGCTGCTTCTGTGGCTGCTGGGAGAGATTTCCCTTTCTCTTCTTTGTTCTCACAGCTCACAGGAGCTCAGCTTTGGATTTGGCCCTGCCTCTGCGTGTAGGTCGCTGGAGGGCGTCTGTTTTTTCGCTCAGACAGGACGGGGTTAAAGGAGCCGCTGATTCGGGGCCTCCGGCTCACTCAGGCCGGGGGTTGGGGGATGGCGGAAGGAGGGGCACTGCGTGCGGGGCCGGCCTGCGGCGGCAGAGGCAGCGTGACGTTGTGGCAGAGGCCGGCGTGACGTTGCACCAGCCTGAGGCCTGCCGTGCGTTGTCCCGGGGAAGTTGTCCCTGGATCCCGGGAACCTGGCAGTGGCAGGCTGCACAGGCTCCGCGGAAGAGGGGTGTGGAGAGTGACCTGTGCTCGCACACAGGCCCCTTGGTGGCGGCAGCAGCAGCCTTAGCGTCTCCCGCCCGTCTCTGGGCTCCGCGGTTTTAGCCGCGGCTCGCGCCCGTCTCTGGGGTTTGCGCTTTCAGCCGCGGCTCGTGCCCGTCTCGGGGGCTCGCGCCCTCAGCCGCGGCTCGCGCCCGTCTCTGGGGTTCGCGCTTTTAGCCGCGGCTCGCGCCCGTCTCTGGAGTTCCTTTAAGCAGCGCTCTTAAACCCCTCTCCTCGCGCACCAGGAAACAAAGAGGGAAGAAAAAGTCTCTTGCCTCTTCGGCCGGTGCAGGCTTTTCCCCGAACTCCCTGCCGGCTAGTCGTGGTGCACTAACCCCTTCAGGCTATGTTCAAGCCGCCAACCCCAGTCCTCTCCCTGAGCTCCGTCCAAAACCAAAACCAGAGCCTCAGCTCGCAGCCCCGCCCGCCCCGGTGGGTGAGCAGCAAGCCTCTTGGGTTGGTGAGTGCTGGTCGGCACCGATCGTCTGTGCAGGAATCTCCCCGCTTTGCCCTCCGCACCCGTCGCTGTGCACTACTCCGCGGTCCCGAAACTCCCCCCTCCGCCTCCCGCAGTCTCCGCCCGCGGAGGGGCTTCCTAGTGTGTGGAAACTTTTCCTCCTTCACAGCTCCCTCCCACTGGTGCAGGTGCCGTCCTTATTCTTTTGTCTCTGTTTTTTCTTTTGAACTACCCAGTTACGTGGGGAGTTTCTTGCCTTTTGGGAGGTCTGAGGTCTTCTGCCAGCCTTCAGTAGGATTTCTGTTGGAGTTGTTCCACGTGTGGATGTATCTCTGGTGTATCCGTGGGGAGGAAGGCGATCTCCGCGTCTTACTCTTCCGCCATCTTCAAGGTCCCCCCCCTGAGATGCATTTTAAATCGTTTCCCAATCACACGGTGGACGATACTCTGGGTTTCCCATGCATGTTTTAACTGGAGGAAGAATGCCTTGAACCTGGAGAGTTGGGACCCATGGAATGGGTACCATGCAGTATGACTTCAAAGGGTCTACATTTGCTCACCGAAACTCACCAATGCTATCAGCCTGAAGTGTCCAGCCTTATGTCTCAACCAGCTCTGGGTGTAGATGTGGTCAATCCCGGTTGCATCACATGCCCTGAGTGAATTATTTAAGAATTGCTCTCTATTTCACTGTCTTTGTGTTTTGTTTTCGAAATTAATTTTGATAATGGGATTTATCGGATTTTCACTGATGCGTATCGGCCGCTGTACACACACTTGATTCTCTTACGGAGACATATATATCCATGGGTTTTAAGATTCTTCCTAGTCAGGTATATTCGTATGCGTTGAATATGTGGTGTTGAGTCCATTTCGTTGAGCAAGGAGTAGGTCTTTTCTATTACATATTTGGCTTATGGAATGTTATCTGTGCTAATTTCAGTCTCTGGTTTTATGAAGCACCCCAAGGCACCTTTCCCCATAAGCAAGCACTAGTTGGTTTTCTAAATTTGAGACCCTGTTCTGTTTTGTAATTCAGTTCATGTGTAGTCAAGTTTACATTCCGTGCATTAGTGATATCTTATGATGTTTCTTTTTCTGTGTGAGGTAGTTCACGTAGAATCACCGTACCTGCATCCACTCACTATGCCGCTACGGGCCTGATGACACAGATTTCATTGCTGAGTGATACTGCATTGCACGTACGTGCCACAACTTCTTTATCCATTTTTTGCTTTCTGGGATATTTACCTGGTACTGTAGACGAGCTTCTTGGGAACACAGTCGTCCCAAACTTTGGGGTGGCTCTCTGTTTTTGATTTTAATTTCCCTAAGGAATAGGACCATAAGTGCAATTGCCATAGGCTGTGTTGCTTTATTTCTTACGTGTTTCAGGAAACACCATACACTTCTCCAGGGTGGCTGTTGGCAATTTACATCCTGCCAATCAGCATAACAAGGCTCCCTGTTCTCCATATCCTGTCCTACCTTTCTGGATTTTACACTTTTTTCAGATGGCCCTCTTGCCCGGGGGGCAGTGAGACTTCATTGTAGTGCAGATTTCCTTTACAGGCTTGCTTGGTTGGCCAAAAAGTGCGTATGCGTTTTTTCCTGAATATATTCAGGAAAAAACGCATACGCCCTTTTTGGCCAAGTGCATCATTGTCGACGTTGTGCCTCTTTTCCTATGCTTTCAGGGCAATTCCAGTCTACCCCCTGCAGTCTTTTTCCTGAAATTCAGCCCCGCTTTCAAGTCCCCTTCGCAGGCTTACTTCAATATACTTTTGGAAGATAGCTGTCATTTATAACTCTGCAGGTTTGTGAATTACAGTGCCCCTGAGCTCCTTTCTTCAACTCGCTTTCTTGTGAGCTGGGCACAAAACCGCAGGATTGCTTCAGGCCCTAATCTGTTTCCAGCAGGGCACACTGAGCCTTTGTTTAATTCCTCTTCCTGGTCGGCAATGAGCGTTACATTTGCCCGTGCAGACACCTACAGCTAGTCTCTCATTGCTTCTCCCTATTCCGGTTCATCTTGCACAGAAATTGCAAGCTGTGCCAAACAGGAGGTTAAAGGCACTGACTCTCCAAGCGGGGAGAGTGTTAGTAAAGCATTTGGAATGGTGAACCTGAGGACCGGGATACGTAAACTGAGATGCATTTTAAATCGTTTCCCAATCACACGGTGGATGATACTCTGGGTTTCCCATGCATGTTTTAGCTGGAGGAAGAATGCCTTGAACCTGGAGAGTTGGGACCCATGGAATGGGTACCATGCAGTATGACTTCAAAGGGTCTGCATTTGCTCACCGAAACTCACCAATGCTATCAGCCTGAAGTGTCCAGCCTTATGTCTCAACCAGCTCTGGGTGTAGATGTGGTAAATCCCGGTTGCATCACATGCCCTGAGTGAATTATTTAAGAATTGCTCTCTATTTCACTGTCTTTGTGTTTTGTTTTCTAAATTTATTTTGATAATGGGATTTATCGGATTTTCACTGCTGCAGTTCGGCCGCTGTACGCACGCTTGATTCTCTTACGGAGACATATATATATCCATGGGTTTTAAGATTCCTCCTAGTCAGGTATATTCCTAGGTGTTGAATATGTGGTGTTGAGTCCATTTCGTTGAGCAAGGAGTAGGTCTTGTCTATTACATATTTGGCTTATGGAAAGTTATCTGTGCTAATTTCAGTCTCTGGTTTTATGCAGCACCCCAAGGCACCTTTCCCCATAAGCAAGCACTAGTTGGTTTTCTAAATTTGAGACCCTGTTCTGTTTTGTAATTCAGTTCATGTGTAGTCAAGTTTACATTCCGTGTATTAGTGATATCTTATGATGTTTCTTTTTCTGTGTGACGTAGTTCACGTAGAATCACCGTACCTGCATCCACTCACTATGCCGCTACGGGCCTGATGACACAGATTTCATTGCTGAGTGATATTGCATTGCACGTACGTGCCACAACTTCTTTATCCATTTTTTGCTTTCTGGGATATTTACCTGGTACTGTAGACGAGCTTCTTGGAAACACAGCCGTCCAAAACTTTGGAGTGGCTCTCTGTTTTTGATTTTAATTTCCCTAAGGAATAGGACCATAAGTGCAATTGCCATAGGCTGTGTTGCTTTATTTCTTACGTGTTTCAGGAAACACCATACACTTCTCCAGGGTGGCTGTTGGCAATTTACATCCTGCCAATCAGCATAACAAGGCTCCCTGTTCTCCATATCCTGTCCTACCTTTCTGGATTTTACACTTTTTTCAGATGGCCCTCTTGCCCAGGGGGCAGTGAGACTTCATTGTAGTGCAGATTTCCTTTACAGGCTTGCTTGGTTGGCCAGAAAGGGCGTATGCGTTTTTTCCTGAATATATTCAGGAAAAAACGCATATGCCATTTTTGGCCAAGTGCATCATTGTCGACGTTCTGCCTCTTTTCCTATGCTTTCAGGGCAATTCCAGTCTACCCCCTGCAATCGTTTTCCTGAAATTCTGCCCCGCTTTCAAGTCCCCTACGCAGGCTTACTTCAATATACTTTTGGAAGATAGCTGTCATTTATAACTCTGCAGGTTTGTGAATTACAGTGCCCCTGAGCTCCTTTCTTCAACTCGCTTTCTTGTGAGCTGGGCACAAAACCGCAGGATTGCTTCAGGCCCTAATCTTTTTCCGGCAGGGCACACTGAGCCTTTGTTTAATTCCTCTTCCTGGTGGGCAATGAGCGTTACATTTGCCCGTGCAGACACCTACAGCTAGTCTCTCATTGGTTCTCCCTATTCCTGTTCATCTTGCACAGAAATTGCAAGCTGTGCCAAAGAGGAGGTTAAAGGCACTGACTCTCTAAGCGGGGAGAGTGTTAGTAAAGCATCTGGAATGGTGAACCCGAGGACCAGGATACGAAAACTGAGATGCATTTTAAATCGTTTCCCAATCACACGGTGGACAATACTCTGGGTTTCCCATGCATGTTTTAGCTGGAGGAAGAATCCCTTGAACCTGGAGAGTTGGGACCCATGGAATGGGTACCATGCAGTATGACTTCAAAGGGTCTGCATTTGCTCACCGACACTCACCAATTCTATCAGCCTGAAGTGTCCAGCCTTATGTCTCAACCAGCTCTGGGTGTAGATGTGGTCAATCCCGGTTGCATCACATGCCCTGAGTGAATTATTTAAGAATTGCTCTCTATTTCACTGTCTTTGTGTTTTGTTTTCGAAATTTATTTTGATAATGGGATTTATCGGATTTTCACTGCTGCGTTTCGGCCGCTGTACACACGCTTGATTCTCTTATGGAGACATATATATCCATGGGTTTTAAGATTCTTCCTAGTCAGGTATATTCCTAGGCGTTGAATATGTGGTTTTGGGTCCATTTCGTTGAGCAAGGAGTAGGTCTTGTCTATTACATATTTGGCTTATGGAAAGTTATCTGTGCTAATTTCTGTCTCTGGTTTTATGCAGCACCCCAATGCACCTTTCCCCATAAGCAAGCACTAGTTGGTTTTCTAAATTTGAGACCCTGTTCTGTTTTGTAATTCAGTTCATGTGTAGTCAAGTTTACATTCCGTGTATTAGTGACATCTTATGATGTTTCTTTTTCTGTGTGACGTAGTTCACGTAGAATCACCGTACCTGCATCCACTCACTATGCCGCTACGGGCCTGATGACACAGATTTCATTGCTGAGTGATATTGCATTCTACGTACGTGCCACAACTTCTTTATCCATTTTTTGATTTCTGGGATATTTACCTGATACTGTAGACGAGCTTCCTGTGAACACAGCCGTCCCAAATATTGGGGTGGCTGTCTGTTTTTGATTTTAATTTCCGTAAGCTATAGGACCATAAGTGGAAGTGCCATAGGCTGTGTTGCTTTGTTTCTTACGTGTTTCAGGAAACACCATACACTTCTCCAGGGTGGCTGCTGGCAATTTACATCCTGCCAATCAGCATAACAAGGCTCCCTGTTCTCCATATCCTGTCCTACCTTTCTGGATTTTACACTTTTTTCAGATGGCCCTTTTGCCCGGGGGGCAGTGAGACTTCATTGTAGTGCAGATTTCGTTTACAGGCTTGCTTGGTTGGCCAAAAAGGGCATATGCGTTTTTTCCTGAATATATTCAGGAAAAAACGCATACGCCCTTTTTGGCCAAGTGCATCATTGTCGACGTTCTGCCTCTTTTCCTATGCTTTCAGGGCAATTCCAGTCTACCCCCTGCAATCGTTTTCCTGAAATTCTGCCCCGCTTTCAAGTCCCCTTCGCAGGCTTACTTCAATATATTTTTGGAGGATAGCTGTCATTTATAACTCTGCAGGATTGTGAATTACAGTGCCCCTGAGCTCCTTTCTTCAACTCGCTTTCTTGTGAGCTGGGCACAAAACCGCAGGATTGCTTCAGGCCCTAATCTGTTTTCAGCAGGGCACGCTGAGCCTTTGTTTAATTCCTCTTCCTGGTCGGCATTGAGTGTTACATTTGCCCGTGCAGACACCTACAGCTAGTCTCTCATTGGTTCTCCCTATTCCTGTTCATCTTGCACAGAAATTGCAAGCTGTGCCAAACAGGAGGTTAAAGGCAGTGACTCTCCAAGCGGGGAGAGTGTTAGTAAAGCATCTGGAATGGTGAACCTGAGGACCAGGATACGAAAACTGAGATGCATTTTAAATCGTTTCCCAATCACATGGTGGACCATACTGTGGGGTTCCCATGCATGTTTTAGCTGGAGGAAGAATCTCTTGAACCTGAAGAGTTGGGACCCATGGAATAGGTACCATGCAGTATGACTTCAAAGGGTCTGCATTTGCTCACCGAAACTCACCAATGCTATCAGCCTGAAGTGTCCAGCCTTATGTCTCAACCAGCTCTGGGTGTAGATGTGGTCAATCCCGGTTGCATCACATGCCCTGAGTGAATTATTTAAGAATTGCTCTCTATTTCGCTGTCTTTGTGTTTTGTTTACGAAATTTATTTTGATAATGGGATTTATCGGATTTTCACTGCTGCGTTTCGGCCACTGTACACACGCTTGTTTCTCTTACAGAGACATATATATCCATGGGTTTTTAGATTCTTCCTAGTCAGGTATATTCCTAGGCGTTGAATATGTGGTGTTGGTTCCATTTCGTTGAGCAAGGAGTAGGTCTTGTCTATTACATATTTGGCTTATGGAAAGTTATCTGTGCTAATTTCAGTCTCTGGTTTTATGCAGCACCCCAAGGCACCTTTCCCCATAAGCAAGCACTAGTTGGTTTTCTAAATTTGAGACCCTGTTCTGTTTTGTAATTCAGTTCATGTGTAGTCAAGTTTACATTCCGTGCATTAGTGATATCTTATGATGTTTCTTTTTCTGTGTGACGTAGTTCACGTAGAATCACCGTACCTGCATCCACTCACTATGCCGCTACGGGCCTGATGACACAGATTTCATTGCTGAGTGATACTGCATTGCACGTACGTGCCACAACTTCTTTATCCATTTTTTGCTTTCTGGGATATTTACCTGATACTGTAGACGAGCTTCTTGTGAACACAGCCGTCCCAAATATTGGGGTGGCTGTCTGTTTTTGATTTTAATTTCCGTAAGCTATAGGACCATAAGTGGAAGTGCCATAGGCTGTGTTGCTTTGTTTCTTACGTGTTTCAGGAAACACCATACACTTCTCCAGGGTGGCTGCCGGCAATTTACATCCTGCCAATCAGCATAACAAGGCTCCCTGTTCTCCATATCCTGTCCGACATTTCTGGATTTTACACTTTTTTCAGATGGCCCTTTTGCCCGACGGGCTGTGAGACTTCATTGTTGTGCAGATTTCCTTTACAGGCTTGCATGGTTGGCCAAAAAGTGCGTATGCGTTTTTTCCTGAATATATTCAGGAAAAAACGCATACGCCATTTTTGGCCAAGTGCATCATTGTCGACGTTGTGCCTCTTTTCCTATGCTTTCAGGGCAATTCCAGTCTACCCCCTGCAATCGTTTTCCTGAAATTCTGCCCCGCTTTCAAGTCCCCTTCGCAGGCTTACTTCAATATATTTTTGGAGGATAGCTGTCATTTATAACTCTGCAGGTTTGTGAATTACAGTGACCCTGAGCTCCTTTCTTCAACTCGCTTTCTTGTGAGCTGGGCACAAAACCGCAGGATTGCTTCAGGCCCTAATCTGTTTCCGGCAGGGCACACAGAGCCTTTGGTTAATTCCTCTTCCTGGTCGGCAATGAGCGTTACATTTGCCCGTGCAGACACCTACAGCTAGTCTCTCATTGGTTCTCCCAATTCCTGTTCATCTTGCACAGAAATTGCAAGCTGTGCCAAACAGGAGGTTAAAGGCACTGACTCTCCCAGCAGGGAGAGTGTTAGTAAAGCATCAGGAATGGTGAACCCGAGGACCAGGATACGAAATCTGAGATGCATTGTAAATCGTTTCCCAATCACACGGTGGATCATACTGTGGGTTTCCCATGCATGTTGTAGCTGGAGGAAGAATCCCTTGAACCTGAAGAGTTGGGACCCATGGAATAGGTACCATGCAGTATGACTTCAAAGGGTCTGCATTTGCTCACCGAAACTCACCAGTGCTATCAGCCTGAAGTGTCCCGCCTTATGTGTCAACCAGCTCTGGGTGTAGATGTGGTCAATCCCGGTTGCATCACATTCCCTAAATGAATTATTTAAGAATTGCTCTCTATTTCACTGTCTTTGTGTTTTGTTTCGAAATTTATTTTGATAATGGGATTTATCGGATTTTCACTGCTGCATTTCGGCCGCTGTACACACACTTGATTCTCTTACGGAGACATATATATCCATGGGTTTTAAGATTCTTCCTAGTCATGTATATTCCTAGGCGTTGAATATGTGGTGTTGAGTCCATTTCGTTGAGCAAGGAGTAAGTCTTGTCTATTACATATTTGGCTTATGGAAAGTTATCTGTGCTAATTTCAGTCTCTGGTTTTATGCAGCACCCCCAGGCACCTTTTCCCATAAGCAAGCACTAGTTGGTTTTCTAAATTTGAGACCCTGTTCTGTTTTGTAATTCAGTTCATGTGTAGTCAAGTTTACATTCCGTGTATTAGTGATATCTTATGATGTTTCTTTTTCTGTGTGACGTAGTTCACGTAGAATCACCGTACCTGCATCCACTCACTATGCCGCTATGGGCCTGATGACACAGATTTCATTGCTGAGTGATATTGCATTGTACGTACGTGCCACAACTTCTTTATCCATTTTTTGCTTTCTGGGATATTTACCTGATACTGTAGACGAGCTTCTTGTGAACACAGCCGTCCCAAATATTGTTGTGGCTGTCTGTTTTTGATTTTAATTTCCGTAAGCTATAGGACCATAAGTGGAAGTGCCATAGGCTGTGTTGCTTTGTTTCTTACGTGATTCAGGAAACACCATACACTTCTCCAGGGTGGCTGCCGGCAATTTACATCCTGCCAATCAGCATAACAAGGCTCCCTGTTCTGCATATCCTGTCCTACATTTCTGGATTTTACACTTTTTTCAGATGGCCCTTTTGCCCGGGGGGCAGTGAAACTTCATTGTTGTGCAGATTTCTTTACAGGCTTGCTTGGTTGGCCAAAAAGGGCGTATGCGTTTTTTCCTAAATATATTCAGGAAAAAACGCATACGCCCTTTTTGGCCAAGTGCATCATTGTCGACGTTGTGCCTCTTTTCCTATGCTTTCAGGGCAATTCCAGTCTACCCCCTGCAATCGTTTTCCTGAAATTCAGCCCCGCTTTCAAGTCCCCTTCGCAGGCTTACTTCAATATATTTTTGGAGGATAGCTGTCATTTATAACAGTGCAGGTTTGTGAAGTACAGTGCCCCTGATCTCCTTTCTTCAACTCGCTTTCTTGTGAGCTGGGCACAAAACCGCAGGATTGCTTCAGGCCCTAATCTGTTTCCAGCAGGGCACACTGAGCCTTTGTATAATTCCTCTTCCTGGTGGGCAATGAGCGTTACATTTGCCCGTGCAGACACCTACAGCTAGTCTCTCATTGGTTCTCCCTATTCCTGTTCATCTTGCACAGAAATTGCAAGCTGTGCCAAACAGGAGGTTAAAGGCACTGACTCTCCAAGCGGGGAGAGTGTTAGTAAAGCATCTGGAATGGTGAACCCGAGGACCAGGATACGAAAACTGAGATGCATTTTAAATCGTTTCCCAATCACACGATGGACGATACTCTGGGTTTCCCATGCATGTTTTAGCTGGAGGAAGAATGCCTTGAACCTGGAGAGTTGGGACCCATGGATTGGGTACCATGCAGTATGACTTCAAAGGGTCTGCATTTGCTCACTGAAACTCACCAATGCTATCAGCCTGAAGTGTCCAGCCTTATGTCTCAACCAGCTGTGGGTGTAGATGTGGTCAATCCCGGTTGCATCACATGCCCTGAGAGAATTATTTAAGAATTGCTCTCTATTTCACTGTCTTTGTGTTTTGTTTTCGAAATTTATTTTGATAATGGGATTTATTGGATTTTCACTGGTGCGCTTATGCCGCTGTACACACGCTTGATTCTCTTACGGAGACATATAAATCCATGGGTTTTAAGATTCTTCCTAGTCAGGTATATTCCTAGGCGTTGAATATGTGGTGTTGAGTCCATTTCGTTGAGCAAGGAGTAGGTCTTGTCTATTACATATTTGGCTTATGGAATGTTATCTGTGCTAATTTCAGTCTCTGGTTTTATGCAGCACCCCAAGGCACCTTTCCCCATAAGCAAGCACTAGTTGGTTTTCTAAATTTGTGACCCTGTTCTGTTTTGTAATTCAGTTCATGTGTAGTCAAGTTTACATTCCGTGTATTAGTGATATCTTATGATGTTTCTTTTTCTGTGTGACGTAGTTCACGTAGAATCACCGTACCTGCATCCACTCACTATGCCGCTACGTGCCTGATGATACAGATTTCATTGCTGAGTGATATTGCATTGCACGTACGTGCCACAACTTCTTTATCCATTTTTTGCTTTCTGGGATATTTACCTGGTACTGTAGACGAGCTTCTTGGGAACACAGCCGTCCCAAACTTTGTGGTGGCTCTCCGTTTTTGATTTTAATTTCCCTAAGCAATAGGACCATAATTGCAATTGCCATAGGCTGTGTTGCTTTATTTCCTACGTGTTTCAGGAAACACCATACACTTCTCCAGGGTGGCTGTTCACAATTTACATCCTGCCAATCAGCATAACAAGGCTCCCTGTTCTCCATATCCTGTCCTACCTTTCTGGATTTTACACTTTTTTCAGATGGCCCGTTTGCCCGGGGGGGCAGTGAGATTTCATTGTAGTGCAGATTTCCTTTTCAGGCTTGCTTGGTTGGCCAAAAAGGGCGTATGCGTTTTTTCCTGAATATATTCAGGAAAAAACGCATACGCACTTTTTGGCCAAGTGCATCATTGTCGACGTTGTGCCTCTTTTCTTATGCTTTCAGGGCAATTCCAGTCTACCCCCTGCAATCGTTTTCCTGAAATTCTGCCCCGCTTTCAAGTCCCCTTCGCAGGCTTACTTCAATATATTTTTGGAGGAATGCTGTCATTTATAACTCTGCAGGTTTGTGAATTACAGTGCCCCTGAGCTCCTTTCTTCAACTCGCTTTCTTGTGAGCTGGGCACAAAACCGCAGGATTGCTTCAGGCCCTAATCTGTTTCCGGCAGGGCATGCTAAGCCTTTGGTTAATTCCTGTTTCCTGGTGGGAAATGAGCGTTACATTTGCCCGTGCAGACACCTATAGCTAGTCTCTCATTGTTTCTCCCTATTCCTGTTCATCTTGCACAGAAATTGCAAGCTGTGCCAAACAGGAGGTTAAAGGCACTGACTCTCCAAGCAGGGAGAGTGTTAGTAAAGCATCTGGAATGGTGAACCCGAGGACCAGGATACGAAAACTGAGATGCATTTTAAATCGTTTCCCAATCACATGGTGGACCATACTGTGGGTTTCCCATGCATGTTTTAGCTGGAGTAAAAATCCCTTGAACCTGAAGAGTTGGGACCCATGGAATAGGTACCATGCAGTATGACTTCAAAGGATCTGCATTTGCTCACCGAAACTCACAAATGCTATCAGCCTGTAGTGTCCAGCCTTATGTCTCAACCAGCTCTGGGTGTAGATGTGGTCAATCCCGGTTGCATCACATGCCCTGAGTGAATTATTTAAGAATCGCTCTCTATTTCACTGTCTTTGTGTTTTGTTTTCGAAATTTATTTTGATAATGGGATTTATCGGATTTTCACTGCTGCGTATCGGCCGCTGTACACACGCTTGATTCTCTTACGGAGACATATATAACCATGGGTTTTAAGATTCTTCCTAGTCAGGTATATTCCTAGGCGTTGAATATGTGGTGTTGAGTCCATTTCGTTGAGCAAGGAGTAGGTCTTGTCTATTACATATTTGTCTTATGGAATGTTATCGGTACTAATTTCAGTCTCTGGTTTTATGCAGCACCCCAAGGCACCTTTCCCCATAAGCAAGCACTAGTTGGTTTTCTAAATTTGAGACCCTGTTCTGTTTTGTAATTCAGTTCATATGTAGTCAAGTTTACATTCCGTGTATTAGTGATATCTTATGATGTTTCTTTTTCTGTGTGACGTAGTTCACGTAGAATCACCGTACCTGCATCCACTCACTATGCCGCTACGGGCCTGATGCCACAGATTTCATTGCTGAGTGATATTGCATTGTACGTACGTGCCACAACTTCTTTATCCATTTTTTGCTTTCTGGGATATTTACCTGATAGTGTAGACGAGCTTCTTGTGAACACAGCCGTCCCAAATATTGGGGTGGCTGTCTGTTTTTGATTTTAATTTCCGTAAGCTATAGGACCATAAGTGGAAGTGCCATAGGCTGTGTTGCTTTGTTTCTTACGTGTTTCAGGAAACACCATACACTTCTCCAGGGTGGCTGCCGGAAATTTACATCCTGCCAATCAGCATAACAAGGCTCCCTGTTCTCCATATGCTGTCCTACATTTCTGGATTTTACACTTTTTTCAGATGGCCCTTTTGCCCGGGGGGCAGTGAGACATCATTGTAGTGCAGATTTCCTTTACAGGCTTGCTTGGTTGGCCAAAAAGGGCGTATGCGTTTTTTCCAGAATATATTCAGGAAAAAACGCATACGCCCTTTTTGGCCAACTGCATCACTGTCGACGTTGTGCCTCTTTTCCTATCCTTTCAGGGCAATTCCAGTCTACACCCTGCAATCGTTTTCGTGAAATTCTGCCCCGCTTTCAAGTCCCCTTCGCAGGCTTACTTTAATATATTTTTGGAGGATAGCTGTCATTTATAACTCTGCAGGTTTGTGAATTACAGTGCACCTGAGCTCCTTTCTTCAACTCGCTTTCTTGTGAGCTGTGCACAAAACCGCAGGATTGCTTCAGGCCCTAATCTGTTTTCAGCAGGGCATGCTGAGCCTTTGTTTAATTCCTCTTCCTGGTGGGCAATGAGCATTACATTTGCCCGTGCAGACACCTACAGCTAGTCTCTCATTGGTTCTCCCTATTCCTGTTCATCTTGCACAGAAATTGCAAGCTGTGCCAAACAGGAGGTTAAAGGCACTGACTCTCCAAGCGGGGAGAATTTTAGTAAAGCATCTGGAATGGTGAACCCGAGAACCAGGATACGAAAACTGAGATGCATTTTAAATCATTTCCCAATCACACGGTGGATGATACTCTGGTTTTCCCATGCATGTTTTAGCTGGAGGAAGAATCCCTTGAACCTGGAGAGTTGGGACCCATGGAATGGGTACCATGCAGTTTGACTTCAAAGGGTCTGCATTTGCTCACCGAAACTCACCAATGCTATCAGCCTGAAGTGTCCAGCCTTATGTCTCAACCAGCTCTGGGTGTAGATGTGGTCAATCCCGGTTGCATCACATGCCCTGAGTGAATTATTTAAGAATTGCTCTCTAATTCACTGTCTTTGTGTTTTGTTTTCGAAATTTATTTTGATAATGGGATTTATCGGATTTTCACTGCTGCGTTTCGGCCGCTGTACACACGCTTGATTCTCTTACGGAGACATATATATCCATGGGTTTTAAGATTCTTCCTAGTCAGGTATATTCCTAGGCATTGAATATGTGGTGTTGGGTCCATTTCGTTGAGCAAGGAGTAGGTCTTGTCTATTACATATTTGGCTTATGGAAAGTTATCTGTGCTAATTTCAGTCTCTGGTTTTATGCAGCACCCCAAGGCACCTTTTCCCATAAGCAAGCACTAGTTGGTTTTCTAAATTTGAGACCCTGTTCTGTTTTGTAATTCATTTCATGTGTAGTCAAGTTTACATTCCGTGTATTAGTGATATCTTATGATGTTTCTTTTTCTGTGTGACGTAGTTCACATAGAATCACCGTA
This sequence comes from Phocoena phocoena, assembly GCF_963924675.1. Classification (NCBI taxonomy): domain Eukaryota; kingdom Metazoa; phylum Chordata; class Mammalia; order Artiodactyla; family Phocoenidae; genus Phocoena; species Phocoena phocoena. The sequence goes on along the minus strand of NW_027077598.1, from coordinate 2,435,211 downwards.
CCTGCATCCACTCACTATGCCGCTATGGGCCTGATGACACAGATTTCATTGCTGAGTGATATTGCATTGTACGTACGTGCCACAACTTCTTTATCCATTTTTTGCTTTCTGGGATATTTACCTGATAGTGTAGACGAGCTTCTTGTGAACACAGCCGTCCCAAATATTGGGGTGGCTGTCTGTTTTTGATTTTAATTTCCGTAAGCTATAGGACCATAAGTGGAAGTGCCATAGGCTGTGTTGCTTTGTTTCTTACGTGTTTCAGGAAACACCATACACTTCTCCAGGGTGGCTGCCGGCAATTTACATCCTGCCAATCAGCATAACTAGGCTCCCTGTTCTCCATATCCTGTCCTACATTTCTGGATTTTACACTTTTTTCAGATGGCCCTTTTGCCCGGGGGGCAGTGAGACTTCATTGTAGTGCAGATTTCCTTTACAGGCTTGCTTGGTTGGCCAAAAAGGGCGTATGCGTTTTTTCCAGAATATATTCAGGAAAAAACGCATACGCCCTTTTTGGCCAACTGCATCACTGTCGACATTGTGCCTCTTTTCCTATCCTTTCAGGGCAATTCCAGTCTACACCCTGCAATCGTTTTCGTGAAATTCTGCCCCGCTTTCAAGTCCCCTTCGCAGGCTTACTTTAATATATTTTTGGAGGATAGCTGTCATTTATAACTCTGCAGGTTTGTGAATTACAGTGCACCTGAGCTCCTTTCTTCAACTCGCTTTCTTGTGAGCTGTGCACAAAACCGCAGGATTGCTTCAGGCCCTAATCTGTTTTCAGCAGGGCATGCTGAGCCTTTGTTTAATTCCTCTTCCTGGTGGGCAATGAGCATTACATTTGCCCGTGCAGACACCTACAGCTAGTCTCTCATTGGTTCTCCCTATTCCTGTTCATCTTGCACAGAAATTGCAAGCTGTGCCAAAGAGGAGGTTAAAGGCACTGACTCTCCAAGCGGGGAGAGTGTTAGTAAAGCATCTGGAATGGTGAACCCGAGGACCAGGATACGAAAACTGAGATGCATTTTAAATCGTTTCCCAATCACACGGTGGACGATACTCTGGGTTTCCCATGCATGTTTTAGCTGGAGGACGAATCCCTTGAATCTGGAGAGTTGGGATCCATGGAATGTGTACCATGCAGTATGACTTCAAAGGGTCTGCATTTGCTCACCGAAACTCACCAATGCTATCAGCCTGAAGTGTCCAGCCTTATGTCTCAACCAGCTCTGGGTGTAGATGTGGTAAATCCCGGTTTCATCACATGCCCTGAGTGAATTATTTAAGAATTGCTCTCTATTTCACTGTCTTTGTGTTTTGTTTTCGAAATTTATTTTGATAATGGGATTTATCGGATTTTCACTGCTGCGTTTCGGCCGCTGTACACACGCTTGATTCTCTTACGGAGACATATATATCCATGGGTTTTAAGATTCTTCCTAGTCAGGTACATTCCTAGGCATTGAATATGTGGTGTTGGGTCCATTTCGTTGACCAAGGAGTAGGTCTTGTCTATTACATATTTGGCTTATGGAAAGTTATCTGTGCTAATTTCTGTCTCTGGTTTTATGCAGCACCCCAAGGCTCCTTTCCCCATAAGCAAGCACTAGTTGGTTTTCTAAATTTGAGACCCTGTTCTGTTTTTTAATTCAGTTCATGTGTAGTCAAGTTTACATTCCGTGCATTAGTGATATCTTATGATGTTTCTTTTTCTGTGTGACGTAGTTCACGTAGAATCACCGTACCTGCATCCACTCACTATGCCGCTACGGGCCTGATGACACAGATTTCATTGCTGAGTGATATTGCATTGCACATACGTGCCACAACTTCTTTATCCATTTGTTGCTTTCTGGGATATTTACCTGGTACTGTAGACGGGCTTCCTGGGAAAACAGCCGTCCCAAACTTTGGGGTGGCTCTCTGTTTTTGATTTTAATATCCCTAAGGAATAGGACCATAAGTGCAATTGCCATAGGCTGTGTTGCTTTATTTCTTACGTGTTTCAGGAAACACCATACACTTCTCCAGGGTGGCTGCTGGCAATTTACATCCTTCCAAACAGCATAACAAGGCTCCCTGTTCTCCATATCCTGTCCTACCTTTCTGGATTTTTCACTTTTTTCAGATGGCTCTCTTGCCCGGGGGGCAGTGAGACTTCATTGTAGTGCAGATTTCCTTTACAGGCTTGCCTGTTTGGCCAAAAAGGGCGTATGCGTTTTTTCCTGAATATATTCAGGAAAAAACGCATTCGCGCTTTTTGGCCAAGTGCATCATTGTCGACGTTGTGCCTCTTTTCCTATGCTTTCAGGGCAATTCCAGTCTACCCCCCGCAATCGTTTTCCTGAAATTCTGCCCCGCTTTCAAGTCCCCTTTGCAGGCTTACTTCAATATACTTTTGGATGATAGCTGTCATTTATAACTCTGCAGGTTTGTGAATTACATTGCCCCTGAGCTCCTTTCTTCAACTCGCTTTCTTGTGAGCTGGGCACAAAACCGCAGGATTGCTTCAGGCCCTAATCTGTTTCCAGCAGGGCACACTGAGCCGTTGTTTAATTCCTCTTCCTGGTGTGCAATGAGCGTTAAATTTGACCGTGCAGACACCTACAGCTAGTCTCTCATTGGTTCTCCCTATTCCTGTTCATCTTGCACAGAAATTGCAAGCTGTGCCAAAGAGGAGGTTAAAGGCAGTGACTCTCCAAGCGTGGAGAGTGTTAATAAAGCATCTGGAATGGTGAACCTGAGGACCAGGATACGAAAACTGAGATGCATTTTAAATCTTTTCCCAATCACACGGTGGACGATACTCTGGGTTTCCCATGCATATTTTAGCTGGAGGAAGAATGCCTTGAACCTGGAGAGTTGGGACCCATGGAATGGGTACCATGCAGTATGACTTCAAAGGGTCTGCATTTGCTCACCGAAACTCACCAATGCTATCAGCCTGAAGTGTCCAGCCTTATGTCTCAACCAGCTCTGGGTGTAGATGTGGTCAATCCCGGTTGCATCACATGCCCTGAGTGAATTATTTAAGAATTGCTCTCTATTTCACTGTCTTTGTGCTTTGTTTTCGAAATTTGATTTGAGAATGGGATTTATCGGATTTTCACTGCTGCGTTTCGGCCGCTGTACACACGCTTGATTCTCTTACGGAGACATATATATCCATGGGTTTTAAGATTCTTCCTAGTCAGGTATATTCCTAGGCGTTGAATATGTGGTGTTGGGTCCATTTCGTTGAGCAAGGAGTAGGTCTTTTCTATTACATATTTGGCTTATGGAAAGTTATCTGTGCTAATTTCAGTCTCTGGTTTTATGCAGCCCCCCAAGGCACCTTTCCCCATAAGTAAGCACTAGTTGGTTTTCTAAATTTGAGACCCTGTTCTGTTTTGTAATTCAGTTCATGTGTAGTCAAATTTACATTCCGTGTATTAGTGATATCTTATGAAGTTTCTTTTTCTGTGTGACGTAGTTCACGTAAAATCACCGTACCTGCATCCACTCACTATACCGCTACGGGCCTGATGACACAGATTTCATTGCTGAGTTATATTGCATTGTACGTACATGCCACAACTTCTTTATCCATTTTTTGCTTTCTGGGATATTTACCTGATACTGTAGACGAGCTTCTTTTGAACACAGCCGTCCCAAATATTGGGGTGCCTGTCTGTTTTTGATTTTAATTTCCGTAAGCTATAGGACCATAAGTGGAAGTGCCATAGGTTGTGTTGCTTTGTTTCTTACGTGTTTCAGGAAACACCATACACTTCTCCAGAGTGGCTGCTGTCAATTTACATCCTGCCAATCAGCATAACAAGGCTCCCTGTTCTCCATATCCTGTCGTACCTTTCTGGATTTTACACTTTTTTCAGATGGCCCTCTTGCCCGGGGGGCAATGAGACTTCATTGTAGTGCAGATTTCCTTTACAGGCTTGCTTGGTTGGCCAAAAAGGGCGTATGCGTTTTTTCCTGAATATATTCAGGAAAAAACGCATACGCCCTTTTTGGCCAAGTGCATCATTGTCGACGTTGTGCCTCTTTTCCTATGCTTTCAGGGCAATTCCTGTCTACCCCCTGCAATCGTTTTCCTGAAATTCTGCCCCGCTTTCAAGTCCCCTTCGCAGGCTTACTTCAATATACTTTTGGAAGATAGCTGTCATTTATAACTCTGCAGGTTTGTGAATTACAGTGCCCCTGAGCTCCTTTCTTCAACTCGCTTTCTTGTGAGCTGGGCACAAAACCGCAGGATTGCTTCAGGCCCTAATCTGTTTTCAGCAGGGCACGCTGAGCCTTTGTTTAATTCCTCTTCCTGGTGGGCAATGAGCGTTACATTTGCCCGTGCAGACACCTACAGCTAGTCTCTCATTGGTTCTCCCTATTCCTGTTCATTTGCACAGAAATTGCAAGCTGTGCCAAAGCGGAGGTTAAAGGCACTGACTCTCCAAGCGGGGAGAGTGTTAGTAAAGCATCTGGAATGTTGAACCCGAGGACCAGGATACGAAAACTGAGATGCATTTTAAATCATTTCCCAATCACACGGTGGACGATACTCTGCATTTCCCATGCATGTTTTAGCTGGAGTACGAATCCCTTGAACCTGGAGAGTTGGGACCCATGGAATGGGTACCATGCAGTATGACTTCAAAGGGTCTGCATTTGCTCACCGAAACTCACCAATGCTATCAGCCTGAAGTGTCCAGCCTTATATCTCAACCAGCTCTGGGTGTAGATGTGGTAAATCCCAGTTGCATCACATGCCCGGAGTGAATTATTTAAGAATTGCTCTCTATTTCACTATCTTTGTGTTTTGTTTTCGAAATTTATTTTGATAATGGGATTTATCGGATTTTCACTGCTTCGTTTTGGCCGCTGTACACACGCTTGATTCTCTTACGGAGACATATATATCCATGGGTTTTAAGATTCTTCCTAGTCAGGTATATTACTAGGCATTGAATATGTGGTGTTGGGTCCATTTCGTTGAGCAAGGAGTAGGTCTTGTCTATTACATATTTGGCTTATGGAAAGTTATCTGTGCTAATTTCAGTCTCCGGTTTTATGCAGCACCCCAAGGCTCCTTTCCCCATAAGCAAGCACTAGTAGGTTTTCTAAATTTGAGACCCTGTTCTGTTTTGTAATTCAGTTCATGTGTAGTCAAGTTTACATTCCGTGTATTAGTGATATCTTATGATGTTTCTTTTTCTGTGTGACGTAGTTCACGTAGAATCACCGTACCTGCATCCACTGACTATGCCGCTACGGGCCTGATGACACAGATTTCATTGCTGAGTGATATTGCATTGCACGTACGTGCCACAACTTCTTTATCCATTTTTTGCTTTCTGGGATATTTACCTGGTACTGTAGACGAGCTTCTTGTGAACACAGCCGTCCCAAATTTTGGGGTGGCTCTCTGTTTTTGATTTTAATTTCCCTAAGGAATAGGATCATAAGTGCAGTTGCCATAGGCTGTGTTGCTTTATTTCTTACGTGTTTCAGGAAACACCATACACTTCTCCAGGGTGGCTGCTGGCAATTTACATCCTGCCAATCAGCATAACAAGGCTCCCTGTTCTCCATATCCTGTCCTACCTTTCTGGATTTTACACTTTTTTCAGATGGCCCTTTTGCCCGGGGGGGCAGTGAGATTTCATTGTAGTGCAGATTTCCTTACAGGCTTGCTTGGTTGGCCAAAAAGTGCGTATCCGTTTTTTCCTGAATATATTCAGGAAAAAACGCATACGCCCTTTTTGGCCAAGTGCATCATTGTCGACGTTGTGCCTCTTTTCCTATGCTTTCAGGGCAATTCCAGTCTACCCCCTGCAATCGTTTTCCTGAAATTCTGCCCCGCTTTCAAGTCCCCTTCGCAGGCTTACTTCAATATATTTTTGGAGGATAGCTGTCATTTATAACTCTGCAGGTTTGTGAAGTACAGTGCCCCTGAGCTCCTTTCTTCAACTCGCTTTCTTGTGAGCTGTGCACAAAAATGCAGGATTGCTTCAGGCCCTAATCTGTTTCCAGCAGGGCACACTGAGCCTTTGTTTAATTCCTCTTCCTGGTGGGCAATGAGCGTTACATTTGCCCGTGCAGACACCTACAGCTAGTCTCTCATTGGTTCTCCCTATTCCTTTTCATCTTGCACAGAAATTGCAAGCTGTGCCAAAGAGGAGGTTAAAGGCACTGACTCTCTAAGTGGGGAGAGTGTTAGTAAAGCATCTGAAATGGTGAACAAGAGGACCAGGATACGAAAACTGAGATGCATTTTAAATCGTTTCCCAATCACACGGTGGACGATACTCTGGGTTTCCCATGCATGTTTTAGCTGGAGGAAGAATCCCTTGAACCTGGAGAGTTGGGACCCATGGAATGGGTACCATGCAGTATGACTTCAAAGGGTCTGCATTTGCTCACCGAAACTCACCAATGCTATCAGCCTGAAGTGTCCAGCCTTATGTCTCATCCAGCTCTAGGTGTAGATGTGGTCAATCATGGTTGCATCACATGCCCTGAGTGAATTATTTAAATATTGCTCTCTATTTCACTGTCTTTGTGTTTTGTTTTCGAAATTTATTTTGATAATGGGATTTATCGGATTTTCACTGCTGCGTTTCGGCCGCTGTACACACGCTTGATTCTTTTATGGAGACATATATATCCATGGGTTTTAAGATTCTTCCTAGTCAGGTATATTCCTAGGCGTTGAATATGTGGTTTTGGGTCCATTTCGTTGAGCAAGGAGTAGGTCTTGTCCATTACATATTTGGCTTATGGAAAGTTATCTGTGCTAATTTCAGTCTCTGGTTTTATGCAGCACCCCAAAGCACATTTCCCCATAAGCAAGCACTAGTTGATTTTCTAAATTTGAGACCCTGTTCTGTTTTGTAATTCAGTTCATGTGTAGTCAAGTTTACATTCCGTGTATTAGTGATATCTTATGATGTTTCTTTTTCTGTGTGACGTAGTTCACGTAGAATCACCGTACCTGCATCCACTCACTATGCCGCTACGGGCCTGATGACACAGATTTCATTGCTGAGTGATATTGCATTGTACGTACGTGCCACAACTTCTTTATCCATTTTTTGCTTTCTGGGATATTTACCTGATACTGTAGACGAGCTTCTTGTGAACACAGCCGTCCCAAATATTGGGGTGGCTGTCTGTTTTTGATTTTAATTTCCGTAAGCTATAGGACCATAAGTGGAAGTGCCATAGGCTGTGTTGCTTTGTTTCTTACGTGTTTCAGGAAACACCATACACTTCTCCAGGGTGGCTGTTGGCAATTTACATCCTGCCAATCAGCATAACAAGGCTCCCTGTTCTCCATATCCTGTCCTACCTTTCTGGATTTTACACTTTTTTCAGATGGTCCTTTGCCCGGGGGGCAGTGAGACTTCATTGTAGTGCAGGTTTCCTTTATAGGCTTGCTTGGTTGGCCAAAAAGGGCGTATGCGTTTTTTCCTGAATATATTCAGGAAAAAACGCATACGCCCTTTTTGGCCAAGTGCATCATTGTCGACGTTGTGCCTCTTTTCCTATGCTTTCAGGGCAATTCCAGTCTACCCCCTGCAATCGTTTTCCTGAAATTCTGCCCCGCTTTCAAGTCCCCTTTGCAGGCTTACTTCAATATATTTTTGGAGGATAGCTGTCATTTATAACTCTGCAGGTTTGTGAATTACAGTGCCCCTGAGCTCCTTTCTTCAACTCGCTTTCTTGTGAGCTGGGCACAAAACCGCAGGGTTGCTTCAGGCCCTAATCTGTTTCCGGCAGGGCATGCTGAGCCTTTGGTTAATTCCTCTTCCTGGTGGGAAATGAGCGTTACGTTTGCCCGTGCAGACACCTATAGCTAGTCTCTCATTGGTTCTCCCTATTCCTGTTCATCTTGCACAGAAATTGCAAGCTGTGCCAAACAGGAGGTTAAAGGCACTGACTCTCCAAGCAGGGAGAGTGTTAGTAAAGCATCTGGAATGGTGAACCCAAGGAACAGGATACGAAAACTGAGATGCATTATAAATCGTTTCCCAATCACACGGTGGACCATACTGTGGGTTTCCCATGCATGTTTTAGCTGGAGGAAGAATACCTTGAACCTGAAGAGTTGGGACCCATGGAATAGGTACCATGCAGTATGACTTCAAAGGGTCTGCATTTGCTCACCGAAACTCACCAATGCTATCAGCCTGAAGTGTCCAGCCTTATGTGTCAAACAGCTCTGGGTGTAGATGTGGTAAATCCTGGTTGCATCACATGCGCTGAATGAATGATTTAAGAATTGCTCTCTATTTCACTGTCGTTGTGTTTTGTTTTCGAAATTTATTTTGATAATGGGATTTATCGGATTTTCACTGCTGCGTTTCGGCCGCAGTACACACGATTGATTCTCTTACGGAGACATATATATCCATGGGTTTTAAGATTCTTCCTAGTCAGGTATATTCCTAGGCGTTGAATATGTGGTGTTGAGTCCATTTCGTTGAGCAAGGAGTAGGTCTTGTGTATTACATATTTGGCTTATGGAATGTTATCTGTGCTAATTTCAGTCTCTGGTTTTATGCAGCACCCCATGGCACCTTTCCCCATAAGCAAGCACTAGTTGGTTTTCTAAATTTGAGACCCTGTTCTGTTTTGTAATTCAGTTCATGTGTAGTCAAGTTTACATTCCGTGTATTAGTGATATCTTATGATGTTTCTTTTTCTGTGTGACGTAGTTCACGTAGAATCACCGTACCTGCATCCATTCACTATGCCGCTACGGGCCTGATGACACAGATTTCATTGCTGTGTGATACTGCATTGCACATACGTGCCACAACTTCTTTATCCATTTTTTGCTTTCTGGGATATTTACCTGATACTGTAGACGAGCTTCTTGTGTACACAGCCGTCCCAAATATTGGGGTGGCTGTCTGTTTTTGATTTTAATTTCCGTAAGCTATAGGACCATAAGTGGAAGTGCCACAGGCTGTGTTGCTTTGTTTCTTACGTGTTTCGGGAAACACCATACACTTCTCCAGGGTGGCTGTTGGCAATTTACATCCTGCCAATCAGCATAACAAGGCTCCCTGTTCTCCATATCCTGTCCTACATTTCTGGATTTTACACTTTTTTCAGATGGCCCTTTTGCCCGTGGGGCAGTGAGACTTCATTGTAGTGCAGATTTCCTTTAGAGGCTTGCTTGGTTGGCCAAAAAGGGCGTATGCGTTTTTTCCTGAATATATTCAGGAAAAAACGCATACGCCCTTTTTGGCCAAGTGCATCATTGTCGACGTTCTGCCTCTTTTCCTATGCTTTCAGGGCAATTCCAGTCTACCCCCTGCAATCGTTTTCCTGAAATTCTGCCCCGCTTTCAAGTCCCCTTCGCAGGCTTACTTCAATATATTTTTGGAGGATAGCTGTGATTTATAACTCTGCAGGTTTGTGAATTACAGTGCCCCTGAGCTACTTTCTTCAACTCGCTTTCTTGTGAGCTGGGCACAAAACCGCAGGATTGCTTCAGGCCCTAATCTGTTTCCAGCAGGGCACACTGAGCCTTTGTTTAATTCCTCTTCCTGGTGGGCAATGAGCGTTACATTTGCCCGTGCAGACACCTACAGCTAGTCTCTCATTGGTTCTCCCTATTCCTGTTCATCTTGCACAGAAATTGCAAGCTGTGCCAAAGAGGAGGTTAAAGGCACTGACTCTCCAAGCGGGGAGAGTGTTAGTAAAGCATCTGGAACGGTGAACCCGAGGACCAAGATACGAAAACTGAGATGCATTTTAAATCGTTTCCCAATCACACGGTGGACGATACTCTGGGTTTCCCATGCATGTTTTAGCTGCAGGAAGAATCCCTTGAACCTGGAGAGTTGGGACCCATGGAATGGGTACCATGCAGTATGACTTCAAAGGGTCTACATTTGCTCTTCGAAACACACCAATGCTATCAGCCTGAAGTGTCCAGCCTTATGTCTCAACCAGCTCTGGGTGTAGATGTGGTCAATCCCGGTTGCATCACATGCCCTGAGTGAATTATTTAAGAATTGCTCTCTATTTCACTGTGTTTGTGTTTTGTTTTCGAAATTTATTTTGATAATGGGATTTATCGGATTTTCACTGCTGCGTTTCGGCCGCTGTACACACCCTTGATTGTCTTATGGAGACATATATATCAATGGGTTTTAAGATTCTTCCTAGTCAGGTATATTCCTAGGCGTTGAATATGTGGTGTTGGGTCCATTTCGTTGAGCGAGGAGTAGGTCTTGTCTATTACATATTTGGCTTATGGAAAGTTATCTGTGCTAATTTCAGTCTCTGGTTTTATGCAACACCCCAACGCACCTTTCCCCATAAGCAAGCACAAGTTGGTTTTCTAAATTTGAGACCCTGTTCTGTTTTGTAATTCAGTTCATGTGTAGTCAAGTTTACATTCCGTGTATTAGTGATATCTTATGATGTTTCTTTTTCTGTGTGACGTAGTTCACGTAGAATCACCGTACCTGCATCCACTCACTATGCCGCTACGGGCCTGATGACACAGATTTCATTGCTGAGTGATATTGCATTGCACGTACGTGCCACAACTTCTTTATCCATTTTTTGCTTTCTGGGATATTTACCTGATACTGTAGACGAGCTTCTTGTGAACACAGTCGTCCCAAATATTGGGGTGGCTGTCTGTTTTTGATTTTAATTTCCGTAAGCTATAGGACCATAAGTGGAAGTGCCATAGGCTGTGTTGCTTTGTTTCTTACGTGTTTCAGGAAACACCATACACTTCTCCAGGGTGGCTGCTGGCAATTTACATCCTGCCAATCAGCATAACAAGGCTCCCTGTTCTCCATATCCTGTCCTACATTTCTGGATTTTACACTTTTTTCAGATGGCCCTTTTGCCCGGGGGGCAGTGAGACTACATTGTAGTGCAGATTTCCTTTACAGGCTTGCTTGGTTGGCCAAAAAGGGCGTATGCGTTTTTTCCTGAATATATTCAGGAAAAAACGCATACGCCCTTTTTGGCCAAGTGCATCATTGTCGACGTTCTGCCTCTTTTCCTATGCTTTCAGGGCAATTCCAGTCTACCCCCTGCAATCGTTTTCCTGAAATTCTGCCCCGCTTTCAAGTCCCCTTCGCAGGCTTACTTCAATATATTTTTGGAGGATAGCTGTCATTTATAACTCTGCAGGTTTGTGAATTACAGTGCCCCTGAGCTCCTTTCTTCAACTCGCTTTCTTGTGAGCTGGGCACAAAACCGCAGGATTGCTTCAGGCCCTAATCTGTTGCAGGCAGGGCACGCTGAGCCTTTGTTTAATTCCTCCTCCTTGTGGGCAATGAGCGTTACATTTGCCCGTGCATACACCTACAACTAGTCTCTCATTGGTTCTCCCTATTCCTGTTCATCTTGCACAGAAATTGCAAGATGTGCCAAACAGGAGGTTAAAGGCACTGACTCTCCAAGCGGGGAGAGTTTTAGTAAAGCATCTAGAATGGTGAACCCGAGAACCAGGATACGAAAACTGAGATGCATTTTAAATTGTTTCCCAATCACACGGTGGATGATACTCTGGGTTTCCCATGCATGTTTTAGCTGGAGGAAGAATCCCTTGAACCTGGAGAGTTGGGACCCATGGAATGGGTACCATGCAGTATGACTTCAAAGGGTCTGCATTTGCTCACCGAAACTCACCAATGCTATCAGCCTGAAGTGTCCAGCCTTATGTCTCAACCAGCTCTGGGTGTAGATGTGGTAAATCCTGGTTGCATCACATGCCCTGAGTGAATTATTTAAGAATTGCTCTCTATTTCACTATCTTTGTGTTTTGTTTTCGAAATTTATTTTGATAATGGGATTTATCGAATTTTCACTGCTGCGTTTCGCCCGCTCTATACACGCTTGTTTCTCTTACGGAGACATATATATCCATGGGTTTTAAGATTCGTCCTAGTCAGGTATATTCCTAGGCGTTGAATATGTGGTGTTGAGTCCATTTCGTTGAGCAAGGAGTAGGTCTTGTCTATTACATATTTGGCTTATGGAATGTTATCTGTGCTAATTTCAGTCTCTGGTTTTATGCAGCACCCCATGGCACATTTCCCCATAAGCAAGCACTAGTTGGTTTTCTAAATTTGAGACCCTGTTCTGTTTTGTAATTCAGTTCATGTGTAGTCAAGTTTACATTCCGTGTATTAGTGATATCTTATGATGTTTCTTTTTCTGTGTGACGTAGTTCACGTAGAATCACCGTACCTGCATCCATTCACTATACCGCTACGGGCCTGATGACACAGATTTCATTGCTGAGTGATATTGCATTGTACGTACGTGCCACAACTTCTTTATCCATTTTTTGCTTTCTGGGATATTTACCTGATAGTGTAGACGAGCTTCTTGTGAACACAGCCGTCCCAAATATTGGGGTGGCTGTCTGTTTTTTATTTTAATTTCCGTAAGCTATAGGACCATAAGTGGAAGTGCCATAGGCTGTGTTGCTTTGTTTCTTACGTGTTTCAGGAAACACCATACACTTCTCCAGGGTGGCTGCTGGCAATTTACATCCTGCCAATCAGCATAACAAGGCTCCCTGTTCTCCATATCCTGTCCTACATTTCTGGATTTTACACTTTTTTCAGATGGCCCTTTTGCCCGGGGGGCAGTGAGACTTCATTGTAGTGCAGATTTCCTTTACAGGCTTGCTTGGTTGGCCAAAAAGGGCGTATGCGTTTTTTCCTGAATATATTCAGGAAAAAACGCATACACACTTTTTGGCCAAGTGCATCATTGTCGACGTTCTGCCTCTTTTCCTATGCTTTCAGGGCAATTCCAGTCTACCCCCTGCAATCGTTTTCCTGAAATTTTGCCCCGCTTTCAAGTCCCCTTCGCAGGCTTACTTCAATATATTTTTGCAGGATAGCTGTCATTTATAACTCTGCAGGTTTGTGAATTACAGTGCCCCTGAGCTCCTTTATTCAACTTGCTTTCTTGTGAGCTGGGCAAAAAACCGCAGGATTGCTTCAGGCCCTAATCTGTTTCCGGCAGGGCACGCTGAGCCTTTGTTTAATTCCTCTTCCTGGTGGGCAATGAGTGTTACATTTGCCCGTGCATAAACCTACAGCTAGTCTCTCATTGGTTCTCCCTATTCCTGTTCATCTTGCACAGAAATTGCAAGCTGTGCCAAACAGGAGGTTAAAGGCACTGACTCTCCAAGCGGGGAGAGTTTTAGTAAGGCATCTGGAATGGTGAACCCGAGAACCAGGATACGAAAACTGAGATGCATTTTAAATCGTTTCCCAATCACACGGTGGAAGATACTCTGGGTTTCCCATGCATGTTTTAGCTAGAGGAAGAATGCCTTGAACCTGGAGAGTTGGGACCCATGGAATGGGTACCATGCAGTATGACTTCAAAGGGTCTGCATTTGCTCACCGAAACTCACCAATGCTATCAGCCTGAAGTGTCCAGCCTTATGTCTCAACCAGCTCTGGGTGTAGATGTGGTAAATCCCGGTTGCATCACATGCCCTGAGTGATTTATTTAAGAATTGCTCTCTATTTCACTGTCTTTGTGTTTTGTTTTCGAAATTTATTTTGATAATGGGATTTATCGAATTTTCACTGCTGCATTTCGCCTGCTCTAAACACGCTTGATTCTCTTACGGAGACATATATATCCATGGGTTTTAAGATTCTTCCTAGTCAGGTATATTCCTAGGCGTTGAATATGTGGTGTTGGGTCCATTTCGTTGAGCAAGTAGTAGGTCTTGTCTATTACATATTTGGCTTATGGAAAGTTATCTGTGCTAATTTCAGTCTCTGGTTTTATGCAGCACCCCAAGGCACCTTTCCCCATAAGCAAGCACTAGTTGGTTTTCTAAATTTGAGACCTTGTTCTGTTTTGTAATTCAGTTCATGTGTAGTCAAGTTTACATTCCGTGTATTAGTGATATCTTATGATGTTTCTTTTTCTGTGTGACGTAGTTCACGTAGAATCACCGTACCTGCATCCACTCACTATGCCGCTACGGGCCTGATGACACAGATTTCATTGCGGAGTGATACTGCATTGCACGTACGTGCCACAACTTCTTTATCCATTTTTTGCTTTCTGGGATATTTACCTGGTACTGTAGATGAGCTTCTTGGGAACAAAGCCGTCCCAAACGTTGGGGTGGCTCTCTGTTTTTGATTTTAAATTCACTAAGGAATAGGACCATAAGTGCAATTGCCATAGGCTGTGTTGCTTTATTTCTTACGTGTTTCAGGAAACACCATACACTTCTCCAGGTTGGCTGCTGGCAATTTACATCCTGCCAATCAGCATAACAAGGCTCCCTGTTCTCCATATCCTGTCCTACCTTTCTGGATTTTACACTTTTTTCAGATGGCCCTTTTGCCTGTGGGGCAGTGAGACTTCATTGTAGTGCAGATTTCCTTTACAGGCTTGCTTGGTTGGCCAAAAAGTGCGTATGCGTTTTTTCCTGAATGTATTCAGGAAAAAACACATACGCACTTTTTGGCCAAGTGCATCATTGTCGACGTTCTGCCTCTTTTCCTATGCTTTCAGGGCAATTCCAGTCTACCCCCTGCAATCGTTTTCCTGAAATTCTGCCCCGCTTTCAAGTCCCCTTCTCAGGCTTACTTCAATATATTTTTGGAGGATAGCTGTCATTTATAACTCTGCAGGTTTGTGAATTACAGTGCCCCTGAGCTCCTTTCTTCAACTCGCTTTCTTGTGAGCTGGGCACAAAACCGCAGGATTGCTTCAGGCCCTAATCTGTTTCCGGCAGGGCACGCTGAGCCTTTGGTTAATTCCTCTTCCTGGTGGGAAATGAGCGTTACATTTGCCCGTGCAGACACCTACAGCTAGTCTCTCATTGGTTCTCCCTATTCCTGTACATCTTGCACAGAAATTGCAAGCTGTGCCAAACAGGAGGTTAAAGGCACTGACTCTCCAAGCAGGGAGAGTGTTAGTAAAGCATCTGGAATGGTGAACCCGAGGACCAGGATACGAAAACTGAGATGCATTGTAAATCGTTTCCCAATCACACGGTGGACCATACTGTGGGGTTCCCATGCATGTTTTAGCTGGAGGAAGAATCCCTTGAACCTGAAGATTTGGGACCCATGGAATAGGTACCATGCAGTATGACTTCAAAGGGTCTGCATTTGCTCACCAAAACTCACCAATGCTATCAGCCTGAAGTGTCCAGCCTTATGTGTCAACCAGCTCTGGGTGTAGATGTGGTCAATCCCGGTTGCATCACATTCCCTGAGTGAATTATTTAAGAATTGCTCTCTATTTCACTGTCTTTGTGTTTTGTTTCGAAATTTATTTTGATAATGGGATTTATCGGATTTTCACTGCTGCGTTTCGGCCGCTGTACACACGCTTGATTCTCTTACGGAGACATATATATCCATGGGTTTTAAGATTCTTCCTAGTCAGGTATATTCCTAGGCGTTGAATATGTGGTGTTGGGTCCATTTCGTTGAGCTAGGAGTAGGTCTTGTCTATTACATATTTGGCTAATGGAAAGTTATCTGTGCTAATTTCAGTCTCTGGTTCTATGCAACACCCCAACGCACCTTTCCCCATAAGCAAGCAGTAGTTGGTTTTCTAAATTTGAGACCCTGTTCTGTTTTGTAATTCAGTTCATGTGTAGTCAAGTTTACATTCCGTGTATTAGTGATATCTTATGATGTTTCTTTTTCTGTGTGACGTAGTTCACGTAGAATCACCGTACCTGCATCCACTCACTATGCCGCTACGGGCCTGATGACACAGATTTCATTGCTGAGTGATATTGCATTGTACGTACGTGCCACAACTTCTTTATCCATTTTTTGCTTTCTGGGATATTTACCTGATACTGTAGACGAGCTTCTTGTGTACACAGCCGTCCCAAATATTGGGGTGGCTGTCTGTTTTTGATTTTAATTTCCGTAAGCTATAGGACCATAAGTGGAAGTGCCACAGGCTGTGTTGCTTTGTTTCTTACGTGTTTCGGGAAACACCATACACTTCTCCAGGGTGGCTGTTGGCAATTTACATCCTGCCAATCAGCATAACAAGGCTCCCTGTTCTCCATATCCTGTCCTACATTTCTGGATTTTACACTTTTTTCAGATGGCCCTTTTGCCCGGGGGGCAGTGAGACTTCATTGTAGTGCAGATTTCATTTAGAGGCTTGCTTGGTTGGCCAAAAAGGGCGTATGCGTTTTTTCCTGAATATATTCAGGAAAAAACGCATACGCCCTTTTTGGCCAAGTGCATCATTGTCGACGTTCTGCCTCTTTTCCTATGCTTTCAGGGCAATTCCAGTCTACCCCTTGCAATCGTTTTCCTGAAATTCTGCCCCGCTTTCAAGTCCCCTTCGCAGGCTTACTTCAATATATTTTTGGAGGATAGCTGTGATTTATAACTCTGCAGGTTTGTGAATTACAGTGCCCCTGAGCTACTTTCTTCAACTCGCTTTCTTGTGAGCTGGGCACAAAACCGCAGGATTGCTTCAGGCCCTAATCTGTTTCCAGCAGGGCACACTGAGCCTTTGTTTAATTCCTCTTCCTGGTGGGCAATGAGCGTTACATTTGCCCGTGCAGACACCTACAGCTAGTCTCTCATTGGTTCTCCCTATTCCTGTTCATCTTGCACAGAAATTGCAAGCTGTGCCAAAGAGGAGGTTAAAGGCACTGACTCTCCAAGCGGGGAGAGTGTTAGTAAAGCATCTGGAACGGTGAACCCGAGGACCAAGATACGAAAACTGAGATGCATTTTAAATCGTTTCCCAATCACACGGTGGACGATACTCTGGGTTTCCCATGCATGTTTTAGCTGCAGGAAGAATCCCTTGAACCTGGAGAGTTGGGACCCATGGAATGGGTACCATGCAGTATGACTTCAAAGGGTCTACATTTGCTCACCGAAACACACCAATGCTATCAGCCTGAAGTGTCCAGCCTTATGTCTCAACCAGCTCTGGGTGTACATGTGGTCAATCCCGGTTGCATCACATGCCCTGAGTGAATTATTTAAGAATTGCTCTCTATTTCACTGTGTTTGTGTTTTGTTTTCGAAATTTATTTTGATAATGGGATTTATCGGATTTTCACTGCTGCGTTTCGGCCGCTGTACACACGCTTGATTCTCTTATGGAGACATATATCCATGGGTTTTAAGATTCTTCCTAGTCAGGTATATTCCTAGGCGTTGAATATGTGGTGTTGGGTCCATTTCGTTGAGCGAGGAGTAGGTCTTGTCTATTACATATTTGGCTTATGGAAAGTTATCTGTGCTAATTTCAGTCTCTGGTTTTATGCAACACCCCAACGCACCTTTCCCCATAAGCAAGCACAAGTTGGTTTTCTAAATTTGAGACCCTGTTCTGTTTTGTAATTCAGTTCATGTGTAGTCAAGTTTACATTCCGTGTATTAGTGATATCTTATGATGTTTCTTTTTCTGTGTGACGTAGTTCACGTAGAATCACCGTACCTGCATCCACTCACTATGCCGCTACGGGCCTGATGACACAGATTTCATTGCTCAGTGATATTGCATTGCACGTACGTGCCACAACTTCTTTATCCATTTTTTGCTTTCTGGGATATTTACCTGATACTGTAGACGAGCTTCTTGTGAACACAGTCGTCCCAAATATTGGGGTGGCTGTCTGTTTTTGATTTTAATTTCCGTAAGCTATAGGACCATAAGTGGAAGTGCCATAGGCTGTGTTGCTTTGTTTCTTACGTGTTTCAGGAAACACCATACACTTCTCCAGGGTGGCTGCTGGCAATTTACATCCTGCCAATCAGCATAACAAGGCTCCCTGTTCTCCATATCCTGTCCTACATTTCTGGATTTTACACTTTTTTCAGATGGCCCTTTTGCCCGGGGGGCAGTGAGACTTCATTGTAGTGCAGATTTCCTTTACAGGCTTGCTTGGTTGGCCAAAAAGGGCGTATGCGTTTTTTCCTGAATATATTCAGGAAAAAACGCATACGCCCTTTTTGGCCAAGTGCATCATTGTCGACGTTGTGCCGCTTTTCCTATGCTTTCAGGGCAATTCCAGTCTACCCCCTGCAATGGTTTGCCTGAAACTCTGCCCCGCTTTAAAGTCCCCTTCGCAGGCTTACTTCAATATATTTTTGGAGGATAGCTGTCATTTATAACTCTGCACGTTTGTGAATTACAGTGCCCCTGAGCTCGTTTCTTCAACTCGCTTTCTTGTAAGCTGGGCACAAAACCGCAGGATTGCTTCAGGCCGTAATCTGTGTCCGGCAGGGCACGCTGAGCCTTTGGTTAATTCCTCTTCCTGGTGGGAAATGGGCATTACATTTGCCCGTGCAGACACCTATAGCTAGTCTCTCATTGGTTCTCCCTATTCCTGTTCATCTTGCACAGAAATTGCAAGCTGTGCCAAAGAGGAGGTTAAAGGCACTGACTCTCCAAGCGGGGAGAGTGTTAGTAAAGCATCTGGAATGGTGAACCCGAGGACCAGGATACGAAAACTGAGATGCATTTTAAATCGTTTCCCAAACACACGGTGGATGATACTCTGGGTTTCCCATGCATGTTTTAGCTGGAGGAAGAATCCCTTGAACCTTGAGAGTTGGGACCCATGGAATGGGTACCATGCAGTATGACTTCAAAGGGTCTGCATTTGCTCACCGAAACTCACCAATGCTATCAGCCTGAAGTGTCCAGCCTTATGTCTCAACCAGCTCTGGGTGTAGATGTGGTAAATCCCGGTTGCATCACATGCCCTGAGTGAATTATTTAAGAATTGCTCTCTATTTCACTGTCTTTGTGTTTGGTTTTTGAAATTTATTTTGATAATGGGATTTATCGGATTTTCACTGCTGCCTTTATGCCGCTGTACAAACGCTTGATTCTCTTACGGAGACATATAAATCCATGGGTTTTAAGATTCTTCCTAGTCAGGTATATTCCTAGGCGTTGAATATGTGGTGTTGAGTCCATTTCGTTGAGCAAGGAGTAGGTCTTGTCTATTACATATTTGGCTTATGGAATGTTATCTGTGCTAATTTCAGTCTCTGGTTTTATGCAGCACCCCAAGGCACCTTTCCCCATAAGCAAGCAGTAGTTGGTTTTCTAAATTTGAGACCCTGTTCTGTTTTGTAATTCAGTTCATGTGTAGTCAAGTTTACATTCCGTGTATTAGTGATATCTTATGATGTTTGTTTTTCTGTGTGACGTAGTTCACGTAGAATCACCGTACCTGCATCCACTCACTATGCCGCTACGGGCCTGATGACACAGATTTCATTGCTGAGTGATATTGCATTGCACGTACGTGCCACAACTTCTTTATCCATTTTTTGCTTTCTGGGATATTTACCTGATACTGTTGACGAGCTTCTTGTGAACACAGCCGTCCCAAATATTGGGGTGGCTGTCTGTTTTTTATTTTAATTTCCGTAAGCTATAGGACCATAAGTGGAAGTGCCATAGGCTGTGTTGCTTTGTTTCTTACGTGTTTCAGGAAACACCATACACTTCTCCAGGGTGGCTGCTGGCAATTTACATCCTGCCAATCAGCATAACAAGGCTCCCTGTTCTCCATATCCTGTCCTACCTTTCTGGATTTTACACTTTTTTCAGATGGCCCTTTTGCCCGGGGGGCAGTGAGACTTCATTGTAGTGCAGATTTCCTTTACAGGCTTGCTTGGTTGGCCAAAAAGGGCGTATGCGTTTTTTCCTGAATATATTTAGGAAAAAACGCATACGCCCTTTTTGGCCAAGTGCATCATTGTCGGCGTTCTGCCTCTTTTCCTATGCTTTCAGGGCAATTCCAGTCTACCCCATGCAATCGTTTTCCAGAAATTCTGCCCCCCTTTCAAATCCCCTTCGCAGGCTTACTTCAATATATTTTTGGAGGATAGCTGTCATTTATAACTCTGCAGGTTTGTGAATTACAGTGCCCCTGAGCTCCTTTCTTCAACTCGCTTTCTTGTGAGCTGGGCACAAAACCGCAGGATTGCTTCAGGCCCTAATCTGTTTCCAGCAGGGCACACTGAGCCTTTGTTTAATTCCTCTTCCTGGTGGGCAATGAGCGTTACATTTGCCCTTGCAGACACCTACAGCTAGTCTCTCATTGGTTCTCCCTATTCCTGTTCATCTTGCATAGAAATTGCAAGCTGTGCCAAACAGGAGGTTAAAGGCACTGAATCTCCAAGCGGGGAGAGTGTTAGGAAAGCACCTGGAATGGTGAACCCGAGGACCAGGATACGAAAACTGAGATGCATTTTAAATCGTTTCCCAATCACACGGTGGACGATACTCTGTGTTTCCCATGCATGTTTTAGCTGGAGGAAGAATCCCTTGAACCTGGAGAGTTGGGACCCATGGAATGGGTACCATGCAGTATGACTTCAAAGGGTCTGCATTTGCTCACCGAAACTCACCAATGCTATCAGCCTGAAGTGTCCAGCCTTATGTCTCAACCAGCTCTTGGTGTAGATGTGGTCAATCCCGGTTGCATCACATGCCCTGAGTGAATTATTTAAGAATTGCTCTCTATTTCACTGTCTTTGTGTTTTGTTTTTGAAATTTATTTTGATAATGGGATTTATCGGATTTTCACTGCTGCCTTTATGCCGCTGTACACACGCTTGATTCTCTTACGGAGACATATAAATCCATGGGTTTTAAGATTCTTCCTAGTCAGGTATATTCCTAGGCGTTGAATATGTGGTGTTGAGTCCATTTCGTTGAGCAAGGAGTAGGTCTTGTCTATTACATATTTGGCTTATGGAATGTTATCTGTGCTAATTTCAGTCTCTGGTTTTATGCAGCACCCCAAGGCACCTTTCCCCATAAGCAAGCACTAGTTGGTTTTCTAAATTTGAGACCCTGTTCTGTTTTGTAATTCAGTTCATGTGTAGTCAAGTTTACATTCCGTGTATTAGTGATATCTTATGATGTTTCTTTTTCTGTGTGACGTAGTTCACGTAGAATCACCGTACCTGCATCCACTCACTATGCCGCTACGGGCCTGATGACACAGATTTCATTGCTGAGTGATATTGCATTGCACGTACGTGCCACAACTTCTTTATCCATTTTTTGCTTTCTGGGATATTTACCTGGTACTGTAGACGAGCTTCTTGTGAACACAGCCGTCCCAAACATTGGGGTGGCTCTCTGTTTTTGATTTTAATTTCCGTAATCATTGGGACCATAAGTGGAAGTGCCATAGGCTGTGTTGCTTTGTTTCTTATGGGTTTCAGGAAACACCATACACTTCTCCAGGGTGGCTGTTGGCAATTTACATCCTGCCAATCAGCATAACAAGGCTCCCTGTTCTCCATATCCTGTCCTACATTTCTGGATTTTACACTTTTTTCAGATGGCCCTTTTGCCCAGGGGGCACTTAGACTTCATTGTAGTGCAGATTTCCTTTACAGGCTTGCTTGGTTTGCGAAAAAGGGCGTATGCGTTTTTTCCTGAATATATTCAGGAAAAAATGCATACGCACTTTTTGGCCAAGTGCACCATTGTCGACGTTCTGCCTCTTTTCCTATGCTTTCTGGGCAATTCCAGTCTACCCCCTGCAATCGTTTTCCTGAAATTCTGTCCCGCTTTCAAGTCCCCTTCGCAGGCTTACTTCAATATATTTTTGGAGGATAGCTGTCATTTTTAACTCTGCAGGTTTGTGAATTACAGTGCCCCTGAGCTCCTTTCTTCAACTCGCTTTCTTGTGAGCTGGGCACAAAACCGCAGGATTGCTTCAGGCCCTAATCTGTTTCCGGCAGGGCACGCTGAGCCTTTGGTTAATTCCTCTTCCTGGTGGGAAATGAGCCTTACATTTGCCCGTGCAGACACCTATAGCTAGTCTCTCATTGGTTCTCCCTATTCCTGTTCATCTTGCGCAGAAATTGCAAGCTGTGCCAATCAGGAGGTTAAAGGCACTGACTCTCCAAGCCAGGAGAGTGTTAGTAAACCGTCTGAAATGGTGAACCCGAGGACCAGGATACGAAAACTGAGGTGCATTTTAAATCGTTTCCTAATCACACGGTGGACCATACTCGCCGTTTCCCACGCATGTTTTAGCTGAAGAAAGAATCCCTTGAACCTGGAGAGTTGGGACCCTTGGAATGGGTACCATGCAGTATGACTTCAAAGGATCTGCATTTGTTCACCGAAACTCACCAATGCTATCAGCCTGAAGTGTCCAGCCTTATGTCTCAACCAGCTCTGGGTGTAGATGTGGTAAATCCAGGTTGCATCACATGCCCTGAGTGAATTATTTAAGAATTGCTTCCTATTTCACTGTCATTGTGTTTTGTTTTTGAAATTTATTTTAATAATGGGATTTATCGGATTTTCACTGCTTCGTTTATGCCACTGTACACGCGCTTGATTCTGTTACGGAGACATATATGTCCATGGGTTTTAAGATTCTTACTAATCCGGTATATTCTTAGGCATTGAATATGGCGTGTGGAGTCCATTTCGTTGAGCAAGGAGTAGGTCTTGACTATTAAATATTTGGCTTATGGAATGGTATCTGTGCTAATTTCAATCTCTGGTTTTATGCAGCACCCCAACTCACCTTTCCCCTTAAGGAAGCATAAGTTGGTTTTCTTAATTTGAATTGCTGATGATTTCATACATAGCAGTGTGTATGTGTTAATCCCAAACTGTTAATTTATCCCTCCTCCTACCATTTCCCTTTGGTAATAATAAATTATAAGATTTTATGCTTCTCAGAAATGGGGGAGCTGAAAGAGAGGTATCATTTTCAATGCAAAAGCATTTAAAACAAGATTGAAGCTTTAACCAAGATTATTAGATGTACATCCTTGGAAAGAAATCACTTTGTTTCTCTAATATTGACCTGACAAAGAAGACAAACCTTTTCACTGAACTTGCTTATAAGAAAGTGATGGAAATATCAAATGGAAGTGTTAGAAACATCTTATTTTACCCGAGCCTTATACACTGTTCTATGTTAATTACAGTTTGGCTCACACATCTGTTCATTGAAGTTACAATGTTCTCAATTTCTGTTACTGATCCTCCAGAGTGGACGCCAACAAGTGTCCCCCTGCCCAGTGTCATTGGAGCCAATAGATCGAGACTGAGTTTGGTTCAAAAGCAAAGGAAACTTTATATTTTGATCAGAGAATGGAGAGGTGCTACCCTGTGGGCTGTGGGCTGGGCTGCTGTGTAGAGATCCTGTCAGAGTCACTGGGAGGGAGGGGGCTGAGCTCTCGAGAACCTGGTTGGCTGCAGCTCAGGCTCTATGTCACGGAGTCTGAACTGGGCCCCAGGAGCTGAAGTGTCATCGAGCCATTCTGCTCTAGGAAATCTGGTCTGAAGTGCCGGGTGTGGAACCTCTGTATGCGGGACACTAGGAGCACCTGAAATTAGACAAAGCACAAAGGATAAAAATGGTTAGACTTTATTTTATTGCCCAGATTCTATTTTTATCTCCCAGGCATTTTTAAGGGGCTTTGCCTGGGACAAACTTCTCTTCTGCCTTTTGTCCCTTTCCTCATTCTTGGAGTGCTGCGGGTGCAGACCCTTCTTCTGTAACTGCTGAGTGCTGAGTTAGGAGGCTTCATACCCGTGGGCGAGGGTCAGAACTTCTCCCCAGCAGCCTCCAGGTGACGTTGATTGTCCCCAGGCCTCCTGCCTCCCTGCTCGTCCACCTGAGCACCAGTATTGGAAGTGTTATAGATTCTAATGACCTTTAAGGGTCCAGAAAGGAGATGTGCAGTGGCGCTGTGAGGTCCAGTTTCACTCCGCCCCACATTTGTTTGGCCACCTTAGGCTGACCGTTTCTGCCAGCCTAGATGCTCTGACCGTTTCTGCCAGCCTAGATGCTCTGACCAACAGTCTGCGCTTTCTTCCATTAGGCCCCTGAATTAACGTAAAAACAGCACCAGGTGTCAGGATCCTGCCCGCTCAGCTCCCAGACAGTCCAGGGTCAGTGGTGATGAAGGATCATGATGGTCACTGAGTCAAGAGCCTTTGGAAGTAAACAGGAGTCCAGCCGGTCTTATTGGCCACCATCATCAGGGTGTCTGTAGGCTTTTCTATGGTGACAGCATGATATACGGTTCCCCCGCCAAGATTATTAGCTCCCCTCTGGGTACAGTAAGTACTGCAAGCAGTAGTCTACTCTTTTGGGACACACTCTTGTTGTTTTATGAGAGAAACTCCAGGTCAAGTGATGGTCACACGGGTCGTCATGGTGCCCCGTTGCCCCCGGTTATCTCTCTGGAGGTTGGAGTTGGAGGGCCTCCTCAATCGAGGTCAGTGTGCCCACGGAGCAAACCCTGCAACTTCAGGGCATGGTTGGGGGTTAGGATCACCACGTGGGGTCCGTTTCCCTTAGAAGGGAGGTGGCCTTTTGGGCTGCTGATTTCCAGGTTTTCAGATACCACCAGTATCTTGGCCAGATGTGGCGGTGGGCCAAGCCCCTTGGTGACCATAGTTTATCCTACCTGGATGGCATTCTTGCATTGTTCCATTTCAAGTGGTCCCAGTTTTTGCACTAATACTCCAATGGCGATTCACCTTTCACCAGGAATGTAAAGGTCAAAGGGTTTAGCTAAATTAGGGAGTTCCAGGGCAAGGGTCTGAATTGACTGCTCTTTCCATTCTTGAAAGGCCACTTCTGGATTCTATTCAAAAGGATCATCATCTTTTCCTTTCAGTGTTTCATATAGAGGCCCAGCTAGTAGACTGTAGTTAGGGATCCAGAGGCAGGAAACCCTGGCTTCCCCAGGAACCCCTAAGCTGTCTTCTAGTTTCAGAAAGGGGTAAGGCTGTAAATTGTTTCTTCCCTTTCCTGGGATGGGCTTCTCCGACCTTCTGTGAGAATGAAGCCCAGGCAGGTCACCGTAGTCTGTGATACTTGAGCTTTTTCGTGGACAACTTCTATCCTTTATTGGCTTGGTAGTTCTGAGGCCTCCTTAGTAGGGCTGGCGATCAGAATGTCGTCTGAATATTGAAGGAGTGTTTCCTTTTCCAGAGGTAGAACTTTTAGGTCTTTAGCTGAGCTTTCCCCAAAGATGGTGTGGGAATTTTTGAACCCTTGGGGCAAGACAGCCTGGAAGTATTGTTTTAGTTGTATGTTGAGTCCTGTCACTCACAAGCCAAAATTTCTTGTGACTCTGGGACTAATGGAATACAAAAGAAGGCATCAGTGAAGACTAATACAGAATACCAAGTCCTGGTGGTTGGTAGAATGACCAGCAGGGTGTAGGATTTAGGAACTACTGGAGGTATATCCTCAGTGGCTTCACTGACTGTCCTGACATCCTTTACCAGGACTCCAGCAGCCCATGGGGCTCTCGAGGTCAGGCCAATCCCAGGATATGGAGCTCACCTGGGCAGGTACCCTACCCCCACCCCAGCCCACGGGGCTCTCATGTTCAGGCCCCTCCCAGGATATGGGATTCCCTGGGCAGGTCCTCTGCAGTCCATGGGGCTCCCGTGGTCAGGCCCCTCCCAGGATACAGAGCTACCCTTGCAGGTACCTTGGCAGGGCTGGGCACACAGGAACCGTGCACATAGCCCTCATTGCAGAGCACTCCCAGCTCACCTGTCGCTCAGATCTGACACAGAGCACCTCAGAGCAGGACTTGAACTAACAAACAGCAGCTCTGACAGGTCTGTGACCCTGGGCATCACTCTGTGCGGCCTCCTCCACCTGGTCTTCCAGAGACTTCCACTGCACCCGGGGCACCAGGCCTCTGTCTCCAACCACCACCCACCCCTCCTCTCCCTGACTCCTGGGTTCCTCTCATTAGGAGAGGGTTTTCTTGAAGTTGTCTCCCACTCATGGGCCAGATAATATAATTAGAAAACAAGCCAGAGCTGCAGCCCCTTGTCTATCCTGACTCTCAGGAGCCCACACCTGTTCCTTGGACCTGGCCAATTCAGCAAGTTCCATTTTCAGCAACTGTGAGCCCCTGAGGGGTGATTATTGGCTGGCTTGGGAAGCCTGACCGTGCCGGCCAGCCCTCCCCAGGTGTGCCTGGGTTGAGATCAATATAAACACCGCTCCAGGCAGCAAGAGCCCCTGCAGCTGTGCCTGACGCCATTTTCTCTGCCCTG
Organism: Phocoena phocoena; assembly: GCF_963924675.1. NCBI lineage: Eukaryota > Metazoa > Chordata > Mammalia > Artiodactyla > Phocoenidae > Phocoena > Phocoena phocoena. The sequence continues at coordinate 2,409,144 of NW_027077598.1, read as the reverse complement.
TCAGCAGTCTCGGGGCTGGGCTGGTGGGAGGGAGTGAGAGGTCACGGCTTTGTGGGTGTCCCAGTGTGAGTGGGGCTCTGCTGGACTTTCTGCAGCAGTTGCCAAGATGCTACCTGCTAAAGAAGAGGATGTGTCACCCACACCTGCTGCTGGAATTTCTCCCTGGGCACAGGTGAGGAAGGAAGAAAGCAGTGGGGGCCGGGACAGCAGGGGTATCTCAGGCAGGGAAATGGAGAGCTTCCAGAAGAGCACCCAGGGCCAGGACCATCCTGGCTGGCCTGCAGGCACCAAGTCGGCTGGCATGCTGTCCCTCATGTGGCTCCATGGCCCTTCCTCTAGGTTTTCAAGTCCTTGTACATATTCAGGTGTTTAGCCTTGGAAGGGTGGGAACATTTCAGCAGCAGCTGGCCTGGGGCTCGGCCCACGTTTACTCACAGATACCTCGGCACGGTCCACCAGCTTTGCAGTGAGGACGCTTGTTGCGAGGAGCATGCTGGCTGAATGGGAGATGATTCCCCACCACTGACCAACTTCAGAATTGTTTGCAATTGGAGCAAGTGCCCTGAAACGGTTTTCCTCTGTGTAACTGGTGGGTTCTGTTCTTTTTTATCTTTTTTTCGTTTTTGGTTCAAGGTAGATTTTATTCCTCTTTTGTGTATTTACAGATATAAGCATGGAAATAATTTATTCATATAAATACATGTATGTGAAGGGAAGAATATTTTTCTGTTTTACTTTTTTTAATTTTATTTTTTTATTTTGAATTTAATTTTATATTTTTATACAGCAGGTTGTTTTTGGTTATCTACTTTATACATATAAATGTATACATACCAATCCCAATATCTCAACTCCTCCCACCACCATCCCCAACAGCTTTCCCCCCTTGTTGTCCATACGTTTGTTGTATACATGTATTGCTCTATTTCTGCCTTGCAAAACGGTTCATCTGTACAATTTTTCTAGGTTCCACATATATGCATTAATATACAAGATTTGTTTTTCTCTTTCTGACTTACTTCACTCTGTATGACAGTCTCTAGATCCATCAACGTCTCTACAAATGTCCCAATTTCATTCCTTTTTATGGCTTAGTAATATTCCATTTTATATATGTACCACATCTTTATGCATTCGTCTGTCTGTGGGCATTTAGGTTGCTTCCATTTCCTGGATAGTGTAAATAGTGATGCAATGAACATTGTGGTGAATGTCTCTTTTTGATTTATGGTTTTGTCTGGGTATATGCCCAGTAGAGGGATTGCTGTATCATATGGTAATTCTATTCTTAGTTTTATAAGAAACTCCATAATGTTCTCCACAGTGACTGTATCAATTTACGTTCCCAACAATAGTGGAAGAGGATTCCTTATCTCCACACCGTTTCCAGCATTTGTTGTTTGTAGATTTTCTGATGATGCCCATTCTAATAGGTGTGAGGTGATACACCATGGATGAGTCTATTTCGTTGAGCAAAGAGTAGGTCTTGTTTATTACGTATTTGGCTTATGGAATGGTATGTGTGCTAATTTCAATCTGTTTTTATACAGCAGCCCAACTCAACTTTCCCCTTAAGCAAGCATAAGGTTTTTATCTAAATGTGAGACTCTGTTCGGTTTTGTAATTCAGTTTATGTGTAGCCAAGTTTACACTCCCTCTATTAGTGATATCTTATGATAATTATCTTTCTTTGTGTGATATATTTCTCTTAGAATCATCATAATTAAATCCACTCAATTTGCTGCTACAGGCCTGATGACATTGATTTCACTGCTGAGTGATATTCCGTTGTACGTAAGTAGCACAACTTCTTTATCCATTTTTTTCTTTCTGGGATATTTAATTTGTACTGGACTCGAGGTTCTTGTAAACACAGCAGCCCTAAATTTTGTGTTGGCTGTGTCTTGTTGATTTTAATTTTCCTAAGCTATAGGGCCAAAAGTGGAAGTGCCCTAGGCTCTGTAGCTTTGTTTTTTAGATGTTTCAGGATACACCATGAACATCTCCAGAGTGTCTGTTGGCAATTTACATCCCGCCCATCAGCATAACACGGCTCCCTGTTCTCCATGGCCTGTCCTGTGTTTCTGGTTTTTACACTTTATTCAGATGGCCTTTTTGACGAATGGGAAATGTGACTTCATTGTAGTGTGGATTTCCATTGCTGGAGTGCTTGGTTGGCCAAAATGTTCATATGCGTTTTTTCCTGAATATATTCAGGAAAAATGTATACGCACTTTTTGTCCATGTGCATCACTGTCAAAGATCTGCCGCTTTTCATATGCTTTAAATGCAATTCCAATCTACCTCTTGAAATATGATTCCTGCAATTCTGCCTCGTTTTCAAGTCCTCTTTGCAGACTTACTTCGATATATTTTTGCCAATAGCTGTCATTTATCTCTGCAGGTTTGTGAATTACAGTGCCCCTGAGCTCCTTTCTTAACTCGCTTCCTTGTAAGCTGGCCACAAAACTGCAGGTTTGCTTCAGGCCATAATCAGGGTCCAGCACGGCACTCTGAGCCTTTGGTTAATTCCTCTTCCTGGTGGGAAATTAGAGTTAAATGTGCCCCTCCAGATACCTGCCTCACTCCCAGCCACATGGTGATGTATGTCCTCAGGTTTGAGGCCATATGTGATGGGTTCCTCATCTTTTGATGATGTGGCCCCACTGGTGTGTGGACACTCCTGCCTGGTTCCCATCCCCTTGGTGATGTGGGCCCTCTGGTGAGACTCTGATCCTGGTTGGGTTCCTCACACATCCGTGAGGTGAGCCCTCTTCTCTGAGGTCACTCCTGCCTGGCTGGCACAACCCGCCTTGTTGACTTCGGCACCCTGGTGGCAGTTGGAGCCTGCTGGGAGCCTCCTTCCCGCGGTGATGAGGCCCTCTGGCGTCAGACCCTAATGGCGGGGTTCCCACATTTTCTGATACGTGCTAAGTGGTACGAGGGCACTCCTGCCAGGTTCCCATCCTCATGAGCGTGTGGGCCTTCTGTTCTGAGGTCCTAACGGCTGGGTTGCTCACACTTTCATGATGTGGGCCCTCTGCTGTGAGGTCAATCCTGCCTGGCTGGCGCACGTCGCCTTGGCGATGTGGACCCTCTGGTGGCAGTTGGAGTGTGCTGGGGCCTCCTCCCCTCAGTGATGAGGGCCTTCTGGTGTCAGGCCCTAAGTGCTGGGCTCCACACATTTTCTGATGTGTGCCCAGTGGTGCGAGTCACTCCTGCCAGGTTCCCATCCCCATGGGCATGTGGGACTTCTGTTCTGTGGTCCCAACTGCTGGGTTGCTCACAGTTTCATGATGTGGGCCCTTTGCTGTGTGTTCACTCTGGCCTGTATCCCATAGTGTCAGTGTTCTGGGCCTCCAGCTTGGAGTTTCCAACTTCTCGATTCCTCACCTTTTTTATTCTATGGGCCCTCGGTTGTGCGTCTCCTCCTGCATGCCTCACTCCCAGCCCCTTCGTGATGTGTGTCCCCTTGTTTGAGGCCACATGTGCTGTGTTCCTCACCTTTCTATAATGTGGCCACACTGGTGTGAGGACACTCTTGCCTGGTTCCCATTCCCTTGGTGATGTTGGCCCCACTGCTGTTAGGACAGTCTTGCCTGGTTCCCATCACCTTGGTGATGTTGGCCCTCTGGTGAGAGTCTGATCCTGGTTAGGTTCCTCACCCTTCTGTGAGGTGGGCCCTCTGCTCTGAGGTCACTCCTGCCTGGCTGGCACACCCCGCCTTGGCAACGTCGGCCATATGGTGGCAGTTGGAGCCTGCTGGGAGCCTCCTCCCCTCAGTGATGAGGGCCCTCTGGCCTCAGGCCCTAACTGCTGGGTTCCCACATTTTCTGATTCGTGCTAAGTGGTGCAAGGACACTCCTGCCAGGTTCCCATCCCCATGGGGATGTGAGCCTTCTGCTCTGAGGTCCCAACGGCTGTGTTGCTCACAGTTTCATGATGAGGGCCCTCTGGTGTGAGTTCACTCCTGCCTAGATCCCATAGCCTCGCTGCTCCTGGCTGCCTGCCGGAGGTTCCAACTGTGGGATTCCTCACCTTTTTTATTCTATGGTCCCTCTGTTTTGAGGATCCTCTGGCCTGCCTCACTCCCAGCCCCTTGGTGATGTGTGTCCTCAGGTTTGAGGCCACGTGTGCTGGGTCCCTCAAATTATGGTGATGTAGCCCCACTGGTGTGAGGACACTCCTGCCTGGTTCCCATTCCCTTGGTGATGTTGGCCCTCTGGTGACAGTCTGATCCTTGTTGGGTTCCTCACACTTCTGTGAGGTGGGCTTTCTGCTCTGAGGTCACTCCTGCCTGGTTGGCACACCCCGCCTTGGTGACATCGGCCTTATGGTGGCAGTTAGAGCCTGCTGGGAGCCTCCTCCCCTCGGTGATGAGGGTCCTCTGGCCTCAGGTCCTAACTGCTGGGTTCCCACATTTTCTGATTCGTGGAAGTGGGCCGAGGACACTCCTGTCAGGTTCCCATCCCCATAGGGATGTGGGCCTTCTGCTCTGAGGTCCCATCCGCTGGGTTGCTCACAGTTTCATGATGTGGGACCTCTGCTGTGAGTTTGCTGTGGCCTGGATCCCATAGACTCTGTGCTCTGGGCGGCCTACTGGCCGGTTCCAACTGCTGGATTCCTCACAACTTTTATTCTGTGGGCTCTGTTTTGTGAGGATACTCCTGCTTGCCTCACTCCTAGCCCCTTGGAGATGTGGGTCCCCTGTTTTAGGCCACATGTTCTGGGTTCCTCACCTTTCTATAATGTGGCCACACTGGTGTGAGGACCCTCCTGCCTGGTTCCGATCCCCTTGGTGATGTGGGCCCTCTGGTGAGAGTCTTATCCTGGCTGGTTTCCTCACCCTTCTGTGAGGTAGGCCCTCTGCGGTGAGGTCACTCCTGCCTGGCTGGCACACATCACCTTGGTGACGTGGGCCCTCAGTTGGGAGTTGGTGTCTGCTGCGAGTCTCCGTCCCTCGGTAATGAGGGCCCTCTTGCGTCAGACCCTAACTCCTGGGCTCCCAAAATTTGCAGATGTGCGACCTGTGGTGCGAGTACACTCCTGTCAGGTTCCCAACCCCATGGGAATTTGGGCCTTCTGCTCTGAGGTCCCAACGGCTGGGGTGCTCACAGTTTCATGATGAGGGCCCTCTGATGTGCGTTCATTCCGGCCTAGATCCCATAGGCTTGCTGCTCCTGGGCGCCTGCTGGGAGGTTCCAACTGCGGGATTCCTCACCTTTTTTATTCTATGGGCCCTCTGTTTTGAGGCTCCTCCTGCCTGCCTCAATCCCAGCCCCGTTGTGATGTGTGTCCTCTGGTGTGAGGCCACGTGTGCTGGGTCCCTCACCTTTCGATGATGTGGCCCCAATGGTGTGAGGACACTCGTGCCTGTTTCCCAGCCCCTTGGTGATGTGGCCCCTCTGGTGAGAGTCTGATCCTGGCTGGGTTCCTTACCGTTCTGTGAGGTGGGCCCTGTGCTCTGAGGTAACTCCTGCCTGGCTTGCTCCCATTGCCTTGGTGACGTCGGCCCTCTGGTGGCAGTTGGATCCTTTTGGAGACTCCTGTCCTCGGTGATGAGGTCCCTCTGGCGTCAGGCTCTAACTGCTGGGCTCCCCAGGTTTTCTGATGTGAGCCCAGTGATGCCAGGACACTCGTGAAATGTTCCCATCCCCATGGCGATATGGGCCTTCTGCTCTGAGGTTCCAACGACTGGGTTGCTCACAGTTTCCTGATGTTAGCTCTCTGGTGTTAGTTCACTCATTCCTACATCCCATAGCCTCTGTACTCTGGGCCGCCTGCTGGGAAGTTCCAACTGCTGGGTTCCTCACCCTTTTTATTCTTTGGGCCCTGTGTTGGGAGGCTCCTCCTGCCTGTGTCACTCCCAGCCCCTTGGTGATGTAGGTCCTCTAGTTTGTGGCCACATGTGCCAGTTTCCTCATCTTTTAGTGATGTGGCCCCACTGGTGTGAGGACACTCGTGCCTGGTTCCCGTCCCCTTGGTGATATGGGCCCTCTGGTGAGAGTCTGATCCTGGTTGGGTTCCTCACACTTCTTTGAGGTGGGCCGTCTGCTGTGAGGTCACTCCTGCCTGGCTGGCACACCCCGCCTTGGCGACGTGGGCCCTCTTGTGGTAGTTGGAACATGCTGGGAGCCTCCTCCCCTCAGTGATAAGGGCCCTCTGGCGTCAGGCCCTAACTGCTGGGTACCCACATTTTCTGATATGTGCTAAGTGGTGCGAGGACACTCCTGCCATGCTCCCAACACCTTGGGGATGTGGACCTTCTGCTCTGAGGTCCAAATGGCTGGGTTGCTCGCAGTTTCATGATGTGGACCCTCTGCTGTGAGTTTACTGCGGCCTGAATCGCATAGACTTGGTGCTCTTGGCCGCCTGCTGGGAGGTTCCCATTGCTGGATTCCTCAGCTTTTTTATTCTATGGGCCCTGTGTTGTGAGGCTACTCCTGCCTGCCTCATTCCGAGCCCCTTGGAGATGTGGGTCTTCTGGTTTAGGCCACATGTGCTGGGTTCCTCACCTTTCTATGATGTGGCCACACTGGTGTGAAGACTCTCCTGCCTGGTTCTGATCACCTTGGTGATGTGGGCCCTCTGGTGAGAGTCTTATCCTGGCTGTGTTCCTCACCCTTCTGTGAGGTAGGCCCTCTGCGGTGAGGTCACTCCTACCTGGCTGTCACACGTCACCTTGGCGACGTGGGACCTCAGTTGGGTGTTGGTGCCTGATTGGAGTCTCCTCCCCTTGGTAATGAGGTCCCTCTGGCGTCAGGCCCTAACTCCTGGGTTCCCTAAATTCTCTGATGTGTGCCCTGTGGTGCGAGTACACTTCTGACAGGTTCCCAACCCCATGGGAATGTGGGCCTTCTGCTCTGAGATCCCAACGCCTAGGTTGCTCACAGTTTCGTGATGACGGCCCTCTGGTGTGAGATCACTCCGGCCTGGATCCCATAGTCTCGCTGCTCCTGGCCGCCTGCTGGGAGGTTCCAACTGCGGGATTCTTCACCTCTTTAATTCTATGGTCCCTCTGTTTTGAGGCTCCTCCTGCCTGCCTCAATCCCAGCTCCCTTGTGATGTGTGTCCTCTGGTTTGAGGCCACGTGTGCTGGGTCCCTCACTTTTCGGTGATGTGGCCCCACTAGTGTGAGGACACTCCTGCCTGGTTCCCATTCCCTTGGTGATGTGGGCCCTCTGGTGAGAATCTGATCCTCTTTAGTTCTTCACACTTCTGTGAGGTTGACCCTCTGCTCTGAGGTCACTCCTGCCTGGTTGTCGCACTCCGCATTGGCGACGTCGCCCCTCTGGTAGCAGTCGGAGCTGGCTGGGAGCCACCGCCCCTCGGTGATGAGGGCCCTCTGGCATCAGGCACTAATTGCTGGGCTCCCCACATTTTTTCATGTGTGCCCACTCTTGCGATGACACTCCTGCTTGTTTCCCTTCCCCATGGGGATGTGGGCCTTCTGCTCTGAAGTCACAACGGCTGGGTTGCTTACAGAATCACAATGAGGGCCCTCTGTTGTGAGTTCATGCCGGCCTGGATCTCATAGCCTCAGTGCTCTGGGCCGCCTGCTAGGAAGATCCAACTGCTGGTTTCCACACCTTTTGTATACAATGGGACATGTGTTGTGAGGTTAATCCTGCCTGCCTCACTCTGAAACCCATGGTGATGTGGGTCCTCTGGTTTGAGGCCACAAATGCTGGGTACCTCAACTTTTGATGATGTGGCCCCACGGGTGTGAGGACACTCCTGCCTGGTTCCCATCACCTTGGTGATGTGGGCCCTCTGGGGAGAGTCTGATCCTGGCTGGGTTCCCTACCATTCTGTGAGGTGGGCCCTCTGATGTCAGGTCACTCCTGCCTGGCTAGCTCACATCGCCTTGGCAACGTGGGTCCTCTGTTGGCCACTGGAGCATGCTGGGAGCCTCCTACTCCCGTGAATGATGGCCCTGGAAAAAATGCATATGCCCTTTTTGGCCAAGTGCTTCATTGACGAGGTTCTGCCACTTCTCTTATGCTTTCAGAGCAATTCACGTCTACCTCCTGAAATCGGATTCCAGCAATTCTGCCCCACTTTCAAGTCCTCTTCGCAGCCTTAATTCAATATATTTTTGTACGATTTCTGTCATTTATAAGTCTGCAGGTATGTGAATGACAGTGCCCCTGAGCTCCTTTCCTCAACTCGCTTTCTTGTGAGCTGGCCACAAAACCGCAGGATTGCTTCAGGCCCTAATCTTGTTCCAGCACGGCATGCTGAGCCTTTGGTTAATTCCTTTTCCTGTTGGGAAATGAGTGTTAAAATTGCCCGTGCATACTGGGCATATACCCTGAGAAAACCAAAATTCAAAAAGAGTCATGTACCAAAATGTTCATTGCAGCTCTATTTACAATAGCCCGGAGATGGAAAGAACCTAAGCGCCCATCATCGGACGAATGGATAAAGAAGATGTGGCACATATACACAATGGAATATTACTCAGCCTTAAAAAGAAATGAAACTGAGTTATTTGTAATGAGATGGATAGACCTAGAGTCTGTCATACAGAGTGAAGTAAGTCAGAAAGAAAAAGACAAATAGCGTATGCTAACACATATATATGGAATTTAAAGGAAAAAAATGTCATGAAGAACCTAGGGATAAGACAGGAATAGAGGCGCAGACCTACTGGAGAACGGAATTGAGGATATGGGGAGGGGGAATGGTGAGTTTTGACAGGGCGAGAGAGAGTCATGGACATATACACACTAACAAATGTAGTAAGATAGATAGCAAGGGGGAAGCAGCCGCAAGGCACAGGGATATTAGCTCGGGGCGTTGGGACAGCCTGGAGGGGTGGAAGGGGGAGAGAGGGAGGGAGGGAGACACAAGAGGGAAGACACAGGGAGCATATGTATATGTATAGCTGATTCACTTTGTTATAAAGCAAAAACTAACACACCATTGTAAAGCAATTATACTCCAATAAAGATGTTAAAAAAAATATTTGCCCGTGCACACACCTACAGATAGTCTCCCATTGGTTCTCCTTATTCCTGTTCATCTTGCGCAGAAATTGCAAACAGTGCCAAACAGGAGGTTAAAGGCACTGACTCTCCAAATGGGGAGAGTGTAAGAAAAGGGTCTGGAATGGTGAACCTGAGTACCAGGGGACGAAAACAGACATGCATGTAAAAAGGTTTCCCAGTCACACGGTGGAGCATACTCTGGGTTTCCCATGCAAATTTTAGCAGAAGGAAGAATCCCTTGAACCTGGAGAGTTGGGAACCATGGAATGGGTACCAGGCAGTATGACATCAAAGGGTCTGCATTTGCTCACTGAACCTCACCAATGCTATCAGCCCAAAGGGTCAAGCCTTATCTCTCACCCAGCTCTGGGTGTAGATGTGGTAAACCAGGTTGCATCACATGCCCTGTGTGAGTTATTTAAGAATTGCTCTCTATTTCACTGTCATTGTGTTTTGTTTTTGAAATTTTTTTTGACACTGGGATTTATCGGATTTTCACTGCTGCGTTAATGCCGCTGTACACACTCTTGATTCTCTTACGGAGACATAAATATCCACGGGTTTTAAGATTCTTCCTAGTCAGGTATATTCCTAGGCGTTGAATATGTGGTGTTGAGTCCATTTCATTGAGCAAGGAGTAGGTCTTGTCTATTACATATTTGGCTTATGGAACGGTATCTGTGCTAATTTCAGTCTCTGGTTTTATGCAGCACTCCAACGCACCTTTCTCCATAAGAAAGCACAAGTTGGTTTTCTAAATTTGAGACTGTTCTGTTTTTTAATTCAGTTCATGTGTAGTCAAGTTTACATACTGTGTATTAGTGATATTTTATGATGTTTCTTTTTATGTGTGACTTATTTCACGTAGAATCACCATACCTGTATCCACTCACTATGCCACTACGGGCCTGATGACACAGATTTCATTGCTGAGTGATATTCCATTGTACGTACGTACCAAAACTTCTTTATCCATTGTTTGCTCTCTGAGATATTTACCTGGTACTGTAAACGAGGTTCTTGTGAACAGAGAGGTCCCAAACTTTGAGGTGGCTGGGTGTTTTTGATTTTAATTTCCCTAAGCTGTAGGACCATAAGTGGAAGTGCCATAGGCTGTGTTGCTTTGTTTCTTACGTGTTTCAGGAAACACATAACACTTCTCCAGAATGGCTGTCGGCAATTTACATCATATGCATCAGCATAATAAGGATCCCAGTTTTCCATTGCCTGTCCTCCGTTTCTGGATTTTACAATTTTTTTAAATGGCCCTTTTGCCCTGGGGGGCACTGAGATTTCATTGTAGTGCAGGTTTATTTACAAGCTTCTTGGTTGGCCAAAAAGTGCGTATGCGTTTTTTCCTGAATATATTTAGGGAAAAAAGCATCCGCACTTTTTGGACAAGTGCATCATTATCGACGTTCTGCCTCTTTTCCTATTCTTTAAGTGCAATTCCAGTTTAACCCTTCAATCGTTTTCCTGAATTTCTGCCCCGCTTTCAAGTCCCCTTTGCAGGCTTACTTCAATATATTTTTGGAGGATAGCTGTCATTTATAACTCTGCAGGTTTGTGAATTACAGTGCCCCTGAGCTCCTTTCTTCAACTCGCTTTCTTGTGAGCTGTGCACAAAACCGCAGGATTGCTTCAGGCACTAACCTCTTTCCAGCAGGGCACGCTGAGCGTTTGGTTAATTCCTCTTCTTGGTGGGAAATGAACATTACATTTGCCCCTGCAGACACCTACAGCTAGTCTCTCATTGGTTCTCCCTATTCCTGTTCATCTTGCACAGAAATTGCAAGCTGTGCCAAACAGGAGGTTAAAGGCACTGACTCTCCAAGTGGGGAGAGTGTTAGTAAAGCATCTGGAATGGTGAACCCGAGGACCAGGATACGAAAACTGAGATGCATTTTAAATCGTTTCCCAATCACACGGTGGACGATACTCTGGGTTTCCCATGCATGTTTTAGCTGGAGGAAGAATCCCTTGAACCAGGAGAGTTGGGACCCATGGAATGGGTACCATGCAGTATGACTTCAAAGGGTCTGCATTTGCTCACCGAAACTCACCAATGCTATCAGCCTGAAGTGTCCAGCCTTATGTCTCAACCAGCTCTTGGTGTAGATGTGGTCAATCCCGGTTGCATCACATGCCCTGAGTGAATTGTTTAAGAATTGCTCTCTATTTCACTGTCTTTGTGTTTTGTTTTTGAAATTTATTTTGATAATGGGATTTATCGGATTTTCACTGCTGCGTTTATGCCGCTGTACACACGCTTGATTCTCTTACGGAGACATATAAATCCATGGGTTTTAAGATTCTTCCTAGTCAGGTATATTCCTAGGCGTTGAATATGTGGTGTTGAGTCCATTTCGTTGAGCAAGGAGTAGGTCTTGTCTATTACATATTTGGCTTATGGAAAGTTATCTGTGCTAATTTCAGTCTCTGGTTTTATGCAGTATCCCAACGCACATTTCCCCATAAGCAAGCACTAGTTGGTTTTCAAAATTTGAGACCCTGTTCTGTTTTGTAATTCAGTTCATGTGTAGTTAAATTTACATTCCGTGTATTAGTGATATCTTATGATGTTTCTTTTTCTGTGTGATGTAGTTCACGTAGAATCACCGTACATGCATCCACTCACTAACCGCTACGGCCTGATGACACAGATTTCATTGCTGAGTGATACTGCATTGCACGTACGTGCCACAACTTCTTTATCCATTTTTTGCTTTCTGGGATATTTACCTGGTACTGTAGACGAGCTTCCTGTGAACACAGCCGTCCCAAACATTGGGGTGGCTGTCTGTTTTTGATTTTAATTTCCCTAAGCTATAGGACCATAAGTGCAAGTGCCATAGGCTGTGTTGCTTTATTCCTTACGTGTTTCACGAAACACCATACACTTCTCCAGGTTGGCTGTTGGCAATTTACAACCTGCCAATCGGCATAAAAAGGCTCACTGTTCTCCATATCCTGTCCTACCTTTCTGGATTTTACACTTTTTTCAGATGGCCCTTTTGCCCGGGGGGCAGTGAGACTTCATTGTAGTGCAGATTTCTTTACAGGCTTGCTTGGTTGGCCAAAAAGTGCGTATGCATTTTTTCCTGAATATATTCAGGAAAAAACGCATACGCCCTTTTTGGCCAAGTGCATCATTGTCGACGTTCTGCCTCTTTTCCTATGCTTTCAAGGCAATTCCAGTCTACCCCCTGCAATCGTTTTCCTGAAATTCTGCCCCGCTTTCCAGTCCCCTTCGCAGGCTTACTTCAATATATTTTTGGAGGATAGCTGTTATTTATAACTCTGCAGGTTTGTGAATTACAGTGCCCCTGAGCTCCTTTCTTCAACTCGCTTTCTTGTGAGCTGGGCACAAAACCGCAGGATTGCTTCAGGCCCTAAACTGTTTCCAGCAGGGCACACTGAGCCTTTGTTTAATTCCTCTTCCTGGTGGGAAATGAGCGTTACATTTGCCCGTGCAGACACCTACAGCTAGTCTCTCATTGGTTCTCCCTATTCCTGTTCATCTTGCACAGAAATTGCAAGCTGTGCCAAACAGGAGGTTAAAGGCACTGACTCTCCAAGCGGGGAGAGTGTTCCTAAAGCATCTGGAATGGTGAACCCGAGGACCAGGATACGAAAACTGAGATGCATTTTAAATTGTTTCCCAATCACACGGTGGACGATACTCTGGGTTTCCCATGCATGTTTTAGCTGGAGGAAGAATGCCTTGAACCTGGAGAGTTGGGACCCATGGAATGGGTACCATGCAGTATGACTTCAAAGGGTCTGCATTTGCTCACCAAGACTCACCAATGCTATCAGCCTGAAGTGTCCAGCCTTATGTCTCAACCAGCTCTGGGTGTAGATGTGGTCAATCCCGGTTGCATCACATGCCCTGAGTGAATTATTTAAGAATTGCTCTCTATTTCACTGTCTTTGTGTTTTGTTTTCGAAATTTATTTTGATAATGGGATTTATCGGATTTTCACTGCTGCGTTTCGGCCGCTGTACACACGCTTGATTGTCTTACGGAGACATATATATCCATGGGTTTTAAGATTCTTCCTAGTCAGGTATATTCCTAGGCGTTGAATATGTGGTGTTGGGTCCATTTCGTTGAGCAAGGAGTAGGTCTTGTCTATTACATATTTGGCTTATGGAAAGTTATCTGTGCTAATTTCAGCCTCTGGTTTTATGCAGCACCCCAAGCCACCTCTCCCCATAAGCAAGCACTAGTTGGTTTTCTACATTTGAGACCCTGTTCTTTTTTGTAATTCAGTTCATGTGTAGTCAAGTTTACATTCCGTGTATTAGTGATATCTTATGATGTTTCTTTTTCTGTGTGACGTAGTTCACGTAGAATCACCGTACCTGCATCCACTCACTATGCCGCTACGGGCCTGATGACACAGATTTCATTGCTGAGTGATATTGCATTGTACGTACGTGCCACAACTTCTTTATCCATTTTTTGCTTTCTGGGATATTTACCTGATACTGTAGACGAGCTTCTTGTGAACACAGCCGTCCCAAATATTGGGGTGGCTGTCTGTTTTTGATTTTAATTTCCGTAAGCTATAGGACCATAAGTGGAAGTGCCATAGGCTGTGTTGCTTTGTTTCTTACGTGTTTCAGGAAACACCATACACTTCTCCAGGGTGGCTGCTGGCAATTTACATCCTGCCAGTCAGCATAACAAGGCTCCCTGTTCTCCATATCCTGTCCTACCTTTCTGGATTTTACACTTTTTTCCGATGGCCCTTTTGCCCGGGGGGCAGTGAGACTTCATTGTAGTGCAGATTTCCTTTACAGGCTTGCTTGGTTGGCCAAAAAGGGCGTATGCGTTTTTTCCTGAATATATTCAGGAAAAAACGCATACGCACTTTTTGGCCAAGTGCATCATTGTCGATGTTCTGCGTCTTTTCCAATGCTTTCAGGGCAATTCCAGTCTACCCCCTGCAATCGTTTTCCTGAAATTCTGCCCCGCTTTCAAGTCCCCTTCGCAGGCTTACTTCAATATATTTTTGGAGGAGAGCTGTCATTTATAACTCTGCAGGTTTGTGAATTACAGTGTCCCTGAGTTACTTTCTTCAACTCGCTTTCTTGTGAGCTGGACACAAAACGAAAGGATTGCTTCAGGCCCTAATCTGTTTTCAGCAGGGCACGCTGAGCCTTTGTTTAATTCCTCTTCCTGGTGGGCAATGAGCGTTACATTTCCCGGGCAGACACCTACAGCTAGTCTCTCATTGGTTCTCCCTATTCCTGTTCATCTTGCACAGAAATTGCAAGCTGTGCCAAAGAGGAGGTTACACGCACTGACTCTCCAAGCGGGGAGAGTGTTAGTAAAGCATCTGGAATGGTGAACCCGAGGACCAGGATACGAAAACTGAGATGCATTTTCAATCATTTCCCAATCACACGGTGGACGATACTGTTGGTTTCCCATGCATGTTTTAGCTGGAGGAAGAATCCCTTGAACCTGGAGATTTGGGACCCATGGAATGGGTACCATGCAGTATGACTTCAAAGGGTCTGCATTTGCTCACCGAAACTCAACAATGCTATCAGCCTGAAGTGTCCAGCCTTATGTCTCAACCAGCTCTGGGTGTTGAAGTGGTCAATCCCGGTTGCATCACATGCCCTGAGTGAATTATTTAAGAATTGCTCTCTATTTCACTGTCTTTGTGTTTTGTTTTCGAAATTTATTTTGATAATGGGATTTATCGGATTTTCACTGCTGCGTTTCGGCCGCTGTACACACGCTTGATTCTCTTACGGAGACATATATATCCATGGGTTTTAAGATTCTTCCTAGTCAGGTATATTCCTAGGCGTTGAATATGTGGTGTTGGGTCCATTTCGTTGAGCAAGGAGTAGGTCTTGTCTATTACATATTTGGCTTATGGAATGTTATCTGTGCTAATTTCAGTCTCTGGTTTTATGCAGCACCCCAACGCACCTTTCCCCATAAGCAAGCACTAGTTGGTTTTCTAAATTTGAGACCCTGTTCTGTTTTGTAATTCAGTTCATGTGTAGGCAAGTTTACATTCCGTGTATTAGTGATATCTTATGATGTTTCTTTTTCTGTGTGACGTAGTTCACGTAGAATCACCGTACGTGCATCCACTCACTATGCCGCTACGGGCCTGATGACACAGATTTCATTGCTGAGTTATATTGCATTGCACGTACGTGCAACAACTTCTTTATCCATTTTTTGCTTTCTGGGATATTTACCTGATACTGTAGACGAGCTTCTTGTGAACACAGCCGTCCCAAATATTGGGGTGGCTGTCTGTTTTTGATTTTAATTTCCGTAAGCTATAGGACCATAAGTGGAAGTGCCATAGGCTGTGTTGCTTTGTTTCTTACGTGTTTCAGGAAACACCATACACTTCTCCAGGGTGGCTGCTGGCAATTTACATCCTGCCAATCAGCATAACAAGGCTCCCTGTTCTCCATATCCTGTCCTACATTTCTGGATTTTACACTTTTTTCAGATGGCCCTTTTGCCCGGCGGGGCAGTGAGATTTCATTGTAGTGCAGATTTCCTTTACAGGCTTGCTTGGTTGGCCAAAAAGGGCGTATGCGTTTTTTCCTGAATGTATTCAGGAAAAAACGCATACTCCCTTTTTGGCCAAGTGCATCATTGTCGACGTTCTGCCTCTTTTCCTATGCTTTCAGGGCAATTCCAGTCTACCCCCTGCAATCGTTTTCCTGAAATTCAGCCCCGCTTTCAAGTCCCCTTCGCAGGCTTACTTCAATATATTTTTGGAGGATAGCTGTCATTTATAACTCTGCAGGTTTGTGAAGTACAGTGCCCCTGAGCTCCTTTCTTCAACTCGCTTTCTTGTGAGCTGGGCACAAAACCGCAGGATTGCTTCAGGCCCTAATCTGTTTCCAGCAGTGCACACTGAGCCTTTGTTTAATTCCTCTTCCTGGTGGGCAATGTGCTTTACATTTGCCCGTGCAGACACCTACAGCTACTCTCTCATTGGTTCTCCCAATTCCTGTTCATCTTGCACAGAAATTGCAAGCTGTGCCAAACAGGAGGTTAAAGGCACTGACTCTCCAAGCGGGGAGAGTGTTAGTAAAGCATCTGGAATGGTGAACCCGAGGACCAGGAAACGAAAACTGAGATGCATTTTAAATCATTTCCCAATCACACAGTGGACAATACTCTGGGATTCCCATGCATGTTTTAGCTGGAGGAAGAATCCCTTGAACCTGGAGAGTTGGGACCCATGGAATGGGTACCATGCAGTATGACTTCAAAGGGTCTGCATTTGCTCACCGAAACTCACCAATGCTATCAGCCTGAAGTGTCCAGCCTTATGTCTCAACCAGCTCTGGGTGTAGATGTGGTCAATCCCGGTTGCATCACATGCCCTGAGTGAATTATTTAAGAATTGCTCTCTATTTCACTGTCTTTGTGTTTTGTTTTCGAAATTTATTTTGATAATGGGATTTATCGGATTTTCACTGCTGCGTTTCGGCTGCTGGACACACGCTTGATTCTCTTACGGAGACATATATATCCATGGGTTTTAAGATTCTTCCTAGTCAGGTATATTCCTAGGCGTTGAATATGTGGTGTTGGGTCCATTTCGTTGAGCAAGGAGTTGGTCTTGTCTATTACATATTTGGCTTATGGAAAGTTATCTGTGCTAATTTCAGTCTCTGGTTTTATGCAGCACCCCAACGCACCTTTCCCCATAAGCAAGCACTAGTTGGTTTTCGAAATTTGAGACCCTGTTCTGTTTTGTAATTCAGTTCATGTGCAGTCAAGTTTACATTCCGTGTATTAGTGATAACTTATGATGTTTCTTTTTCTGTGTGACGTAGTTCACGTAGAATCACCGTACGTGCATCCACTCACTATGCCGCTACGGGCCTGATGACACAGATTTCATTGCTGAGTGATATTGCATTGCACGTACGTGCCACAACTTCTTTATCCATTTTTTGCTTTCTGGGATATTTACCTGATACTGTAGACGAGCTTCTTGTGAACACAGCCGTCCCAAATATTGGGGTGGCTGTCTGTTTTTGATTTTAATTTCCGTAAGCTAAAGGACCATAAGTGGAAGTGCCATAGGCTGTGTTGCTTTGTTTCTTACGTGTTTCAGGAAACACCATACACTTCTCCAGGGTGGCTGCTGGCAATTTACATCCTGCCAATCAGCATAACAAGGCTCCCTGTTCTCCATATCCTGTCCTACCTTTCTGGATTTTACACTTTTTTCAGATGGCCCTTTTGCCCGGGGGGGCAGTGAGATTTCATTGTAGTGCAGATTTCCTTTACAGGCTTGCTTGGTTGGCCAAAAAGGGCATATGCGTTTTTTCCTGAATATATTCAGGAAAAAACGCATACGCCCTTTTTGGCCAAGTGCATCATTGTCGACGTTCTGCCTCTTTTCCTATGCTTTCAGGGCAATTCCAGTCTACCCCCTGCAATCGTTTTCCTGAAATTCAGCCCCGCTTTCAAGTCCCTTTCGCAGGCTTACTTCAATATATTTTTGGAGGATAGCTGTCATTTATAACTCTGCAGGTTTGTGAAGTACAGTGCCCCTGAGCTCCTTTCTTCAACTCGCTTTCTTGTGAGCTGGGCACAAAACCGCAGGATTGCTTCAGGCCCTAATCTGTTTCCAGCAGGGCACACAGAGCCTTTGTTTAATTCCTCTTCCTGGTGGGCAATGAGCGTTACATTTGCCCGTGCAGACACCTACAGCTAGTCTCTCATTGGTTCTCCCTATTCCTGTTCATCTTGCACAGAAATGGCAAGCTGTGCGAAACAGGAGGTTAAAGGCACTGACTCTCCAAGCGGGGATAGTGTTAGTAAAGCATCTGGAATGGTGAACCCGAGAACCAGGATACGAAAACTGAGATGCATTTTAAATCGTTTCCCAATCACACGGTGGACGATACTCTGTGTTTCCCATGCATGTTTTAGCTGGAGGAAGAATCCCTTGAACCTGGAGAGTTGGGACCCATGGAATAGGTACCATGCAGTATGACTTCAAAGGGTCTGCATTTGCTCAGCGAAACTCACCAATGCTATCAGCCTGAAGTGTCCAGCCTTATGTCTCAATCAGCTCTGGGTGTAGATGTGGTCAATCCCGGTTGCATCACATGCCCTGAGTGAATTATTTAAGAATTGCTCTCTATTTCACTGTCTTTGTGTTTTGTTTTCGAAATTTATTTTGATAATGGGATTTATCGGATTTTCACTGCTGCGTATCGGCCGCTGTACACACGCTTGATACTCTTACGGAGACATATATATCCATGGGTTTTAAGATTCTTCCTAGTCAGGTATATTCCTAGGCGTTGAATATGTGGTGTTGTGTCCATTTTGTTGAGCAAGGAGTAGGTCTTGTCTATTACATATTTGGCTTATGGAAAGTTATCTGCACTAATTTCAGTCTCTGGTTTTATGCAGCACCCCAAGGCACCTTTCCCCATAAGCAAGCACTAGTTGGTTTTCTAAATTTGAGACCCTGCTCTGTTTTGTAATTCAGTTCATGTGTAGTCAAGTTTACATTCCGTGTATTAGTGATATCTTATGATGTTTCTTTTTCTGTGTGACGTAGTTCACGTAGAATCACCGTACCTGCATCCACTCACTATGCCGCTACGGGCCTGATGACACAGATTTCATTGCTGAGTGATATTGCATTGTACGTACGTGCCACAACTTCTTTATCCATTTTTTACTTTCTGGGATATTTACCTGATACTGTAGACGAGCTTCTTGTGAACACAGCCGTCCCAAATATTGGGGTGGCTGTCTGTTTTTGATTTTAATTTCCGTAAGCTATAGGACCATAAGTGGAAGTGCCATAGGCTGTGTTGCTTTGTTTCTTACGTGTTTCAGGAAACACCATACACTTCTCCAGGGTGGCTGCCGGCAATTTACATCCTGCCAATCAGCATAACAAGGCTCCCTGTTCTCCATATCCTGTCCTACATTTCTGGATTTTACACTTTTTTCAGATGGCCCTTTTGCCCGGGGGGCAGTGAGACTTCATTGTAGTGCAGATTTCCTTTACAGGCTTGCTTGGTTGGCCAAAAAGGGCGTATGCGATTTTTCCTGAATATATTCAGGAAAAAACGCATACGCCCTTTTTGGCCAAGTGCATCATTGTCGACGTTGTGCCTCTTTTCCTATGCTTTCAGGGCAATTCCAGTCTACCCCCTGCAATCTTTTTCCTGAAATTCTGCCCCGCTTTCAAGTCCCCTTCGCAGGCTTACTTCAATATATTTTTGGAGGATAGCTGTCATTTATAACTCTGCAGGTTTGTGAATTACAGTGCCCCTGAGCTCCTTTCTTCAACTCGCTTTCTTGTGAGCTGGGCACAAAACCGCAGGATTGCTTCAGGCCCTAATCTGTTTCCGGCAGGGCACACTGAGCCTTTGGTTAATTCCTCTTCCTGGTCGGCAATGAGCATTACATTTGCCCGTGCAGACACCTACAGCTAGTCTCTCATTGGTTCTCCCTATTCCTGTTCATCTTGCACAGAAATTGCAAGCTGTGCCAAACAGGAGGTTAAAGGCACTGACTCTCCAAGCAGGGAGAGTGTTAGTAAAGCATCTGGAATGGTGAACCCGAGGACCAGGATACGAAAACTGAGATGCATTTTAAATCGTTTCCCAATCACACGGTGGACGATACTCTGGGTTTCCCATGCATGTTTCAGCTGGAGGAAGAATCCCTTGAACCTGGAGAGTTGGGACCCATGGAATGGGTACCATGCAGTATGACTTCAAAGGGTCTGCATTTGCTCACCGAAACTCACCAATGCTATCAGCCTGAAGTGTCCAGCCTTATGTCTCAACCAGCTCTGGGTGTAGATGTGGTCAATCCCGGTTGCATCACATGCCCTGAGTGAATTATTTAAGAATTGCTCTCTATTTCACTGTCTTTGTGTTTTGTGTTCGAAATTTATTTTGATAATGGGATTTATCGGATTTTCACTGCTGCGTTTCGGCCGCTGTACACACGCTTGATTCTCTTACGGAGACATATATATCCATGGGTTTTAAGATTCATCCTAGTCAGGTATATTCCTAGGCAGTGAATATGTGGTGTTGGGTCCATTTCGTTGAGCAAGGAGTAGGTCTTGTCTATTACATATTTGGCTTATGGAAAGTTATCTGTGCTAATTTCAGTCTCTGGTTTTATGCAGCACCCCAAGGTACCTTTCCCCATAAGCAAGCACTAGTTGGTTTTCTAAATTTGAGACCCTGTTCTGTTTTGTAATTCAGTTCATGTGTAGTCAAGTTTACATTCCGTGCATTAGTGATATCTTATGATGTTTCTTTTTCTGTGTGACGTAGTTCACGTAGAATCACCGTACCTGCATCCACTCACTATGCCGCTACGGGCCTGATGACACAGATTTCATTGCTGAGTGATACTGCATTGCACGTACGTGCCACAACTTCTTTATCCATTTTTTGCTTTCTGGGATATTTACCTGGTACTGTAGACGAGCTTCTTGGGAACACAGCCGTCCCAAACTTTGGGGTGGCTCTCTGTTTTTGAATTTAATTTCCCTAAGGAATAGGACCATAAGTGCAATTGCCATAGGCTGTGTTGCTTTATTTCTTACGTGTTTCAGGAAACACCATACACTTCTCCAGGTTGGCTGTTGGCAATTTACATCCTGCCAATCAGCATAACAAGGCTCCCTGTTCTCCATATCCTGTCCTACCTTTCTGGATTTTACACTTTTTTCAGATGGCCCTTTTCCCCGGGGGGCAGTGAGACTTCATTGTAGTGCAGATTTCCTTTACAGGCTTGCTTGGTTGGCCAAAAAGTGCGTATGCGTTTTTCCCTGAATATATTCAGGAAAAAACGCATACGCCCTTTTTGGCCAAGTGCATCATTGTCGACGTTCTGCCTCTTTTCCTATGCTTTCAGGGCAATTCCAGTCTACCCCGGGCAATCGTTTTCCTGAAATTCTGCCCCGCTTTCAAGTCCCCTTTGCAGGCTTACTTCAATATATTTTTAGAGGATAGCTGTCATTTATAACTCTGCAGGTTTGTGAATTACAGTGCCCCTGAGCTCCTTTCTTCAACTCGCTTTCTTGTGAGCTGGGCACAAAACCGCAGGATTGCTTCAGGCCCTAATCTGTTTCCGGCAGGGCATGCTGAGCCTTTGGTTAATTCCTCTTCCTGGTGGGAAATGAGCGTTACATTTGCTCGGGCAGACACCTACAGCTAGTCTCTCATTGGTTCTCCCTATTCCTGTTCATCTTGCACAGAAATTGCAAGCTGTGCCAAAGAGGAGGTTAAAGGCACTGACACTCCAAGCGGGGACAGTGGTAGTAAAGCATCTGGAATGTTGAACCCGAGGACCAGGATACGAAAACTGAGATGCATTTTAAATCGTTTCCCAATCACACGGTGGACGATACTCTGTGTTTCCCATGCATGTTTTAGCTGCAGGAAGAATCCCTTGAACCTGGAGATTTGGGACCCATGGAATGGGTACCATGCAGTATGACTTCAAAGGGTCTGCATTTGCTCACCGAAACTCACCAATGCTTTCAGCCTGAAGTGTCCAGCCTTATGTCTCAACCAGCTCTGGGTGTAGATGTGGTAAATCCCGGTTGCATCACATGCCCTGAGTGAATTATTTAAGAATTGCTCTCTATTTCACTGTCTTTGTGTTTTGTGTTCGAAATTTATTTTGATAATGGGATTTATCGGATTTTCACTGCTGCGTTTCGGCCGCTGTACACACGCTTGATTCTCTTACGGAGACATATATATCCATGGGTTTTAAGATTCATCCTAGTCAGGTATATTCCTAGGCAGTGAATATGTGGTGTTGGGTCCATTTCGTTGAGCAAGGAGTAGGTCTTGTCTATTACATATTTGGCTTATGGAAAGTTATCTGTGCTAATTTCAGTCTCTGGTTTTATGCAGCACCCCAAGGCACCTTTTCCCATAAGCAAGCACTAGTTGGTTTTCGAAATTTGAGACCCTGTTCTGTTTTGTAATTCAGTTCATGTGTAGTCAAGTTTACATTCCGTGTATTAGTGATATCTTATGATGTTTCTTTTTCTGTGTGACGTAGTTCACGTAGAATCACCGTACCTGCATCCCATCACTATGCCGCTACGGGCCTGATGACACAGATTTCATTGCTGAGTGATATTGCATTGTACGTACGTGCCACAACTTCTTTATCCATTTTTTGCTTTCTGGGATATTTACCTGATACTGTAGACGAGCTTCTTGTGAACACAGCCGTCCCAAATATTGGGGTGGCTGTCTGTTTTTGATTTTAATTTCCGTAAGCTATAGGACCATAAGTGGAAGTGCCATAGGCTGTGTTGCTTTGTTTCTTACGTGTTTCAGGAAACACCATACACTTCTCCAGGGTGGCTGCCGGCAATTTACATCCTGCCAATCAGCATAACAAGGCTCCCTGTTCTCCATATCCTGTCCTACATTTCTGGATTTTACACTTTTTTCAGATGGCCCTTTTGCCCGGGGGGCAGTGAGACTTCATTGTAGTGCAGATTTCCTTTACAGGCTTGCTTGGTTGGCCAAAAAGTGCGTATGCGTTTTTTCCTGAATATATTCAGGAAAAAACGCATACGCCCTTTTTGGCCAAGTGCATCATTGTCGACGTTGTGCCTCTTTTCCTATGCTTTCAGGGCAATTCCAGTCTACCCCCTGCAATCGTTTTCCTGAAATTCTGCCCCGCTTTCAAGTCCCCTTCGCAGGCTTACTTCAATATATTTTTGGAGGATAGCTGTCATTTATAACTCTGCAGGTTTGTGAATTACAGTGTCCCTGAGCTCCTTTCTTCAACTCGCTTTCTTGTGAGCTGGGCACAAAACCGCAGGATTGCTTCAGGCCCTAATCTGTTTCCGGCAGGGCACACTGAGCCTTTGTTTAATTCCTCTTCCTGGTCGGCAATGAGCGTTACATTTGCCCGTGCAGACACCTACAGCTAGTCTCTCATTGGTTCTCCCTATTCCTGTTCATCTTGCACAGAAATTGCAAGCTGTGCCAAACAGGAGGTTAAAGGCACTGACTCTCCAAGCAGGGAGAGTGTTAGTAAAGCATCTGGAATGGTGAACCCGAGGACCGGGATACGAAAACTGAGATGCATTTTAAATCGTTTCCCAATCACACGGTGGACGATACTCTGGGTTTCCCATGCATGTTTTAGCTGCAGGAAGAATCCCTTGAACCTGGAGATTTGGGACCCATGGAATGGGTACCATGCAGTATGACTTCAAAGGGTCTGCATTTGCTCACTGAAACTCACCAATGCTATCAGCCTGAAGTGTCCAGCCTTATGTCTCAACCAGCTCTGGGTGTAGATGTGGTCAATCCCGGTTGCATCACATGCCCTGAGTGAATTATTTAAGAATTGCTCTCTATTTCACTGTCTTTGTGTTTTGTTTTCGAAATTTATATTGATAATGGGATTTATCGGATTTTCACTGCTGCGTTTCGGCCGCTGTACACACGCTTGATTCTCTTACGGAGACATATATATCCATGGGTTTTAAGATTCATCCTAGTCAGGTATATTCATAGGCATTGAATATGTGGTGTTGGGTCCATTTCGTTGAGCAAGGAGTAGGTCTTTTCTATTACATATTTGGCTTATGGAAAGTTATCTGTGCTAATTTCAGTCTCTGGTTTTATGCAGCACCCCAAGGCACCTTTTCCCATAAGCAAGCACTAGTTGGTTTTCTAAATTTGAGACCCTGTTCCTTTTTGTAATTCAGTTCATGTGTAGTCAAGTTTACATTCCGTGTATTAGTGATATCTTATGATGTTTCTTTTTCTGTGTGACGTAGTTCACGTAGAATCACCGTACCTGCATCCACTCACTATGCCAGTACGGGCCTGATGACACAGATTTCATTGCTGAGTGATATTGCATTGTACGTACGTGCCACAACTTCTTTATCCATTTTTTGCTTTCTGGGATATTTACCTGATACTGTAGACGAGCTTCTTGTGAACACAGCCGTCCCAAATATTGGGGTGGCTGTCTGTTTTTGATTTTAATTTCCGTAAGCTATAGGACCATAAGTGGAAGTGCCATAGGCTGTGTTGCTTTGTTTCTTACGTGTTTCAGGAAACACCATACACTTCTCCAGGGTGGCTGCTGGCAATTTACATCCTGCCAATCAGCATAACAAGGCTCCCTGTTCTCTATATCCTGTACTACCTTTCTGGATTTTACACTTTTTTCAGATGGCCCTTTTGCCCGGGGGGCAGTGAGACTTCATTGTAGTGCAGATTTCCTTTACAGGCTTGCTTGGTTGGCCAAAAAGGGCGTATGCGTTTTTTCCTGAATATATTCAGGAAAAAACGCATACGCCCTTTTTGGCCAAGTGCATCATTGTCGACGTTGTGCCTCTTTTCCTATGCTTTCAGGGCAATTCCAGTCTACCCCCTGCAATCGTTTTCCTGAAATTCTGCCCCGCTTTCAAGTCCCCTTCGCAGGCTTACTTCAATATATTTTTGGAGGATAGCTGTCATTTATAACTCTGCAGGTTTGTGAATTACAGTGCCCCTGAGCTCCTTTCTTCAACTCGCTTTCTTGTGAGCTGGGCACAAAACCGCAGGATTGCTTCATGCCCTAATCTGTTTTCAGCAGGGCATGCTGAACATTTGTTTAATTCCTCTTCCTGGTCGGCAATGAGCGTTACATTTGCCCGTGCAGACACCTACAGCTAGTCTCTCATTGGTTCTCCCTATTCCTGTTCATCTTGCACAGAAATTGCAAGCTGTGCCAAACAGGAGGTTAAAGGCACTGACTCTCCAAGCGGGGAGAGTGTTAGTAAAGCATCTGGAATGGTGAACCCGAGAACCAGGATACGAAAACTGAGATGCATTTTAAATCGTTTCCCAATCACACGGTGGACGATACTCTGGGTTTCCCATGCCTGTTTCAGCTGGAGGAAGAATCCCTTGAACCTGGAGAGTTGGGACCCATGGAATGGGTACCATGCAGTATGACTTCAAAGGGTCTGCATTTGCTCACCGAAACTCACCAAAGCTATCAGCCTGAATTGTCCAGCCTTATGTCTCAACCAGCTCTGGGTGTAGATGTGGTCAATCCCGGTTGCATCACATGCCCTGAGTGAATTATTTAAGAATTGCTCTCTATTTCACTGTCTTTGTGTTTTGTGTTCGAAATTTATTTTGATAATGGGATTTATCGGATTTTCACTGCTGCGTTTCGGCCGCTGTACACACGCTTGATTCTCTTACGGAGACATATATATCCATGGGTTTTAAGATTCATCCTAGTCAGGTATATTCCTAGGCAGTGAATATGTGGTGTTGGGTCCATTTCGTTGAGCAAGGAGTAGGTCTTGTCTATTACATATTTGGCTTATGGAAAGTTATCTGTGCTAATTTCAGTCTCTGGTTTTATGCAGCACCCCAAGGTACCTTTCCCCATAAGCAAGCACTAGTTGGTTTTCTAAATTTGAGACCCTGTTCTGTTTTGTAATTCAGTTCATGTGTAGTCAAGTTTACATTCCGTGCATTAGTGATATCTTATGATGTTTCTTTTTCTGTGTGACGTAGTTCACGTAGAATCACCGTACCTGCATCCACTCACTATGCCGCTACGGGCCTGATGACACAGATTTCATTGCTGAGTGATACTGCATTGCACGTACGTGCCACAACTTCTTTATCCATTTTTTGCTTTCTGGGATATTTACCTGGTACTGTAGACGAGCTTCTTGGGAACACAGCCGTCCCAAACTTTGGGGTGGCTCTCTGTTTTTGAATTTAATTTCCCTAAGGAATAAGACCATAAGTGCAATTGCCATAGGCTGTGTTGCTTTATTTCTTACGTGTTTCAGGAAACACCATACACTTCTCCAGGTTGGCTGTTGGCAATTTACATCCTGCCAATCAGCATAACAAGGCTCCCTGTTCTCCATATCCTGTCCTACCTTTCTGGATTTTACACTTTTTTCAGATGGCCCTTTTCCCCGGGGGGCAGTGAGACTTCATTGTAGTGCAGATTTCCTTTACAGGCTTGCTTGGTTGGCCAAAAAGTGCGTATGCGTTTTTCCCTGAATATATTCAGGAAAAAACGCATACGCCCTTTTTGGCCAAGTGCATCATTGTCGACGTTCTGCCTCTTTTCCTATGCTTTCAGGGCAATTCCAGTCTACCCCGGGCAATCGTTTTCCTGAAATTCTGCCCCGCTTTCAAGTCCCCTTTGCAGGCTTACTTCAATATATTTTTAGAGGATAGCTGTCATTTATAACTCTGCAGGTTTGTGAATTACAGTGCCCCTGAGCTCCTTTCTTCAACTCGCTTTCTTGTGAGCTGGGCACAAAACCGCAGGATTGCTTCAGGCCCTAATCTGTTTCCGGCAGGGCATGCTGAGCCTTTGGTTAATTCCTCTTCCTGGTGGGAAATGAGCGTTACATTTGCTCGGGCAGACACCTACAGCTAGTCTCTCATTGGTTCTCCCTATTCCTGTTCATCTTGCACAGAAATTGCAAGCTGTGCCAAAGAGGAGGTTAAAGGCACTGACACTCCAAGCGGGGACAGTGGTAGTAAAGCATCTGGAATGTTGAACCCGAGGACCAGGATACGAAAACTGAGATGCATTTTAAATCGTTTCCCAATCACACGGTGGACGATACTCTGTGTTTCCCATGCATGTTTTAGCTGCAGGAAGAATCCCTTGAACCTGGAGATTTGGGACCCATGGAATGGGTACCATGCAGTATGACTTCAAAGGGTCTGCATTTGCTCACCGAAACTCACCAATGCTTTCAGCCTGAAGTGTCCAGCCTTATGTCTCAACCAGCTCTGGGTGTAGATGTGGTAAATCCCGGTTGCATCACATGCCCTGAGTGAATTATTTAAGAATTGCTCTCTATTTCACTGTCTTTGTGTTTTGTGTTCGAAATTTATTTTGATAATGGGATTTATCGGATTATCACTGCTGCGTTTCTGCCGCTGTACACACGCTTGATTCTCTTACGGAGACATATATATCCATGGGTTTTAAGATTCATCCTAGTCAGGTATATTCCTAGGCAGTGAATATGTGGTGTTGGGTCCATTTCGTTGAGCAAGGAGTAGGTCTTGTCTATTACATATTTGGCTTATGGAAAGTTATCTGTGCTAATTTCAGTCTCTGGTTTTATGCAGCACCCCAAGGCACCTTTTCCCATAAGCAAGCACTAGTTGGTTTTCGAAATTTGAGACCCTGTTCTGTTTTGTAATTCAGTTCATGTGTAGTCAAGTTTACATTCCGTGTATTAGTGATATCTTATGATGTTTCTTTTTCTGTGTGACGTAGTTCACGTAGAATCACCGTACCTGCATCCCATCACTATGCCGCTACGGGCCTGATGACACAGATTTCATTGCTGAGTGATATTGCATTGTACGTACGTGCCACAACTTCTTTATCCATTTTTTGCTTTCTGGGATATTTACCTGATACTGTAGACGAGCTTCTTGTGAACACAGCCGTCCCAAATATTGGGGTGGCTGTCTGTTTTTGATTTTAATTTCCGTAAGCTATAGGACCATAAGTGGAAGTGCCATAGGCTGTGTTGCTTTGTTTCTTACGTGTTTCAGGAAACACCATACACTTCTCCAGGGTGGCTGCCGGCAATTTACATCCTGCCAATCAGCATAACAAGGCTCCCTGTTCTCCATATCCTGTCCTACATTTCTGGATTTTACACTTTTTTCAGATGGCCCTTTTGCCCGGGGGGCAGTGAGACTTCATTGTAGTGCAGATTTCCTTTACAGGCTTGCTTGGTTGGCCAAAAAGTGCGTATGCGTTTTTTCCTGAATATATTCAGGAAAAAACGCATACGCCCTTTTTGGCCAAGTGCATCATTGTCGACGTTGTGCCTCTTTTCCTATGCTTTCAGGGCAATTCCAGTCTACCCCCTGCAATCGTTTTCCTGAAATTCTGCCCCGCTTTCAAGTCCCCTTCGCAGGCTTACTTCAATATATTTTTGGAGGATAGCTGTCATTTATAACTCTGCAGGTTTGTGAATTACAGTGCCCCTGAGCTCCTTTCTTCAACTCGCTTTCTTGTGAGCTGGGCACAAAACCGCAGGATTGCTTCAGGCCCTAATCTGTTTCCGGCAGGGCACACTGAGCCTTTGTTTAATTCCTCTTCCTGGTCGGCAATGAGCGTTACATTTGCCCGTGCAGACACCTACAGCTAGTCTCTCATTGGTTCTCCCTATTCCTGTTCATCTTGCACAGAAATTGCAAGCTGTGCCAAACAGGAGGTTAAAGGCACTGACTCTCCAAGCAGGGAGAGTGTTAGTAAAGCATCTGGAATGGTGAACCCGAGGACCGGGATACGAAAACTGAGATGCATTTTAAATCGTTTCCCAATCACACGGTGGACGATACTCTGGGTTTCCCATGCATGTTTTAGCTGCAGGAAGAATCCCTTGAACCTGGAGATTTGGGACCCATGGAATGGGTACCATGCAGTATGACTTCAAAGGGTCTGCATTTGCTCACCGAAACTCACCAATGCTATCAGCCTGAAGTGTCCAGCCTTATGTCTCAACCAGCTCTGGGTGTAGATGTGGTCAATCCCGGTTGCATCACATGCCCTGAGTGAATTATTTAAGAATTGCTCTCTATTTCACTGTCTTTGTGTTTTGTTTTCGAAATTTATATTGATAATGGGATTTATCGGATTTTCACTGCTGCGTTTCGGCCGCTGTACACACGCTTGATTCTCTTACGGAGACATATATATCCATGGGTTTTAAGATTCATCCTAGTCAGGTATATTCATAGGCATTGAATATGTGGTGTTGGGTCCATTTCGTTGAGCAAGGAGTAGGTCTTTTCTATTACATATTTGGCTTATGGAAAGTTATCTGTGCTAATTTCAGTCTCTGGTTTTATGCAGCACCCCAAGGCACCTTTTCCCATAAGCAAGCACTAGTTGGTTTTCTAAATTTGAGACCCTGTTCCTTTTTGTAATTCAGTTCATGTGTAGTCAAGTTTACATTCCGTGTATTAGTGATATCTTATGATGTTTCTTTTTCTGTGTGACGTAGTTCACGTAGAATCACCGTACCTGCATCCACTCACTATGCCAGTACGGGCCTGATGACACAGATTTCATTGCTGAGTGATATTGCATTGTACGTACGTGCCACAACTTCTTTATCCATTTTTTGCTTTCTGGGATATTTACCTGATACTGTAGACGAGCTTCTTGTGAACACAGCCGTCCCAAATATTGGGGTGGCTGTCTGTTTTTGATTTTAATTTCCGTAAGCTATAGGACCATAAGTGGAAGTGCCATAGGCTGTGTTGCTTTGTTTCTTACGTGTTTCAGGAAACACCATACACTTCTCCAGGGTGGCTGCTGGCAATTTACATCCTGCCAATCAGCATAACAAGGCTCCCTGTTCTCTATATCCTGTACTACCTTTCTGGATTTTACACTTTTTTCAGATGGCCCTTTTGCCCGGGGGGCAGTGAGACTTCATTGTAGTGCAGATTTCCTTTACAGGCTTGCTTGGTTGGCCAAAAAGGGCTTATGCGTTTTTTCCTGAATATATTCAGGAAAAAACGCATACGCCCTTTTTGGCCAAGTGCATCATTGTCGACGTTGTGCCTCTTTTCCTATGCTTTCAGGGCAATTCCAGTCTACCCCCTGCAATCGTTTTCCTGAAATTCTGCCCCGCTTTCAAGTCCCCTTCGCAGGCTTACTTCAATATATTTTTGGAGGATAGCTGTCATTTATAACTCTGCAGGTTTGTGAATTACAGTGCCCCTGAGCTCCTTTCTTCAACTCGCTTTCTTGTGAGCTGGGCACAAAACCGCAGGATTGCTTCATGCCCTAATCTGTTTTCAGCAGGGCATGCTGAACATTTGTTTAATTCCTCTTCCTGGTCGGCAATGAGCGTTACATTTGCCCGTGCAGACACCTACAGCTAGTCTCTCATTGGTTCTCCCTATTCCTGTTCATCTTGCACAGAAATTGCAAGCTGTTCCAAACAGGAGGTTAAAGGCACTGACTCTCCAAGCGGGGAGAGTGTTAGTAAAGCATCTGGAATGGTGAACCCGAGAACCAGGATACGAAAACTGAGATGCATTTTAAATCGTTTCCCAATCACACGGTGGACGATACTCTGGGTTTCCCATGCCTGTTTCAGCTGGAGGAAGAATCCCTTGAACCTGGAGAGTTGGGACCCATGGAATGGGTACCATGCAGTATGACTTCAAAGGGTCTGCATTTGCTCACCGAAACTCACCAATGCTATCAGCCTGAATTGTCCAGCCTTATGTCTCAACCAGCTCTGGGTGTAGATGTGGTCAATCCCGGTTGCATCACATGCCCTGAGTGAATTATTTAAGAATTGCTCTGTATTTCACTGTCTTTGTGTTTTGTTTTCGAAATTTATTTTGATAATGGGATTTATCGGATTATCACTGCTGCGTTTCAGCCGCTGTACACACGCTTGATTCTCTTACGGAGACATATATATCCATGGGTTTTAAGATTCTTCCTAGTCAGGTATATCCCTAGGCGTTGAATATGTGGTGTTGGGTCCATTTCGTTGAGCAAGGAGTAGGTCTTGTCTATTACATATTTGGCTTATGGAATGTTATCTGCGCTAATTTCAGTCTCTGGTTTTATGCAGCACCCCAAGGCACCTTTCCCCATAAGCAAGCACTAGTTGGTTTTCTAAATTTGAGACCCTGTTCTGTTTTGTAATTCAGTTCATGTGTAGTCAAGTTTACATTCCGCGTATTAGTGATATCTTATGATTTTTCTTTTTCTGTGTGACGTAGTTCACGTAGAATCACCGTACCTGCATCCACTCACTATGCCGCTACGGGCCTGATGACACAGATTTCATTGCTGAGTGATACTGCATTGCACGTACGTGCCACAACTTCTTTATCCATTTTTTGCTTTCTGGGATATTTACCTGGTACTGTAGACGAGCTTCTTGGGAACACAGCCGTCCCAAACTTTGGGGTGGCTCTCTGTTTTTGATTTTAATTTCCCTAAGGAATAGGACCATAAGTGCAATTGCCATAGGCTGTGTTGCTTTATTTCTTACGTGTTTCAGGAAACACCATACACTTCTCCAGGGTGGCTGTTGGCAATTTACATCCTGCCAATCAGCATAACAAGGCTCCCTGTTCTCCATATCCTGTCCTACCTTTCTGGATTTTACACTTTTTTCAGATGGCCCTTTTCCCCGGGGGGCAGTGAGACTTCATTGTAGTGCAGATTTCCTTTACAGGCTTGCTTGGTTGGCCAAAAAGGGCGTATGCGTTTTTCCCTGAATATATTCAGGAAAAAACGCATACGCCCTTTTTGGCCAAGTGCATCATTGTCGACGTTGTGCCTCTTTTCCTATGCTTTCAGGGCAATTCCAGTCTACCCCCTGCAATCGTTTTCCTGAAATTCTGCCCCGCTTTCAAGTCCCCTTCGCAGGCTTACTTCAATATATTTTTGGAGGATAGCTGTCATTTATAACTCTGCAGGTTTGTGAATTACAGTGCCCCTGAGCTCCTTTCTTCAACTCGCTTTCTTGTGAGCTGGGCACAAAACCGCAGGATTGCTTCAGGCCCTAATCTGTTTCCGGCAGGGCACACTGAGCCTTTGGTTAATTCCTCTTCCTGGTCGGCAATGAGCGTTACATTTGCCCGTGCAGACACCTACAGCTAGTCTCTCATTGGTTCTCCCTATTCCTGTTCATCTTGCACAGAAATTGCAAGCTGTGCCAAACAGGAGGTTAAAGGCACTGACTCTCCAAGCAGGGAGAGTGTTAGTAAAGCATCTGGAATGGTGAACCCGAGGACCAGGATACGAAAACTGAGATGCATTTTAAATCGTTTCCCAATCACACGGTGGACGATACTCTGGGTTTCCCATGCATGTTTTAGCTGCAGGAAGAATCCCTTGAACCTGGAGATTTGGGACCCATGGAATGGGTACCATGCAGTATGACTTCAAAGGGTCTGCATTTGCTCACCGAAACTCACCAATGCTATCAGCCTGAAGTGTCCAGCCTTATGTCTCAACCAGCTCTGGGTGTAGATGTGGTCAATCCCGGTTGCATCACATGCCCTGAGTGAATTATTTAAGAATTGCTCTCTATTTCACTGTCTTTGTGTTTTGTTTTCGAAATTTATTTTGATAATGGGATTTATCGGATTTTCACTGCTGCGTTTCGGCCGCTGTACACACGCTTGATTCTCTTACGGAGACATATATATCCATGGGTTTTAAGATTCATCCTAGTCAGGTATATTCATAGGCATTGAATATGTGGTGTTGGGTCCATTTCGTTGAGCAAGGAGTAGGTCTTGTCTATTACATATTTGGCTTATGGAATGTTATCTGTGCTAATTTCAGTCTCTGGTTTTATGCAGCACCCCAAGGTACCTTTCCCCATAAGCAAGCACTAGTTGGTTTTCTAAATTTGAGACCCTGTTCTGTTTTGTAATTCAGTTCACGTGTAGTCAAGTTTACCTTCCGTGCATTAGTGATATCTTATGATGTTTCTTTTTCTGTGTGACGTAGTTCACGTAGAATCACCGTACCTGCATCCACTCACTATGCCGCTACGGGCCTGATGACACAGATTTCATTGCTGAGTGATACTGCATTGCACGTACGTGCCACAACTTCTTTATCCATTTTTTGCTTTCTGGGATATTTACCTGGTACTGTAGACGAGCTTCTTGGGAACACAGCCGTCCCAAACTTTGGGGTGGCTCTCTGTTTTTGATTTTAATTTCCCTAAGGAATAGGACCATAAGTGCAATTGCCATAGGCTGTGTTGCTTTATTTCTTACGTGTTTCAGGAAACACCATACACTTCTCCAGGTTGGCTGTTGGCAATTTACATCCTGCCAATCAGCATAACAAGGCTCCCTGTTCTCCATATCCTGTCCTACCTTTCTGGATTTTACACTTTTTTCAGATGGCCCTTTTCCCCGGGGGGCAGTGAGACTTCATTTTAGTGCAGATTTCCTTTACAGGCTTGCTTGGTTGGCCAAAAAGGGCGTATGCGTTTTTCCCTGAATATATTCAGGAAAAAACGCATACGCCCTTTTTGGCCAAGTGCATCATTGTCGACGTTCTGCCTCTTTTCCTATGCTTTCAGGGCAATTCCAGTCTACCCCCGGCAATCGTTTTCCTGAAATTCTGCCCCGCTTTCAAGTCCCCTTTGCAGGCTTACTTCAATATATTTTTGGAGGGTAGCTGTCATTTATAACTCTGCAGGTTTGTGAATTACAGTGCCCCTGAGCTCCTTTCTTCAACTCGCTTTCTTGTGAGCTGGGCACAAAACCGCAGGATTGCTTCAGGCCCTAATCTGTTTCCGGCAGGGCATTCTGAGCCTTTGGTTAATTCCTCTTCCTGGTGGGAAATGAGCGTTACATTTGCCCGGGCAGACACCTACAGCTAGTCTCTCATTGGTTCTCCCTATTCCTGTTCATCTTGCACAGAAATTGCAAGCTGTGCCAAAGAGGAGGTTAAAGGCACTGACACTCCAAGCGGGGAGAGTGGTAGTAAAGCATCTGGAATGTTGAACCCGAGGACCAGGATACGAAAACTGAGATGCATTTTAAATCGTTTCCCAATCACACGGTGGACGATACTCTGGGTTTCCCATGCATGTTTTAGCTGCAGGAAGAATCCCTTGAACCTGGAGATTTGGGACCCATGGAATGGGTACCATGCAGGATGACTTCAAAGGGTCTGCATTTGCTCACCGAAACTCACCAATGCTATCAGCCTGAAGTGTCCAGCCTTATGTCTCAACCAGCTCTGGGTGTAGATGTGGTAAATCCCGGTTGCATCACATGCCCTGAGTGAATTATTTAAGAATTGCTCTCTATTTCACTGTCTTTGTGATTTGTGTTCGAAATTTATTTTGATAATGGGATTTATCGGATTTTCACTGCTGCGTTTCGGCCGCTGTACACACGCTTGATTCTCTTACGGAGACATATATATCCATGGGTTTTAAGATTCATCCTAGTCAGGTATATTCCTAGGCAGTGAATATGTGGTGTTGGGTCCATTTCGTTGAGCAAGGAGTAGGTCTTGTCTATTACATATTTGGCTTATGGAAAGTTATCTGTGCTAATTTCAGTCTCTGGTTTTATGCAGCACCCCAAGGTACCTTTCCCCATAAGCAAGCACTAGTTGGTTTTCTAAATTTGAGACCATGTTCTGTTTTCTAATTCAGTTCATGTGTAGTCAAGTTTACATTCCGTGCATTAGTGATATCTTATGATGTTTCTTTTTCTGTGTGACGTAGTTCACGTAGAATCACCGTACCTGCATCCACTCACTATGCCGCTACGGGCCTGATGACACAGATTTCATTGTTGAGTGATACTGCATTGCACGTAGGTGCCACAACATCTTTATCCATTTTTTGCTTTCTGGGATATTTACCTGGTACTGTAGACGAGCTTCTTGGGAACACAGCCCTCCCAAACTTTTTGGTGGCTCTCTGTTTTTGAATTTAATTTCCCTAAGGAATAGGACCATAAGTGCAATTGCCATAGGCTGTGTTGCTTTATTTCTTACGTGTTTCAGGAAACACCATACACTTCTCCAGGTTGGCTGTTGGCAATTTACATCCTGCCAATCAGCATAACAAGGCTCCCTGTTCTCCATATCCTGTCCTACCTTTCTGGATTTTACACTTTTTTCAGATGGCCCTTTTGCCCGGGGGGCAGTGAGACTTCATTGTAGTGCAGATTTCCTTTACAGGCTTGCTTGGTTGGCCAAAAAGTGCGTATGCGTTTTTCCCTGAATATATTCAGGAAAAAACGCATACGCCCTTTTTGGCCAAGTGCATCATTGTCGACGTTCTGCCTCTTTTCCTATGCTTTCAGGGCAATTCCAGTCTACCCCCTGCAATCGTTTTCCTGAAATTCTGCCCCGCTTTCAAGTCCCCTTTGCAGGCTTACTTCAATATATTTTTGGAGGATAGCTGTCATTTATAACTCTGCAGGTTTGTGAATTACAGTGCCCCTGAGCTCCTTTCTTCAACTCGCTTTCTTGTGAGCTGGGCACAAAACCGCAGGATTGCTTCAGGCCCTAATCTGTTTCCGGCAGGGCATGCTGAGCCTTTGGTTAATTCCTCTTCCTGGTGGGAAATGAGCCTTACATTTGCCCGGGCAGACACCTACAGCTAGTCTCTCATTGGTTCTCCCTATTCCTGTTCATCTTGCACAGAAATTGCAAGCTGTGCCAAAGAGGAGGTTAAAGGCACTGACACTCCAAGCGGGGAGAGTGGTAGTAAAGCATCTGGAATGTTGAACCCGAGGACCAGGATACGAAAACTGAGATGCATTTTAAATCGTTTCCCAATCACACGGTGGACGATACTCTGGGTTTCCCATGCATGTTTTAGCTACAGGAAGAATCCCTTGAACCTGGAGATTTGGGACCCATGGAATGGGTACCATGCAGTATGACTTCAAAGGGTCTGCATTTGCTCACCGAAACTCACCAATGCTATCAGCCTGAAGTGTCCAGCCTTATGTCTCAACCAGCTCTGGGTGTAGATGTGGTAAATCCCGGTTGCATCACATGCCCTGAGTGAATTATTTAAGAATTGCTCTCTATTTCACTGTCTTTGTGTTTTGTGTTCGAAATTTATTTTGATAATGGGATTTATCGGATTTTCACTGCTGCGTTTCGGCCGCTGTACACACGCTTGATTCTCTTACGGAGACATATATATCCATGGGTTTTAAGATTCATCCTAGTCAGGTATATTCCTAGGCAGTGAATATGTGGTGTTGGGTCCATTTCGTTGAGCAAGGAGTAGGTCTTGTCTATTACATATTTGGCTTATGGAAAGTTATCTGTGCTAATTTCAGTCTCTGGTTTTATGCAGCACCCCAAGGCACCTTTTCCCATAAGCAAGCACTAGTTGGTTTTCTAAATTTGAGACCCTGTTCTGTTTTGTAATTCAGTTCATGTGTAGTCAAGTTTACATTCCGTGTATTAGTGATATCTTATGATGTTTCTTTTTCTGTGTGACGTAGTTCACGTAGAATCACCGTACCTGCATCCAATCACTATGCCGCTACGGGCCTGATGACACAGATTTCATTGCTGAGTGATATTGCATTGTACGTACGTGCCACAACTTCTTTATCCATTTTTTGCTTTCTGGGATATTTATCTGATACTGTAGACGAGCTTCTTGTGAACACAGCCGTCCCAAATATTGGGGTGGCTGTCTGTTTTTGATTTTAATTTCCGTAAGCTATAGGACCATAAGTGGAAGTGCCATAGGCTGTGTTGCTTTGTTTCTTACGTGTTTCAGGAAACACCATACACTTCTCCAGGGTGGCTGCCGGCAATTTACATCCTGCCAATCAGCATAACAAGGCTCCCTGTTCTCCATATCCTGTCCTACATTTCTGGATTTTACACTTTTTTCAGATGGCCCTTTTGCCCGGGGGGCAGTGAGACTTCATTGTAGTGCAGATTTCCTTTACAGGCTTGCTTGGTTGGCCAAAAAGTGCGTATGCGTTTTTTCCTGAATATATTCAGGAAAAAACGCATACGCCCTTTTTGGCCAAGTGCATCATTGTCGACGTTGTGCCTCTTTTCCTATGCTTTCAGGGCAATTCCAGTCTACCCCCTGCAATCGTTTTCCTGAAATTCTGCCCCGCTTTCAAGTCCCCTTCGCAGGCTTACTTCAATATATTTTTGGAGGATAGCTGTCATTTATAACTCTGCAGGTTTGTGAATTACAGTGCCCCTGAGCTCCTTTCTTCAACTCGCTTTCTTGTGAGCTGGGCACAAAACCGCAGGATTGCTTCAGGCCCTAATCTGTTTCCGGCTGGGCACACTGAGCCTTTGTTTAATTCCTCTTCCTGGTCGGCAATGAGCGTTACATTTGCCCGTGCAGACACCTACAGCTAGTCTCTCATTGGTTCTCCCTATTCCTGTTCATCTTGCACAGAAATTGCAAGCTGTGCCA
Organism: Phocoena phocoena; assembly: GCF_963924675.1. Lineage (NCBI taxonomy): Eukaryota > Metazoa > Chordata > Mammalia > Artiodactyla > Phocoenidae > Phocoena > Phocoena phocoena. Next base: position 2,372,144 of record NW_027077598.1, on the reverse strand, counting down.
AACAGGAGGTTAAAGGCACTGACTCTCCAAGCAGGGAGAGTGTTAGTAAAGCATCTGGAATGGTGAACCCGAGGACCAGGATACGAAAACTGAGATGCATTTTAAATCGTTTCCCAATCACACGGTGGACGATACTCTGGGTTTCCCATGCATGTTTTAGCTGCAGGAAGAATCCCTTGAACCTGGAGATTTGGGACCCATGGAATGGGTACCATGCAGTATGACTTCAAAGGGTCTGCATTTGCTCACCGAAACTCACCAATGCTATCAGCCTGAAGTGTCCAGCCTTATGTCTCAACCAGCTCTGGGTGTAGATGTGGTCAATCCCGGTTGCATCACATGCCCTGAGTGAATTATTTAAGAATTGCTCTCTATTTCACTGTCTTTGTGTTTTGTTTTCGAAATTTATATTGATAATGGGATTTATCGGATTTTCACTGCTGCGTTTCGGCCGCTGTACACACGCTTGATTCTCTTACGGAGACATATATATCCATGGGTTTTAAGATTCATCCTAGTCAGGTATATTCATAGGCATTGAATATGTGGTGTTGGGTCCATTTCGTTGAGCAAGGAGTAGGTCTTTTCTATTACATATTTGGCTTATGGAAAGTTATCTGTGCTAATTTCAGTCTCTGGTTTTATGCAGCACCCCAAGGCACCTTTTCCCATAAGCAAGCACTAGTTGGTTTTCTAAATTTGAGACCCTGTTCTGTTTTGTAATTCAGTTCATGTGTAGTCAAGTTTACATTCCGTGTATTAGTGATATCTTATGATGTTTCTTTTTCTGTGTGACGTAGTTCACGTAGAATCACCGTACCTGCATCCACTCACTATGCCAGTACGGGCCTGATGACACAGATTTCATTGCTGAGTGATATTGCATTGTACGTACGTGCCACAACTTCTTTATCCATTTTTTGCTTTCTGGGATATTTACCTGATACTGTAGACGAGCTTCTTGTGAACACAGCCGTCCCAAATATTGGGGTGGCTGTCTGTTTTTGATTTTAATTTCCGTAAGCTATAGGACCATAAGTGGAAGTGCCATAGGCTGTGTTGCTTTGTTTCTTACGTGTTTCAGGAAACACCATACACTTCTCCAGGGTGGCTGCTGGCAATTTACATCCTGCCAATCAGCATAACAAGGCTCCCTGTTCTCCATATCCTGTCCTACCTTTCTGGATTTTACACTTTTTTTCAGATGGCCCTTTTGCCCGGGGGGCAGTGAGACTTCATTGTAGTGCAGATTTCCTTTACAGGCTTGCTTGGTTGGCCAAAAAGGGCGTATGCGTTTTTTCCTGAATATATTCAGGAAAAAACGCATACGCCCTTTTTGGCCAAGTGCATCATTGTCGACGTTGTGCCTCTTTTCCTATGCTTTCAGGGCAATTCCAGTCTACCCCCTGCAATCGTTTTCCTGAAACTCTGCCCCGCTTTCAAGTCCCCTTCGCAGGCTTACTTCAATATATTTTTGGAGGATAGCTGTCATTTATAACTCTGCAGGTTTGTGAATTACAGTGCCCCTGAGCTCCTTTCTTCAACTCGCTTTCTTGTGAGCTGGACACAAAACCAAAGGATTGCTTCAGGCCCTAATCTGTTTTCAGCACAGCACGCTGAGCCTTTGTTTAATTCCTCTTCCTGGTGGGCAATGTGCGTTACATTTGCCCGTGCAGACACCTACAGCTAGTCTCTCATTGTTTCTCCCTATTCCTGTTCATCTTGCACAGAAATGGCAAGCTGTGCCAAACAGGAGGTTAAAGGCACTGACTCTCCAAGCGGGGAGAGTGTTAGTAAAGCATCTGGAATGGTGAACCGGAGGACCAGGATACGAAAACTGAGATGCATTTTAAATCGTTTCCCTATCACACGGTGGACGATACTCTGGGTTTCCCATGCATGTTTTAGCTGGAGGAAGAATACCTTGAACCTGGAGAGTTGGGACCCATGGAATGGGTACAATGCAGTGTGACTTCAAAGGGTCTGCATTTGCTCACCGAAACTCACCAATGCTATCAGCCTGAAGTGTCCAGCCTTATGTCTCAACCAGCTCTGGGTGTAGATGTGGTCAATCCCGGTTGCATCACATGCCCTGAGTGAATTATTTAAGAATTGCTCTCTATTTCACTGTCTTTGTGTTTTGTTTTCGAAATTTATTTTGATAATGGGATTTATCGGATTTTCACTGCTGCGTTTCGGCCGCTGTACACACGCTTGATTCTCTTACGGAGACATATATATCCATGGGTTTTAAGATTCTTCCTAGTCAGGTATATTCCTAGGCGTTGAATATGTGGTGTTGAGTCCATTTCGTTGAGCAAGGCGTAGGTCTTGTCTATTACATATTTGGCTTATGGAATGTTATCTGTGCTAATTTCAGTCTCTTGTTTTATGCAGCACCCCAACGCACCTTTCCCCATAAGCAAGCACTAGTTGGTTTTCTAAATTTGAGACCCTGTTCTGTTTTGTAATTCAGTTCATGTGTAGTCAAGTTTACATTCCGTGTATTAGTGATATCTTATGATGTTTCTTTTTCTGTGTGACGTAGTTCACGTAGAATCACCGTACCTGCATCCACTCAGTATGCCGCTACGGGCCTGATGACACAGATTTCATTGCTGAGTGATATTGCATTGCACGTACGTGCCACAACTTCTTTATCCATTTTTTGCTTTCTGGGATATTTACCTGATACTGTGGACGAGCTTCTTGTGAACACAGCCGTCCCAAATATTGGGGTGGCTGTCTGTTTTTGATTTTAATTTCCGTAAGCTATAAAACCATAAGTGGAAGTGCCATAGGCTGTGTTGCTTTGTTTCTTACGTGTTTCAGGAAACACCATACATTTCTCCAGAGTGGCTGCTGGCAATTTACATCCTGCCAATCAGCATAACAAGGCTCCCTGTTCTCCATATCCTGTCCTACCTTTCTGGATTTTACACATTTTTCAGATGGCCCTTTTGCCCGGGGGGGCAGTGAGATTTCATTGTAGTGCAGATTTCCTTTACAGGCTTGCTTGGTTGGCCAAAAAGGGCGTATGCGTTTTTTCCTGAATATATTCAGGAAAAAACGCATACGCCCTTTTTGGCCAAGTGCATCATTGTCGACGTTGTGCCTCTTTTCCTATGCTTTCAGGGCAATTCCAGTCTACCCCCTGCAATCGTTTTCCTGAAATTCAGCCCCGCTTTCAAGTCCCCTTCGCAGGCTTACTTCAACATATTTTTGGAGGATAGCTGTCATTTATAACTCTGCAGGTTTGTGAAGTACAGTGCCCCTGAGCTCCTTTCTTCAACTCGCTTTCTTGTGAGCTGGGCACAAAACCGCAGGATTGCTTCAGGCCCTAATCTGTTTCCAGCAGGGCACACTGAGCCTTTGTTTAATTCCTCTTCCTGGTGGGCAATGAGCGTTACATTTGCCCGTGCAGACACCTACAGCTAGTCTCTCATTGGTTCTCCCTATTCCTGTTCATCTTGCACAGAAATGGCAAGCTGTGCCAAACAGGAGGTTAAAGGCACTGACTCTCCAAGCGGGGAGAGTGTTAGTAAAGCATCTGGAATGGTGAACCCGAGGACCAGGATACGAAAACTGAGATGCATTTTAAATCGTTTCCCAATCACACGGTGGACGATACTCTGGGTTTCCCATGCATGTTTTAGCTGGAGGAAGAATGCCTTGAACCTGGAGAGTTGGGACCCATGGAATGGGTACCATGCAGTATGACTTCAAAGGGTCTGCATTTGCTCACCGAAACTCACCAGTGCTATCAGCCTGAACTGTCCAGCCTTATGTCTCAACCTGCTCTGGGTGTAGATGTGGTCAATCCCGGTTGCATCACATGCCCTGAGTGAATTATTTAAGAATTGCTCTCTATTTCACTGTCTTTGTGTTTTGTTTTCGAAATTTATTTTGATAATGGGATTTATCGGATTTTCACTGCTGCATTTCCATCGCTGTACACACGCTTGATTCTCTTACGGAGACATATATATCCATGGGTTTTAAGATTCTTCCTAGTCAGGTATATTCCTAGGCGTTGAATATGTGGTGTTGAGTCCATTTCGTTGAGCAAGGAGTAGGTCTTGTCTATTACATATTTGGCTTATGGAATGTTATCTGTGCTAATTTCAGTCTCTGATTTTATGCAGCACCCCAACGCACCTTTCCCCATAAGCAAGCACTAGTTGCTTTTCTAAATTTGAGACCCTGTTCGGTTTGTAATTCAGTTCATGTGTAGTCAAGTTTACATTCCGTGTATTAGTGATATCTTATGATGTTTCTTTTTCTGTGTGACGTAGTTCACGTAGAATCACCGTACCTGCATCCACTTACTATGCCGCTACGGGCCTGATGACACAGATTTCATTGCTGAGTGATATTGCATTGCACGTACATGCCACAACTTCTTTATCCATTTTTTGCTTTCTGGGATATTTACCTGATACTGTAGACGAGCTTCTTGTGAACACAGCCGTCCCAAATATTGGGGTGGCTGTCTGTTTTTGATTTTAATTTCCGTAAGCTATAGGACCATAAGTGGAAGTGCTATAGGCTGTGTTGCTTTGTTTCTTACGTGTTTCAGGAAACACCATACACTTCTCCAGGGTGGCTGCTGGCAATTTACATCCTGCCAATCAGCATAACAAGGCTCCCTGTTCTCCATATCCTGTCCTACCTTTCTGGATTTTACAATTTTTTCAGATGGCCCTTTTGCCCGGGGAGGCAGTGAGATTTCATTGTAGTGCAGATTTCCTTTACAGGCTTGCTTGGTTGGCCAAAAAGGGCGTATGCGTTTTTTCCTGAATATATTCAGGAAAAAACGCATACGCCCTTTTTGGCCAAGTGCATCATTGTCGACGTTCTGCCTCTTTTCCTATGCTTTCAGGGCAATTCCAGTCTACCCCCTGCAATCGTTTTCCTGAAATTCTGCCCCGCTTTCAAGTCCCCTTCGCAGGCTTACTTCAATATATTTTTGGAGGATAGCTGTCATTTATAACTCTGCAGGTTTGTGAATTACAGTGCCCCTGAGCTCCTTTCTTCAACTCGCTTTCTTGAGAGCTGGGCACAAAACCGCAGGATTGCCTCAGGCCCTAATCTGTTTTCAGCAGGGCACGCTGAGCCTTTGTTTAATTCCTCTTCCTGGTGGGCAATGAGCGTTACATTTGCCCGTGCAGACACCTACAGCTAGTCTCTCATTGGTTCTCCCTATTCCTGTTCATCTTGCACAGAAATTGCAAGCTGTGCCAAACAGGAGGTTAAAGGCAGTGACTCTCCAAGCGGGGAGAGTGTTAGTAAAGCATCTGGAATGGTGAACCCGAGGACCAGGATACGAAAACTGAGATGCATTTTAAATCGTTTCCCAATCACACGGTGGACCATACTGTGGGGTTCCCATGCATGTTTTAGCTGGAGGAAGAATCCCTTGAACCTGAAGAGATGGGACCCATGGAATAGGTACCATGCAGTATGACTTCAAAGGGCCTGCATTTGCTCACCGAAACTCACCAATGCTATCAGCCTGAAGTGTCCAGCCTTATGTCTCAACCAGCTCTGGGTGTAGATGTGGTCAATCCCGGTTGCATCACATGCCCTGAGTGAATTATTTAAGAATTGCTCTCTATTTCACTGTCTTTGTGTTTTGTTTTCGAAATTTATTTTGATAATGGGATTTATCGGATTTTCACTGCTGCGTTTCGGTCGCTGTACACATGCTTGATTCTCTTACGGAGACATATATATCCATGGGTTTTAAGATTCTTCCTAGTCAGGTATATTCCTAGGCGTTGAATATGTGGTGTTGAGTCCATTTCGTTGAGCAAGGAGTAGGTCTTGTCTATTACATATTTGGCTTATGGAATGTTATCTGTGCTAATTTCAGTCTCTGGTTTTATGCAGCACCCCAAGGCACCTTTCCCCATAAGCAAGCACTAGTTGGTTTCCTAAATTTGAGACCCTGTTCTGTTTTGTAATTCAGTTCATGTGTAGTCAAGTTTACATTCCGTGTATTAGTGATATCTTATGATGTTTCTTTTTCTGTGTGACGTAGTTCACGTAGAATCACCGTACGTGCATCCACTCACTATGCCGCTACGGGCCTGATGACACAGATTTCATTGCTGAGTGATATTGCATTGCACGTACGTGCCACAACATCTTTATCCATATTTTGCTTTCTGGGATATTTACCTGTTACTGTAGACGAGCTTCTTGGGAACACAGCCGTCCCAAACTTTAGGGTGTCTCTCTGTTTTTGATTTTAATTTCCCTAAGGAATAGGACCATAAGTGCAATTGCCATAGGCTGTGTTGCTTTATTTCTTACGTGTTTCAGGAAACACCATACACTTCTCCAGTTTGGTTGTTGGCAATTTACATCCTGCCAATCAGCATAACAAGGCTCCCTGTTCTCCATATCCTGTCCTACCTTTCTGGATTTTACACTTTTTTCAGATGGCCCTCTTGCCCGGGGGGCAGTGAGACTTCATTGTAGTGCAGATTTCCTTTACAGGCTTGCTTGGTTGGCCAAAAAGGGCGTATGCGTTTTTTCCTGAATATATTCAGAAAAAAACGCATACGCCCTTTTTGGCCAAGGGCATCATTGTCGACGTTGTGCCTCTTTTCCTATCCTTTCAGGGCAATTCCAGTCTACCCCCTGCAATCTTTTTCCTGAAATTCTGCCCCGCTTTCAAGTCCCCTTCGCAGGCTTACTTCAATATATTTTTGGAGGATAGCTGTCATTTATAACTCTGCAGGTTTGTGAATTACAGTGACCCTGAGCTCCTTTCTTCAACTCGCTTTCTTGGGAGCTGGGCACAAAACCGCAGGATTGCTTCATGCCCTAATCTGTTTTCAGCAGGGCATGCTGAACATTTGTTTAATTCCTCTTCCTGGTCGGCAATGAGCGTTACATTTGCCCGTGCAGACACCTACAGCTAGTCTCTCATTGGTTCTCCCTATTCCTGTTCATCTTGCACAGAAATTGCAAGCTGTTCCAAACAGGAGGTTAAAGGGACTGACTCTCCAAGCGGGGAGAGTGTTAGTAAAGCATCTGGAATGGTGAACCCGAGAACCAGGATACGAAAACTGAGATGCATTTTAAATCGTTTCCCAATCACACGGTGGACGATACTCTGGGTTTCCCATGCCTGTTTTAGCTGGAGGAAGAATCCCTTGAACCTGGAGAGTTGGGACCCATGGAATGGGTACCATGCAGTATGACTTCAAAGGGTCTGCATTTGCTCACCGAAACTCACCAATGCTATCAGCCTGAAGTGTCCAGCCTTATGTCTCAACCAGCTCTGGGTGTAGATGTGGTCAATCCCGGTTGCATCACATGCCCTGAGTGAATTATTTAAGAATTGCTCTCTATTTCACTGTCTTTGTGTTTTGTTTTCGAAATTTATTTTGATAATGGGATTTATCGGATTATCACTGCTGCGTTTCAGCCGCTGTACACACGCTTGATTCTCTTACGGAGACATATATATCCATGGGTTTTAAGATTCTTCCTAGTCAGGTATATCCCTAGGCGTTGAATATGTGGTGTTGGGTCCATTTCGTTGAGCAAGGAGTAGGTCTTGTCTATTACATATTTGGCTTATGGAATGTTATCTGCGCTAATTTCAGTCTCTGGTTTTATGCAGCACCCCAACGCACCTTTCCCCATAAGCAAGCACTAGTTGGTTTTCTAAATTTGAGACCCTGTTCTGTTTTGTAATTCAGTTCATGTGTAGTCAAGTTTACATTCCGCGTATTAGTGATATCTTATGATTTTTCTTTTTCTGTGTGACGTAGTTCACGTAGAATCACCGTACCTGCATCCACTCACTATGCCGCTACGGGCCTGATGACACAGATTTCATTGCTGAGTGATACTGCATTGCACGTACGTGCCACAACTTCTTTATCCATTTTTTGCTTTCTGGGATATTTACCTGGTACTGTAGACGAGCTTCTTCGGAACACAGCCGTCCCAAACTTTGGGGTGGCTCTCTGTTTTTGATTTTAATTTCCCTAAGGAATAGGACCATAAGTGCAATTGCCATAGGCTGTGTTGCTTTATTTCTTACGTGTTTCAGGAAACACCATACACTTCTCCAGGGTGGCTGCTGGCAATTTACATCCTGCCAATCAGCATAACAAGGCTCCCTGTTCTCCATATCCTGTCCTACCTTTCTGGATTTTACCCTTTTTACAGATGGCCCTTTTGCCTGGGGGGCAGTGAGACTTCATTGTAGTGCAGATTTCCTTTACAGGCTTGCTTGTTTGGCCAAAAAGGGCGTATGCGTTTTTTCCTGAATATATTCAGGAAAAAACGCATACGCCCTTTTTGGCCAAGTGCATCATTGTCGACGTTCTGCCTCTTTTCCTATGCTTTCAGGGCAATTCCAGTCTACCCCCTGCAATCGTTTTCCTGAAATTCTGCCCCGCTTTCAAGTCCCCTTCGCAGGCTTACTTCAATATATTTTTGGAGGATAGCTGTCATTTATAACTCTGCAGGTTTGTGAATTACAGTGCCCCTGAGCTCCTTTCTTCAACTCGCTTTCTTGAGAGCTGGGCACAAAACCGCAGGATTGCCTCAGGCCCTAATCTGTTTTCAGCAGGGCACGCTGAGCCTTTGTTTAATTCCTCTTCCTGGTGGGCAATGAGCGTTACATTTGCCCGTGCAGACACCTACAGCTAGTCTCTCATTGGTTCTCCCTATTCCTGTTCATCTTGCACAGAAATTGCAAGCTGTGCCAAACAGGAGGTTAAAGGCAGTGACTCTCCAAGCGGGGAGAGTGTTAGTAAAGCATCTGGAATGGTGAACCCGAGGACCAGGATACGAAAACTGAGATGCATTTTAAATCGTTTCCCAATCACACGGTGGACCATACTGTGGGGTTCCCATGCATGTTTTAGCTGGAGGAAGAATCCCTTGAACCTGAAGAGATGGGACCCATGGAATAGATACCATGCAGTATGACTTCAAAGGGTCTGCATTTGCTCACCGAAACTCACCAATGCTATCAGCCTGAAGTGTCCAGCCTTATGTCTCAACCAGCTCTGGGTGTAGATGTGGTCAATCCCGATTGCATCACATGCCCTGAGTGAATTATTTAAGAATTGCTCTCTATTTCACTGTCTTTGTGTTTTGTTTTCGAAATTTATTTTGATAATGGGATTTATCGGATTTTCACTGCTGCGTTTCGGTCGCTGTACACATGCTTGATTCTCTTACGGAGACATATATATCCATGGGTTTTAAGATTCTTCCTAGTCAGGTATATTCCTAGGCGTTGAATATGTGGTGTTGAGTCCATTTCGTTGAGCAAGGAGTAGGTCTTGTCTATTACATATTTGGCTTATGGAATGTTATCTGTGCTAATTTCAGTCTCTGGTTTTATGCAGCACCCCAAGGCACCTTTCCCCATAAGCAAGCACTAGTTGGTTTCCTAAATTTGAGACCCTGTTCTGTTTTGTAATTCAGTTCATGTGTAGTCAAGTTTACATTCCGTGTATTAGTGATATCTTATGATGTTTCTTTTTCTGTGTGACGTAGTTCACGTAGAATCACCGTACGTGCATCCACTCACTATGCCGCTACGGGCCTGATGACACAGATTTCATTGCTGAGTGATATTGCATTGCACGTACGTGCCACAACATCTTTATCCATATTTTGCTTTCTGGGATATTTACCTGGTACTGTAGACGAGCTTCTTGGGAACACAGCCGTCCCAAACTTTAGGGTGGCTCTCTGTTTTTGATTTTAATTTCCCTAAGGAATAGGACCATAAGTGCAATTGCCATAGGCTGTGTTGCTTTATTTCTTACGTGTTTCAGGAAACACCATACACTTCTCCAGGTTGGTTGTTGGCAATTTACATCCTGCCAATCAGCATAACAAGGCTCCCTCTTCTCCATATCCTGTCCTACCTTTCTGGATTTTACACTTTTTTCAGATGGCCCTCTTGCTCGGGGGGCAGTGAGACTTCATTGTAGTGCAGATTTCCTTTACAGGCTTGCTTGGTTGGCCAAAAAGGGCGTATGCGTTTTTTCCTGAATATATTCAGGAAAAAACGCATACGCCCTTTTTGGCCAAGGGCATCATTGTCGACGTTGTGCCTCTTTTCCTATCGTTTCAGGGCAATTCCAGTCTACCCCCTGCAATCGTTTTCCTGAAATTCTGCCCCGCTTTCAAGTCCCCTACGCAGGATTACTTCAATATACTTTTGGAAGATAGCTGTCTTTTATAACTCTGCAGGTTTGTGAATTACAGTGCCCCTGAGCTCCTTTCTTCAACTCGCTTTCTTGTGAGCTGGGCACAAAACCGCAGGATTGCTTCAGGCCCTAATCTGTTTCCAGCAGGGCACACTGAGCCTTTGTTTAATTCCTCTTCCTGGTGGGCAATGAGCGTTACATTTGCCCGTGCAGACACCTACAGCCAGTCTCTCATTGGTTCTCCCTATTCCTGTTCATCTTGCACAGAAATTGCAAGCTGTGCCAAAGAGGAGGTTAAAGGCACTGACTCTCTAAGCGGGGAGAGTGTTAGTAAAGCATCTGGAATGGTGAACCCGAGGACCAGGATACGAAAACTGAGATGCATTTTAAATCGTTTCCCAATCACACGGTGGACGATACTCTGGGTTTCCCATGCATGTTTTAGCTGGAGGAAGAATCCCTTGAACCTGGAGAGTTGGGACCCATGGAATGGGTACCATGCAGTATGACTTCAAAGGGTCTGCATTTGCTCACCGACACTCACCAATGCTATCAGCCTGAAGTGTCCAGCCTTATGTCTCAACCAGCTCTGGGTGTAGATGTGGTCAATCCCGGTTGCATCACATGCCCTGAGTGAATTATTTAAGAATTGCTCTCTATTTCACTGTCTTTGTGTTTTGTTTTCGAAATTTATTTTGATAATGGGATTTATCGGATTTTCACTGCTGCGTTTCGGCCGCTGTACACACGCTTGATTCTCTTACGGAGACATATATATCCATGGGTTTTAAGATTCTTCCTAGTCAGGTATATTCCTAGGCGTTGAATATGTGGTGTTGGGTCCACTTCGTTGAGCAAGGAGTAAGTCTTGTCTATTACATATTTGGCTTATGGAATGTTATCTGTGCTAATTTCAGTGTCTGGTTTTATGCAGCACCCAAAGGCACCTTTCCCCATAAGCAAGCACTAGTTGGTTTTCTAAATTTGAGACCCTGTTCTGTTTTGTAATTCAGTTCATGTGTAGTCAAGTTTACATTCCGTGTATTAGTGATATCTTATGATGTTTCTTTTTCTGTGTGACGTAGTTCACGTAGAATCACTGTACCTGCATCCATTCACTATGCCGCTACGGGCCTAATGACACAGATTTCATTGCTGAGTGATATTGCATTGTACGTAAGTGCCACAACTTCTTTATCCATTTTTTGCTTTCTGGGATATTTACCTGATACTGTAGACGAGCTTCTTGTGAACACAGCCGTCCCAAATATTGGGGTGGCTGTCTGTTTTTGATTTTAATTTCCGTAAGCTATAGGACCATAAGTGGAAGTGCCATAGGCTGTGTTGCTTTGTTTCTTACGTGTTTCAGGAAACACCATACACTTCTCCAGGGTGGCTGCTGGCAATTTACATCCTGCCAATCAGCATAACAAGGCTCCCTGTTCTCCATATCCTGTCCTACCTTTCTGGATTTTACACATTTTTCAGATGGCCCTTTTGCCCGGGGGGCAGTGAGACTTCATTGTAGTGCAGATTTCCTTTACAGGCTTGCTTGGTTGGCCAAAAAGTGCGTATGCGTTTTTTCCTGAATATATTCAGGAAAAAACGCATACGCCCTTTTTGGCCAAGTACATCATTGTCCACGTTCTGCCTCTTTTCCTATGCTTTCAGGGCAATTCCAGTCTATCCCCTGCAATCGTTTTCCAGAAATTCTGCCCCCATTTCAAGTCCCCTTCGCAGGCTTACTTCAATATATTTTTGGAGGATAGCTGTCATTTATAACTCTGCAGCTTTGTGAAGTACAGTGCCCCTGAGCTCCTTTCTTCAACTCGCTTTCTTGTGAGCTGGGCACAAAACCGCAGGATTGCTTCAGGCCCTAATCTGTTTCCAGCAGGGCACACTGAGCCTTTGTTTAATTCCTCTTCCTGGTGGGAAATGAGCGTTACATTTGCCCGTGCAGACACCTACAGCTAGTCTCTCATTGGTTCTCCCTATTCCTGTTCATCTTGCACAGAAATTGCAAGCTGTGCCAAACAGGAGGTTAAAGGCACTGACTCTCCAAGCAGGGAGAGTTTTAGTAAAGCAACTGGAATGGTGAACCCGAGGACCAGGATACGAAAACTGAGATGCATTTTAAATCGTTTCCCAATCACACGGTGGACCATACTGTGGGTTTCCCATGCATGTTTTAGCTGGAGGAAGAATCCCTTGAAACTGAAGAGTTGGGACCCATGGAATGGGTACCATGTAGTATGACTTCAAAGGGTCTGCATTTGCTCACCGAAACTCACCAATGCTATCAGCCTGAATTGTCCAGCCTTATGTCTCAACCAGCTCTGGGTGTAGATGTGGTCAATCCCGGTTGCATCACATGCCCTGAGTGAATTATTTAAGAATTGCTCTGTATTTCACTGTCTTTGTGTTTTGTTTTCGAAATTTATTTTGATAATGGGATTTATCGGATTATCACTGCTGCGTTTCAGCCACTGTACACACGCTTGATTCTCTTACGGAGACATATATATCCATGGGTTTTAAGATTCTTCCTAGTCAGGTATATCCCTAGGCGTTGAATATGTGGTGTTGGGTCCATTTCGTTGAGCAAGGAGTAGGTCTTGTCTATTACATATTTGGCTTATGGAATGTTATCTGCGCTAATTTCAGTCTCTGGTTTTATGCAGCACCCCAACGCACCTTTCCCCATAAGCAAGCACTAGTTGGTTTTCTAAATTTGAGACCCTGTTCTGTTTTGTAATTCAGTTCATGTGTAGTCAAGGTTACATTCCGCGTATTAGTGATATCTTATGATTTTTCTTTTTCTGTGTGACGTAGTTCACGTAGAATCACCGTACCTGCATCCACTCACTATGCCGCTACGGGCCTGATGACACAGATTTCATTGCTGAGTGATACTGCATTGCACGTACGTGCCACAACTTCTTTATCCATTTTTTGCTTTCTGGGATATTTACCTGGTACTGTAGACGAGCTTCTTGGGAACACAGCCGTCCCAAACTTTGGGGTGGCTCTCTGTTTTTGATTTTAATTTCCCTAAGGAATAGGACCATAAGTGCAATTGCCATAGGCTGTGTTGCTTTATTTCTTACGTGTTTCAGGAAACACCATACACTTCTCCAGGGTGGCTGTTGGCAATTTACATCCTGCCAATCAGCATAACAAGGCTCCCTGTTCTCCATATCCTGTCCTACCTTTCTGGATTTTACACTTTTTTCAGATGGCCCTTTTCCCCGGGGGGCAGTGAGACTTCATTGTAGTGCAGATTTCCTTTACAGGCTTGCTTGGTTGGCCAAAAAGGGCGTATGCGTTTTTCCCTGAATATATTCAGGAAAAAACGCATACGCCCTTTTTGGCCAAGTGCATCATTGTCGACGTTGTGCCTCTTTTCCTATGCTTTCAGGGCAATTCCAGTCTACCCCCTGCAATCGTTTTCCTGAAATTCTGCCCCGCTTTCAAGTCCCCTTCGCAGGCTTACTTCAATATATTTTTGGAGGATAGCTGTCATTTATAACTCTGCAGGTTTGTGAATTACAGTGCCCCTGAGCTCCTTTCTTCAACTCGCTTTCTTGTGAGCTGGGCACAAAACCGCAGGATTGCTTCAGGCCCTAATCTGTTTCCGGCAGGGCACACTGAGCCTTTGGTTAATTCCTCTTCCTGGTCGGCAATGAGCGTTACATTTGCCCGTGCAGACACCTACAGCTAGTCTCTCATTGGTTCTCCCTATTCCTGTTCATCTTGCACAGAAATTGCAAGCTGTGCCAAAGAGGAGGTTAAAGGCACTGACACTCCAAGCGGGGAGAGTGGTAGTAAAGCATCTGGAATGTTGAACCCGAGGACCAGGATACGAAAATTGAGATGCATTTTAAATCGTTTCCCAATCACACGGTGGACGATACTCTGGGTTTCCCATGCATGTTTTAGCTGCAGGAAGAATCCCTTGAACCTGGAGATTTGGGACCCATGGAATGGGTACCATGCAGTATGACTTCAAAGGGTCTGCATTTGCTCACCGAAACTCACCAATGCTATCAGCCTGAAGTGTCCAGCCTTATGTCTCAACCAGCTCTGGGTGTAGATGTGGTCAATCCCGGTTGCATCACATGCCCTGAGTGAATTATTTAAGAATTGCTCTCTATTTCACTGTCTTTGTGTTTTGTGTTCGAAATTTATTTTGATAATGGGATTTATCGGATTTTCACTGCTGCGTTTCGGCCGCTGTACACACGCTTGATTCTCTTACGGAGACATATATATCCATGGGTTTTAAGATTCATCCTAGTCAGGTATATTCCTAGGCAGTGAATATGTGGTGTTGGGTCCATTTCGTTGAGCAAGGAGTAGGTCTTGTCTATTACATATTTGGCTTATGGAAAGTTATCTGTGCTAATTTCAGTCTCTGGTTTTATGCAGCACCCCAAGGTACCTTTCCCCATAAGCAAGCACTAGTTGGTTTTCTAAATTTGAGACCCTGTTCTGTTTTGTAATTCAGTTCATGTGTAGTCAAGTTTACATTCCGTGCATTAGTGATATCTTATGATGTTTCTTTTTCTGTGTGACGTAGTTCACGTAGAATCACCGTACCTGCATCCACTCACTATGCCGCTACGGGCCTGATGACACAGATTTCATTGCTGAGTGATACTGCATTGCACGTAGGTGCCACAACATCTTTATCCATTTTTTGCTTTCTGGGATATTTACCTGGTACTGTAGACGAGCTTCTTGGGAACACAGCCGTCCCAAATATTGGGGTGGCTGTCTGTTTTTGATTTTAATTTCCGTAAGCTATAGGACCATAAGTGGAAGTGCCATAGGCTGTGTTGCTTTGTTTCTTACGTGTTTCAGGAAACACCATACACTTCTCCAGGGTGGCTGCCGGCAATTTACATCCTGCCAATCAGCATAACAAGGCTCCCTGTTCTCCATATCCTGTCCTACATTTCTGGATTTTACACTTTTTTCAGATGGCCCTTTTGCCCGGGGGGCAGTGAGACTTCATTGTAGTGCAGATTTCCTTTACAGGCTTGCTTGGTTGGCCAAAAAGTGCGTATGCGTTTTTTCCTGAATATATTCAGGAAAAAACGCATACGCCCTTTTTGGCCAAGTGCATCATTGTCGACGTTGTGCCTCTTTTCCTATGCTTTCAGGGCAATTCCAGTCTACCCCCTGCAATCGTTTTCCTGAAATTCTGCCCCGCTTTCAAGTCCCCTTCGCAGGCTTACTTCAATATATTTTTGGAGGATAGCTGTCATTTATAACTCTGCAGGTTTGTGAATTACAGTGCCCCTGAGCTCCTTTCTTCAACTCGCTTTCTTGTGAGCTGGGCACAAAACCGCAGGATTGCTTCAGGCCCTAATCTGTTTCCGGCTGGGCACACTGAGCCTTTGTTTAATTCCTCTTCCTGGTCGGCAATGAGCGTTACATTTGCCCGTGCAGACACCTACAGCTAGTCTCTCATTGGTTCTCCCTATTCCTGTTCATCTTGCACAGAAATTGCAAGCTGTGCCAAACAGGAGGTTAAAGGCACTGACTCTCCAAGCAGGGAGAGTGTTAGTAAAGCATCTGGAATGGTGAACCCGAGGACCAGGATACGAAAACTGAGATGCATTTTAAATCGTTTCCCAATCACACGGTGGACGATACTCTGGGTTTCCCATGCATGTTTTAGCTGCAGGAAGAATCCCTTGAACCTGGAGATTTGGGACCCATGGAATGGGTACCATGCAGTATGACTTCAAAGGGTCTGCATTTGCTCACCGAAACTCACCAATGCTATCAGCCTGAAGTGTCCAGCCTTATGTCTCAACCAGCTCTGGGTGTAGATGTGGTCAATCCCGGTTGCATCACATGCCCTGAGTGAATTATTTAAGAATTGCTCTCTATTTCACTGTCTTTGTGTTTTGTTTTCGAAATTTATATTGATAATGGGATTTATCGGATTTTCACTGCTGCGTTTCGGCCGCTGTACACACGCTTGATTCTCTTACGGAGACATATATATCCATGGGTTTTAAGATTCATCCTAGTCAGGTATATTCATAGGCATTGAATATGTGGTGTTGGGTCCATTTCGTTGAGCAAGGAGTAGGTCTTTTCTATTACATATTTGGCTTATGGAAAGTTATCTGTGCTAATTTCACTCTCTGGTTTTATGCAGCACCCCAAGGCACCTTTTCCCATAAGCAAGCACTAGTTGGTTTTCTAAATTTGAGACCCTGTTCTGTTTTGTAATTCAGTTCATGTGTAGTCAAGTTTACATTCCGTGTATTAGTGATATCTTATGATGTTTCTTTTTCTGTGTGACGTAGTTCACGTAGAATCACCGTACCTGCATCCACTCACTATGCCGCTACGGGCCTGATGACACAGATTTCATTGCTGAGTGATATTGCATTGTACGTACGTGCCACAACTTCTTTATCCATTTTTTGCTTTCTGGGATATTTACCTGATACTGTAGACGAGCTTCTTGTGAACACAGCCGTCCCAAATATTGGGGTGGCTGTCTGTTTTTGATTTTAATTTCCGTAAGCTATAGGACCATAAGTGGAAGTGCCATAGGCTGTGTTGCTTTGTTTCTTACGTGTTTCAGGAAACACCATACACTTCTCCAGGGTGGCTGCTGGCAATTTACATCCTGCCAATCAGCATAACAAGGCTCCCTGTTCTCCATATCCTGTCCTACCTTTCTGGATTTTACACTTTTTTTCAGATGGCCCATTTGCCCGGGGGGCAGTGAGACTTCATTGTAGTGCAGATTTCCTTTACAGGCTTGCTTGGTTGGCCAAAAAGGGCGTATGCGTTTTTTCCTGAATATATTCAGGAAAAAACGCATACGCCCTTTTTGGCCAAGTGCATCATTGTCGACGTTGTGCCTCTTTTCCTATGCTTTCAGGGCAATTCCAGTCTACCCCCTGCAATCGTTTTCCTGAAACTCTGCCCCGCTTTCAAGTCCCCTTCGCAGGCTTACTTCAATATATTTTTGGAGGATAGCTGTCATTTATAACTCTGCAGGTTTGTGAATTACAGTGCCCCTGAGCTCCTTTCTTCAACTCGCTTTCTTGTGAGCTGGACACAAAACCAAAGGATTGCTTCAGGCCCTAATCTGTTTTCAGCAGAGCACGCTGAGCCTTTGTTTAATTCCTCTTCCTGGTGGGCAATGTGCGTTACATTTGCCCGTGCAGACACCTACAGCTAGTCTCTCATTGTTTCTCCCTATTCCTGTTCATCTTGCACAGAAATGGCAAGCTGTGCCAAACAGGAGGTTAAAGGCACTGACTCTCCAAGCGGGGAGAGTGTTAGTAAAGCATCTGGAATGGTGAACCCGAGGACCAGGATACGAAAACTGAGATGCATTTTAAATCGTTTCCCTATCACACGGTGGACGATACTCTGGGTTTCCCATGCATGTTTTAGCTGGAGGAAGAATACCTTGAACCTGGAGAGTTGGGACCCATGGAATGGGTACAATGCAGTGTGACTTCAAAGGGTCTGCATTTGCTCACCGAAACTCACCAATGCTATCAGCCTGAAGTGTCCAGCCTTATGTCTCAACCAGCTCTGGGTGTAGATGTGGTCAATCCCGGTTGCATCACATGCCCTGAGTGAATTATTTAAGAATTGCTCTCTATTTCACTGTCTTTGTGTTTTGTTTTCGAAATTTATTTTGATAATGGGATTTATCGGATTTTCACTGCTGCGTTTCGGCCGCTGTACACACGCTTGATTCTCTTATGGAGACATATATATCCATGGGTTTTAAGATTCTTCCTAGTCAGGTATATTCCTAGGCGTTGAATATGTGGTGTTGAGTCCATTTCGTTGAGCAAGGCGTAGGTCTTGTCTATTACATATTTGGCTTATGGAATGTTATCTGTGCTAATTTCAGTCTCCTGTTTTATGCAGCACCCCAACGCACCTTTCCCCATAAGCAAGCACTAGTTGGTTTTCTAAATTTGAGACCCTGTTCTGTTTTGTAATTCAGTTCATGTGTAGTCAAGTTTACATTCCGTGTATTAGTGATATCTTATGATGTTTCTTTTTCTGTGTGACGTAGTTCACGTAGAATCACCGTACCTGCATCCACTCAGTATGCCGCTACGGGCCTGATGACACAGATTTCATTGCTGAGTGATATTGCATTGCACGTACGTGCCACAACTTCTTTATCCATTTTTTGCTTTCTGGGATATTTACCTGATACTGTGGACGATCTTCTTGTGAACACAGCCGTCCCAAATATTGGGGTGGCTGTCTGTTTTTGATTTTAATTTCCGTAAGCTATAAAACCATAAGTGGAAGTGCCATAGGCTGTGTTGCTTTGTTTCTTACGTGTTTCAGGAAACACCATACACTTCTCCAGAGTGGCTGCTGGCAATTTACATCCTGCCAATCAGCATAACAAGGCTCCCTGTTCTCCATATCCTGTCCTACCTTTCTGGATTTTACACATTTTTCAGATGGCCCTTTTGCCCGGGGGGGCAGTGAGATTTCATTGTAGTGCAGATTTCCTTTACAGGCTTGCTTGGTTGGCCAAAAAGGGCGTATGCGTTTTTTCCTGAATATATTCAGGAAAAAACGCATACGCCCTTTTTGGCCAAGTGCATCATTGTCGACGTTGTGCCTCTTTTCCTATGCTTTCAGGGCAATTCCAGTCTACCCCCTGCAATCGTTTTCCTGAAATTCAGCCCCGCTTTCAAGTCCCCTTCGCAGGCTTACTTCAACATATTTTTGGAGGATAGCTGTCATTTATAACTCTGCAGGTTTGTGAAGTACAGTGCCCCTGAGCTCCTTTCTTCAACTCGCTTTCTTGTGAGCTGGGCACAAAACCGCAGGATTGCTTCAGGCCCTAATCTGTTTCCAGCAGGGCACACTGAGCCTTTGTTTAATTCCTCTTCCTGGTGGGCAATGAGCATTACATTTGCCCGTGCAGACACCTACAGCTAGTCTCTCATTGGTTCTCCCTATTCCTGTTCATCTTGCACAGAAATGGCAAGCTGTGCCAAACAGGAGGTTAAAGGCACTGACTCTCCAAGCGGGGAGAGTGTTAGTAAAGCATCTGGAATGGTGAACCCGAGGACCAGGATACGAAAACTGAGATGCATTTTAAATCGTTTCCCAATCACACGGTGGACGATACTCTGGGTTTCCCATGCATGTTTTAGCTGGAGGAAGAATGCCTTGAACCTGGAGAGTTGGGACCCATGGAATGGGTACCATGCAGTATGACTTCAAAGGGTCTGCATTTGCTCACCGAAACTCACCAGTGCTATCAGCCTGAACTGTCCAGCCTTATGTCTCAACCAGCTCTGGGTGTAGATGTGGTCAATCCCGGTTGCATCACATGCCCTGAGTGAATTATTTAAGAATTGCTCTCTATTTCACTGTCTTTGTGTTTTGTTTTCGAAATTTATTTTGATAATGGGATTTATCGGATTTTCACTGCTGCATTTCCACCGCTGTACACACGCTTGATTCTCTTACGGAGACATATATATCCATGGGTTTTAAGATTCTTCCTAGTCAGGTATATTCCTAGGCGTTGAATATGTGGTGTTGAGTCCATTTCGTTGAGCAAGGAGTAGGTCTTGTCTATTACATATTTGGCTTATGGAATGTTATCTGTGCTAATTTCAGTCTCTGATTTTATGCAGCACCCCAACGCACCTTTCCCCATAAGCAAGCACTAGTTGCTTTTCTAAATTTGAGACCCTGTTCGGTTTGTAATTCAGTTCATGTGTAGTCAAGTTTACATTCCGTGTATTAGTGATATCTTATGATGTTTCTTTTTCTGTGTGACGTAGTTCACGTAGAATCACCGTACCTGCATCCACTTACTATGCCGCTACGGGCCTGATGACACAGATTTCATTGCTGAGTGATATTGCATTGCACGTACATGCCACAACTTCTTTATCCATTTTTTGCTTTCTGGGATATTTACCTGATACTGTAGACGAGCTTCTTGTGAACACAGCCGTCCCAAATATTGGGGTGGCTGTCTGTTTTTGATTTTAATTTCCGTAAGCTATAGGACCATAAGTGGAAGTGCTATAGGCTGTGTTGCTTTGTTTCTTACGTGTTTCAGGAAACACCATACACTTCTCCAGGGTGGCTGCTGGCAATTTACATCCTGCCAATCAGCATAACAAGGCTCCCTGTTCTCCATATCCTGTCCTACCTTTCTGGATTTTACAATTTTTTCAGATGGCCCTTTTGCCCGGGGGGGCAGTGAGATTTCATTGTAGTGCAGATTTCCTTTACAGGCTTGCTTGGTTGGCCAAAAAGGGCGTATGCGTTTTTTCCTGAATATATTCAGGAAAAAACGCATACGCCCTTTTTGGCCAAGTGCATCATTGTCGACGTTCTGCCTCTTTTCCTATGCTTTCAGGGCAATTCCAGTCTACCCCCTGCAATCGTTTTCCTGAAATTCTGCCCCGCTTTCAAGTCCCCTTCGCAGGCTTACTTCAATATATTTTTGGAGGATAGCTGTCATTTATAACTCTGCAGGTTTGTGAATTACAGTGCCCCTGAGCTCCTTTCTTCAACTCGCTTTCTTGAGAGCTGGGCACAAAACCGCAGGATTGCCTCAGGCCCTAATCTGTTTTCAGCAGGGCACGCTGAGCCTTTGTTTAATTCCTCTTCCTGGTGGGCAATGAGCGTTACATTTGCCCGTGCAGACACCTACAGCTAGTCTCTCATTGGTTCTCCCTATTCCTGTTCATCTTGCACAGAAATTGCAAGCTGTGCCAAACAGGAGGTTAAAGGCAGTGACTCTCCAAGCGGGGAGAGTGTTAGTAAAGCATCTGGAATGGTGAACCCGAGGACCAGGATACGAAAACTGAGATGCATTTTAAATCGTTTCCCAATCACACGGTGGACCATACTGTGGGGTTCCCATGCATGTTTTAGCTGGAGTAAGAATCCCTTGAACCTGAAGAGATGGGACCCATGGAATAGGTACCATGCAGTATGACTTCAAAGGGCCTGCATTTGCTCACCGAAACTCACCAATGCTATCAGCCTGAAGTGTCCAGCCTTATGTCTCAACCAGCTCTGGGTGTAGATGTGGTCAATCCCGGTTGCATCACATGCCCTGAGTGAATTATTTAAGAATTGCTCTCTATTTCACTGTCTTTGTGTTTTGTTTTCGAAATTTATTTTGATAATGGGATTTATCGGATTTTCACTGCTGCGTTTCGGTCGCTGTACACATGCTTGATTCTCTTACGGAGACATATATATCCATGGGTTTTAAGATTCTTCCTAGTCAGGTATATTCCTAGGCGTTGAATATGTGGTGTTGAGTCCATTTCGTTGAGCAAGGAGTAGGTCTTGTCTATTACATATTTGGCTTATGGAAAGTTATCTGTGCTAATTTCAGTCTCTGGTTTTATGCAGCACCCCAAGGCACCTTTTCCCATAAGCAAGCACTAGTTGGTTTTCGAAATTTGAGACCCTGTTCTGTTTTGTAATTCAGTTCATGTGTAGTCAAGTTTACATTCCGTGTATTAGTGATATCTTATGATGTTTCTTTTTCTGTGTGACGTAGTTCACGTAGAATCACCGTACCTGCATCCAATCACTATGCCGCTACGGGCCTGATGACACAGATTTCATTGCTGAGTGATATTGCATTGTACGTACGTGCCACAACTTCTTTATCCATTTTTTGCTTTCTGGGATATTTATCTGATACTGTAGACGAGCTTCTTGTGAACACAGCCGTCCCAAATATTGGGGTGGCTGTCTGTTTTTGATTTTAATTTCCGTAAGCTATAGGACCATAAGTGGAAGTGCCATAGGCTGTGTTGCTTTGTTTCTTACGTGTTTCAGGAAACACCATACACTTCTCCAGGGTGGCTGCCGGCAATTTACATCCTGCCAATCAGCATAACAAGGCTCCCTGTTCTCCATATCCTGTCCTACATTTCTGGATTTTACACTTTTTTCAGATGGCCCTTTTGCCCGGGGGGCAGTGAGACTTCATTGTAGTGCAGATTTCCTTTACAGGCTTGCTTGGTTGGCCAAAAAGTGCGTATGCGTTTTTTCCTGAATATATTCAGGAAAAAACGCATACGCCCTTTTTGGCCAAGTGCATCATTGTCGACGTTGTGCCTCTTTTCCTATGCTTTCAGGGCAATTCCAGTCTACCCCCTGCAATCGTTTTCCTGAAATTCTGCCCCGCTTTCAAGTCCCCTTCGCAGGCTTACTTCAATATATTTTTGGAGGATAGCTGTCATTTATAACTCTGCAGGTTTGTGAATTACAGTGCCCCTGAGCTCCTTTCTTCAACTCGCTTTCTTGTGAGCTGGGCACAAAACCGCAGGATTGCTTCAGGCCCTAATCTGTTTCCGGCTGGGCACACTGAGCCTTTGTTTAATTCCTCTTCCTGGTCGGCAATGAGCGTTACATTTGCCCGTGCAGACACCTACAGCTAGTCTCTCATTGGTTCTCCCTATTCCTGTTCATCTTGCACAGAAATTGCAAGCTGTGCCAAACAGGAGGTTAAAGGCACTGACTCTCCAAGCAGGGAGAGTGTTAGTAAAGCATCTGGAATGGTGAACCCGAGGACCAGGATACGAAAACTGAGATGCATTTTAAATCGTTTCCCAATCACACGGTGGACGATACTCTGGGTTTCCCATGCATGTTTTAGCTGCAGGAAGAATCCCTTGAACCTGGAGATTTGGGACCCATGGAATGGGTACCATGCAGTATGACTTCAAAGGGTCTGCATTTGCTCACCGAAACTCACCAATGCTATCAGCCTGAAGTGTCCAGCCTTATGTCTCAACCAGCTCTGGGTGTAGATGTGGTCAATCCCGGTTGCATCACATGCCCTGAGTGAATTATTTAAGAATTGCTCTCTATTTCACTGTCTTTGTGTTTTGTTTTCGAAATTTATATTGATAATGGGATTTATCGGATTTTCACTGCTGCGTTTCGGCCGCTGTACACACGCTTGATTCTCTTACGGAGACATATATATCCATGGGTTTTAAGATTCATCCTAGTCAGGTATATTCATAGGCATTGAATATGTGGTGTTGGGTCCATTTCGTTGAGCAAGGAGTAGGTCTTTTCTATTACATATTTGGCTTATGGAAAGTTATCTGTGCTAATTTCACTCTCTGGTTTTATGCAGCACCCCAAGGCACCTTTTCCCATAAGCAAGCACTAGTTGGTTTTCTAAATTTGAGACCCTGTTCTGTTTTGTAATTCAGTTCATGTGTAGTCAAGTTTACATTCCGTGTATTAGTGATATCTTATGATGTTTCTTTTTCTGTGTGACGTAGTTCACGTAGAATCACCGTACCTGCATCCACTCACTATGCCAGTACGGGCCTGATGACACAGATTTCATTGCTGAGTGATATTGCATTGTACGTACGTGCCACAACTTCTTTATCCATTTTTTGCTTTCTGGGATATTTACCTGATACTGTAGACGAGCTTCTTGTGAACACAGCCGTCCCAAATATTGGGGTGGCTGTCTGTTTTTGATTTTAATTTCCGTAAGCTATAGGACCATAAGTGGAAGTGCCATAGGCTGTGTTGCTTTGTTTCTTACGTGTTTCAGGAAACACCATACACTTCTCCAGGGTGGCTGCTGGCAATTTACATCCTGCCAATCAGCATAACAAGGCTCCCTGTTCTCCATATCCTGTCCTACCTTTCTGGATTTTACACTTTTTTTCAGATGGCCCTTTTGCCCGGGGGGCAGTGAGACTTCATTGTAGTGCAGATTTCCTTTACAGGCTTGCTTGGTTGGCCAAAAAGGGCGTATGCGTTTTTTCCTGAATATATTCAGGAAAAAACGCATACGCCCTTTTTGGCCAAGTGCATCATTGTCGACGTTGTGCCTCTTTTCCTATGCTTTCAGGGCAATTCCAGTCTACCCCCTGCAATCGTTTTCCTGAAACTCTGCCCCGCTTTCAAGTCCCCTTCGCAGGCTTACTTCAATATATTTTTGGAGGATAGCTGTCATTTATAACTCTGCAGGTTTGTGAATTAGAGTGCCCCTGAGCTCCTTTCTTCAACTCGCTTTCTTGTGAGCTGGGCACAAAACCGCAGGATTGCTTCAGGCCGTAATCTGTTTCCAGCAGGGCACACTGAGCCTTTGTTTAATTCCTCTTCCTGGTGGGCAATGAGCATTACATTTGCCCGTGCAGACACCTACAGCTAGTCTCTCATTGGTTCTCCCTATTCCTGTTCATCTTGCACAGAAATGGCAAGCTGTGCCAAACAGGAGGTTAAAGGCACTGACTCTCCAAGCGGGGAGAGTGTTAGTAAAGCATCTGGAATGGTGAACCCGAGGACCAGGATACGAAAACTGAGATGCATTTTAAATCGTTTCCCAATCACACGGTGGACGATACTCTGGGTTTCCCATGCATGTTTTAGCTGGAGGAAGAATGCCTTGAACCTGGAGAGTTGGGACCCATGGAATGGGTACCATGCAGTATGACTTCAAAGGGTCTGCATTTGCTCACCGAAACTCACCAGTGCTATCAGCCTGAACTGTCCAACCTTATGTCTCAACCAGCTCTGGGTGTAGATGTGGTCAATCCCGGTTGCATCACATGCCCTGAGTGAATTATTTAAGAATTGCTCTCTATTTCACTGTCTTTGTGTTTTGTTTTCGAAATTTATTTTGATAATGGGATTTATCGGATTTTCACTGCTGCATTTCCACCGCTGTACACACGCTTGATTCTCTTACGGAGACATATATATCCATGGGTTTTAAGATTCTTCCTAGTCAGGTATATTCCTAGGCGTTGAATATGTGGTGTTGAGTCCATTTCGTTGAGCAAGGAGTAGGTCTTGTCTATTACATATTTGGCTTATGGAATGTTATCTGTGCTAATTTCAGTCTCTGATTTTATGCAGCACCCCAACGCACCTTTCCCCATAAGCAAGCACTAGTTGCTTTTCTAAATTTGAGACCCTGTTCGGTTTGTAATTCAGTTCATGTGTAGTCAAGTTTACATTCCGTGTATTTGTGATATCTTATGATGTTTCTTTTTCTGTGTGACGTAGTTCACGTAGAATCACCGTACCTGCATCCACTTACTATGCCGCTACGGGCCTGATGACACAGATTTCATTGCTGAGTGATATTGCATTGCACGTACATGCCACAACTTCTTTATCCATTTTTTGCTTTCTGGGATATTTACCTGATACTGTAGACGAGCTTCTTGTGAACACAGCCGTCCCAAATATTGGGGTGGCTGTCTGTTTTTGATTTTAATTTCCGTAAGCTATAGGACCATAAGTGGAAGTGCTATAGGCTGTGTTGCTTTGTTTCTTACGTGTTTCAGGAAACACCATACACTTCTCCAGGGTGGCTGCTGGCAATTTACATCCTGCCAATCAGCATAACAAGGCTCCCTGTTCTCCATATCCTGTCCTACCTTTCTGGATTTTACAATTTTTTCAGATGGCCCTTTTGCCCGGGGGGGCAGTGAGATTTCATTGTAGTGCAGATTTCCTTTACAGGCTTGCTTGGTTGGCCAAAAAGGGCGTATGCGTTTTTTCCTGAATATATTCAGGAAAAAACGCATACGCCCTTTTTGGCCAAGTGCATCATTGTCGACGTTCTGCCTCTTTTCCTATGCTTTCAGGGCAATTCCAGTCTACCCCCTGCAATCGTTTTCCTGAAATTCTGCCCCGCTTTCAAGTCCCCTTCGCAGGCTTACTTCAATATATTTTTGGAGGATAGCTGTCATTTATAACTCTGCAGGTTTGTGAATTACAGTGCCCCTGAGCTCCTTTCTTCAACTCGCTTTCTTGAGAGCTGGGCACAAAACCGCAGGATTGCCTCAGGCCCTAATCTGTTTTCAGCAGGGCACGCTGAGCCTTTGTTTAATTCCTCTTCCTGGTGGGCAATGAGCGTTACATTTGCCCGTGCAGACACCTACAGCTAGTCTCTCATTGGTTCTCCCTATTCCTGTTCATCTTGCACAGAAATTGCAAGCTGTGCCAAACAGGAGGTTAAAGGCAGTGACTCTCCAAGCGGGGAGAGTGTTAGTAAAGCATCTGGAATGGTGAACCCGAGGACCAGGATACGAAAACTGAGATGCATTTTAAATCGTTTCCCAATCACACGGTGGACCATACTGTGGGGTTCCCATGCATGTTTTAGCTGGAGGAAGAATCCCTTGAACCTGAAGAGATGGGACCCATGGAATAGGTACCATGCACTATGACTTCAAAGGGCCTGCATTTGCTCACCGAAACTCACCAATGCTATCAGCCTGAAGTGTCCAGCCTTATGTCTCAACCAGCTCTGGGTGTAGATGTGGTCAATCCCGGTTGCATCACATGCCCTGAGTGAATTATTTAAGAATTGCTCTCTATTTCACTGTCTTTGTGTTTTGTTTTCGAAATTTATTTTGATAATGGGATTTATCGGATTTTCACTGCTGCGTTTCGGTCGCTGTACACATGCTTGATTCTCTTACGGAGACATATATATCCATGGGTTTTAAGATTCTTCCTAGTCAGGTATATTCCTAGGCGTTGAATATGTGGTGTTGAGTCCATTTCGTTGAGCAAGGAGTAGGTCTTGTCTATTACATATTTGGCTTATGGAAAGTTATCTGTGCTAATTTCAGTCTCTGGTTTTATGCAGCACCCCAAGGCACCTTTTCCCATAAGCAAGCACTAGTTGGTTTTCGAAATTTGAGACCCTGTTCTGTTTTGTAATTCAGTTCATGTGTAGTCAAGTTTACATTCCGTGTATTAGTGATATCTTATGATGTTTCTTTTTCTGTGTGACGTAGTTCACGTAGAATCACCGTACCTGCATCCACTCACTATGCCGCTACGGGCCTGATGACACAGATTTCATTGCTGAGTGATATTGCATTGTACGTACGTGCCACAACTTCTTTATCCATTTTTTGCTTTCTGGGATATTTATCTGATACTGTAGACGAGCTTCTTGTGAACACAGCCGTCCCAAATATTGGGGTGGCTGTCTGTTTTTGATTTTAATTTCCGTAAGCTATAGGACCATAAGTGGAAGTGCCATAGGCTGTGTTGCTTTGTTTCTTATGTGTTTCAGGAAACACCATACACTTCTCCAGGGTGGCTGCCGGCAATTTACATCCTGCCAATCAGCATAACAAGGCTCCCTGTTCTCCATATCCTGTCCTACATTTCTGGATTTTACACTTTTTTCAGATGGCCCTTTTGCCCGGGGGGCAGTGAGACTTCATTGTAGTGCAGATTTCCTTTACAGGCTTGCTTGGTTGGCCAAAAAGTGCGTATGCGTTTTTTCCTGAATATATTCAGGAAAAAACGCATACGCCCTTTTTGGCCAAGTGCATCATTGTCGACGTTGTGCCTCTTTTCCTATGCTTTCAGGGCAATTCCAGTCTACCCCCTGCAATCGTTTTCCTGAAATTCTGCCCCGCTTTCAAGTCCCCTTCGCAGGCTTACTTCAATATATTTTTGGAGGATAGCTGTCATTTATAACTCTGCAGGTTTGTGAATTACAGTGCCCCTGAGCTCCTTTCTTCAACTCGCTTTCTTGTGAGCTGGGCACAAAACCGCAGGATTGCTTCAGGCCCTAATCTGTTTCCGGCTGGGCACACTGAGCCTTTGTTTAATTCCTCTTCCTGGTCGGCAATGAGCGTTACATTTGCCCGTGCAGACACCTACAGCTAGTCTCTCATTGGTTCTCCCTATTCCTGTTCATCTTGCACAGAAATTGCAAGCTGTGCCAAACAGGAGGTTAAAGGCACTGACTCTCCAAGCAGGGAGAGTGTTAGTAAAGCATCTGGAATGGTGAACCCGAGGACCAGGATACGAAAACTGAGATGCATTTTAAATCGTTTCCCAATCACACGGTGGACGATACTCTGGGTTTCCCATGCATGTTTTAGCTGCAGGAAGAATCCCTTGAACCTGGAGATTTGGGACCCATGGAATGGGTACCATGCAGTATGACTTCAAAGGGTCTGCATTTGCTCACCGAAACTCACCAATGCTATCAGCCTGAAGTGTCCAGCCTTATGTCTCAACCAGCTCTGGGTGTAGATGTGGTCAATCCCGGTTGCATCACATGCCCTGAGTGAATTATTTAAGAATTGCTCTCTATTTCACTGTCTTTGTGTTTTGTTTTCGAAATTTATATTGATAATGGGATTTATCGGATTTTCACTGCTGCGTTTCGGCCGCTGTACACACGCTTGATTCTCTTACGGAGACATATATATCCATGGGTTTTAAGATTCATCCTAGTCAGGTATATACATAGGCATTGAATATGTGGTGTTGGGTCCATTTCGTTGAGCAAGGAGTAGGTCTTTTCTATTACATATTTGGCTTATGGAAAGTTATCTGTGCTAATTTCACTCTCTGGTTTTATGCAGCACCCCAAGGCACCTTTTCCCATAAGCAAGCACTAGTTGGTTTTCTAAATTTGAGACCCTGTTCTGTTTTGTAATTCAGTTCATGTGTAGTCAAGTTTACATTCCGTGTATTAGTGATATCTTATGATGTTTCTTTTTCTGTGTGACGTAGTTCACGTAGAATCACCGTACCTGCATCCACTCACTATGCCAGTACGGGCCTGATGACACAGATTTCATTGCTGAGTGATATTGCATTGTACGTACGTGCCACAACTTCTTTATCCATTTTTTGCTTTCTGGGATATTTACCTGATACTGTAGACGAGCTTCTTGTGAACACAGCCGTCCCAAATATTGGGGTGGCTGTCTGTTTTTGATTTTAATTTCCGTAAGCTATAGGACCATAAGTGGAAGTGCCATAGGCTGTGTTGCTTTGTTTCTTACGTGTTTCAGGAAACACCATACACTTCTCCAGGGTGGCTGCTGGCAATTTACATCCTGCCAATCAGCATAACAAGGCTCCCTGTTCTCCATATCCTGTCCTACCTTTCTGGATTTTACACTTTTTTTCAGATGGCCCTTTTCCCGGGGGGCAGTGAGACTTCATTGTAGTGCAGATTTCCTTTACAGGCTTGCTTGGTTGGCCAAAAAGGGCGTATGCGTTTTTTCCTGAATATATTCAGGAAAAAACGCATACGCCCTTTTTGGCCAAGTGCATCATTGTCGACGTTGTGCCTCTTTTCCTATGCTTTCAGGGCAATTCCAGTCTACCCCCTGCAATCGTTTTCCTGAAACTCTGCCCCGCTTTCAAGTCCCCTTCGCAGGCTTACTTCAATATATTTTTGGAGGATAGCTGTCATTTATAACTCTGCAGGTTTGTGAATTACAGTGCCCCTGAGCTCCTTTCTTCAACTCGCTTTCTTGTGAGCTGGACACAAAACCAAAGGATTGCTTCAGGCCCTAATCTGTTTTCAGCAGAGCACGCTGAGCCTTTGTTTAATTCCTCTTCCTGGTGGGCAATGTGCGTTACATTTGCCCGTGCAGACACCTACAGCTAGTCTCTCATTGTTTCTCCCTATTCCTGTTCATCTTGCACAGAAATGGCAAGCTGTGCCAAACAGGAGGTTAAAGGCACTGACTCTCCAAGCGGGGAGAGTGTTAGTAAAGCATCTGGAATGGTGAACCCGAGGACCAGGATACGAAAACTGAGATGCATTTTAAATCGTTTCCCTATCACACGGTGGACGATACTCTGGGTTTCCCATGCATGTTTTAGCTGGAGGAAGAATACCTTGAACCTGGAGAGTTGGGACCCATGGAATGGGTACCATGCAGTATGACTTCAAAGGGTCTGCATTTGCTCACCGAAACTCACCAATGCTATCAGCCTGAAGTGTCCAGCCTTATGTCTCAACCAGCTCTGGGTGTAGATGTGGTCAATCCCGGTTGCATCACATGCCCTGAGTGAATTATTTAAGAATTGCTCTCTATTTCACTGTCTTTGTGTTTTGTTTTCGAAATTTATTTTGATAATGGGATTTATCGGATTTTCACTGCTGCGTTTCGGCCGCTGTACACACGCTTGATTCTCTTACGGAGACATATATATCCATGGGTTTTAAGATTCTTCCTAGTCAGGTATATTCCTAGGCGTTGAATATGTGGTGTTGAGTCCATTTCGTTGAGCAAGGCGTAGGTCTTGTCTATTATATATTTGGCTTATGGAATGTTATCTGTGCTAATTTCAGTCTCTTGTTTTATGCAGCACCCCAACGCACCTTTCCCCATAAGCAAGCACTAGTTGGTTTTCTAAATTTGAGACCCTGTTCTGTTTTGTAATTCAGTTCATGTGTAGTCAAGTTTACATTCCGTGTATTAGTGATATCTTATGATGTTTCTTTTTCTGTGTGACGTAGTTCACGTAGAATCACCGTACCTGCATCCACTCAGTATGCCGCTACGGGCCTGATGACACAGATTTCATTGCTGAGTGATATTGCATTGCACGTACGTGCCACAACTTCTTTATCCATTTTTTGCTTTCTGGGATATTTACCTGATACTGTGGACGAGCTTCTTGTGAACACAGCCGTCCCAAATATTGGGGTGGCTGTCTGTTTTTGATTTTAATTTCCGTAAGCTATAAAACCATAAGTGGAAGTGCCATAGGCTGTGTTGCTTTGTTTCTTACGTGTTTCAGGAAACACCATACACTTCTCCAGAGTGGCTGCTGGCAATTTACATCCTGCCAATCAGCATAACAAGGCTCCCTGTTCTCCATATCCTGTCCTACCTTTCTGGATTTTACACATTTTTCAGATGGCCCTTTTGCCCGGGGGGGCAGTGAGATTTCATTGTAGTGCAGATTTCCTTTACAGGCTTGCTTGGTTGGCCAAAAAGGGCGTATGCGTTTTTTCCTGAATATATTCAGGAAAAAACGCATACGCCCTTTTTGGCCAAGTGCATCATTGTCGACGTTGTGCCTCTTTTCCTATGCTTTCAGGGCAATTCCAGTCTACCCCCTGCAATCGTTTTCCTGAAATTCAGCCCCGCTTTCAAGTCCCCTTCGCAGGCTTACTTCAACATATTTTTGGAGGATAGCTGTCATTTATAACTCTGCAGGTTTGTGAAGTACAGTGCCCCTGAGCTCCTTTCTTCAACTCGCTTTCTTGTGAGCTGGGCACAAAACCGCAGGATTGCTTCAGGCCCTAATCTGTTTCCAGCAGGGCACACTGAGCCTTTGTTTAATTCCTCTTCCTGGTGGGCAATGAGCGTTACATTTGCCCGTGCAGACACCTACAGCTAGTCTCTCATTGGTTCTCCCTATTCCTGTTCATCTTGCACAGAAATGGCAAGCTGTGCCAAACAGGAGGTTAAAGGCACTGACTCTCCAAGCGGGGAGAGTGTTAGTAAAGCATCTGGAATGGTGAACCCGAGGACCAGGATACGAAAACTGAGATGCATTTTAAATCGTTTCCCAATCACACGGTGGACGATACTCTGGGTTTCCCATGCATGTTTTAGCTGGAGGAAGAATGCCTTGAACCTGGAGAGTTGGGACCCATGGAATGGGTACCATGCAGTATGACTTCAAAGGGTCTGCATTTGCTCACCGAAACTCACCAGTGCTGTCAGCCTGAACTGTCCAGCCTTATGTCTCAACCAGCTCTGGGTGTAGATGTGGTCAATCCCGGTTGCATCACATGCCCTGAGTGAATTATTTAAGAATTGCTCTCTATTTCACTGTCTTTGTGTTTTGTTTTCGAAATTTATTTTGATAATGGGATTTATCGGATTTTCACTGCTGCATTTCCACCGCTGTACACACGCTTGATTCTCTTACGGAGACATATATATCCATGGGTTTTAAGATTCTTCCTAGTCAGGTATATTCCTAGGCGTTGAATATGTGGTGTTGAGTCCATTTCGTTGAGCAAGGAGTAGGTCTTGTCTATTACATATTTGGCTTATGGAATGTTATCTGTGCTAATTTCAGTCTCTGATTTTATGCAGCACCCCAACGCACCTTTCCCCATAAGCAAGCACTAGTTGCTTTTCTAAATTTGAGACCCAGTTCGGTTTGTAATTCAGTTCATGTGTAGTCAAGTTTACATTCCGTGTATTAGTGATATCTTATGATGTTTCTTTTTCTGTGTGACGTAGTTCACGTAGAATCACCGTACCTGCATCCACTTACTATGCCGCTACGGGCCTGATGACACAGATTTCATTGCTGAGTGATATTGCATTGCACGTACATGCCACAACTTCTTTATCCATTTTTTGCTTTCTGGGATATTTACCTGATACTGTAGACGAGCTTCTTGTGAACACAGCCGTCCCAAATATTGGGGTGGCTGTCTGTTTTTGATTTTAATTTCCGTAAGCTATAGGACCATAAGTGGAAGTGCTATAGGCTGTGTTGCTTTGTTTCTTACGTGTTTCAGGAAACACCATACACTTCTCCAGGGTGGCTGCTGGCAATTTACATCCTGCCAATCAGCATAACAAGGCTCCCTGTTCTCCATATCCTGTCCTACCTTTCTGGATTTTACAATTTTTTCAGATGGCCCTTTTGCCCGGGGGGGCAGTGAGATTTCATTGTAGTGCAGATTTCCTTTACAGGCTTGCTTGGTTGGCCAAAAAGGGCGTATGCGTTTTTTCCTGAATATATTCAGGAAAAAACGCATACGCCCTTTTTGGCCAAGTGCATCATTGTCGACGTTCTGCCTCTTTTCCTATGCTTTCAGGGCAATTCCAGTCTACCCCCTGCAATCGTTTTCCTGAAATTCTGCCCCGCTTTCAAGTCCCCTTCGCAGGCTTACTTCAATATATTTTTGGAGGATAGCTGTCATTTATAACTCTGCAGGTTTGTGAATTACAGTGCCCCTGAGCTCCTTTCTTCAACTCGCTTTCTTGAGAGCTGGGCACAAAACCGCAGGATTGCCTCAGGCCCTAATCTGTTTTCAGCAGGGCACGCTGAGCCTTTGTTTAATTCCTCTTCCTGGTGGGCAATGAGCGTTACATTTGCCCGTGCAGACACCTACAGCTAGTCTCTCATTGGTTCTCCCTATTCCTGTTCATCTTGCACAGAAATTGCAAGCTGTGCCAAACAGGAGGTTAAAGGCAGTGACTCTCCAAGCGGGGAGAGTGTTAGTAAAGCATCTGGAATGGTGAACCCGAGGACCAGGATACGAAAACTGAGATGCATTTTAAATCGTTTCCCAATCACACGGTGGACCATACTGTGGGGTTCCCCTGCATGTTTTAGCTGGAGGAAGAATCCCTTGAACCTGAAGAGATGGGACCCATGGAATAGGTACCATGCAGTATGACTTCAAAGGGCCTGCATTTGCTCACCGAAACTCACCAATGCTATCAGCCTGAAGTGTCCAGCCTTATGTCTCAACCAGCTCTGGGTGTAGATGTGGTCAATCCCGGTTGCATCACATGCCCTGAGTGAATTATTTAAGAATTGCTCTCTATTTCACTGTCTTTGTGTTTTGTTTTCGAAATTTATTTTGATAATGGGATTTATCGGATTTTCACTGCTGCGTTTCGGTCGCTGTACACATGCTTGATTCTCTTACGGAGACATATATATCCATGGGTTTTAAGATTCTTCCTAGTCAGGTATATTCCTAGGCGTTGAATATGTGGTGTTGAGTCCATTTCGTTGAGCAAGGAGTAGGGCTTGTCTATTACATATTTGGCTTATGGAATGTTATCTGTGCTAATTTCAGTCTCTGGTTTTATGCAGCACCCCAAGGCACCTTTCCCCATAAGCAAGCACTAGTTGGTTTCCTAAATTTGAGACCCTGTTCTGTTTTGTAATTCAGTTCATATGTAGTCAAGTTTACATTCCGTGTATTAGTGATATCTTATGATGTTTCTTTTTCTGTGTGACGTAGTTCACGTAGAATCACCGTACGTGCATCCACTCACTATGCCTCTACGGGCCTGATGACACAGATTTCATTGCTGAGTGATATTGCATTGCACGTACGTGCCACAACATCTTTATCCATATTTTGCTTTCTGGGATATTTACCTGTTACTGTAGACGAGCTTCTTGGGAACACAGCCGTCCCAAACTTTAGGGTGGCTCTCAGTTTTTGAATTTAATTTCCCTAAGGAATAGGACCATAAGTGCAATTGCCATAGGCTGTGTTGCTTTATTTCTTACGTGTTTCAGGAAACACCATACACTTCTCCAGTTTGGTTGTTGGCAATTTACATCCTGCCAATCAGCATAACAAGGCTCCCTGTTCTCCATATCCTGTCCTACCTTTCTGGATTTTACACTTTTTTCAGATGGCCCTCTTGCCCAGGGGGCAGTGAGACTTCATTGTAGTGCAGATTTCCTTTACAGGCTTGCTTGGTTGGCCAAAAAGGGCGTATGCGTTTTTCCTGAATATATTCAGGAAAAAACGCATACGCCCTTTTTGGCCAAGGGCATCATTGTCGACGTTGTGCCTCTTTTCCTATCCTTTCAGGGCAATTCCAGTCTACCCCCTGCAATCTTTTTCCTGAAATTCTGCCCCGCTTTCAAGTCCCCTTCGCAGGCTTACTTCAATATATTTTTGGAGGATAGCTGTCATTTATAACTCTGCAGGTTTGTGAATTACAGTGACCCTGAGCTCCTTTCTTCAACTCGCTTTCTTGGGAGCTGGGCACAAAACCGCAGGATTGCTTCATGCCCTAATCTGTTTTCAGCAGGGCATGCTGAACATTTGTTTAATTCCTCTTCCTGGTCGGCAATGAGCGTTACATTTGCCCGTGCAGACACCTACAGCTAGTCTCTCATTGGTTCTCCCTATTCCTGTTCATCTTGCACAGAAATTGCAAGCTGTTCCAAACAGGAGGTTAAAGGGACTGACTCTCCAAGCGGGGAGAGTGTTAGTAAAGCATCTGGAATGGTGAACCCGAGAACCAGGATACGAAAACTGAGATGCATTTTAAATCGTTTCCCAATCACACGGTGGACGATACTCTGGGTTTCCCATGCCTGTTTTAGCTGGAGGAAGAATCCCTTGAACCTGGAGAGTTGGGACCCATGGAATGGGTACCATGCAGTATGACTTCAAAGGGTCTGCATTTGCTCACCGAAACTCACCAATGCTATCAGCCTGAAGTGTCCAGCTTTATGTCTCAACCAGCTCTGGGTGTAGATGTGGTCAATCCCGGTTGCATCACATGCCCTGAGTGAATTATTTAAGAATTGCTCTCTATTTCACTGTCTTTGTGTTTTGTTTTCGAAATTTATTTTGATAATGGGATTTATCGGATTATCACTGCTGCGTTTCAGCCGCTGTACACACGCTTGATTCTCTTACGGAGACATATATATCCATGGGTTTTAAGATTCTTCCTAGTCAGGTATATCCCTAGGCGTTGAATATGTGGTGTTGGGTCCATTTCGTTGAGCAAGGAGTAGGTCTTGTCTATTACATATTTGGCTTATGGAATGTTATCTGCGCTAATTTCAGTCTCTGGTTTTATGCAGCACCCCAAGGCACCTTTCCCCATAAGCAAGCACTAGTTGGTTTTCTAAATTTGAGACCCTGTTCTGTTTTGTAATTCAGTTCATGTGTAGTCAAGTTTACATTCCGCGTATTAGTGATATCTTATGATTTTTCTTTTTCTGTGTGACGTAGTTCACGTAGAATCACCGTACCTGCATCCACTCACTATGCCGCTACGGGCCTGATGACACAGATTTCATTGCTGAGTGATACTGCATTGCACGTACGTGCCACAACTTCTTTATCCATTTTTTGCTTTCTGGGATATTTACCTGGTACTGTAGACGAGCTTCTTGGGAACACAGCCGTCCCAAACTTTGGGGTGGCTCTCTGTTTTTGATTTTAATTTCCCTAAGGAATAGGACCATAAGTGCAATTGCCATAGGCTGTGTTGCTTTATTTCTTACGTGTTTCAGGAAACACCATACACTTCTCCAGGGTGGCTGCTGGCAATTTACATCCTGCCAATCAGCATAACAAGGCTCCCTGTTCTCCATATCCTGTCCTACCTTTCTGGATTTTACCCTTTTTACAGATGGCCCTTTTGCCTGGGGGGCAGTGAGACTTCATTGTAGTGCAGATTTCCTTTACAGGCTTGCTTGTTTGGCCAAAAAGGGCGTATGCGTTTTTTCCTGAATATATTCAGGAAAAAACGCATACGCCCTTTTTGGCCAAGTGCATCATTGTCGACGTTCTGCCTCTTTTCCTATGCTTTCAGGGCAATTCCAGTCTACCCCCTGCAATCGTTTTCCTGAAATTCTGCCCCGCTTTCAAGTCCCCTTCGCAGGCTTACTTCAATATATTTTTGGAGGATAGCTGTCATTTATAACTCTGCAGGTTTGTGAATTACAGTGCCCCTGAGCTCCTTTCTTCAACTCGCTTTCTTGAGAGCTGGGCACAAAACCGCAGGATTGCCTCAGGCCCTAATCTGTTTTCAGCAGGGCACGCTGAGCCTTTGTTTAATTCCTCTTCCTGGTGGGCAATGAGCGTTACATTTGCCCGTGCAGACACCTACAGCTAGTCTCTCATTGGTTCTCCCTATTCCTGTTCATCTTGCACAGAAATTGCAAGCTGTGCCAAACAGGAGGTTAAAGGCAGTGACTCTCCAAGCGGGGAGAGTGTTAGTAAAGCATCTGGAATGGTGAACCCGAGGACCAGGATACGAAAACTGAGATGCATTTTAAATCGTTTCCCAATCACACGGTGGACCATACTGTGGGGTTCCCATGCATGTTTTAGCTGGAGGAAGAATCCCTTGAACCTGAAGAGATGGGACCCATGGAATAGATACCATGCAGTATGACTTCAAAGGGTCTGCATTTGCTCACCGAAACTCACCAATGCTATCAGCCTGAAGTGTCCAGCCTTATGTCTCAACCAGCTCTGGGTGTAGATGTGGTCAATCCCGGTTGCATCACATGCCCTGAGTGAATTATTTAAGAATTGCTCTCTATTTCACTGTCTTTGTGTTTTGTTTTCGAAATTTATTTTGATAATGGGATTTATCGGATTTTCACTGCTGCGTTTCGGTCGCTGTACACATGCTTGATTCTCTTACGGAGACATATATATCCATGGGTTTTAAGATTCTTCCTAGTCAGGTATATTCCTAGGCGTTGAATATGTGGTGTTGAGTCCATTTCGTTGAGCAAGGAGTAGGTCTTGTCTATTACATATTTGGCTTATGGAATGTTATCTGTGCTAATTTCAGTCTCTGGTTTTATGCAGCACCCCAAGGCACCTTTCCCCATAAGCAAGCACTAGTTGGTTTCCTAAATTTGAGACCCTGTTCTGTTTTGTAATTCAGTTCATGTGTAGTCAAGTTTACATTCCGTGTATTAGTGATATCTTATGATGTTTCTTTTTCTGTGTGACGTAGTTCACGTAGAATCACCGTACGTGCATCCACTCACTATGCCGCTACGGGCCTGATGACACAGATTTCATTGCTGAGTGATATTGCATTGCACGTACGTGCCACAACATCTTTATCCATATTTTGCTTTCTGGGATATTTACCTGGTACTGTAGACGAGCTTCTTGGGAACACAGCCGTCCCAAACTTTAGGGTGGCTCTCTGTTTTTGATTTTAATTTCCCTAAGGAATAGGACCATAAGTGCAATTGCCATAGGCTGTGTTGCTTTATTTCTTACGTGTTTCAGGAAACACCATACACTTCTCCAGGTTGGTTGTTGGCAATTTACATCCTGCCAATCAGCATAACAAGGCTCCCTCTTCTCCATATCCTGTCCTACCTTTCTGGATTTTACACTTTTTTCAGATGGCCCTCTTGCTCGGGGGGCAGTGAGACTTCATTGTAGTGCAGATTTCCTTTACAGGCTTGCTTGGTTGGCCAAAAAGGGCGTATGCGTTTTTTCCTGAATATATTCAGGAAAAAACGCATACGCCCTTTTTGGCCAAGGGCATCATTGTCGACGTTGTGCCTCTTTTCCTATCCTTTCAGGGCAATTCCAGTCTACCCCCTGCAATCGTTTTCCTGAAATTCTGCCCCGCTTTCAAGTCCCCTACGCAGGATTACTTCAATATACTTTTGGAAGATAGCTGTCTTTTATAACTCTGCAGGTTTGTGAATTACAGTGCCCCTGAGCTCCTTTCTTCAACTCGCTTTCTTGTGAGCTGGGCACAAAACCGCAGGATTGCTTCAGGCCCTAATCTGTTTCCAGCAGGGCACACTGAGCCTTTGTTTAATTCCTCTTCCTGGTGGGCAATGAGCGTTACATTTGCCCGTGCAGACACCTACAGCCAGTCTCTCATTGGTTCTCCCTATTCCTGTTCATCTTGCACAGAAATTGCAAGCTGTGCCAAAGAGGAGGTTAAAGGCACTGACTCTCTAAGCGGGGAGAGTGTTAGTAAAGCATCTGGAATGGTGAACCCGAGGACCAGGATACGAAAACTGAGATGCATTTTAAATCGTTTCCCAATCACACGGTGGACGATACTCTGGGTTTCCCATGCATGTTTTAGCTGGAGGAAGAATCCCTTGAACCTGGAGAGTTGGGACCCATGGAATGGGTACCATGCAGTATGACTTCAAAGGGTCTGCATTTGCTCACCGACACTCACCAATGCTATCAGCCTGAAGTGTCCAGCCTTATGTCTCAACCAGCTCTGGGTGTAGATGTGGTCAATCCCGGTTGCATCACATGCCCTGAGTGAATTATTTAAGAATTGCTCTCTATTTCACTGTCTTTGTGTTTTGTTTTCGAAATTTATTTTGATAATGGGATTTATCGGATTTTCACTGCTGCGTTTCGGCCGCTGTACACACGCTTGATTCTCTTACGGAGACATATATATCCATGGGTTTTAAGATTCTTCCTAGTCAGGTATATTCCTAGGCGTTGAATATGTGGTGTTGGGTCCACTTCGTTGAGCAAGGAGTAGGTCTTGTCTATTACATATTTGGCTTATGGAATGTTATCTGTGCTAATTTCAGTGTCTGGTTTTATGCAGCACCCAAAGGCACCTTTCCCCATAAGCAAGCACTAGTTGGTTTTCTAAATTTGAGACCCTGTTCTGTTTTGTAATTCAGTTCATGTGTAGTCAAGTTTACATTCCGTGTATTAGTGATATCTTATGATGTTTCTTTTTCTGTGTGACGTAGTTCACGTAGAATCACTGTACCTGCATCCATTCACTATGCCGCTACGGGCCTAATGACACAGATTTCATTGCTGAGTGATATTGCATTGTACGTAAGTGCCACAACTTCTTTATCCATTTTTTGCTTTCTGGGATATTTACCTGATACTGTAGACGAGCTTCTTGTGAACACAGCCGTCCCAAATATTGGGGTGGCTGTCTGTTTTTGATTTTAATTTCCGTAAGCTATAGGACCATAAGTGGAAGTGCCATAGGCTGTGTTGCTTTGTTTCTTACGTGTTTCAGGAAACACCATACACTTCTCCAGGGTGGCTGCTGGCAATTTACATCCTGCCAATCAGCATAACAAGGCTCCCTGTTCTCCATATCCTGTCCTACCTTTCTGGATTTTACACTTTTTTCAGATGGCCCTTTTGCCCGGGGGGCAGTGAGACTTCATTGTAGTGCAGATTTCCTTTACAGGCTTGCTTGGTTGGCCAAAAAGTGCGTATGCGTTTTTTCCTGAATATATTCAGGAAAAAACGCATACGCCCTTTTTGGCCAAGTACATCATTGTCCACGTTCTGCCTCTTTTCCTATGCTTTCAGGGCAATTCCAGTCTATCCCCTGCAATCGTTTTCCAGAAATTCTGCCCCCATTTCAAGTCCCCTTCGCAGGCTTACTTCAATATATTTTTGGAGGATAGCTGTCATTTATAACTCTGCAGGTTTGTGAAGTACAGTGCCCCTGAGCTCCTTTCTTCAACTCGCTTTCTTGTGAGCTGGGCACAAAACCGCAGGATTGCTTCAGGCCCTAATCTGTTTCCAGCAGGGCACACTGAGCCTTTGTTTAATTCCTCTTCCTGGTGGGAAATGAGCGTTACATTTGCCCGTGCAGACACCTACAGCTAGTCTCTCATTGGTTCTCCCTATTCCTGTTCATCTTGCACAGAAATTGCAAGCTGTGCCAAACAGGAGGTTAAAGGCACTGACTCTCCAAGCAGGGAGAGTTTTAGTAAAGCAACTGGAATGGTGAACCCGAGGACCAGGATACGAAAACTGAGATGCATTTTAAATCGTTTCCCAATCACACGGTGGACCATACTGTGGGTTTCCCATGCATGTTTTAGCTGGAGGAAGAATCCCTTGAAACTGAAGAGTTGGGACCCATGGAATAGGTACCATGCAGTATGACTTCAAAGGGTCTGCATTTGCTCACCGAAACTCACCAATGCTATCAGCCTGAAGTGTCCAGCCTTATGTCTCAACCAGCTCTGGGTGTAGATGTGGTCAATCCCGGTTGCATCACATGCCCTGAGTGAATTATTTAAGAATTGCTCTCTATTTCACTGTCTTTGTGTTTTGTTTTCGAAATTTATTTTGATAATGGGATTTATCAGATTTTCACTGCTGCGTTTCGGCCGCTGTACACACGCTTGATTCTCTTACGGAGACATATATATCCATGGGTTTTAAGATTCTTCCTAGTCAGGTATATTCCTAGGCGTTGAATATGTGGTTTTGGGTCCATTTCGTTGAGCAAGGAGTAGGTCTTGTCTATTACATATTTGACTTATGGAAAGTTATCTGTGCTAATTTCAGTCTCTGGTTTTATGCAGCACCCCAAGGCACCTTTCCCCATAAGCAAGCACTAGTTGGTTTTCTAAATTTGAGACCCTGTTCTGTTTTGTAATTCAGTTCATGTGTAGTCCAGTTTACATTCCGTGTATTAGTGATAACTTATGATGTTTCTTTTTCTGTGTGACGTAGTTCACGTAGATTCACCGTATCTGCATCCACTCACTATGCCGCTACGGGCCTGATGACACAGATTTCATTGCTGAGTGATATTGCATTGTACGTACGTGCCACAACTTCTTTATCCATTTTTTGCTTTCTGGGATATTTACCTGATACTGTAGACGAGTTTCTTGTGAACACAGCCGTCCCAAATATTGGGGTGGCTGTCTGTTTTTGATTTTAATTTCCGTAAGCTATAGGACCATAAGTGGAAGTGCCATAGGCTGTGTTGCTTTGTTTCTTACGTGTTTCAGGAAACACCATACACTTCTCCAGGGTGGCTGCTGGCAATTTACATCCTGCCAATCAGCATAACAAGGCTCCCTGTTCTCCATATCCTGTCCTACCTTTCTGGATTTTACACTTTTTTCAGATGGCCCTTTTGCCCGGGGGGGGGGGGGGGGCAGTGAGACTTCATTGTAGTGCAGATTTCCTTTACAGGCTTGCTTGGTTGGCCAAAAAGGGCGTAT
This sequence comes from Phocoena phocoena, assembly GCF_963924675.1. Classification (NCBI taxonomy): domain Eukaryota; kingdom Metazoa; phylum Chordata; class Mammalia; order Artiodactyla; family Phocoenidae; genus Phocoena; species Phocoena phocoena. The sequence continues at coordinate 2,330,658 of NW_027077598.1, read as the reverse complement.
GCGTTTTTTCCTGAATATATGCAGGAAAAAACGCATACGCCCTTTTTGGCCAAGTGCATCATTGTCGACGTTCTGCCTCTTTTCCTATGCTTTCAGGGCAATTCCAGGCTATCCCTTGCAATCGTTTTCCAGAAATTCTGCCCCCCTTTCAAGTCCCCTTCGCAGGCTTACTTCAATATATTTTTGGAGGATAGCTGTCATTTATAACTCTGCAGGTTTGTGAAGTACAGTGCCCCTGAGCTCCTTTCTTCAACTCGCTTTCTTGTGAGCTGGGCACAAAACCGCAGGATTGCTTCAGGCCCTAATCTGTTTCCAGCAGGGCACACTGAGCCTTTGTTTAATTCCTCTTCCTGGTGGGAAATGAGCGTTACATTTGCCCGTGCAGACACCTATAGCTAGTCTCTCATTGGTTCTCCCTATTCCTGTTCATCTTGCACAGAAATTGCAAGCTGTGCGAAACAGGAGGATAAAGGCACTGACTCTCCAAGCGGGGAGAGTGTTAGTAAAGCATCTGGAATGGTGAACCCGAGGACCAGGATACGAAAACTGAGATGCATTTTAAATCATTTCCCAATCTCACGGTGGACGATACTCTGGGTTTCCCATGCATGTTTTAGCTGGAGGAAGAATCCCTTGAACCTGAAGAGTTGGGACCCATGGAATAGGTACCATGCAGTATGACTTCAAAGGGTCTGCATTTGCTCACCGAAACTCACCAATGCTATCAGCCTGTAGTGTCCAGCCTTATGTCTCAACCAGCTCTGGGTGTAGATGTGGTCAATCCCGGTTGCATCACATGCCCTGAGTGAATTATTTAAGAATTGCTCTCTATTTCACTGTCTTTGTGTTTTGTTTTCGAAATTTATTTTGATAATGGGATTTATCGGATTTTCACTGTTGCGTATCGGCCGCTGTACACACGCTTGATTCTCTTACGGAGACATATATATCCATGGGTTTTAAGATTCTTCCTAGTCAGGTATATTCCTAGGCGTTGAATATGTGGTGTTGAGTCTAGTTTGTTGAGCAAGGAGTAGGTCTTGTCTATTACATATTTGTCTTATGGAATGTTATCTGTACTAATTTCAGTCTCTGGTTTTATGCAGCTCCCCAAGGCACCTTTCCCCATAAGCAAGCACTAGTTGGTTTTCTAAATTTGAGACCCTGCTCTGTTTTGTAATTCAGTTCATGTGTAGTCAAGTTTACATTCCGTGTATTAGTGATATCTTATGATGTTTCTTTTTCTGTGTGATGTAGTTCACGTAGAATCACCGTACCTGCATCCACTCACTATGCCGCTACGGGCCTGATGACACAGATTTCATTGCTGAGTGATATTGCATTGTACGTCCGTGCCACAACTTCTTTATCCATTTTTTACTTTCTGGGATATTTACCTGATTCTGCAGACGAGCTTCTTGTGAACACAACCGTCCCAAATATTGGGGTGGCTGTCTGTTTTTTATTTTAATTTCCGTAAGCTATAGGACCATAAGTGGAAGTGCCATAGGCTGTGTTGCTTTGTTTCTTACGTGTTTCAGGAAACACCATACACTTCTCCAGGGTGGCTGCTGGCAATTTACATCCTGCCAATCAGCATAACAAGGCTCCCTGTTCTCCATATCCTGTCCTACATTTCTGGATTTTACACTTTTTTCAGATGGCCCTTTTGCCCGGGGGGCAGTGAGACTTCATTGTAGTGCAGATTTCCTTTACAGGCTTGCTTGGTTGGCCAAAAAGGGCGTATGCGTTTTTTCCTGAATATATTCAGGAAAAAACGCATACGCCCTTTTTGGCCAAGTGCATCATTGTCGACGTTGTGCCTCTTTTCCTATGCTTTCAGGGCAATTCCAGTCTACCACATGCAATCGTTTTCCAGAAATTCTGCCCCCCTTTCAAGTCCCCTTCGCAGGCTTACTTCAATATATTTTTGGAGGATAGCTGTCATTTATAACTCTGCAGGTTTGTGAATTACAGTGCCCCTGAGCTCCTTTCTTCAACTCGCTTTCTTGTGAGCTGGGCACAAAACCGCAGGATTGCTTCAGGCCCTAATCTGTTTCCAGCAGGGCACACTGAGCCTTTGTTTAATTCCTCTTCCTGGTGGGCAATGAGCGTTACATTTGCCCGTGCAGACACCTACAGCCAGTCTCTCATTGGTTCTCCCTATTCCTGTTCATCTTGCACAGAAATTGCAAGCTGTGCCAAAGAGGAGGTTAAAGGCACTGACTCTCTAAGCGGGGAGAGTGTTAGTAAACCATCTGGAATGGTGAACCCGAGGACCAGGATACGAAAACTGAGATGCATTTTAAATCGTTTCCCAATCACACGGTGGACGATACTCTGGGTTTCCCATGCATGTTTTAGCTGGAGGAAGAATCCCTTGAACCTGGAGAGTTGGGACCCATGGAATGGGTACCATGCAGTATGACTTCAAAGGGTCTGCATTTGCTCACCGACACTCACCACTGCTATCAGCCTGAAGTGTCCAGCCTTATGTCTCAACCAGCTCTGTGTGTAGATGTGGTCAATCCTGGTTGCATCACATGCCCTGAGTGAATTATTTAAGAATTGCTCTCTATTTCACTGTCTTTGTGTTTTGTTTTCGAAATTTATTTTGATAATGGGATTTATCGGATTTTCACTGCTGCGTTTCGGCCGCTGTACACACGCTTGATTCTCTTACGGAGACATATATATCCATGGGTTTTAAGATTCTTCCTAGTCAGGTATATTCCTAGGCGTTGAATATGTGGTGTTGGGTCCATTTCGTTGAGCAAGGAGTAGGTCTTGTCTATTACATATTTGGCTTATGGAATGTTATCTGTGCTAATTTCAGTGTCTGGTTTTATGCAGCTCCCCAAGGCACCTTTCCCCATAAGCAAGCACTAGTTGGTTTTCTAAGTTTGAGACCCTGTTCTGTTTTGTAACTCAGTTCATGTGTAGTCAAGTTTACATTCCGTGTATTAGTGATATCTTATGATGTTTCTTTTTCTGTGTGACGTAGTTCACGTAGAATCACTGTACCTGCATCCATTCACTATGCCGCTACGGGCCTGATGACGCAGATTTCATTGCTGAGTGATATTGCATTGTACGTAAGTGCCACAACTTCTTTATCCATTTTTTGCTTTCTGGGATATTTACCTGATACTGTAGACGAGCTTCTTGTGAACACAGCCGTCCCAAATATTGGGGTGGCTGTCTGTTTTTGATTTTAATTTCCGTAAGCTATAGGACCATAAGTGGAAGTGCCATAGGCTGTGTTGCTTTGTTTCTTACGTGTTTCAGGAAACACCATACACTTCTCCAGGGTGGCTGCTGGCAATTTACATCCTGCCAATCAGCATAACAAGGCTCCCTGTTCTCCATATCCTGTCCTACCTTTCTGGATTTTACACATTTTTCAGATGGCCCTTTTGCCCGGGGGGCAGTGAGACTTCATTGTAGTGCAGATTTCCTTTACAGGCTTGCTTGGTTGGCCAAAAAGGGCGTATGCGTTTTTTCCTGAATATATTCAGGAAAAAACGCATACGCCCTTTTTGGCCTAGTACATCATTGTCCACGTTCTGCCTCTTTTCCTATGCTTTCAGGGCAATTCCAGTCTATCCCCTGTAATCGTTTTCCAGAAATTCTGCCCCCCTTTCAAGTCCCCTTCGCAGGCTTACTTCAATATATTTTTGGAGGATAGCTGTCATTTATAACTCTGCAGGTTTGTGAAGTACAGTGCCCCTGAGCTCCTTTCTTCAACTCGCTTTCTTGTGAGCTGGGCACAAAACCGCAGGATTGCTTCAGGCCCTAATCTGTTTCCAGCAGGGCACACTGAGCCTTTGTTTAATTCCTCTTCCTGGTGGGAAATGAGCGTTACATTTGCCCGTGCAGACACCTACAGCTAGTCTCTCATTGGTTCTCCCTATTCCTGTTCATCTTGCACAGAAATTGCAAGCTGTGCCAAACAGGAGTTTAAAGGCACTGACTCTCCAAGCAGGGAGAGTTTTAGTAAAGCAACTGGAATGGTGAACCCGAGGACCAGGATACGAAAACTGAGATGCATTTTAAATCGTTTCCCAATCACACGGTGGACCATACTGTGGGTTTCCCATGCATGTTTTAGCTGGAGGAAGAATCCCTTGAAACTGAAGAGTTGGGACCCATGGAATAGGTACCATGCAGTATGACTTCAAAGGGTCTGCATTTGCTCACCGAAACTCACCAATGCTATCAGCCTGAAGTGTCCAGCCTTATGTCTCAACCAGCTCTGGGTGTAGATGTGGTCAATCCCGGTTGCATCACATGCCCTGAGTGAATTATTTAAGAATTGCTCTCTATTTCACTGTCTTTGTGTTTTGTTTTCGAAATTTATTTTGATAATGGGATTTATCGGATTTTCACTGCTGCGTTTCGGCCGCTGTACACACGCTTGATTCTCTTACGGAGACATATATATCCATGGGTTTTAAGATTCTTCCTAGTCAGGTATATTCCTAGGCGTTGAATATGTGGTTTTGGGTCCATTTCGTTGAGCAAGGAGTAGGTCTTGTCTATTACATATTTGACTTATGGAAAGTTATCTGTGCTAATTTCAGTCTCTGGTTTTATGCAGCACCCCAAGGCACCTTTCCCCATAAGCAAGCATTAGTTGGTTTTCTAAATTTGAGACCCTGTTCTGTTTTGTAATTCAGTTCATGTGTAGTCCAGTTTACATTCCGTGTATTAGTGATAACTTATGATGTTTCTTTTTCTGTGTGACGTAGTTCACGTAGATTCACCGTATCTGCATCCACTCACTATGCCGCTACGGGCCTGATGACACAGATTTCATTGCTGAGTGATATTGCATTGTACGTACGTGCCACAACTTCTTTATCCATTTTTTGCTTTCTGGGATATTTACCTGATACTGTAGACGAGCTTCTTGTGAACACAGCCGTCCCAAATATTGGGGTGGCTGTCTGTTTTTGATTTTAATTTCCGTAAGCTATAGGACCATAAGTGGAAGTGCCATAGGCTGTGTTGCTTTGTTTCTTACGTGTTTCAGGAAACACCATACACTTCTCCAGGGTGGCTGCTGGCAATTTACATCCTGCCAATCAGCATAACAAGGCTCCCTGTTCTCCATATCCTGTCCTACCTTTCTGGATTTTACACTTTTTTCAGATGGCCCTTTTGCCCGGGGGGGGGGGGCAGTGAGACTTCATTGTAGTGCAGATTTCCTTTACAGGCTTGCTTGGTTGGCCAAAAAGGGCGTATGCGTTTTTTCCTGAATATATTCAGGAAAAAACGCATACGCCCTTTTTGGCCTAGTACATCATTGTCCACGTTCTGCCTCTTTTCCTATGCTTTCAGGGCAATTCCAGTCTATCCCCTGCAATCGTTTTACAGAAATTCTGCCCCCCTTTCAAGTCCCCTTCGCAGGCTTACTTCAATATATTTTTGGAGGATAGCTGTCATTTATAACTCTGCAGGTTTGTGAAGTACAGTGCCCCTGAGCTCCTTTCTTCAACTCGCTTTCTTGTGAGCTGGGCACAAAACCGCAGGATTGCTTCAGGCCCTAATCTGTTTCCAGCAGGGCACACTGAGCCTTTGTTTAATTCCTCTTCCTGGTGGGAAATGAGCGTTACATTTGCCCGTGCAGACACCTACAGCTAGTCTCTCATTGGTTCTCCCTATTCCTGTTCATCTTGCACAGAAATTGCAAGCTGTGCCAAACAGGAGGTTAAAGGCACTGACTCTCCAAGCAGGGAGAGTTTTAGTAAAGCAACTGGAATGGTGAACCCGAGGACCAGGATACGAAAACTGAGACGCATTTTAAATCGTTTCCCAATCACACGGTGGACCATACTGTGGGTTTCCCATGCATGTTTTAGCTGGAGGAAGAATCCCTTGAAACTGAAGAGTTGGGACCCATGGAATAGGTACCATGCAGTATGACTTCAAAGGGTCTGCATTTGCTCACCGAAACTCACCAATGCTATCAGCCTGAAGTGTCCAGCCTTATGTCTCAACCAGCTCTGGGTGTAGATGTGGTCAATCCCGGTTGCATCACATGCCCTGAGTGAATTATTTAAGAATTGCTCTCTATTTCACTGTCTTTGTGTTTTGTTTTCGAAATTTATTTTGATAATGAGATTTATCGGATTTTCACTGCTGCGTTTCGGCCGCTGTACACACGCTTGATTCTCTTACGGAGACATATATATCCATGGGTTTTAAGATTCTTCCTAGTCAGGTATATTCCTAGGCGTTGAATATGTGGTTTTGGGTCCATTTCGTTGAGCAAGGAGTAGGTCTTGTCTATTACATATTTGACTTATGGAAAGTTATCTGTGCTAATTTCAGTCTCTGGTTTTATGCAGCACCCCAAGGCACCTTTCCCCATAAGCAAGCACTAGTTGGTTTTCTAAATTTGAGACCCTGTTCTGTTTTGTAATTCAGTTCATGTGTAGTCCAGTTTACATTCCGTGTATTAGTGATAACTTATGATGTTTCTTTTTCTGTGTGACGTAGTTCACGTAGATTCACCGTATCTGCATCCACTCACTATGCCGCTACGGGCCTGATGACACAGATTTCATTGCTGAGTGATATTGCATTGTACGTACGTGCCACAACTTCTTTATCCATTTTTTGCTTTCTGGGATATTTACCTGATACTGTAGACGAGCTTCTTGTGAACACAGCCGTCCCAAATATTGGGGTGGCTGTCTGTTTTTGATTTTAATTTCCGTAAGCTATAGGACCATAAGTGGAAGTGCCATAGGCTGTGTTGCTTTGTTTCTTACGTGTTTCAGGAAACACCATACACTTCTCCAGGGTGGCTGCTGGCAATTTACATCCTGCCAATCAGCATAACAAGGCTCCCTGTTCTCCATATCCTGTCCTACCTTTCTGGATTTTACACTTTTTTCAGATGGCCCTTTTGCCCGGGGGGGGGGGGGGCAGTGAGACTTCATTGTAGTGCAGATTTCCTTTACAGGCTTGCTTGGTTGGCCAAAAAGGGCGTATGCGTTTTTTCCTGAATATATTCAGGAAAAAACGCATACGCCCTTTTTGGCCTAGTACATCATTGTCCACGTTCTGCCTCTTTTCCTATGCTTTCAGGGCAATTCCAGTCTATCCCCTGCAATCGTTTTCCAGAAATTCTGCCCCCCTTTCAAGTCCCCTTCGCAGGCTTACTTCAATATATTTTTGGAGGATAGCTGTCATTTATAACTCTGCAGGTTTGTGAAGTACAGTGCCCCTGAGCTCCTTTCTTCAACTCGCTTTCTTGTGAGCTGGGCACAAAACCGCAGGATTGCTTCAGGCCCTAATCTGTTTCCAGCAGGGCACACTGAGCCTTTGTTTAATTCCTCTTCCTGGTGGGAAATGAGCGTTACATTTGCCCGTGCAGACACCTACAGCTAGTCTCTCATTGGTTCTCCCTATTCCTGTTCATCTTGCACAGAAATTGCAAGCTGTGCCAAACAGGAGGTTAAAGGCACTGACTCTCCAAGCAGGGAGAGTTTTAGTAAAGCAACTGGAATGGTGAACCCGAGGACCAGGATACGAAAACTGAGATGCATTTTAAATCGTTTCCCAATCACACGGTGGACCATACTGTGGGTTTCCCATGCATGTTTTAGCTGGAGGAAGAATCCCTTGAAACTGAAGAGTTGGGACCCATGGAATAGGTACCATGCAGTATGACTTCAAAGGGTCTGCATTTGCTCACCGAAACTCACCAATGCTATCAGCCTGAAGTGTCCAGCCTTATGTCTCAACCAGCTCTGGGTGTAGATGTGGTCAATCCCGGTTGCATCACATGCCCTGAGTGAATTATTTAAGAATTGCTCTCTATTTCACTGTCTTTGTGTTTTGTTTTCGAAATTTATTTTGATAATGGGATTTATCGGATTTTCACTGCTGCGTTTCGGCCGCTGTACACACGCTTGATTCTCTTACGGAGACATATATATCCATGGGTTTTAAGATTCTTCCTAGTCAGGTATATTCCTAGGCGTTGAATATGTGGTTTTGGGTCCATTTCGTTGAGCAAGGAGTAGGTCTTGTCTATTACATATTTGACTTATGGAAAGTTATCTGTGCTAATTTCAGTCTCTGGTTTTATGCAGCACCCCAAGGCACCTTTCCCCATAAGCAAGCACTAGTTGGTTTTCTAAATTTGAGACCCTGTTCTGTTTTGTAATTCAGTTCATGTGTAGTCCAGTTTACATTCCGTGTATTAGTGATAACTTATGATGTTTCTTTTTCTGTGTGACGTAGTTCACGTAGATTCACCGTATCTGCATCCACTCACTATGCCGCTACGGGCCTGATGACACAGATTTCATTGCTGAGTGATATTGCATTGTACGTACGTGCCACAACTTCTTTATCCATTTTTTGCTTTCTGGGATATTTACCTGATACTGTAGACGAGCTTCTTGTGAACACAGCCGTCCCAAATATTGGGGTGGCTGTCTGTTTTTGATTTTAATTTCCGTAAGCTATAGGACCATAAGTGGAAGTGCCATAGGCTGTGTTGCTTTGTTTCTTACGTGTTTCAGGAAACACCATACACTTCTCCAGGGTGGCTGCTGGCAATTTACATCCTGCCAATCAGCATAACAAGGCTCCCTGTTCTCCATATCCTGTCCTACCTTTCTGGATTTTACACTTTTTTCAGATGGCCCTTTTGCCCCGGGGGGGGGGGGCAGTGAGACTTCATTGTAGTGCAGATTTCCTTTACAGGCTTGCTTGGTTGGCCAAAAAGGGCGTATGCGTTTTTTCCTGAATATATGCAGGAAAAAACGCATACGCCCTTTTTGGCCAAGTGCATCATTGTCGACGTTCTGCCTCTTTTCCTATGCTTTCAGGGCAATTCCAGTCTACCCCCTGCAATCCTTTTCCAGAAATTCGGCCCCCCTTTCAAGTCCCCTTCACAGGCTTACTTCAATATATTCTTGGAGGATAGCTGTCATTTATAACTCTGCAGGTTTGTGAAGTACAGTGCCCCTGAGCTCCTTTCTTCAACTCGCTTTCTTGTGAGCTGGGCACAAAACCGCAGGATTGCTTCAGGCCCTAATCTGTTTCCAGCAGGGCACACTGAGCCTTTGTATAATTCCTCTTCCTGGTGGGAAATGAGCGTTATATTTGCCCGTGCAGACACCTATAGCTAGTCTCTCATTGGTTCTCCCTATTCCTGTTCATCTTGCACAGAAATTGCAAGCTGTGCCAAACAGGAGGTTAAAGGCACTGACTCTCTAAGCGGGGAGAGTGTTAGTAAAGCATCTGGAATGGTGAACCCGAGGACCAGGATACGAAAACTGAGATGCATTTTAAATCATTTCCCAGTCACACGGTGGACCATACTGTGGGTTTCCCATGCATGTTTTAGCTGGAGGAAGAATCCCTTGAACCTGAAGTGTTGGGACCCATGGAATAGGTACCATGCAGTATGACTTCAAAGGGTCTGCATTTGCTCACCGAAACTCACCAATGCTATCAGCCTGTAGTGTCCAGCCTTATGTCTCAAACAGCTCTGGGTGTAGATGTGGTCAATCCCGGTTGCATCACATGCCCTGAGTGAATTATTTAAGAATTGCTCTCTATTTCACTGTCTTTGTGTTTTGTTTCCGAAATTTATTTTGATAATGGGATTTATCGGATTTTCACTGCTGCGTATCGGCCGCTGTACACACGCTTGATTCTCTTACGGAGACATATATATCCATGGGTTTTAAGATTCTTCCTAGTCAGGTATATTCCTAGGCGTTGAATATGTGGTGTTGAGTCCATTTTGTTGAGCAAGGAGTAGGTCTTGTCTATTACATATTTGTCTTATGTAATGTTATCTGTACTAATTTCAGTCTCTGGTTTTATGCAGCACCCCAAGGCACCTTTCCTCATAAGCAAGCACTAGTTGGTTTTCTAAATTTGAGACCCTGCTCTGTTTTGTAATTCAGTTCATGTGTAGTCAAGTTTACATTCCGTGTATTAGTGATATCTTATGATGTTTCTTTTTCTGTGTGACGTAGTTCACGTAGAATCACCGTACCTGCATCCACTCACTATGCTGCTACGGGCCTGATGACACAGATTTCATTGCTGAGTGATATTGCATTGTACGTACGTGCCACAACTTCTTTATCCATTTTTTGCTTTCTGGGATATTTACCTGATACTGTAGACGAGCTTCTTGTGAACACAGCCGTCCCAAATATTGGGGTGGCTGTCTGTTTTTGATTTTAATTTCCGTAAGCTATAGGACCATAAGTGGAAGTGCCATAGGCTGTGTTGCTTTGTTTCTTACGTGTTTCAGGAAACACCATACATTTCTCCAGGGTGGCTGCTGGCAATTTACATCCTGCCAATCAGCATAACAAGGCTCCCTGTTCTCCATGTCCTGTCCTACCTTTCTGGATTTTACACTTTTTTTTCAGATGGCCCTTTTGCCCGGGGGACAGTGAGACTTCATTGTAGTGCAGATTTCCTTTACAGGCTTGCTTGGTTGGCCAAAAAGGGCGTATGCGTTTTTTCCTGAATATATTCAGGAAAAAACGCATACGCCCTTTTTGGCCAAGTGCATCATTGTCAACGTTCTGCCTCTTTTCCTATGCTTTCAGGGCAATTCCAGTCTACCCCCTGCAATTGTTTTCCTGAAATTCTGCCCCGCTTTCAAGTCCCCTTCGCAGGCTTACTTCAATATATTTTTGGAGGATAGCTGTCATTTATAACTCTGCAGGTTTGTGAATTACAGTGCCCCTGAGCTCCTTTCTTCAACTCGCTTTCTTGTGAGCAGGGCACAAAACCGCAGGATTGCTTCAGGCCCTAATCTGTATCAGGCAGTGCATGCTGAGCCTTTGGTTAATTCCTCTTCCTGGTGGGAAATGATCATTACATTTGCCCGTGCAGACACCTACAACTAGTCTCTCATTGGTTCTCCCTATTCCTGTTCATCTTGCACAGAAATTGCAAGCTGTGCCAAACAGGAGGTTAAAGGCACTGACTCTCCAAGCAGGGAGAGTGTTAGTAAAGCATCTGGAATGGTGAACCCGAGGACAAGGATACGAAAACTGAGATGCATTTTAAATCGTTTCCCAATCACACGGTGGATGATACTCTGGGTTTCCCATGCATGTTTTAGCTGGAGGAAGAATCCCTTGAACCTGGAGAGTTGGGACCCATGGAATGGGTACCATGCAGTATGACTTCAAAGGGTCTGCATTTGCTCACCGAAACTCACCAATGCTATCAGCCTGAAGTGTCCAGCCTTATGTGTCAACCAGCTCTGGGTGTAGATGTGGTCAAACCCGGTTGCATCACATGCCCTGAGTGAATTATTTAAGAATTGCTCTCTATTTCACTGTCTTTGTGTTTCGTTTTCGAAATTTATTTTGATAATGGGATTTATTGGATTTTCACTGCTGCGTTTCGGCCGCTGTACACACGCTTGATTCTCTAACGGAGACATATATATCCATGGGTTTTAAGATTCTTACTAGTCAGGTATATTCCTTGGCGTTGAATATGTGGTGTTGAGTCCATTTCGTTGAGCAAGGAGTAGGTCTTGTCTATTACATATTTGGCTTATGGAATGTTATCTGTGCTAATTTCAGTCTCTGGTTTTATGCAGCACCCCAAGGCACCTTTCTCCCTAAGCAAGCACTAGTTGGTTTTCTTAATTTGAGACCCTGTTCTGTTTTGTAATTCAGTTCATGTGTAGTCAAGTTTACATTCCGTGCATTAGTGATATCTTATGATGTTTCTTTTTCTGTGTGACGTAGTTCACGTAGAATCACCGTACCTGCATCCACTCACTATGCCACTACGGGCCTGATGACACAGATTTCATTGCTGAGTGATACTGCATTGCACGTACGTGCCACAACTTCTTTATCCATTTTTTGCTTTCTGGGATATTTACCTGGTACTGTAGACGAGCTTCTTGTGAACACAGCCGTCCCAAATATTGGGGTGGCTGTCTGTTTTTGATTAATTTCCGTAAGCTATAGGACCATAAGTGGAAGTGCCATAGGCTGTGTTGCTTTGTTTCTTACGTGTTTCAGGAAACACCATAGACTTCTCCAGGGTTGCTGCTGGCAATTTACATCCTGCCAATCAGCATAACAAGGCTCCCTGTTCTCCATATCCTGTCCTACATTTCTGGATTTTACACTTTCTTCAGATGGCTCTTTTGCCCGGGGGGCAATGAGACTTCATTTTAGTGCAGATTTCCTTTACAGGCTTGCTTGGTTGGCCAAAAAGGGCGTATGCGTTTTTTCCTGAATATATTCAGGAAAAAACGCATACGCCCTTTTTGGACAAGTGCATCATTGTCGACGTTGTGCCTCTTTTCCTATGCTTTCAGGGCAATTCCATTCTACCCCCTGCAATCGTTTTCCTGAAATTCTGCCCCGCTTTCAAGTCCCCTTCGCAGGCTTACTTCCATATATTTTTGGAGGATAGCTGTCATTTATAACTCTGCAGGTTTGTGAAGTACAGTACCCCTGAGCTCCTTTCTTCAACTCGCTTTCTTGTGAGCTGGGCACAAAACCGCAGGATTGCTTCAGGCCCTAATCTGTTTCCAGCAGGGCACACTGAGCCTTTGTTTAATTCCTCTTCCTGGTGGGAAATGAGCGTTACATTTGCCCGTGCAGACACCTATAGCTAGTCTCTTATTGGTTCTCCCTATTCCTGTTCATCTTGCACAGAAATTGCAAGCTGTGCCAAACAGGAGGTTAAAGCACTGACTCTCCAAGCAGGGAGAGTGTTAGTAAAGCATCTGGAATGGTGAACCCGAGGACCAGGATACGAAAACTGAGATGCATTTTAAATCATTTCCCAATCACACGGTGGACCATACTGTGGGTTTCCCATGCATGTTTTAGCTGGAGGAAGAATCCCTTGAACCTGAAGAGTTGGGACCCATGGAATAGGTACCATGCAGTATGACTTCAAAGGGTCTGCATTTGCTCACCGAAACTCACCAATGCTATCAGCCTGAAGTGTCCAGCCTTATGTCTCAACCAACTCTGGGTGTAGATGTGGTCAATCCCGGTTGCATCACATGCCCTGAGTGAATTATTTAAGAATTGCTCTCTATTTCACTGTCTTTGTGTTTTGTTTTCGAAATTTATTTTGATAATGGGATTTATCGGATTTTCACTGCTGCGTTTCGGCCGCTGTACACACGCATGATTCTCTTACGGAGACATATATATCCATGGGTTTTAAGATTCTTCCTAGTCAGGTATATTCCTAGGCGTTGAATATGTGGTGTTGGGTCCATTTCGTTGAGCAAGGAGTAGGTCTTGTTTATTACATATTTGGCTTATGGAAAGTTATCTGTGCTAATTTCAGTCTCTGGTTTTATGCAGCACCCCAAGGCACCTTTCCCCATAAGCAAGCACTAGTTGGCTTTCTAAATTTGAGACCCTGTTCTGTTTTGTAATTCAGTTCATGTGTAGTCCAGTTTATATTCCGTGTATTAGTGATAACTTATGATGTTTCTTTTTCTGTGTGACGTATTTCACGTAGATTCACCGTATCTGCATCCACTCACTATGCCGCTACGGGCCTGATGACACAGATTTCATTGCTGTGTGATATTGCATTGTACGTACGTGCCACAACTTCTTTATCCATTTTTTGCTTTCTGGGATACTTACCTGATACTGTAGACGAGCTTCTTGTGAACACAGCCGTCCCAAATATTGGGGTGGCTGTCTGTTTTTGATTTTAATTTCCGTAAGCTATAGGACCATAAGTGGAAGTGCCATAGGCTGTGTTGCTTTGTTTCTTACGTGTTTCAGGAAACACCATACACTTCTCCAGGGTGGCTGCTGGCAATTTACATCCTGCCAATCAGCATAACAAGGCTCCCTGTTCTCCATATCCTGTCCTACATTTCTGGATTTTACACTTTTTTCAGATGGCCCTTTAGCCCGGGGGGCAGTGAGACTTCATTGTAGTGCAGATTTCCTTTACAGGCTTGCTTGGTTGGCCAAAAAGGGCGTATGCGTTTTTTCCTGAATATATTCAGGAAAAAACGCATACGCCCTTTTTGGCCAAGTGCATCATTGTCGACGTTGTGCCTCTTTTCCTATGCTTTCAGGGCAATTCCAGTCTACCCCCTGCAATCGTTTTCCTGAAATTCTGCCCCGCTTTCAAGTCCCCTTCGCAGGCTTACTTCAATATATTTTTGGAGGATAGCTGTCATTTATAACTCTGCAGGTTTGTGAATTACAGTGACCCTGAGCTCCTTTCTTCAACTAGCTTTCTTGGGAGCTGGGCACAAAACCGCAGGATTGCTTCATGCCCTAATCTGTTTTCAGCAGGGCACGCTGAACCTTTGTTTAATTCCTCTTCCTGGTCGGCAATGAGCGTTACATTTGCCCGTGCAGACACCTACACCTAGTCTCTCATTGGTTCTCCCTATTCCTGTTCATCTTGCACAGAAATTGCAAGCTGTGCCAAACAGGAGGTTAAAGGCACTGACTCTCCAAGCAGGGAGAGTGTTAGTAAAGCATCTGGAATGGTGAACCCGAGGATCAGGATACGAAAACTGAGATGCATTTTAAATCGTTTCCCAATCACATGGTGGACGATACTCTGGGTTTCCCATGCATGTTTTAGCTGGAGGAAGAATCCCTTGAACCTGGAGAGTTGGGACCCATGGAATGCGTACCATGCAGTATGACTTCAAAGGGTCTGCATTTGCTCACCGAAACTCACCAATGCTATTAGCCTGAAGTGTCCAGCCTTATGTCTCAACCAGCTCTGGGTGTAGATGTGGTAAATCCCGGTTGCATCACATGCCCTGAGTGAATTATTTAAGAATTGCTCTCTATTTCACTGTCTTTGTGTTTTGTTTTTGAAATTTATTTTGATAATGGGATTTATCGTATTTTCACTGCTGCGTTTCGGCCGCTGTACACACGCTTGATTCTCTTACGGAGACATATATATCCATGGGTTTTAAGATTCTTCCTAGTCAGGTATATTCCTAGGCGTTGAATATGTGGTGTTGGGTCCATTTCGTTGAGCAAGGAGTAGGTCTTGTTTATTACATATTTGGCTTATGGAAAGTTATCTGTGCTAATTTCAGTCTCTGGTTTTATGCAGCACCCCAAGGCACCTTTCCCCATAAGCAAGCACTAGTTGGTTTTCTAAATTTGAGACCCTGTTCTGTTTTGTAATTCAGTTCATGTGTAGTCCAGTTTATATTCCGTGTATTAGTGATAACTTATGATGTTTCTTTTTCTGTGTGACGTATTTCACGTAGATTCACCGTATCTGCATCCACTCACTATGCCGCTACGGGCCTGATGACACAGATTTCATTGCTGTGTGATATTGCATTGTACGTACGTGCCACAACTTCTTTATCCATTTTTTGCTTTCTGGGATATTTACCTGATACTGTAGACGAGCTTCTTGTGAACACAGCCGTCCCAAATATTGGGGTGGCTGTCTGTTTTTGATTTTAATTTCCGTAAGCTATAGGACCATAAGTGGAAGTGCCATAGGCTGTGTTGCTTTGTTTCTTACGTGTTTCAGGAAACACCATACACTTCTCCAGGGTGGCTGCTGGCAATTTACATCCTGCCAATCAGCATAACAAGGCTCCCTGTTCTCCATATCCTGTCCTACATTTCTGGATTTTACACTTTTTTCAGAAGGCCCTTTAGCCCGGGGGGCAGTGAGACTTCATTGTAGTGCAGATTTCCTTTACAGGCTTGCTTGGTTGGCCAAAAAGGGCGTATGCGTTTTTTCCTGAATATATTCAGGAAAAAACGCATACGCCCTTTTTGGCCAAGTGCATCATTGTCGACGTTGTGCCTCTTTTCCTATGCTTTCAGGGCAATTCCAGTCTACCCCCTGCAATCGTTTTCCTGAAATTCTGCCCCGCTTTCAAGTCCCCTTCGCAGGCTTACTTCAATATATTTTTGGAGGATAGCTGTCATTTATAACTCTGCAGGTTTGTGAATTACAGTGACCCTGAGCTCCTTTCTTCAACTCGCTTTCTTGGGAGCTGGGCACAAAACCGCAGGATTGCTTCATGCCCTAATCTGTTTTCAGCAGGGCACGCTGAACCTTTGTTTAATTCCTCTTCCTGGTCGGCAATGAGCGTTACATTTGCCCGTGCAGGCACCTACAGCTAGACTCTCATTGGTTCTCCCTATTCCTGTTCATCTTGCACAGAAATGGCAAGCTGTGCCAAACAGGAGGTTAAAGGCACTGACTCTCCAAGCGGGTAGAGTGTTAGTAAAGCATCTGGAATGGTGATCCCCAGGACCAGGATACGAAAACTGAGATGCATTTTAAATCGTTTCCCAATCACACGGTGGACGATACTCTGGGATTCCCATGCATGTTTTAGCTGGAGGAAGAATGCCTTGAACCTGGAGAGTTGGGACCCATGGAATGGGTACCATGCAGTATGACTTCAAAGGGTCTGCATTTGCTCACCGAAACTCACCAGTGCTATCAGCCTGAAATGTCCAGCTTTATGTCTCAACCAGCTCTGGGTGTAGATGTGGTCAATCCCGGTTGCATCACATGCCCTGAGTGAATTATTTAAGAATTGCTCTCTATTTCACTGTCTTTGTGTTTTGTTTTCGAAATTTATTTTGATAATGGGATTTATCGGATTTTCACTGCTGCATTTCCTCCGCTGTACACACGCTTGATTCTCTTACGGAGACATATATATCCATGGGTTTTAAGATTCTTCCTAGTCAGGTATATTCCTAGGCGTTGAATATGTGGTGTTGAGTCCATTTCGTTGAGCAAGGAGTAGGTCTTGTCTATTACATATTTGGCTTATGGAATGTTATCTGTGCTAATTTCAGTCTCTGGTTTTATGCAGCACCCCAACGCACCTTTCCCCATAAGCAAGCACTAGTTGATTTTCTAAATTTGAGACCCTGTTCTGTTTTGTAATTCAGTTCATGTGTAGTCAAGTTTACATTCCGTGTATTAGTGATATCTTATGATGTTTCTTTTTCTGTGTGACGTAGTTCACGTAGCATCACCGTACGTGCATCCACTCACTATGCCGCTACGGGCCTGATGACACAGATTTCATTGCTGAGTTATATTGCATTGCACGTACGTGCCACAATTTCTTTATCCATTTTTTGCTTTCTGGGATATTTACCTGATACTGTAGACGAGCTTCTTGTGAACACAGCCGTCCCAAATATTGGGGTGGCTGTCTGTTTTTGATTTTAATTTCCGTAAGCTATAGGACCATAAGTTGAAGTGCCATAGGCTGTGTTGCTTTGTTTCTTACGTGTTTCAGGAAACACCATACACTTCTCCAGGGTGGCTGCTGGCAATTTACATCCTGCCAATCAGCATAACAAGGCTCCCTGTTCTCCATATCCTGTCCTACCTTTCTGGATTTTACACTTTTTTCAGATGGCCCTTTTGCCCGGGGGGGCAGTGAGATTTCATTGTAGTGCAGATTTCCTTTACAGGCTTGCTTGGTGGGCCAAAAAGGGCGTATGCGTTTTTTCCTGAATATATTTAGGAAAAAACGCATACGCCCTTTTTGGCCAAGTGCATCATTGTCGACGTTGTGCCTCTTTTCCTATGCTTTCAGGGCAATTCCAGTCGGCCCCCTGCAATCGTTTTCCTGAAATTCAGCCCCGCTTTCAAGTCCCCTTCGCAGGCTTACTTCAATATATTTTTGGAGGATAGCTGTCATTTATAACTCTGCAAGTTTGTGAAGTACAATGCCCCTGAGCTCCTTTCTTCAACTCGCTTTCTTGTGAGCTGGGCACAAAACCGCAGGATTGCTTCAGGCCCTAATCTGTTTCCAGCAGGGCACACTGCGCCTTTGTTTAATTCCTCTTCCTGGTGGGCAATGAGCGTTACATTTGCCCGTGCAGACACCTACAGCTAGTCTCTCATTGGTTCTCCCTATTCCTGTTCATCTTGCACAGAAATGGCAAGCTGTGCCAAACAGGAGGTTAAAGGCACTGACTCTCCAAGCGGGGAGAGTGTTAGTAAAGCATCTGGAATGGTGAACACGAGGACCAGGATACGAAAACTGAGATGCATTTTAAATCGTTTCCCAATCACACGGTGGACGATACTCTGGGTTTCCCATGCATGTTTTAGCTGGAGGAAGAATGCCTTGAACCTGGAGAGTTGGGACCCATGGAATGGGAACCATGCAGTATGACTTCAAAGGGTCTGCATTTGCTCACCGAAACTCACCAGTGCTATCAGCCAGAAGTGTCCAGCCTTATGTCTCAACCAGCTCTGGGTGTAGATGTGGTCAATCCCGGTTGCATCACATGCCCTGAGTGAATTATTTCAGAAATGCTCTCTATTTCACTGTCTTTGTGTTTTGTTTTCGAAATTTATTTTGATAATGGGATTTATCGGATTTTCACTGCTGCATATCCGCCGCTGTACACACGCTTGATTCTCTTACGGAGATATATATATCCATTGGTTTTAAGATTCTTCCTAGTCAGGTATATTCCTAGGCGTTGAATATGTGGTGTTGAGTCCATTTCGTTGAGCAAGGAGTGGGTCTTGTGTATTACATATTTGGCTTATGGAATGTTATCTGTGCTAATTTCAGTCTCTGGTTTTATGCAGCACCCCAACGCACCTTTCCCCATAAGTAAGCACTAGTTGGTTTTCTAAATTTGAGACCCTGTTCTGTTTTGTAATTCAGTTCATGTGTAGTCAAGTTTACATTCCGTGTATTAGTGATATCTTATGATGTTTCTTTTTCTGTGTGACGTAGTTCACGTAGAATCACCGTACCTGCATCCACTTACTATGCCGCTACGGGCCTGATGACACAGATTTCATTGCTGAGTGATATTGCATTGCACGTACGTGCCACAACTTCTTTATCCATTTTTTGCTTTCTGGGATATTTACCTGATACTGTAGACGAGCTTCTTGTGAACACAGCCGTCCCAAATATTGGGGTGGCTGTCTGTTTTTGATTTTAATTTCCGTAAGCTATAGGACCATAAGTGGAAGTGCCATAGGCTGTGTTGCTTTGTTTCTTACGTGTTTCAGGAAACACCATACACTTCTCCAGGGTGGCTGCTGGCAATTTACATCCTGCCAATCAGCATAACAAGGCTACCTGTTCTCCATATCCTGTCCTACCTTTCTGGATTTTACCCTTTTTTCAGATGGCCCTTTTGCCCGGGGGGGCAGTGAGATTTCATTGTAGTGCAGATTTCCTTTACAGGCTTGCTTGGTTGGCCAAAAAGGGCGTATGCGTTTTTTCCTGAATATATTCAGGAAAAAACGCATACGCCCTTTTTGGCCAGGTGCATCATTGTCGACGTTGTGCCTCTTTTCCTATGCTTTCAGGGCAATTCCAGTCTACCCCCTGCAATCGTTTTCCTGAAATTCAGCCCCGCTTTCAAGTCCCCTTCGCAGGCTTACTTCAATATATTTTTGGAGGATAGCTGTCATTTATAACTCTGCAGGTTTGTGAAGTACAGTGCCCCTGAGCTCCTTTCTTCAACTCGCTTTCTTGGGAGCTGGGCACAAAACCGCAGGATTGCTTCAGGCCCTAATCTGTTTCCGGCAGGGCATGCTGAGCCTTTGTTTAATTCCTCTTCCTGGTGGGAAATGAGCGTTATATTTGCCCGTGCAGACACCTACAGCTAGTCTCTCATTGGTTCTCCCTATTCCTGTTCATCTTGCACAGAAATGGCAAGCTGTGCCAAACAGGAGGTTAAAGGCACTGACTCTCCAAGCGGGGAGAGTGTTAGTAAAGCATCTGGAATGGTGAACCCGAGGACCAGGATACGAAAACTGAGATGCATTTTAAATCGTTTCCCAATCACACGGTGGACGATACTCTGGGTTTCCCATGCATGTTTTAGCTGGAGGAAGAATGCCTTGAACCTGGAGAGTTGGGACCCATGGAATGGGTACCATGCAGTATGACTTCAAAGGGTCTGCATTTGCTCACCGAAACTCACCAGTGCTATCAGCCTGAAGTGTCCAGCCTTATGTCTCAACCAGCTCTGGGTGTAGATGTGGTCAATCCTGGTTGCATCACATGCCCTGAGTGAATTATTTAAGAATTGCTCTCTATTTCACTGTCTTTGTGTTTTGTTTTCGAAATTTATTTTGATAATGGGATTTATCGGATTTTCACTGCTGCATTTCCGCCGCTGTACACACGCTTGATTCTCTTAGGGAGATATATATATCCATGGGTTTTAAGATTCTTCCTAGTCAGGTATGTTCCTAGGCGTTGAATATGTGGTGTTGAGTCCATTTCGTTGAGCAAGGAGTAGGTCTTGTCTATTACATATTTGGCTTATGGAATGGTATCTGTGCTAATTTCAGTCTCTGGTTTTATGCAGCACCCCAACGCACCTTTCCCCATAAGCAAGCACTAGTTGGTTTTCTAAATTTGAGACCCTGTTCTGTTTTGTAATTCAGTTCATATGTAGTCAAGTTTACATTCCGTGTATTAGTGATATCTTATGATGTTTCTTTTTCTGTGTGACGTAGTTCACGTATAATCACCATACCTGCATCCACTTACTATGCCGCTACGGGCCTGATGACACAGATTTCATTGCTGAGTGATATTGCATTGCACGTACGTGCCACAACTTCTTTATCCATTTTTTGCTTTCTGGGATATTTACCTGATACTGTAGACCAGCTTCTTGTGAACACAGCCGTCCCAAATATTGGGGTGGCTGTCTGTTTTTGATTTTTATTTCCGTAAGCTATAGGACCATAAGTGGAAGTGCCATAGGCTGTGTTGCTTTGTTTCTTACGTGTTTCAGGAAACACCATACACTTCTCCAGGGTGGCTGCTGGCAATTTACATCCTGCCAATCAGCATAACAAGGCTCCCTGTTCTCCATATCCTGTCCTACCTTTCTGGATTTTACACTTTTTTCAGATGGCCCTTTTGCCCGGGGCGGCAGTGAGATTTCATTGTAGTGCAGATTTCCTTTACAGGCTTGCTTGGTTGGCCAAAAAGGGCGTATGCGTTTTTTCCTGAATATATTCAGGAAAAAACGCATATGCCCTTTTTGGCCAAGTGCATCATTGTCGATGTTGTGCCTCTTTTCCTATGCTTTCAGGGCAATTCCAGTCTACCCCCTGCAATCGTTTTCCTGAAATTCAGCCCCGCTTTCAAGTCCCCTTCACAGGCTTACTACAATATATTTTTGGAGGATAGCTGTCATTTATAACTCTGCAGGTTTGTGAAGTACAGTGCCCCTGAGCTCCTTTCTTCAACTCGCTTTCTTGTGAGCTGGGCACAAAACCGCAGGATTGCTTCAGGCCCTAATCTGTTTCCAGCAGGGCACACTGAGCCTTTGTTTAATTCCTCTTCCTGTTGGGCAATGCGCGTTACATTTGCCCGTGCAGACACCTACAGCTAGTCTCTCATTGGTTCTCCCTATTCCTGTCCATCTTGCACAGAAATGGCAAGCTGTGCCAAACGGGAGGTTAAAGGCACTGACTCTCCAAGTGGGGAGAGTGTTAGTAAAGCATCTGGAATGGTGAACCCGAGGACCAGGATACGAAAACTGAGATGCATTTTAAATCGTTTCCCAATCACACGGTGGACGATACTCTGGGTTTCCCATGCATGTTTTAGCTGGAGGAAGAATGCCTTGAACCTGGAGATTTGGGACCCATGGAATGGGTACCATGCAGTATGACTTCAAAGGGTCTGCATTTGCTCACCGAAACTCACCAGTGCTATCAGCCTGAAGTGTCCAGCCTTATGTCTCAACAAGCTCTGGGTGTAGATGTGGTCAATCCCGGTTGCATCACATGCCCTGAGTGAATTATTTAAGAATTGCTCTCTATTTCACTGTCTTTGTGTTTTGTTTTCGAAATTTATTTTGATAATGGGATTTATCGGATTTTCACTGCTGCATTTCCGCCGCTGTACACACGCTTGATTCTCTTACGGAGACATATATATCCATGGCTTTTAAGATTCTTCCTAGTCAGGTATATTCCTAGGCGTTGAATATGTGGTGTTGAGTCCATTTCGTTGAGCAAGGAGTAGGTCTTGTCTATTACATATTTGGCTTATGGAATGTTATCTGTGCTAATTTCAGTCTCTGGTTTTATGCAGCACCCCAACGCACCTTTCCCCATAAGCAAGCACTAGTTGGTTTTCTAAATTTGAGACCCTGTTCTGTTTTGTAATTCAGTTCATGTGTAGTCAAGTTTACATTCCGTGTATTAGTGATATCTTATGATGTTTCTTTTTCTGTGTGACGTAGTTCACGTAGAATCACCGTACCTGCATCCACTCACTATGCCGCTACGGGCCTGATGACACAGATTTCATTGCTGAGTGATATTGCATTGCACGTACGTGCCACAACTTCTTTATCCATTTTTTGCTTTCTGGGATATTTTCCTGATACTGTAGACGAGCTTCTTGTGAACACAGCCGTCCCAAATATTGCGGTGGCTGTCTGTTTTTGATTTTAATTTCCGTAAGCTATAGGACCATAAGTGGAAGTGCCATAGGCTGTGTTGCTTTGTTTCTTCCGTGTTTCAGGAAATACCATACACTTCTCCAGGGTGGCTGCTGGCAATTTACATCCTGCCAATCAGCATAATAAGGCTCCCTGTTCTCCATATCCTGTCCTAACTTTCTGGATTTTACACTTTTTTCAGATGGCCCTTTTGCCCGGGGGGGCAGTGAGATTTCATTGTAGTGCAGATTTCCTTTACAGGCTTGCTTGGTTGGCCAAAAAGGGCGTATGCGTTTTTTCCTGAATATATTCAGGAAAAAACGCATACGCCCTTTTTGACCAAGTGCATCATTGTCGACGTTGTGCCTCTTTTCCTATGCTTTCAGGGCAATTCCAGTCTACCCCCTGCAATCGTTTTCCTGAAATTCTGCCCTGCTTTCAAGTCCCCTTCGCAGGCTTACTTCAATATATTTTTGGAGGATAGCTGTCATTTATAACTCTGCAGGTTTGTGAAGTACAGTGCCCCTGAGCTCCTTTCTTCAACTCGCTTTCTTGTGAGCTGGGCACAAAACCGCAGGATTGCTTCAGGCCCTAATCTGTTTCCAGCAGGGCACACTGAGCCTTTGTTTAATTCCTCTTCCTGGTGGGCAATGAGCATTACATTTGCCCGTGCAGACACCTACAGCTAGTCTCTCATTGGTTCTCCCTATTCCTGTTCATCTTGCACAGAAATTGCAAGCTGTGCGAAACAGGAGGTTAAAGGCACTGACTCTCCAAGCGGGGATAGTGATAGTAAAGCATCTGGAATGGTGAACCCGAGGACCAGGATACGAAAACTGAGATGCATTTTAAATCATTTCCCAATCACACGGTGGACGATACTCTGGGTTTCCCATGCATGTTTTAGCTGGAGGAAGAATCCCTTGAACCTGGAGAGTTGGGACCCATGGAATGGGTACCATGCAGTATGACTTCAAAGGGTCTGCATTTGCTCACCGAAACTCACCAATGCTATCAGCCTGAAGTGTCCAGCCTTATGTCTCAACCAGCTCTGGGTGTAGATGTGGTCAATCACGGTTGCATCACATGCCCTGAGTGAATTATTTAAGAATTGCTCTCTATTTCACTGTCTTTGTGTTTTGTTTTCGAAATTTATTTTGATAATGGGATTTATCGGATTTTCACTGCTGCGTTTCGGCCGCTGTACACACGCTTGATTCTCTTACGGAGACATATATATCCATGGGTTTTAAGATTCTTCCTAGTGAGGTATATTCCTAGGCGTTGAATATGTGGTGTTGGGTCCATTTCGTTGAGCAAGGAGTAGGTCTTGTCTATTACATATTTGGCTTATGGAAAGTTATCTGTGCTAATTTCAGTCTCTGGTTTTATGCAGCACCCCAACGCACCTTTCCCCATAAGCAAGCACTAGTTGGTTTTCTAAATTTGAGACCCTGTTCTTTTTTGTAATTCAGTTCATGTGTAGTCAAGTTTACATTCCGTGTATTAGTGATATCTTATGATGTTTCTTTTTCTGTGTGACGTAGTTCACGTAGAATCACCGTACCTGCATCCACTCACTATGCCGCTACGGGCCTGATGACACAGATTTCATTGCTGAGTGATATTGCATTGTACGTACGTGCCACAACTTCTTTATCCATTTTTTGCTTTCTGGGATATTTACCTGATACTGTAGACGGGCTTCTTGTGAACACAGCCGTCCCAAATATTGGGGTGGCTGTCTGTTTTTGATTTTAATTTCCGTAAGCTATAGGACCATAAGTGGAAGTGCCATAGGCTGTGTTGCTTTGTTTCTTACGTGTTTCAGGAAACACCATACACTTCTCCAGGGTGGCTGCTGGCAATTTACATCCTGCCAATCAGCATAACAAGGCTCCCTGTTCTCCATATCCTGTCCTACCTTTCTGGATTTTACACTTTTTTCAGATGGCCCTTTTGCCCGGGGGGGCAGTGAGATTTCATTGTAGTGCAGATTTCCTTTACAGGCTTGCTTGGTTGGCCAAAAAGGGCGTATGCGTTTTTTCCTGAATATATTCAGGAAAAAACGCATACGCTCTTTTTGGCCAAGTGCATCATTGTCGACGTTGTGCCTCTTTTCCTATGCTTTCAGGGCAATTCCATTCTACCCCCTGCAATCGTTTTCTTGAAATTCAGCCCCTCTTTCAAGTCCCCTTCGCAGGCTTACTTCAATATATTTTTGGAGGATAGCTGTCATTTATAACTCTGCAGGTTTGTGAAGTACAGTGCCCCTGAGCTCCTTTCTTCAACTCGCTTTCTTGTGAGCTGGGCACAAAACCGCAGGATTGCTTCAGGCCCTAATCTGTTTCCAGCAGGGCACACTGAGCCTTTGTTTAATTCCTCTTCCTGTTGGGCAATGAGCGTTACATTTGCCCGTGCAGACACCTACAGCTAGTCTCTCATTGGTTCTCCCTATTCCTGTTCATCTTGCACAGAAATGGCAAGCTGTGCCGGACAGGAGGTTAAAGGCACTGACTCTCCAAGCGGGGAGAGTGTTAGTAAAGCATCTGGAATGGTGAACCCGAGGACCAGGATACGAAAACTGAGATGCATTTTAAATCGTTTCCCAATCACACGCTGGACGATACTCTGGGTTTCCCATGCATGTTTTGCTGGAAGAAGAATGCCTTGAACCTGGAGAGTTGGGACCCATGGAATGGGTACCATGCAGTATGACTTCAAAGGGTCTGCATTTGCTCACCGAAACTCACCAGTGCTATCAGCCAGAAGTGTCCAGCCTTATATCTCAACCAGCTCTGGGTGTAGATGTGGTCAATCCCGTTTGCATCACATGCCCTGAGTGAATTATTTAAGAATTGCTCTCTATTTCACTGTCTTTGTGTTTTGTTTTCGAAATTTATTTTGATAATGGGATTTATCGGATTTTCACTGCTGCGTTTCGGCCGCTGTACACACGCTTGATTCTCTTACGGAGACATATATATCCATGGGTTTTAAGATTCTTCCTAGTCAGGTATATTCCTAGGCGTTGAATATGTGGTGTTGGGTCCATTTCGTTGAGCAAGGAGTAGGTCTTGTCTATTACTTATTTGGCTTATGGAAAGTTATCTGTGCTAATTTCAGTCTCTGGTTTTATGCAGCACCCCAAGGCACCTTTCCCCATAAGCAAGCACTAGTTGGTTTTCTAAATTTGAGACCCTGTTCTGTTTTGTAATTCAGTTCATGTGTAGTCAAGTTTACATTCCGTGTATTAGTGATATCTTATGATGTTTCTTTTTCTGTGTGACGTAGTTCACGTAGAATCACCATACCTGCATCCACTCTCTATGCCGCTACGGGCCTGATGACACAGATTTCATTGCTGAGTGATATTGCATTGTACGTACGTGCCACAACTACTTTATCCATTTTTTGCTTTCTGGCATATTTACCTGATACTGTAGACGAGCTTCTTGTGAACACAGCCGTCCCAAATATTGGGGTGGCTGTCTGTTTTTGATTTTAATTTCCGTAAGCTATAGGACCATAAGTGGAAGTGCCATAGGCTGTGTTGCTTTGTTTCTTACGTGTTTCAGGAAACACCATACACTTCTCCAGGGTGGCTGCTGGCAATTTACATCCTGCCAATCAGCATAACAAGGTTCCCTGTTCTCCATATCCTGTCCTACCTTTCTGGATTTTACACTTTTTTCAGATGGCCCTTTTGCCCGGGGGGGCAGTGAGATTTCATTGTAGTGCAGATTTCCTTTACAGGCTTGCTTGGTTGGCCAAAAAGGGCGTATGCGTTTTTTCCTGAATATATTCAGGAAAAAACGCATACGCCCTTTTTGGCCAGGTGCATCATTGTCGACGTTGTGCCTCTTTTCCTATGCTTTCAGGGCAATTCCAGTCTACCCCCTGCAATCGTTTTCCTGAAATTCAGCCCCGCTTTCAAGTCCCCTTCGCAGGCTTACTTCAATATATTTTTGGAGGATAGCTGTCATTTATAACTCTGCAGGTTTGTGAATTACAGTGACCCTGAGCTCCTTTCTTCAACTCGCTTTCTTGGGAGCTGGGCACAAAACCGCAGGATTGCTTCAGGCCCTAATCTGTTTCCGGCAGGGCATGCTGAGCCTTTGTTTAATTCCTCTTCCTGGTGGGAAATGAGCGTTATATTTGCCCGTGCAGACACCTACAGCTAGTCTCTCATTGGTTCTCCCTATTCCTGTTCATGTTGCACAGAAATGGCAAGCTGTGCCAAACAGGAGGTTAAAGGCACTGACTCTCCAAGCGGGGAGAGTGTTAGTAAAGCATCTGGAATGGTGAACCCGAGGACCAGGATACGAAAACTGAGATGCATTTTAAATCGTTTCCCAATCACACGGTGGACGATACTCTGGGTTTCCCATGCATGTTTTAGCTGGAGGAAGAATGCCTTGAACCTGGAGAGTTGGGACCCATGGAATGGGTACCATGCAGTATGACTTCAAAGGGTCTGCATTTGCTCACCGAAACTCACCAGTGCTATCAGCCTGAAGTGTCCAGCCTTATGTCTCAACCAGCTCTGGGTGTAGATGTGGTCAATCCCGGTTGCATCACATGCCCTGAGTGAATTATTTAAGAATTGCTCTCTATTTCACTGTCTTTGTGTTTTGTTTTCGAAATTTATTTTGATAATGGGATTTATCGGATTTTCACTGCTGCATTTCCGCCGCTGTACACACGCTTGATTCTCTTACGGAGATATATATATCCATGGGTTTTAAGATTCTTCCTAGTCAGGTATGTTCCTAGGCGTTGAATATGTGGTGTTGAGTCCATTTCGTTGAGCAAGGAGTAGGTCTTGTCTATTACATATTTGGCTTATGGAATGGTATCTGTGCTAATTTCAGTCTCTGGTTTTATGCAGCACCCCAACGCACCTTTCCCCATAAGCAAGCACTAGTTTGTTTTCTAAATTTGAGACCCTGTTCTGTTTTGTAATTCAGTTCATGTGTAGTCAAGTTTACATTCCGTGTATTAGTGATATCTTATGATGTTTCTTTTTCTGTGTGACGTAGTTCACGTAGAATCACCGTACCTGCATCCACTCACTATGCCGCTACGGGCCTGATGACACAGATTTCATTGCTGAGTGATATTGCATTGCACGTACGTGCCACAACTTCTTTATTCATTTTTTGCTTTCTGGGATATTTTCCTGATACTGTAGACGAGCTTCTTGTGAACACAGCCGTCCCAAATATTGCGGTGGCTGTCTGTTTTTGATTTTAATTTCCGTAAGCTATAGGACCATAAGTGGAAGTGCCATAGGCTGTGTTGCTTTGTTTCTTACGTGTTTCAGGAAACACCATACACTTCTCCAGGGTGGCTGCTGGCAATTTACATCCTGCCAATCAGCATAATAAGGCTCCCTGTTCTCCATATCCTGTCCTAACTTTCTGGATTTTACACTTTTTTCAGATGGCCCTTTTGCCCGGGGGGGCAGTGAGATTTCATTGTAGTGCAGATTTCCTTTACAGGCTTGCTTGGTTGGCCAAAAAGGGCGTATGCGTTTTTTCCTGAATATATTCAGGAAAAAACGCATACGCCCTTTTTGACCAAGTGCATCATTGTCGACGTTGTGCCTCTTTTCCTATGCTTTCAGGGCAATTCCAGTCTACCCCCTGCAATCGTTTTCCTGAAATTCAGCGACGCTTTCAAGTCCCCTTCGCAGGCTTATTTCAATATATTTTTGGAGGATAGCTGTCATTTATAACTCTGCAGGTTTGTGAAGTACAGTGCCCCTGAGCTCCTTTCTTCAACTCGCTTTCTTGTGAGCTGGGCACAAAACCGCAGGATTGCTTCAGGCCCTAATCTGTTTCCAGCAGGGCACACTGAGCCTTTGTTTAATTCCTCTTCCTGGTGGGCAATGAGCATTACATTTGCCCGTGCAGACACCTACAGCTAGTCTCTCATTGGTTCTCCCTATTCCTGTTCATCTTGCACAGAAATTGCAAGCTGTGCGAAACAGGAGGTTAAAGGCACTGACTCTCCAAGCGGGGATAGTGATAGTAAAGCATCTGGAATGGTGAACCCGAGGACCAGGATACGAAAACTGAGATGCATTTTAAATAATTTCCCAATCACACGGTGGACGATACTCTGGGTTTCCCATGCATGTTTTAGCTGGAGGAAGAATCCCTTGAACCTGGAGAGTTGGGACCCATGGAATGGGTACCATGCAGTATGACTTCAAAGGGTCTGCATTTGCTCACCGAAACTCACCAATGCTATCAGCCTGAAGTGTCCAGCCTTATGTCTCAACCAGCTCTGGGTGTAGATGTGGTCAATCACGGTTGCATCACATGCCCTGAGTGAATTATTTAAGAATTGCTCTCTATTTCACTGTCTTTGTGTTTTGTTTTCGAAATTTATTTTGATAATGGGATTTATCGGATTTTCACTGCTGCGTTTCGGCCGCTGTACACACGCTTGATTCTCTTACGGAGACATATATATCCATGGGTTTTAAGATTCTTCCTAGTGAGGTATATTCCTAGGCGTTGAATATGTGGTGTTGGGTCCATTTCGTTGAGCAAGGAGTAGGTCTTGTCTATTACATATTTGGCTTATGGAAAGTTATCTGTGCTAATTTCAGTCTCTGGTTTTATGCAGCACCCCAACGCACCTTTCCCCATAAGCAAGCACTAGTTGGTTTTCTAAATTTGAGACCCTGTTCTTTTTTGTAATTCAGTTCATGTGTAGTCAAGTTTACATTCCGTGTATTAGTGATATCTTATGATGTTTCTTTTTCTGTGTGACGTAGTTCACGTAGAATCACCGTACCTGCATCCACTCACTATGCCGCTACGGGCCTGATGACACAGATTTCATTGCTGAGTGATATTGCATTGTACGTACGTGCCACAACTTCTTTATCCATTTTTTGCTTTCTGGGATATTTACCTGATACTGTAGACGGGCTTCTTGTGAACACAGCCGTCCCAAATATTGGGGTGGCTGTCTGTTTTTGATTTTAATTTCCGTAAGCTATAGGACCATAAGTGGAAGTGCCATAGGCTGTGTTGCTTTGTTTCTTACGTGTTTCAGGAAACACCATACACTTCTCCAGGGTGGCTGCTGGCAATTTACATCCTGCCAATCAGCATAACAAGGCTCCCTGTTCTCCATATCCTGTCCTACCTTTCTGGATTTTACACTTTTTTCAGATGGCCCTTTTGCCCGGGGGGGCAGTGAGATTTCATTGTAGTGCAGATTTCCTTTACAGGCTTGCTTGGTTGGCCAAAAAGGGCGTATGCGTTTTTTCCTGAATTCAGGAAAAAACGCATACGCCCTTTTTGGCCAAGTGCATCATTGTCGACGTTGTGCCTCTTTTCCTATGCTTTCAGGGCAATTCCATTCTACCCCCTGCAATCGTTTTCTTGAAATTCAGCCCCTCTTTCAAGTCCCCTTCGCAGGCTTACTTCAATATATTTTTGGAGGATAGCTGTCATTTATAACTCTGCAGGTTTGTGAAGTACAGTGCCCCTGAGCTCCTTTCTTCAACTCGCTTTCTTGTGAGCTGGGCACAAAACCGCAGGATTGCTTCAGGCCCTAATCTGTTTCCAGCAGGGCACACTGAGCCTTTGTTTAATTCCTCTTCCTGTTGGGCAATGAGCGTTACATTTGCCCGTGCAGACACCTACAGCTAGTCTCTCATTGGTTCTCCCTATTCCTGTTCATCTTGCACAGAAATGGCAAGCTGTGCCGGACAGGAGGTTAAAGGCACTGACTCTCCAAGCGGAGAGAGTGTTAGTAAAGCATCTGGAATGGTGAACCCGAGGACCAGGATACGAAAACTGAGATGCATTTTAAATCGTTTCCCAATCACACGCTGGACGATACTCTGGGTTTCCCATGCATGTTTTGCTGGAGGAAGAATGCCTTGAACCTGGAGAGTTGGGACCCATGGAATGGGTACCATGCAATATGACTTCAAAGGGTCTGCATTTGCTCACCGAAACTCACCAGTGCTATCAGCCTGAAGTGTCCAGACTTATGTCTCAACCAGCTCTGGGTGTAGATGTGGTCAATCCCAGTTGCATCACATGCCCTGAGTGAATTATTTAAGAATTGCTCTCTATTTCACTATCTTTGTGTTTTGTTTTCGAAATTTATTTTGATAATGGGATTTATCGGATTTTCACTGCTGCATTTCCGCCGCTGTACACACGCTTGATTCTCTTACGGAGATATATATATCCATTGGTTTTAAGATCTTCCTAGTCAGGTATATTCCTAGGCGTTGAATATGTGGTGTTGAGTCCATTTCGTTGAGCAAGGAGTAGGTCTTGTCTATTACATATTTGGCTTATGGAATGTTATCTGTGCTAATTTCAGTCTCTGGTTTTATACAGCACCCCAACGCACCTTTCCCCATAAGCAAGCACTAGTTGGTTTTCTAAATTTGAGACCCTGTTCTGTTTTGTAATTCAGTTCATGTGTAGTCAAGTTTACATTCCGTGTATTAGTGATATCTTATGATGTTTCTTTTTCTGTGTGACGTAGTTCACGTAGAATCACCGTACCTGCATCCACTTACTATGCCGCTACGGGCCTGATGACACAGATTTCATTGCTGAGTGATATTGCATTGCACGTACGTGCCACAACTTCTTTATCCATTTTTTGCTTTCTGGGATATTTACCTGATACTGTAGACGAGCTTCTTGTGAACACAGCCGTCCCAAATATTGGGGTGGCTGTCTGTTTTTGATTTTAATTTCCGTAAGCTATAGGACCATAAGTGGAAGTGCCATAGGCTGTGTTGCTTTGTTTCTTACGTGTTTCAGGAAACACCATACACTTCTCCAGGGTGGCTGCTGGCA
Organism: Phocoena phocoena; assembly: GCF_963924675.1. Classification (NCBI taxonomy): domain Eukaryota; kingdom Metazoa; phylum Chordata; class Mammalia; order Artiodactyla; family Phocoenidae; genus Phocoena; species Phocoena phocoena. The sequence continues at coordinate 2,299,361 of NW_027077598.1, read as the reverse complement.
ATTTACATCCTGCCAATCAGCATAACAAGGCTCCCTCTTCTCCATATCCTGTCCTACCTTTCTGGATTTTACACTTTTTTCAGATGGCCCTTTTGCCCGGGGGGGCAGTGAGATTTCATTGTAGTGCAGATTTCCTTTACAGGCTTGCTTGGTTGGCCAAAAAGGGCGTATGCGTTTTTTCCTGAATATATTCAGGAAAAAACGCATACGCCCTTTTTGGACAAGTGCATCATTGTCGACGTTGTGCCTCTTTTCCTATGCTTTCAGGGCAATTCCATTCTACCCCCTGCAATCGTTTTCCTGAAATTCTGCCCCGCTTTCAAGTCCCCTTCGCAGGCTTACTTCCATATATTTTTGGAGGATAGCTGTCATTTATAACTCCGCAGGTTTGTGAAGTACAGTGCCCCTGAGCTCTTTCTTCAACTCGCTTTCTTGTGAGCTGGGCACAAAACCGCAGGATTGCTTCAGGCCCTAATCTGTTTCCAGCAGGGCACACTGAGCCTTTGTTTAATTCCTCTTCCTGGTGGACAATGAGCGTTACATTTGCCCGTGCAGACACCTACAGCTAGTCTCTCATTGGTTCTCCCTATTCCTGTTCATCTTGCACAGAAATTGCAAGCTGTGCGAAACAGGAGGTTAAAGGCACTGACTCTCCAAGCGGGGATTGTGTTAGTAAAGCATCTGGAATGGTGAACCCGAGGACCAGGAAACGAAAACTGAGATGCATTTTAAATCATTTCCCAATCACACAGTGGATGATACTCTGGGTTTCCCATGCATGTTTTAGCTGGAGGAAGAATCCCTTGAACCTGGAGAGTTGGGACCCATGGAATGTGTACCATGCAGTATGACTTCAAAGGGTCTGCATTTGCTCACCGAAACTCACCAATGCTATCAGCCTGAAGTGTCCAGCCTTATGTCTCAACCAGCTCTGGGTGGAGATGTGGTCAATCCCGGTTGCATCACATGCCCTGAGTGAATTATTTAAGAATTGCTCTCTATTTCACTGTCTTTGTGTTTTGTTTTCGAAATTTATTTTGATAATGGGATTTATCGGATTTTCACTGCTGCGTTTCAGCCGCTATACACACGCTTGATTCTCTTACGGAGACATATATATCCATGGGTTTTAAGATTCTTCCTAGTCAGGTATATTCCTAGGCGTTGAATATGTGGTGTTGAGTCCATTTCGTTGAGCAAGGAGTAGGTCTTGTCTATTACATATTTGGCTTATGGAATGGTATCTGTGCTAATTTCAGTCTCTGGTTTTATGCAGCACCCCAACGCACCTTTCCCCATAAGCAAGCACTAGTTGGTTTTCTAAATTTGAGACCCTGTTCTGTTTTGTAATTCAGTTCATATGTAGTCAAGTTTACATTCCGTGTATTAGTGATATCTTATGATGTTTCTTTTTCTGTGTGACGTAGTTCACGTATAATCACCATACCTGCATCCACTTACTATGCCGCTACGGGCCTGATGACACAGATTTCATTGCTGAGTGATATTGCATTGCACGTACGTGCCACAACTTCTTTATCCATTTTTTGCTTTCTGGGATATTTACCTGATACTGTAGACGAGCTTCTTGTGAACACAGCCGTCCCAAATATTGGGTTGGCTGTCTGTTTTTGATTTTAATTTCCGTAAGCTATAGGACCATAAGTGGAAGTGCCATAGGCTGTGTTGCTTTGTTTCTTACGTGTTTCAGGAAACACCATACACTTCTCCAGGGTGGCTGCTGGCAATTTACATCCTGCCAATCAGCATAACAAGGCTCCCTGTTCTCCATATCCTGTCCTACCTTTCTGGATTTTACACTTTTTTCAGATGGCCCTTTTGCCCGGGGGGGCAGTGAGATTTCATTGTAGTGCAGATTTCCTTTACAGGCTTGCTTGGTTGGCCAAAAAGGGCGTATGCGTTTTTTCCTGAATATATTCAGGAAAAAACGCATACGCCCTTTTTGGCCAAGTGCATCATTGTCGACGTTGTGCCTCTTTTCCTATGCTTTCAGGGCAATTCCAGTCTACCCCCTGCAATCGTTTTCCTGAAATTCTGCCCCGCTTTCAAGTCCCCTTCGCAGGCTTACTTCAATATATTTTTGGAGGATAGCTGTCATTTATAACTCTGCAGGTTTGTGAAGTACAGTGCCCCTGAGCTCCTTTCTTCAACTCGCTTTCTTGTGAGCTGGGCACAAAACCGCAGGATTGCTTCAGGCCCTAATCTGTTTCGAGCAGGGCACACTGAGCCTTTGTTTAATTCCTCTTCCTGGTGGGCAATGAGCGTTACATTTGCCCGTGCAGACACCTACAGCTAGTCTCTCATTGGTTCTCCCTATTCCTGTCCATCTTGCACAGAAATGGCAAGCTGTGCCAAACGGGAGGTTAAAGGCACTGACTCTCCAAGCGGGGAGAGTGTTAGTAAAGCATCTGGAATGGTGAACCCGAGGACCAGGATACGAAAACTGAGATGCATTTTAAATCGTTTCCCAATCACACGGTGGACGATACTCTGGGTTTCCCATGCATGTTTTAGCTGGAGGAAGAATGCCTTGAACCTGGAGATTTGGGACCCATGGAATGGGTACCATGCAGTATGACTTCAGAGGGTCTGCATTTGCTCACCGAAACTCACCAGTGCTATCAGCCTGAAGTATCCAGCCTTATGTCTCAACAAGCTCTGGGTGTAGATGTGGTCAATCCCGGTTGCATCACATGCCCTGAGTGAATTATTTAAGAATTGCTCTCTATTTCACTGTCTTTGTGTTTTGTTTTCGAAATTTATTTTGATAATGGGATTTATCGGATTTTCACTGCTGCGTTTCGGCCGCTGTACACACGCTTGATTCTCTTACGGAGACATATATATCCATGGGTTTTAAGATTCTTCCTAGTCAGGTATATTCCTAGGCGTTGAATATGTGGTGTTGGGTCCATTTCGTTGAGCAAGGAGTAGGTCTTGTCTATTACATATTTGGCTTATGGAAAGTTATCTGTGCTAATTTCAGTCTCTGGTTTTATGCAGCACCCCAACGCACCTTTCCCCATAAGCAAGCACTAGTTGGTTTTCTAAATTTGAGACCCTGTTCTTTTTTGTAATTCAGTTCATGTGTAGTCAAGTTTACATTCCGTGTATTAGTGATATCTTATGATGTTTCTTTTTCTGTGTGACGTAGTTCACGTAGAATCACCGTACCTGCATCCACTCACTATGCCGCTACGGGCCTGATGACACAGATTTCATTGCTGAGTGATATTGCATTGTACGTACGTGCCACAACTTCTTTATCCATTTTTTGCTTTCTGGGATATTTTCCTGATACTGTAGACGGGCTTCTTGTGAACACAGCCGTCCCAAATATTGGGGTGGCTGTCTGTTTTTGATTTTAATTTCCGTAAGCTATAGGACCATAAGTGGAAGTGCCATAGGCTGTGTTGCTTTGTTTCTTACGTGTTTCAGGAAACACCATACACTTCTCCAGGGTGGCTGCGGGCAATTTACATCCTGCCAATCAGCATAACAAGGCTCCCTCTTCTCCATATCCTGTCCTACCTTTCTGGATTTTACACTTTTTTCAGATGGCCCTTTTGCCCGGGGGGGCAGTGAGATTTCATTGTAGTGCAGATTTCCTTTACAGGCTTGCTTGGTTGGCCAAAAAGGGCGTATGCGTTTTTTCCTGAATATATTCAGGAAAAAACGCATACGCTCTTTTTGGCCAAGTGCATCATTGTCGACGTTGTGCCTCTTTTCCTATGCTTTCAGGGCAATTCCATTCTACCCCCTGCAATCGTTTTCTTGAAATTCAGCCCCTCTTTCAAGTCCCCTTCGCAGGCTTACTTCAATATATTTTTGGAGGATAGCTGTCATTTATAACTCTGCAGGTTTGTGAAGTACAGTGCCCCTGAGCTCCTTTCTTCAACTCGCTTTCTTGTGAGCTGGGCACAAAACCGCAGGATTGCTTCAGGCCCTAATCTGTTTCCAGCAGGGCACACTGAGCCTTTGTTTAATTCCTCTTCCTGTTGGGCAATGAGCGTGACATTTGCCCGTGCAGACACCTACAGCTAGTCTCTCATTGGTTCTCCCTATTCCTGTTCATCTTGCACAGAAATGGCAAGCTGTGCCGGACAGGAGGTTAAAGGCACTGACTCTCCAAGCGGGGAGAGTGTTAGTAAAGCATCTGGAATGGTGAACCCGAGGACCAGGATACGAAAACTGAGATGCATTTTAAATCGTTTCCCAATCACACGCTGGACGATACTCTGTGTTTCCCATTCATGTTTTGCTGGAGGAAGAATGCTTTGAACCTGGAGAGTTGGGTTCCATGGAATGGGTACCATGCAGTATGACTTCAAAGGGTCTGCATTTGCTCACCGAAACTCACCAGTGCTATCAGCCAGAAGTGTCCAGCCTTATATCTCAACCAGCTCTGGGTGTAGATGTGGTCAATCCCGTTTGCATCACATGCCCTGAGTGAATTATTTAAGAATTGCTCTCTATTTCACTGTCTTTGTGTTTTGTTTTCGAAATTTATTTTGATAATCGGATTTATCGGATTTTCACTGCTGCGTTTCGGCCACTGTACACACGCTTGATTCTCTTACGGAGACATATATATCCATGGGTTTTAAGATTCTTCCTAGTCAGGTATATTCCTAGGCGTTGAATATGTGGTGTTGAGTCCATTTCGTTGAGCAAGGAGTAGGTCTTGTCTATTACATATTTGGCTTATGGAATGTTATCTGTGATAATTTCAGTCTCTGGTTTTATGCAGCACCCCATGGCACCTTTCCCCATAAGCAAGTACTAGTTGGTTTTCTAAATTTGAGACCCTGTTCTGTTTTGTAATTCAGTTCATGTGTAGTCAAGTTTACATTCCGTGTATTAGTGATATCTTATGATGTTTCTTTTTCTGTGTGACGTAGTTCACGTAGAATCACCGTACCTGCATCCACTTACTATGCCGCTACGGGCCTGATGACACAGATTTCATTGCTGAGTGATATTGCATTGCACGTACGTGCCACAACTTCTTTATCCATGTTTTGCTTTCTGGGATATTTACCTGGTACTGTAGACGAGCTTCTTGGGAACACAGCCGTCCCAAACTTTGGGGTGGCTCTCTGTTTTTGATTTTAATTTCCCTAAGGAATAGGACCATAAGTGCAATTGCCATAGGCTGTGTTGCTTTGTTTCTTACGTGTTTCAGGAAACACCATACACTTCTCCAGGGTGGCTGCTGGCAATTTACATCCTGCCATTCAGCATAACAAGGCTCCCTGTTCTCCATACCCTGTCCTACATTTCTGGATTTTACACTTTTTTCAGATGGCCCTTTTGCCCGGGGGGCAGTGAGACTTCATTGTAGTGCAGATTTCCTTTACAGGCTTGCTTGGTTGGCCAAAAAGGGCGTATGCGTTTTTTCCTGAATATATTCAGGAAAAAACGCATACGCCCTTTTTGGCCAAGTGCATCATTGTCGAAGTTCTGCCTCTTTTCCTATGCTTTCAGGGCAATTCCAGTCTACCCCCTGCAATCGTTTTCCTGAAATTCTGCCCCGCTTTCAAGTCCCCTTCGCAGGCTTACTTCAATATATTTTTGGAGGATAGCTGTCATTTATAACTCTGCAGGTTTGTGAATTACTGTGCCCCTGAGCTCCTTTCTTCAACTCGCTTTCTTGTGAGCTGGGCACAAAACCGCAGGATTGCTTCAGGCCCTAATCTCTTTCCGGCAGGGCATGCTGAGCCTTTGTTTAATTCCTCTTCCTGGTGGGCAATGAGCGTTACATTTGCCCGTGCATACACCTACAGCTAGTCTCTCATTGGTTCTCCCTATTCCTGTTCATCTTGCACAGAAATTGCAAGCTGTGCCAAACAGGAGGTTAAAGGCACTGACTCTCCAAGCGGGGAGAGTGTTAGTAAAGCATCTGGAATGGTGAACCCGAGAACCAGGATACGAAAACTGAGATGCATTTTAAATCGTTTCTCAATCACACGGTGGATGATACTCTGGGATTCCCATGCATGTTTTAGCTGGAGGAAGTATCCCTTGAACCTGGAGAGTTGGGACCCATGGAATGGGTACCATGCAGTATGACTTCAAAGGGTCTGCATTTGCTCACCGAAACTCACCAATGCTATCAGCCTGAAGTGTCCAGCCTTATGTCTCAACCAGCTCTGGGTGTAGATGTGGTAAATCCCGGTTGCATCACATGTCCTGAGTGAATTATTTAAGAATTGCTCTCTATTTCACTGTCTTTGTGTTTTGTTTTCGAAATTTATTTTGATAATTGGATTTATCGAATTTTCACTGCTGCGTTTCGCCCGCTGTATACACGCTTGATTCTCTTACGGAGACATATATATCCATGGGTTTTAAGATTCTTCCCAGTCAGGTATATTCCTAGGCGTTGAATATGTGGTGTTGGGTCCATTTCGTTGAGCAAGGAGTAAGTCTTGTCTATTACATATTTGGCTTATAGAAAGTTATCTGTGCTAATTTCAGTCTCTGGTTTTATGCAGCACCCCAAGGCACCTTTCCCCATAAGCAAGCACTAGTTGGTTTTCTAAATTTGAGACCCTGTTCTGTTTTGTAATTCAGTTCATGTGTAGTCACGTTTACATTCCGTGTATTAGTGATATCTTATGATGTTTCTTTTTCTGTGTGACGTAGTTCACGTAGAATCACCGTACCTGCATCCACTCACTATGCCGCTACGGGCCTGATGACACAGATTTCATTGCTGAGTGATATTGCATTGTACGTACGTGCCACAACTTCTTTATCCATATTTTGCTTTCTGGGATATTTACCTGATACTGTAGACGAGCTTCTTGTGAACACAGCCGTCCCAAATATTGGGGTGGCTGTCTGTTTTTGATTTTAATTTCCGTAAGCTATAGGACCATAAGTGGAAGTGCCATAGGCTGTGTTGCTTTGTTTCTTACGTGTTTCAGGAAACACCATACACTTCTCCAGGGTGGCTGCTGGCAATTTACATCCTGCCAATCAGCATAACAAGGCTCCCTGTTCTCCATATCCTGTTCTACCTTTCTGGATTTTACACTTTTTTTCAGATGGCCCTTTTGCCCGGGGTGCAGTGAGACTTCATTGTAGTGCAGATTTCTTTTACAGGCTTGCTTGGTTGGCCAAAAAGGGCGTATGCGTTTTTTCCTGAATATATTCAGGAAAAAACGCATACGCCCTTTTTGGCCAAGTGCATCATTGTCGACGTTCTGCCTCTTTTCCTATGCTTTCAGGGCAATTCCAGTCTACCCCCTGCAATCGTTTTCCTGAAATTCTGCCCTGCTTTCAAGTCCCCTTCGCAGGCTTACTTCAATATATTTTTGGAGGATAGCTGTCATTTATAACTCTGCAGGTTTGTGAATTACAGTGCCCCTGAGCTCCTTTCTTCAACTCGCTTTCTTGTGAGCTGGGCACAAAACCGCATGATTGCTTCAGGCCCTAATCTGTTTCTGGCAGGGCATGCTGAGCCTTTGGTTAATTCCTCTTCCTGGTGGGAAATGAGCGTTACATTTGCCCGTGCAGACACCTACAGCTAGTCTCTCATTGGTTCTCCCTATTCCTGTTCATCTTGCACAGAAATTGCAAGCTGTGCCAAACAGGAGTTTAAAGGCACTGACGCTCCGAGCAGGGAGAGTGTTAGTAAAGCATCTGGAATGGTGAACCCGAGGACCAGGATACGAAAACTGCGATGCATTTTAAATCGTTTCCCAGTCACACGGTGGATGATACTCTGGGTTTCCCATGCATGTTTTAGCTGGAGGAAGAATCCCTTGAACCTGTAGAGTTGGGACCCATGGAATGGGTACCATGCAGTATGACTTCAAAGGGTCTGCATTTGCTCACCGAAACTCACCAATGCTATCAGCCTGAAGTGTCCAGCCTTATGTGTCAACCAGCTCTGGGTGTAGATGTGGTCAATCCCGGTTGCATCACATTCCCTGAGTGAATTATTTAAGAATTGCTCTCTATTTCACTGTCTTTGTGTTTTGTTTCGAAATTTATTTTGATAATGGGATTTATCGGATTTTCACTGCTGCGTTTCGGCCGCTGTACACACGCTTGATTCTCTTACGGAGACATATATATCCATGGGTTTTAAGATTCTTCCCAGTCAGGTATATTCCTAGGCGTTGAATATGTGGTGTTGGGTCCATTTCGTTGAGCAAGGAGTAGGTCTTGTCTATTACATATTTGGCTTATGGAAAGTTATCTGTGCTAATTTCAGTCTCTGGTTTTATGCAGCACCCCAAGGCACCTTTCCCCATAAGCAAGCACTAGTTGGTTTTCTAAATTTGAGACCCTGTTCTGTTTTGTAATTCAGTTCATGTGTAGTCAAGTTTACATTCCGTGTATTAGTGATAACTTATGATGTTTCTTTTTCTGTGTGACGTAGTTCACGTAGAATCACCGTACCTGCATCCACTCACTATGCCGCTACGGGCCTGATGACACAGATTTCATTGCTGAGTGATATTGCATTGTACGTACGTGCCACAAATTCTTTATCCATTTTTTGCTTTCTGGGATATTTACCTGATACTGTAGACGAGCTTCTTGTGAACACAGCCGTCCCAAATATTGGGGTGGCTGTCTGTTTTTGATTTTAATTTCCGTAAGCTATAGGACCATAAGTGGAAGTGCCATAGGCTGTGTTGCTTTGTTTCTTACGTGTTTCAGGAAACACCATACACTTCTCCAGGGTGGCTGCTGGCAATTTACATCCTGCCAATCAGCATAACAAGGCTCCCTGTTCTCCATATCCTGTCCTACATTTCTGGATTTTACACTTTTTTCAGATGGCCCTTTTGCCCCGGGGGGGGGGGGCAGTGAGACTTCATTGTAGTGCAGATTTCCTTTACAGGCTTGCTTGGTTGGCCAAAAAGGGCGTATGCGTTTTTTCCTGAATATATTCAGGAAAAAACGCATACGCCCTTTTTGGCCAACTGCATCATTGTCGACGTTGTGCCTCTTTTCCTATGCTTTCAGGGCAATTCCAGTCTACCCCCTGCAATCGTTTTCCTGAAATTCTGTCCAGCTTTCAAGTCCCCTTCGCAGGCTTACTTCAATATATTTTTGGAGGATAGCTGTCATTTATAACTCTGCAGGTTTGTGAATTACAGTGCCCCTGAGCTCCTTTCTTCAACTCGCTTTCTTGTGAGCTGGGCACAAAACCGCAGGAATGCTTCAGGCCGTAATCTGTTTCCAGCAGGGCACACTGAGCCTTTGGTTAATTCCTCTTCCTGGTGGGCAATGAGCGTTACATTTGCCCGTGCAGACACCTATAGCTAGTCTCTCATTTGTTCTCCCTATTCCTGTTCATCTTGCACAGAAATTGCAAGCTGTGCCAAACAGGAGGTTAAAGGCACTGACTCTCCAAGCAGGGAGAATGTTAGTAAAGCATCTGAAATTGTGAACCCGAGGACCAGGATATGAAACCTGAGATGCATTTTAAATCGTTTCCCAGTCACACGGTGGACGATACTCTGGGTTTCCCATGCATGTTTTAGCTGGAGGAAGAATCCCTTGAACCTGAAGAGTTGGGACCCATGGAATAGGTACCATGCAGTATGACTTCAGAGGGTCTGCATTTGCTCAACGAAACTCACCAATGCTATTAGCCTGAAGTGTCCAGCCTTATGTCTCAATCAGCTCTGGGTGTAGATGTGGTCAATCCCGGTTGCATCACATGCCCTGAGTGAATTACTTAAGAATTGCTCTCTATTTCACTGTCTTTGTGTTTTGTTTTCGAAATTTATTTTGATAATGGGATTTATCGGATTTTCACTGCTGCGTTTCGGCCGCTGTACACACGCTTGATTCTCTTACGGAGACATATATATCCATGGGTTTTAAGATTCTTCCTAGTCAGGTATATTCCTAGGCGTTGAATATGTGGTGTTGGGTCCATTTCGTTGAGCAAGGAGTAGGTCTTGTCTATTACATATTTGGCCTATGGAAAGTTATCTGTGCTAATTTCAGTCTCTGGTTTTATGCAGCACCCCAAGGCACCTTTCCCCATAAGCAAGCACTAGTTGGTTTTCTAAATTTGAGACCCTGTTCTGTTTTGTAATTCAGTTCATGTGTAGTCAAGTTTACATTCCGTGTATTAGTGATATCTTATGATGTTTCTTTTTCTGTGTGACGTAGTTCACGTAGAATCACCGTACGTGCATCCACTCACTATGCCGCTACGGGCCTGATGACACAGATTTCATTGCTGAGTGATATTGCATTGTACGTACGTGCCACAACTACTTTATCTATTTTTTGCTTTCTGGGATATTTACCTGATACTGTAGACGAGCTTCTTGTGAACACAGCCGTCCCAAATATTGGGGTGGCTGTCTGTTTTTGATTTTAATTTCCGTAAGCTATAGGACCATAAGTGGAAGTGCCATTGGCTGTGTTGCTTTGTTTCTTACGTGTTTCAGGAAACACCATACACTTCTCCAGGGTGGCTGCTGGCAATTTACATCCTGCCAATCAGCATAACAAGGCTCCCTGTTCTCCATATCCTGTCCTACATTTCTGGATTTTACACTTTTTTCAGATGTCCCTTTTGCCCGGGGGGCAGTGAGACTTCATTGTAGTGCAGATTTCCTTTACAGGCTTGCTTGGTTGGCCAAAAAGGGCGTATGCGTGTTTTCCTGAATATATTCATGAAAAAACGCATACGCCCTTTTTGACCAAGTGCATCATTGTCGACGTTCTGCCTCATTTCCTATGCTTTCAGGGCAATTCCAGTCTACCCCCTGCAATCGTTTTCCTGAAATTCTGCCCCGCTTTCAAGTCCCCTTCGCAGGCTTACTTCAATATATTTTTGGAGGATAGCTGTCATTTATAACTCTGCAGGTTTGTGAATTACAGTGCCCCTGAGCTCCTTTCTTCAACTCGCTTTCTTGTGAGCTGGGCACAAAACCGCAGGATTGCTTCAGGCCGTAATCTGTTTCCAGCAGGGCACACTGAGCCTTTGGTTAATTCCTCTTCCTGGTGGGCAATGAGCATTACATTTGCCCGTGCAGACACCTACAGCTAGTCTCTCATTGGTTCTCCCTATTCCTGTTCATCTTGCACAGAAATTGCAAGCTGAGCCAAACAGTAGGTTAAAGGCACTGACTCTCCAAGCAGGGAGAGTGTTAGTAAAGCATCTGGAATGGTGAACCCGAGGACCAGGATACGAAAACTGAGATGCATTTTAAATCGTTTCCCAATCACACGGTGGACCATACTGTGGGTTTCCCATGCATGTTTTAGCTGGAGGAAGAATCCCTTGAACCTGAAGAGTTGGGACCCATGGAATAGGTACCATGCAGTATGACTTCAAAGGGTCTGCATTTGCTCACCGAAACTCACCAATGCTATCAGCCTGAAGTGTCCAGCCTTATGTCTCAACCAGCTCTGGGTGTAGATGTGGTCCAACCCGGTTGCATCACATGCGCTGAGTGAATTATTTAAGAATTGCTCTCTATTTCACTGTCTTTATGTTTTGTTTTCGAAATTTATTTTGATAATTGGATTTATCGGATTTTCACTGCTGCGTTTCGGCCGCTGTACACACGCTTGATTCTCTTACGGAGACATATATATCCATGGGTTTTAAGATTCTTCCTAGTCAGGTATATTCCTAGGCGTTGAATATGTGGTGTTGAGTCCATTTCGTTGAGCAAGGAGTAGGTCTTGTCTATTACATATTTGGCTTATGGAATGTTATCTGTGCTAATTTCAGTCTCTGGTTTTATGCAGCACCCCATGGCACCTTTCCCCATAAGCAAGCACTAGTTGGTTTTCTAAATTTGAGACCCTGTTCTGTTTTGTAATTCAGTTCATGTGTAGTCAAGTTTACATTCCGTGTATTAGTGATATCTTATGATGTTTCTTTTTCTGTGTGACGTAGTTCACGTAGAATCACCGTACCTGCATCCATTCACTATGCCGCTACGGGCCTGATGACACAGATTTCATTGCTGAGTGATACTGCATTGCACGTACGTGCCACAACTTCTTTATCCATGTTTTGCTTTCTGGGATATTTACCTGGTACTGTAGACGAGCTTCTTGGGAACACAGCCGTCCCAAACTTTGGGGTGGCTCTCTGTTTTTGATTTTAATTTCCCTAAGGAATAGGACCATAAGTGCAATTGCATTGGCTGTGTTGCTTTGTTTCTTATGTGTTTCAGGAAACACCATACAATTCTCCAGGGTGGCTGCTGGCAATTTACATCCTGCCAATCAGCATAACAAGGCTCCCTGTTCTCCATACCCTGTCCTACATTTCTGGATTTTACACTTTTTTCAGATGGCCCTTTTGCCCGGGGGGCAGTGAGACTTCATTGTAGTGCAGATTTCCTTTACAGGCTTGCTTGGTTGGCCAAAAAGGGCGTATGTGTTTTTTCCTGAATATATTCAGGAAAAAACGCATACGCCCTTTTTGGCCAAGTGCATCATTGTCGAAGTTCTGCCTCTTTTCCTATGCTTTCAGGGCAATTCCAGTCTACCCCCTGCAATCGTTTTCCTGAAATTCTGCCCCGCTTTCAAGTCCCCTTCGCAGGCTTACTTCAATATATTTTTGGAGGATAGCTGTCATTTATAACTCTGCAGGTTTGTGAATTACAGTGCCCCTGAGCTCCTTTCTTCAACTCGCTTTCTTGTGAGCTGGGCACAAAACCGCAGGATTGCTTCAGGTCCTAATCTGTTTCCGGCAGGGCACGCTGCGCCTTTGTTTAATTCCTCTTCCTGGTGGGCAATGAGCGTTACATTTGCCCGTGCATACACCTACAGCTAGTCTCTCATTGGTTCTCCCTATTCCTGTTCATCTTGCACAGAAATTGCAAGCTGTGCCAAACAGGAGTTTAAAGGCACTGACTCTCCAAGCGGGGAGAGTGTTAGCAAAGCATCTGGAATGGTGAACCCGAGAACCAGGATACGAAAACTGAGATGCATTTTAAATCGTTTCTCAATCAAACGGTGGATGATACTCTGGGATTCCCATGCATGTTTTAGCTGGACGAAGTATCCCTTGAACCTGGAGAGTTGGGACCCATGGAATGGGTACCATGCAGTATGACTTCAAAGGGTCTGCATTTGCTCACCGAAACTCACCAATGCTATCAGCCTGAAGTGTCCAGGCTTATGTCTCAACCAGCTCTGGGTGTAGATGTGGTAAATCCCGGTTGCATCACATGTCCTGAGTGAATTATTTAAGAATTGCTCTCTATTTCACTGTCTTTGTGTTTTGTTTTCGAAATTTATTTTGATAATTGGATTTATCGAATTTTCACTGCTGCGTGTCGCCCGCTGTATACACGCTTGATTCTCTTACGGAGACATATATATCCATGGATTTTAAGATTCTTCCTAGTCAGGTATATTCCTAGGCGTTGAATATGTGGTGTTGGGTCCATTTCGTTGAGCAAGGAGTAGGTCTTGTCTATTAAATATTTGGCTTATGGAAAGTTATCTGTGCTAATTTCAGTCTCTGGTTTTATGCAGCACCCCAAGGCACCTTTCCCCATAAGCAAGCACTAGTTGGTTTTCTAAATTTGAGACCCTGTTCTGTTTTGTAATTCAGTTCATGTGTAGTCATGTTTACATTCCGTGTATTAGTGATATCTTATGATGTTTCTTTTTCTGTGTGACGTAGTTCACGTAGAATCACCGTACCTGCATCCACTCACTATGCCGCTACGGGCCTGATGACACAGATTTCATTGCTGAGTGATATTGCATTGTACGTACGTGCCAAAACTTCTTTATCCATATTTTGCTTTCTGGGATATTTACCTGATACTGTAGACGAGCTTCTTGTGAACACAGCCGTCCCAAATATTGGGGTGGCTGTCTGTTTTTGATTTTAATTTCCGTAAGCTATAGGACCATAAGTGGAAGTGCCATAGGCTGTGTTGCTTTGTTTCTTACGTGTTTCAGGAAACACCATACACTTCTCCAGGGTGGCTGCTGGCAATTTACATCCTGCCAATCAGCATAACAAGGCTCCCTGTTCTCCATATCCTGTCCTACCTTTCTGGATTTTACACTTTTTTTCAGATGGCCCTTTTGCCCGGGGGGCAGTGAGACTTCATTGTAGTGAAGATTTCCTTTATAGGCTTGCTTGGTTGGCCAAAAAGGGCGTATGCGTTTTTTCCTGAATATATTCAGGAAAAAACGCATACGCCCTTTTTGGCCAAGTGCATCATTGTCGACGTTCTGCCTCTTTTCCTATGCTTTCAGGGCAATTCCAGTCTACCCCCTGCAATCGTTTTCCTGAAATTCTGCCCTGCTTTCAAGTCCCCTTCGCAGGCTTACTTCAATATATTTTTGGAGGATAGCTGTCATTTATAACTCTGCAGGTTTGTGAATTACAGTGCCCCTGAGCTCCTTTCTTCAACTCGCTTTCTTGTGAGCTGGACACAAAACCGCATGATTGCTTCAGGCCCTAATCTGTTTCTGGCAGGGCATGCTGAGCCTTTGGTTAATTCCTCTTCTTGGTGGGAAATGAGCATTACATTTGCCCGTGCAGACACCTACAGCTAGTCTCTCATTGGTTCTCCCTATTCCTGTTCATCTAGCACAGAAATTGCAAGCTGTGCCAAACAGGAGGTTAAAGGCACTGACGCTCCGAGCAGGGAGAGTGTTAGTAAAGCATCTGGAATGGTGAACCCGAGGACCAGGATACGAAAACTGAGATGCATTTTAAATCGTTTCCCAGTCACACGGTGGATGATACTCTGGGTTTCCCATGCATGTTTTAGCTGGAGGAAGAATCCCTTGAACCTGTAGAGTTGGGACCAATGGAATGGGTACCATGCAGTATGACTTCAAAGGGTCTGCATTTGCTCAACGAAACTCACCAATGCTATCAGCCTGAAGTGTCCAGCCTTATGTGTCAACCAGCTCTGGGTGTAGATGTGGTCAATCCCGGTTGCATCACATTCCCTGAGTGAATTATTTAAGAATTGCTCTCTATTTCACTGTCTTTGTGTTTTGTTTCGAAATTTATTTTGATAATGGGATTTATCGGATTTTCAGTGCTGCGTTTCGGCCGCTGTACACACGCTTGATTCTCTTACGGAGACATATATATCCATGGGTTTTAAGATTCTTACTAGTCAGGTATATTCCTAGGCGTTGAATATGTGGTGTTGGGTCCATTTCGTTGAGCAAGGAGTAGGTCTTGTCTATTACATATTTGGCTTATGGAATATTATCTGTGCTAATTTCAGTCTCTGGTTTTATGCAACACCCCAACGCACCTTTCCCCATAAGCAAGCACTAGTTGGTTTTCTAAATTTGAGACCCTGTTCTGTTTTGTAATTCAGTTCATGTGTAGTCAAGTTTACATTCCGTGCATTAGTGATATCTTATGATGTTTCTTTTTCTGTGTGACGTAGTTCACGTAGAATCACCGTACCTGCATCCACTCACTATGCCGCTACGGGCCTGATGACACAGATTTCATTGCTGAGTGATACTGCATTGCACGTACGTGCCACAACTTCTTTATCCATTTTTTGCTTTCTGGGATATTTACCTGATACTGTAGACGAGCTTCTTGTGTACACAGCCGTCCCAAATATTGGGGTGGCTGTCTGTTTTTGATTTTAATTTCCGTAAGCTATAGGACCATAAGTGGAAGTGCCATAGGATGTGTTGCTTTGTTTCTTACGTGTTTCAGGAAACACCATACACTTCTCCAGGGTGGCTGTTGGCAATTTACATCCTGCCAATCAGCATAACAAGGCTCCCTGTTCTCCATATCCTGTCCTACCTTTCTGGATTTTACACTTTTTTCAGATGGCCCTTTTGCCCGGGGGGCAGTGAGACTTCATTGTAGTGCAGATTTCCTTTACAGGCTTGCTTGGTTGGCCAAAAAGTGCATATGCGTTTTTTCCTGAATACATTCAGGAAAAAACGCATACG
Source organism: Phocoena phocoena (assembly GCF_963924675.1). Lineage (NCBI taxonomy): Eukaryota > Metazoa > Chordata > Mammalia > Artiodactyla > Phocoenidae > Phocoena > Phocoena phocoena. Next base: position 2,283,422 of record NW_027077598.1, on the reverse strand, counting down.
CCCTTTTTGGCCAAGTGCATCATTGTCGACGTTCTGCCTCTTTTCCTATGCTTTCAGGGCAATTCCAGTCTACCCCTGCAATCGTTTTCCTGAAATTCTGCCCCGCTTTCAAGTCCCCTTCGCAGGCTTACTTCAATATATTTTTGGAGGATAGCTGTCATTTATAACTCTGCATGTTTGTGAATTACAGTGTCACTGAGCTCCATTCTTCAAATCAATTTCTTGTGAGCTGGGCACAAAACCGCAGGATTGCTTCAGGCCCTAATCTGTTTCCGGCAGGGCATGCTGAGCCTTTGGTTAATTCCTCTTCCTGGTGGGAAATGAGCGTTACATTTGCCCGTGCAGACACCTACAGCTAGTCTCTCATTGGTTCTCCCTATTCCTGTTCATCTTGCACAGAAATTGCAAGCTGTGCCAAACAGGAGGTTAAAGGCACTGAATCTCCAAGCAGGGAGAGTGTTAGTAAAGCATCTGGAATGGTGAACCCGAGGACCAGGATACGAAAACTGAGATGCATTGTAAATCGTTTCCCAATCACACGGTGGACCATACTGTGGGTTTCCCATGCATGTTTTAGCTGGAGGAAGAATCACTTGAACCTGAAGAGTTGGGACCCATGGAATAGGTACCATGCAGTATGACTTCAAAGGGTCTGCATTTGCTCACCGAAACTCACCAATGCTATCAGCCTGAAGTGTCCAGCCTTATGTGTCAACCAGCTCTGGCTGTAGATGTGGTCAATCCCGGTTGCATCACATTCCCTGAGTGAATTATTTAAGAATTGCTCTCTATTTCACTGTCTTTGTGTTTTGTTTCGAAATTTATTTTGATAATGGGATTTATCGGATTTTCACTGCTGCGTTTCGGCCGCTGTACACACGCTTGATTCTCTTACGGAGACATATATATCCATGGGTTTTAAGATTCTTCCTAGTCAGGTATATTCCTAGGCGTTGAATATGTGGTGTTGAGTCCATTTCGTTGAGCAAGGAGTAGGTCTTGTCTATTACATATTTGGCTTATGGAATGTTATCTGTGCTAATTTCAGTCTCTGGTTTTATGCAGCACCCCAAGGCACCTTTCCCCATAAGCAAGCACTAGTTGGTTTTCTAAATTTGAGACCCTGTTCTGTTTTGTAATTCAGTTGATGTGTAGTCAAGTTTACATTCCGTGTATTAGTGATACCTTATGATGTTTCTTTTTCTGTGTGACGTAGTTCACGTAGAATCACCGTATCTGCATCCACTCAGTATGCCGCTACGGGCCTGATGACACAGATTTCATTGCTGAGTGATACTGCATTGCACGTACGTGCCACAACATCTTTATCCATTTTTTGCTTTCTGGGATATTTACCTGGTACTGTAGACGAGCTTCTTGGGAACACAGCCGTCCCAAACTTTGGGGTGGCTCTCTGTTTTTGATTTTAAATTCCCTAAGCAATAGGACCATAAGTGTAATTGCCATAGGCTGTGTTGCTTTATTTCTTATGTGTTACAGGAAACACCATACACTCCTCCAGGGTGGCTGTTCACAATTTACATCCTGCCAATCAGCATAACAAGGCTCCCTGTTCTCCATATCCTGTCCTACCTTTCGGGATTTTACACTTTTTTCAGATGGCCCTTTTGCCCGGGCAGCAGTGAGACTTCATTGTAGTGCAGATTTCCTTTACAGGCTTGCTTGGTTGGCCAAAAAGTGCGTATGCGTTTTTTCCTGAATATATTCAGGAAAAAACGCATACGCACTTTTTGGCCAAGTGCATCATTGTCGACGTTGTGCCTCTTTTCCTATGCTTTCAGGGCAATTCCAGTCTACCCCCTGCAATCGTTTTCCTGAAATTCTGCCCCGCTTTCAAGTCCCCTTCGCAGGCTTACTTCAATATACTTTTGGAGGATAGCTGTCATTTATAACTCTGCATGTTTGTGAATTACAGTGCCCCTGAGCTCCTTTCTTCAACTCGCTTTCTTGTGAGCTGGGCACAAAACCACAGGATTGCTTCAGGCCCTAATCTGTTTCCAGCAGGGCACACTGAGCCTTTGTTTAATTCCTCTTCCTTGTGGGCAATGAGCGTTACATTTGCCCGTGCAGACACCTACAGCTAGTCTCTCACTGGTTCTCCCTATTCCTGTTCATCTTGCACAGAAATTGCAAGCTGTGCCAAAGAGGAGGTTAAAGGCACTGACTCTCCAAGCGGGGAGAGTGTTAGTAAAGCATCTGGAATGGTGAAAACGAGGACCAGGATATGAAAACTGAGATGAATTTTAAATCGTTTCCCAATCACATGGTGGACGATACTCTGGGTTTCCCATGCATGTTTTAGCTGGAGGAAGAATCCCTTGAACCTGGAGAGTTGGGACCCATGGAATGGGTACCATGCAGTATGACTTCAAAGGGTCTGCATTTGCTCACTGAAACTCACCAATGCTATCAGCCTGAAGTGTCCAGCCTTATGTCTCAACCAGCTCTGGGTGTTGATGTGGTCAATCCCGGTTGCATCACATGCCCTGAGTGAATTATTTAAGAATTGCTCTCTATTTCACTGTCTTTGTGTTTTGTTTTCGAAATTTATTTTGATAAGGGGATTTATCGGATTTTCACTGCTGCGTTTCGGCCGCTGTACACACGCTTGATTCTCTTACGGAGACATATATATCCATGGGTTTTAAGATTCTTCCTAGTCAGGTATATTCCTAGGCGTTGAATATGTGGTGTTGGGTCCATTTCGTTGAGCAAGGAGTAGGTCTTGTCTATTACATATTTGGCTTATGGAATGTTATCTGTGCTAATTTCAGTCTCTGGATTTATGTAGCACCCCAAGGCACCTTTCCCCATAAGCAAGCACTAGTTGGTTTTCTAAATTTGAGACCCTGTTCTGTTTTGTAATTCAGTTCATGTGTAGTCAAGTTTACATTCCGTGTATTAGTGATATCTTATGATGTTTCTTTCTCTGTGTGACGTAGTTCACGTAGAATCACCGTGCCTGCATCCACTAACTATGTCGCTACGGGCCTGATGATACAGATTTCATTGCTGAGTGATATTGCATTGTACGTACGTGCCACAACTTCTTTATCCATTTTTTGCTTTCTGGGATATTTACCTGATACTGTAGACGAGCTTCTTGTGAACACAGCCGTCCCAAATATTGGGGTGGCTGTCTGTTTTTGATTTTAATTTCCGTAAGCTATAGGACCATAAGTGGAAGTGCCATAGGCTGTGTTGCTTTGTTTCTTACGTGTTTCAGGAAACACCATACACTTCTCCAGGGTGGCTGCTGGCAATTTACATCCAGCCAATCTGCATAACAAGGCTCCCTGTTCTCCATATCCTGTCCTACATTTCTGGATTTTACACTTTTTTCAGATGGCCATTTTGCCCGGGGGGCAGTGAGACTTCATTGTAGTGCAGATTTCCTTTACAGGCTTGCTTGGTTGGCCAAAAAGGGCGTATGCGTTTTTTCCTGAATATATTCAGGAAAAAACGCATACGCCCTTTTTGGCCAAGTGCATCATTGTCGACGTTCTGCCTCTTTTCCTATGCTTTCAGGGCAATTCCAGTCTACCCTCTGCAATGGTTTTCCTGAAACTCTGCCCCGCTTTCAAGTTCCCTTCACAGGCTTACTTCAATATATTTTTGGAGGATAGCTGTCATTTATAACTCTGCAGGTTTGTGAAGTACAGTGCCCCTGAGCTCCTTTCTTCAACTCGCTTTCTTGTGAGCTGGGCACAAAACCGCAGGATTGCTTCAGGCCCTAATCTGTTTCCAGCAGGGCACACTGAGCCTTTGTTTAATTCCTCTTCCTGGTGGGCAATGAGCGTTACATTTGCCCGTGCAGACACCTACAGCTAGTCTCTCATTGGTTCTCCCTATTCCTGTTCATCTTGCACAGAAATGGCAAGTTGTGCGAAACAGGAGGTTAAAGGCACTGACTCTCCAAGCGGGGAGAGTGATAGTAAAGCATCTGGAATGGTGAACCCGAGGACCAGGATACGAAAACTGAGATGCATTTTAAATCGTTTCCCAATCACACGGTGGACGATACTCTGGGTTTCCCATGCATGTTTTAGCTGGAGGAAGAATCACTTGAACCTGGAGAGTTGGGACCCATGGAATGGGTACCATGCAGTATGACTTCAAAGGGTCTGCATTTGCTCACCGAAACTCACCAATGCTATCAGCCTGAAGTGTCCAGCCTTATGTCTCAACCAGCTCTGGGTGTAGATGTGGTCAATCCCGGTTGCATCACATGCCCTGAGTGAATTATTTAAGAATTGGTCTCTATTTCACTGTCTTTGTGTTTTGTTTTCGAAATTTATTTTGATAATGGGATTTATCGGATTTTCACTGCTGCGTTTCGGCCGCTGTACACACGCGTGATTCTCTTACAGAGAAATATATATCCATGGGTATTAAGATTCTTCCTAGTCAGGTATATTACTAGGCGTTGAATATGTGGTGTTGGGTCCATTTCGTTGAGCAAGGAGTAGGTCTTGTCTATTACATATTTGGCTTATGGAAAGTTATCTGTGCTAATTTCAGTCTCTGGTTTTATGCAGCACCCCAAGGCACCTTTCCCCATAAGCAAGCACTAGTTGGTTTTCTAAATTTGAGACCCTGTTCTGTTTTGTAATTCAGTTCATGTGTAGTCAAGTTTACATTCCGTGTATTAGTGATATCTTATGATGTTTCTTTTTCTGTGTGACGTAGTTCACGTAGAATCACCGTACCTGCATCCACTCACTATGCCGCTACGGGCCTGATGACACAGATTTCATTGCTGAGTGATATTGCATTGTACGTACGTGCCACAACTTCTTTATCCATTTTTTGCTTTCTGGGATATTTACCTGATACTGTAGACGAGCTTCTTGTGAACACAGCCGTCCCAAATATTGGGGTGGCTGTCTGTTTTTGACTTTAATTTCCGTAAGCTATAGGACCATAAGTGGAAGTGCCATAGGCTGTGTTGCTTTGTTTCTTACGTGTTCCAGGAAACACCATACACTTCTCCAGGGTGGCTGCTGGCAATTTACATCCTGCCAATCAGCATAACAAGGCTCCCTGTTCTCCATATCCTGTCCTAACTTTCTGGATTTTACACTTTTTTCAGATGGCCCTTTTGCCCGGCGGGGCAGTGAGATTTCATTGTAGTGCAGATTTCCTTTACAGGCTTGCTTGGCTGGCCAAAAAGGGCGTATTCGTTTTTTCCTGAATATATTCAGGAAAAAACGCATACGCCCTTTTTGGCCAAGTGCATCATTGTCGACGTTGTGCCTCTTTTCCTATGCTTTCAGGGCAATTCCAGTCTACCCCCTGCAATCGTTTTCCTGAAATTCAGCCCCGCTTTCAAGTCCCCTTCACAGGCTTACTTGAATATATTTTTGGAGGATAGCTGTCATTTATAACTCTGCAGGTTTGTGAAGTACAGTGCCCCTGAGCTCCTTTCTTCAACTCGCTTTCTTGTGAGCTGGGCACAAAACCGCAGGATTGCTTCAGGCCCTAATCTGTTTCCAGCAGGGCACACTGAGCCTTTGTTTAATTCCTCTTCCTGGTGGGCAATGAGCGTTACATTTGCCCGTGCAGACACCTACAGCTAGTCTCTCATTGGTTCTCCCTATTCCTGTTCATCTTGCACAGAAATGGCAAGCTGTGCCAAACAGGAGGTTAAAGGCACTTACTCTCCAAGCGGGGAGAGTGTTAGTAAAGCATCTGGAATGGTGAACCTGAGGACCAGGATACGAAAACTGAGATGCATTTTAAATCGTTTCCCAATCACACGATGGACGATACTCTGGGTTTCCCATGTATGTTTTAGATGGAGGAAGAATGCCTTTAACCTGGAGAGTTGGGACCCATGGAATGGGTACCATGCAGTATGACTTCAAAGGGTCTGCATTTGCTCACCGAAACTCCCCAATGCTATCAGCCTGAAGTGTCCAGCCTTATGTCTCAACCAGCTCTGGTTGTAGATGTGGTCAATCCCGGTTGCATCACATGCCCTGAGTGAATTATTTAAGAATTGCTCTCTATTTCACTGTCTTTGTGCTTTGTTTTCAAAATTTATTTTGATAATGGGATTTATCGGATTTTCACTGCTACGTTTCAGCCGGTGTACACACGCTTGATTCTCTTACGGAGACATATATATCCATGGGTTTTAAGATTCTTCCTAGTCAGGTATATTCCTAGGCGTTGAATATGTGGTGTTGGGTCCATTTCGTTGAGCAAGGAGTAGGTCTTGTCTATTACATATTTGGCTTATGGAAAGTTATCTGTGCTAATTTCAGTCTCTGGTTTTATGCAGCACCCCAAGGCACCTTTCCCCATAAGCAAGCACTAGTTGGTTTTCTAAATTTGAGACCCTGTTCTGTTTTGTAATTCAGTTCATGTGTAGTCAAGTTTACATTCCGTGTATTAGTGATATCTTATGATGTTTCTTTTTCTGTGTGACGTAGTTCACGTAGAATCACCGTACCTGCATCCACTTACTATGCCGCTACGGGCCTGATGACACAGATTTCATTGCTGAGTGATATTGCATTGCACGTACGTGCCACAACTTCTTTATCCATTTTTTGCTTTCTGGGATATTTACCTGATACTGTAGACGAGCTTCTTGTGAACACAGCCGTCCCAAATATTGGGCTGGCTGTCTGTTTTTGATTTTAATTTCCGTAAGCTATAGGACCATAAGTGGAAGTGCCATAGGCTGTGTTGCTTTGTTTCTTACGTGTTTCAGGAAACACCATACACTTCTCCAGGGTGGCTGCTGGCAATTTACATCCTGCCAATAAGCATAACAAGGCTCCCTGTTCTCCATATCCTGTCCTACCTTTCTGGATTTTACACTTTTTTCAGATGGCCCTTTTGCCCGGGGGGGGGCAGTGAGATTTCATTGTAGTGCAGATTTCCTTTACAGGCTTGCTTGGTTGGCCGAAAAGTGCGTATGCGTTTTTTCCTGAATATATTCAGGAAAAAACGCATACGCCCTTTTTGGCCAAGTGCATCATTGTCGACGTTGTGCCTCTTTTCCTATGCTTTCAGGGCAATTCCTGTCTACCCCCTGCAATCGTTTTCCTGAAATTCAGCCCCGCTTTCAAGTCCCCTTCGCAGGCTTACTTCAATATATTTTTGGAGGATAGCTGTCATTTATAACTCTGCAGGTTTGTGAAGTACAGTGCCCCTGAGCTCCTTTCTTCAGCTCGCTTTCTTGTGAGCTGGGCACAAAACCGCAGGATTGCTTCAGGCCCTAATCTGTTTCCAGCAGGGCACACTGAGCCTGTGTTTAATTCCTCTTCCTGGTGGGCAATGAGTGTTACATTTGCCCGTGCAGACACCTACAGCTAGTATCTCATTGGTTCTCCCTATTCCTGTTCATCTTGCACAGAAATGGCAAGCTGTGCCAAACAGGAGGTTAAAGGCAGTGACTCTCCAAGCGGGGAGAGTGTTAGTAAAGCATCTGGAATGGTGAACCCGAGAACCAGGATACGAAAACTGAGATGCATTTTAAATCGTTTCCCAATCACACGGTGGACGATACTCTGGGTTTCCCATGTATGTTTTAGCTGGAGGAAGAATGCCTTGAACCTGGAGAGTTGGGACCCATGGAATGGGTACCATGCAGTATGACTTCAAAGGGTCTGCATTTGCTCACCGAAACTCCCCAATGCTATCAGCCTGAAGTGTCCAGCCTTATGTCTCCACCAGCTCTGGGTGTAGATGTGGTCAATCCCGGTTGCATCACATGCGCTGAGTGAATTATTTAAGAATTGCTCTCTATTTCACTGTCTTTGTGTTTTGTTTTCGAAATTTATTTTGATAATGGGATTTATCGGATTTTCACTGCTGCGTTTCGGCCGCTGTACACACGCTTGATTCTCTTACGGAGACATATATATCCATGGGTTTTCAGATTCTTCCTAGTCAGGTATATTCCTAGGCGTTGAATATGTGGTGTTGGGTCCATTTCGTTGAGCAAGGAGTAGGTCTTGTCTATTACATATTTGGCTTATGGAAAGTTATCTGTGCTAATTTCAGTCTCTGGTTTTATGCAGTACCCCAAGGCACCTTTCCCCATAAGCAAGCACTAGTTGGTTTTCTAAATTTGAGACCCTGTTCTGTTTTGTAATTCAGTTCATGTGTAGTCAAGTTTACATTCCGTGTATTAGTGATATCTTATGATGTTTCTTTTTCTGTGTGACGTAGTTCACGTAGATTCACCGTACCTGCATCCACTTACTATGCCGCTACGGTCCTGATGACACAGATTTTATTGCTGAGTGATATTGCATTGCACGTACGTGCCACAACTTCTTTATCCATGTTTTGCTTTCTGGGATATTTACCTGATACTGTAGACGAGCTTCTTGTGAACACAGCCGTCTCAAATATTGGGGTGGCTGTCTGTTTTTGATTTTAATTTCCGTAAGCTATAGGACCATAAGTGGAAGTGCCATAGGCTGTGTTGCTTTGTTTCTTACGTGTTTCAGGAAACACCATACACTTCTCCAGGGTGGCTGCTGGCAATTTACATCCTGCCAATCAGCATAACAAGGCTCCCTGTTCTCCATATCCTGTCCTACCTTTCTGGATTTTACACTTTTTTCAGATGGCCCTTTTGCCCGGGGGGGGCAGTGAGATTTCATTGTAGTGCAGATTTCCTTTACAGGCTTGCTTGGTTGGCCAAAAAGGGCGTATGCGTTTTTTCCTGAATAAATTCAGGAAAAAACGCATACGCCCTTTTTGGCCAAGTGCATCATTGTCGACGTTCTGCCTCTTTTCCTATGCTTTCAGGGCAATTCCAGTCTACCCCCTGCAATCGTTTTCCTGAAATTCAGCCCCGCTTTCAAGTCCCCTTCGCAGGCTTACTTCAATATATTTTTGGAGGATAGCTGTCATTTATAACTCTGCAGGTTTGTGAAGTACAGTGCCCCTGAGCTCCTTTCTTCAACTCGCTTTCTTGTGAGCTGGGCACAAAACCGCAGGATTGCTTCAGGCCCTAATCTGTTTCCAGCAGGGCACACTGAGCCTTTGTTTAATTCCTCTTCCTGGTGGGCAATGAGCGTTACATTTGCCCGTGCAGACACCTACAGCTAGTCTCTCATTGGTTCTCCCTATTCCTGTTCATCTTGCACAGAAATGGCAAGCTGTGCCAAACAGGAGGTTAAAGGCACTGACTCTCCAAGCGGGGAGAGTGTTAGTAAAGCATCTGGAATGGTGAACCCGAGGACCAGGATACGAAAACTGAGATGCATTTTAAATCGTTTCCCAATCACACGGTGGACGATACTCTGGGTTTCCCATGCATGTTTTAGCTGGAGGAAGAATCACTTGAACCTGGAGAGTTGGGATCCATGGAATGGGTACCATGCAGTATGACTTCAAAGGGTCTGCATTTGCTCACCGAAACTCACCAATGCTATCAGCCTGAAGTGTCCAGCCTTATGTCTCAACCAGCTCTGGGTGTAGATGTGGTCAATCCCGGTTGCATCACATGCCCTGAGTGAATTATTTAAGAATTGCTCTCTATTTCACTGTCTTTGAGCTTTGTTTTCAAAATTTATTTTGATAATGGGATTTATCGGATTTTCACTGCTACGTTTCGGCCGCTGTACACACGCTTGATTCTCTTACGGAGACATATATATCCATGGGTTTTAAGATTCTTCCGAGTCAGGTATATTCCTAGGCGTTGAATATGTGGTGTTGGGTCCATTTCGTTGAGCAAGGAGTAGGTCTTGTCTATTACATATTTGGCTTATGGAAAGTTATCTGTGCTAATTTCAGTCTCTGGTTTTATGCAGCACCCCAAGGCACCTTTCCCCATAAGCAAGCACTAGTTGGTTTTCTAAATTTGAGACCCTGTTCTGTTTTGTAATTCAGTTCATGTGTAGTCAAGTTTACATTCCGTGTATTAGTGATATCTTATGATATTTCTTTTTCTGTGTGACGTAGTTCACGTAGAATCACCGTACCTGCATCCACTTACTATGCCGCTACGGGCCTGATGACACAGATTTCATTGCTGAGTGATATTGCATTGCACGTACGTGCCACAACTTCTTTATCCATTTTTTGCTTTCTGGGATATTTACCTGATACTGTAGACGAGCTTCTTGTGAACACAGCCGTCCCAAATATTGGGGTGGCTGTCTGTTTTTGATTTTAATTTCCGTAAGCTATAGGACCATAAGTGGAAGTGCCATAGGCTGTGTTGCTTTGTTTCTTACGTGTTTCAGGAAACACCATACACTTCTCCAGGGTGGCTGCTGGCAATTTACATCCTGCCAATCAGCATAACAAGGCTACCTGTTCTCCATATCCTGTCCTAACTTTCTGGATTTTACACTTTTTTCAGATGGCCCTTTTGCCCGGGGGGGGCAGTGAGATTTCATTGTAGTGCAGATTTCCTTTACAGGCTTGCTTGGTTGGCCAAAAAGGGCGTATGCGTTTTTTCCTGAATATATTCAGGAAAAAACGCATACGCACTTTTTGGCCCAGTGCATCATTGTCGACGTTGTGCCTCTTTTCCTATGCTTTCAGGGCAATTCCAGTCTACCCCCTGCAATCGTTTTCCTGAAATTCAGCCCCGCTTTCAAGTCCCCTTCGCAGGCTTACTTCAATATATTTTTGGAGGATAGCTGTCATTTATAACTCTGCAGGTTTGTGAAGTACAGTGGCCCTGAGCTCCTTTCTTCAACTCGCTTTCTTGTGAGCTGGGCACAAAACCGCAGGATTGCTTCAGGCCCTAATCTGTTTCCAGCAGGGCACACTGAGCCTTTGTTTAATTCCTCTTCCTGGTGGGCAATGAGCGTTACATTTGCCCGTGCAGACACCTACAGCTAGTCTCTCATTGGTTCTCCCTATTCCTGTTCATCTTGCACAGAAATGGCAAGCTGTGCGAAACAGGAGGTTAAAGGCACTGACTCTCCAAGCGGGGAGAGTGATAGTAAAGCATCTGGAATGGTGAACCCGAGGACCAGGATACGAAAACTGAGATGCATTTTAAATCGTTTCCCAATCACACGGTGGACGATACTCTGGGTTTCCCATGCATGTTTTAGCTGGAGGAAGAATCACTTGAACCTGGAGAGTTGGGATCCATGGAATGGGTACCATGCAGTATGACTTCAAAGGGTCTGCATTTGCTCACCGAAACTCACCAATGCTATCAGCCTGAAGTGTCCAGCCTTATGTCTCAACCAGCTCTGGGTGTAGATGTGGTCAATCCCGGTTGCATCACATGCCCTGAGTGAATTATTTAAGAATTGCTCTCTATTTCACTGTCTTTGAGCTTTGTTTTCAAAATTTATTTTGATAATGGGATTTATCGGATTTTCACTGCTACGTTTCGGCCGCTGTACACACGCTTGATTCTCTTACGGAGACATATATATCCATGGGTTTTAAGATTATTCCTAGTCAGGTATATTCCTAGGCGTTGAATATGTGGTGTTGGGTCCATTTCGTTGAGCAAGGAGTAGGTCTTGTCTATTACATATTTGGCTTATGGAAAGTTATCTGTGCTAATTTCAGTCTCTGGTTTTATGCAGCACCCCAAGGCACCTTTCCCCATAAGCAAGCACTAGTTGGTTTTCTAAATTTGAGACCCTGTTCTGTTTTGTAATTCAGTTCATGTGTAGTCAAGTTTACATTCCGTGTATTAGTGATATCTTATGATGTTTCTTTTTCTGTGTGACGTAGTTCACGTAGAATCACCGTACCTGCATCCACTTACTATGCCGCTACGGGCCTGATGACACAGATTTCATTGCTGAGTGATATTGCATTGCACGTACGTGCCACAACTTCTTTAACCATTTTTTGCTTTCTGGGATATTTACCTGATACTGTAGACGAGCTTCTTGTGAACACAGCCGTCCCAAATATTGGGGTGGCTGTCTGTTTTTGATTTTAATTTCCGTAAGCTATAGGACCATAAGTGGAAGTGCCATAGGCTGTGTTGCTTTGTTTCTTACGTGTTTCAGGAAACACCATACACTTCTCCAGGGTGGCTGCTGGCAATTTACATCCTGCCAATCAGCATAACAAGGCTCCCTGTTCTCCATATCCTGTCCTACCTTTCTGGATTTTACACTTTTTTCAGATGGCCCTTTTGCCCGGGGGGGGCAGTGAGATTTCATTGTAGTGCAGATTTCCTTTACAGGCTTGCTTGGTTGGCCAAAAAGGGCGTATGCGTTTTTTCCTGAATATATTCAGGAAAAAACGCATACGCCCTTTTTGGCCAAGTGCATCATTGTCGACGTTGTGCCTCTTTTCCTATGCTTTCAGGGCAATTCCTGTCTACCCCCTGCAATCGTTTTCCTGAAATTCAGCCCCGCTTTCAAGTCCCCTTCGCAGGCTTACTTCAATATATTTTTGGAGGATAGCTGTCATTTATAACTCTGCAGGTTTGTGAAGTACAGTGCCCCTGAGCTCCTTTCTTCAACTCGCTTTCTTGTGAGCTGGGCACAAAACCGCAGTATTGCTTCAGGCCCTAATCTGTTTCCGGCAGGGCACGCTGAGCCTTTGGTTAATTCCTCTTCCAGGTGGGAAATAAGCGTTACATTTGCCCGTGCAGACACCTACAGCTAGTCTCTCATTGGTTCTCCCTATTCCTGTTCATTTTGCACAGAAATTGCAAGCTGTGCCAAAGAGGAGGTTAAAGGCACTGACTCTCCAAGCAGGGAGAGTGTTAGTAAAGCATCTGGAATGATGAACCCGAGGACCAGGATACGAAAACTGAGATGCATTTTAAATCGTTTCCCAATCACACGGTGGACGATACTCTGGGTTTCCCATGCATGTTTTAGCTGGAAGAAGAATACCTTGAACCTGGAGAGTTGGGACCCATGGAATGGGTACCATGCAGTATGACTTCAAAGGGTCTGCATTTGCTCACCGAAACTCACCAATGCTATCAGCCTGAAGTGTCCAGCCTTATGTCTCAACCAGCTCTGGGTGTAGATGTGGTCAATCCTGGTTGCATCACATGCCCTGAGTGAATTATTTAAGAATTGCTCTCTATTTCACTGTCTTTGTGTTTTGTTTTTGAAATTTATTTTGATAATGGGATTTATCGGATTTTCACTGCTGCGTTTATGCCGCTGTACACACGCTTGATTCTCTTACGGAGACATATAAATCCTGGGTTTTCAGATTCTTCCTAGTCAGGTATATTCCTAGGCGTTGAATATGTGGTGTTGAGTCCATTTCGTTGAGCAAGGAGTAGGTCTTGTCCATTACATATTTGGCTTATGGAATGTTATCTGTGCTAATTTCAGTCTCTGGTTTTATGCAGCACCCCAAGGCACCTTTCCCCATAAGCAAGCACTAGTTGGTTTTCTAAATTTGTGACCCTGTTCTGTTTTGTAATTCAGTTCATGTGTAGTCAAGTTTACATTCCGTGTATTAGTGATATCTTATGATGTTTCTTTTTCTGTGTGACGTAGTTCACGTAGGATCACCGTACCTGCATCCACTCACTATGCCGCTACGGGCCTGATGACACAGATTTCATTGCTGAGTGATATTGCATTGTACGTACGTGCCACAACTTCTTTATCCATTTCTTGCTTTCTGGGATATTTACCTGATACTGTAGACGAGCCTCTTGTGAACACAGCCATCCCAAATATTTGGGTGGCTGTCTGTTTTTGATTTTAATTTCCGTAAGCTATAGGACCATAAGTGGAAGTGCCATAGGCTGTGTTGCTTTATTTCTTACGTGTTTCAGGAAACACCATACACTTCTCCAGGGTGGCTGTTGGCAATTTACATCCTGCCAATCAGCATAACAAGGCTCCCTGTTCTCCATATCCTGTCCTACCTTTCTGGATTTTACACTTTTTTCAGATGGCCCTCTTGCCCGGGGGGCTGTGAGACTTCATTGTAGTGCAGATTTCCTTTACAGGCTTGCTTGGTTGGCCAAAAAGGGCGTATGCGTGTTTTCCTGAATATATTCAGGAAAACCCGCATACGCCCTTTTTGGCCAAGTGCATCATTGTCGACGTTGTGCCTCTTTTCCTATGCTTTCAGGGCAATTCCTGTCTACCCCCTGCAATCGTTTTCCTGAAATTCTGCCCTGCTTTCAAGTCCCCTACGCAGGCTTACTTCAGTATACTTTTGGAAGATAGCTGTCATTTATAACTCTGCAGGTTTGTGAATTACAGTGCCCTTGAGCTCCTTTCTTCAACTCGCTTTCTTGTGAGCTGGGCACAAAACCGCAGGATTGCTTCAGGCCCTAATCTGTTTCCAGCAGGGCACACTGAGCCTTTGTTTAATTCCTCTTCCTGGTGGGCAATGAGCGTTACATTTGCCCGTGCAGACACCTACAGCTAGTCTCTCATTGGTTCTCCCTATTCCTGTTCATCTTGCACAGAAATTGCAGGCTGTGCCAAAGAGGAGGTTAAAGGCACTGACTCTCCCAGTGGGGAGAGTGTTAGTAAAGCATCTGGAATGGTGAACCCGAGGACCAGGATACGAAAACTGAGATGCATTTTAAATCGTTTCCCAATCACACGGTGGACGATACTCTGGGTTTCCCATGCATGTTTTAGCTGGAGGAAGAATCCCTTGAACCTTGAGAGTTGGGACCCTTGGAATGGGTACCATGCAGTATGACTTCAAAGGGTCTGCATTTGCTCACCGAAACTCACCAATGCTATCAGCCTGAAGTGTCCAGCCTTATGTCTCAACCAGCTCTGGGTGTAGATGTGGTCAATCCCGGTTGCATCACATGCCCTGAGTGAATTATTTAAGAATTGCTCTCTATTTCACTGTCTTTGTGTTTTGTTTTCGAAATTTATTTTGATAATGGGATTTATCGGATTTTCACTGCTGCGTTTCGGCCGCTGTACACAAGCTTGGTTCTCTTATGGAGACATATATATCCATGGGTTTTAAGATTCTTCCTAGTCAGGTATATTCCTAGGCGTTGATTATGTGGTGTTGGGTCCATTTCGTTGAGCAAGGAGTAGGTCTTGTCTATTACATATTTGGCTTATGGAAAGTTATCTGTACTAATTTCAGTATCTGGTTTTATGCAGCACCCAAAGGCACCTTTCCCCATAAGCAAGCACTAGTTGGTTTTCTAAATTTGAGACCCTGTTCTGTTTTGTAATTCATTTCATGTGTAGTCAAGTTTACATTCCGTGTATTAGTGATATCTTATGATGTTTCTTTTTCTGTGTGACGTAGTTCACGTAGAATCACCGTACCTGCATCCACTCACTATGCCGCTACGGGCCTGATGACACAGATTCCATTGCTGAGTGATATTGCATTGTACGTACGTGCCACAACTTCTTTATCCATTTTTTGCTTTCTGGGATATTTACCTGATACTGTAGACGAGCTTCTTGTGAACACAGCCGTCCCAAATATTGGGGTGGCTGTCTGTTTTTGATTTTAATTTCCGTAAGCTATAGGACCATAAGTGGAAATGCCATAGGCTGTGTTGCTTTGTTTCTTACGTGTTTCAGGAAACACCATACACTTCTCCAGGGTGGCTGCTGGCAATTTACATCCTGCCAATCAGCATAACAAGGCTCCCTGTTCTCCATAATCTGTCCTACCTTTCTGAATTTTACACTTTTTTCAGATGGCCCTTTTGCCCGGGGGGCAGTGAGACTTCATTGTAGTACAGATGTCCTTTACAGGCTTGCTTGGTTGGCCAAAAAGGGCGTATGCGTTTTTTCCTGAATATATTCAGGAAAAAACGCATACGCCCTTTTTGGCCAAGTGCATCATTGTCGACCTTCTGCCTCTTTTCCTATGCTTTCAGGGCAATTCCAGTCTACCCCCTGCAATCGTTTTCCTGAAATTCTGCCCCGCTTTCAAGTCCCCTTCGCAGGCTTACTTCAATATATTTTTGGAGGATAGCTGTCATTTATAACTCTGCAGGTTTGTGAATTACAGTGCCCCTGAGCTCCTTTCTTCAACTCGCTTTCTTGTGAGCTGGGCACAAAACCGCAGGATTGCTTCAGGCCCTAATCTGTTTTCAGCAGGGCACGCTGAGCCTTTGTTTAATTCCTCTTCCTGGTCGGCAATGAGCGTTACATTTGCCCGTGCAGACACCTACAGCTAGTCTCTCATTGGTTCTCCCTATTCCTGTTCATCTTGCACAGAAATTGCAAGCTGTGCCAAAGAGGAGGTTAAAGGCACTGACTCTCCAAGCGGGGAGAGTGTTAGTAAAGCATCTGGAATGGTGAACCCGAGGACCAGGATACGAAAACTGAGATGCATTTTAAATCGTTTCCCAATCACACGGTGGACGATACTCTGGGTTTCCCATGCATGTTTTAACTGGAGGAAGAATGCCTTGAACCTGGAGAGTTGGGACCCATGGAACGGGTACCATGCAGTATGACTTCAAAGGGTCTGCATTTGCTCACCGAAACTCACCAATGCTATCAGCCTGAAGTGTCCAGCCTTATGTCTCAACGAGGTCTGGGTGTAGATGTGTTCAATCCCGGTTGCAACACATGCACTGAGTGAATTAGTTAAGAATTGCTCTCGATTTCACTGTCTTTGTGTTTTGTTTTCGAAATTTATTTTGATAATGGGATTTATTGGATTTTCGCTGCTGCGTTTATGCCGCTGTACACACGCTTGATTCTCTTACGGAGACATATAAATCCATGGGTTTTAAGATTCTTCCTAGTCAGGTATATTCCTAGGCGTTGAATATGTGGTGTTGGGTCCATTTCGTTGAGCAAGGAGTAGGTCTTGTCTATTACATATTTGGCCTATGGAAAGTTATCTGTGCTAATTTCAGTCTCTGGTTATATGCAGCACCCCAAGGCACCTTTCCCAATAAGCAAGCACTAGTTGGTTTTCTAAATTTGAGACCCTGTTCTGTTTTGTAATTCAGTTCATGTGTAGTCAAGTTTACATTCCGTGTATTAGTGATATCTTATGATGTTTCTTTTTCTGTGTGACGTAGTTCACGTAGAATCACCGTACCTGCATCCACTCACTATGCCGCTACGGGCCTGATGACACAGATTTCATTGCTGAGTGATATTGCATTGTATGTACGTGCCACAACTTCTTTATCCATTTTTTGCTTTCTGGGATATTTACCTGATACTGTAGACGAGCTTCTTGGGAACACAGCCGTCCCAAATATTGGGGTGGCTGTCGGTTTTTGATTTTAATTTCCGTAAGCTATAGGACCATAAGTGGAAGTGCCATAGGCTGTGTTGCTTTGTTTCTTATGTGTTTCAGGAAACACCATACACTTCTCCAATGTGGCTGCTGGCAATTTACATCCTGCCAATCAGCATAACAAGGCTCCCTGTTCTCCATATCCTGTCCTACCTTTCTGGATTTTACACATATTTCAGATGGCCCTTTTGCCTGGGGGGCAGTGAGACTTCATTGTAGTGCAGATTTTCTTTACAGGCTTGCTTGGTTGGCCAAAAAGGGCATATGCGTTTTTTCCTGAATATATTCAGGAAAAAACGCATACGCCCTTTTTGGCCAAGTGCATCATTGTCGACGTTGTGCCTCTTTTCCTATGCTTTCAGGGCAATTCCAGTCTACCCCCTGCAATCGTTTTCCTGAAATTCTGCCCCGCTTTCAAGTCCCCTTCGCAGGCTTACTTCAATATATTTTTGGAGGACAGCTGTCAATTATAACTCTGCAGGTTTGTGAATTACAGTGCCCCTGAGCTCCTTTCTTCAACTCGCTTTCTTGTGAGCTGGGCACAAAACCGCAGGATTGCTTCAGGCCCTAATCTGTTTCCAGCAGGGCACACTGAGCCTTTGTTTAATTCCTCTTCCTGGTGGGCAATGAGTGTTACATTTGCCCGTGCAGACACCTACAGCTAGTCTCTCATTGGTTCTCCCTATTCCTGTTCATCTTGCAGAGAAATTGCAAAATGTACCAAACAGGAGGTTAAAGGCACTGACTCTCCAAGCGGGGAGAGTGTTAGTAAAGCGTCTGGAATGGTGAACCCGAGGACAAGGATACGAAAACTGAGATCCATTTTAAATCGTTTCCCAATCTCACGGTGTACCATACTCTGTGTTTCCCATGCATGTTTTAGCTGAAGGAAGAATCCCTTGAACCTGGAGAGTTGGGACCCATGGAATGGGTACCATGCAGTATGACTTCAAAGGGTCTGCATTTGCTCACCAAAACTCACCAATTCTATCAGCCTGAAGTGTCCAGCATTATGTCTCAACCAGCTCTGGGTGTAGATGTGGTCAATCCCGGTTGCCTCACATGCGCTGAGTGAATTATTTAAGAATTTCTCTCTATTTAACTGTCTTTGTGTTTTGTTTTCGAAATTTATTTTGATAATGGGATTTTTCGGATTTTCACTGCTGCGTTTCGGCCGCTGTACACACGCTTATTTCTCTTACAGAGACATATATATCCATGGGTTTTAAGATTCTTCCGAGTCAGGTATATTCCTAGGCGTTGAATATGTGGTGTTGGGTCCATTTCGTTGAGCAAGGAATAGGTCTTGTCTATTACATATTTGGCTTATGGAAAGTTATCTGTGCTAATTTCAGTCTCTGGTTTTATGCAGCACCCCAACGCACCTTTCCCCATAAGCAAGCACTAGTTGGTTTTCTAAATTTGAGACCCGGTTCTGTTTTGTAATTCAGTTCATGTGTAGTCAAGTTTACATTCCGTGTATTAGTGATAACTTATGATGTTTCTTTTCCTGCGTGACGTAGTTCACGTAGATTCACCGTATCTGCATCCACTCACTATGCCGCTACGGGCCTGATGACACAGATTTCATTGCTGAGTGATACTGCATTGCACGTACGTGCCACAACTTCTTTATCCATTTTTTGCTTTCTGGGATATTTACCTGGTACTGTAGACGAGCTTCTTGGGAACACAGCCGTCCCAAACTTTGCGGTGGATCTCTGTTTTTGATTTTAATTTCCCTAAGCAATAGGACCATAAGTGCAATTGCCATAGGCGGTGTTGCTTTGTTTCTTACGTGTTTCAGGAAACACCATACACTTCTCCAGGGTGGCTGCTGGCAATTTACATCCTGCCAATCAGCATGACAAGGCTCCCTGTTCTCCATATCCTGTCCTACCTTTCTTGATTTTACACTTTTTTCAGATGGCCCTTTTGCCCGGGGGGCAGTGAGACTTCATTGTAGTGCAGATTTCCTTTACAGGCTTGCTTGGTTGGCCAAAAAGGGCGTATGCGTTTTTTCCTGAATATATTCAGGAAAAAACGCATACGCCCTTTTGCGCCAAGTGCATCATTGTCGACGTTCTGCCTCTTTTCCTATGCTTTCAGGGCAATTCCAGTCTACCCCCTGCAATCGTTTTCCTGAAATTCAGCCCCGCTTTCAAGTCCCCTTCGCAGACTTACTTCAATATATTTTTGGAGGATAGCTGTCATTTATAACTCTGCAGGTTTGTGAAGTACAGTGCCCCTGAGCTCCTTTCTTCAACTCGCTTTCCTGTGAGCTGGGCACAAAACCGCAGGATTGCTTCAGGCCCTAATCTGTTTCCAGCAGGGCACACTGAGCCTTTGTTTAATTCCTCTTCCTGGAGGGCAATGAGCGTTACATTTGCCCGTGCAGACACCAACAGCTAGTCTCTCATTGTTTCTCCCTATTCCTGTTCATCTTGCACAGAAATGGCAAGCTTTGCCAAACAGGAGGTTAAAGGCACTGACTCTCCAAGCGGGGAGAGTGTTAGTAAAGCATCTGGAATGGTGAACCCGAGGACCAGGATACGAAAACTGAGATGCATTTTAAATCGTTTCCCAATCACACGGTGGACGATACTCTGGGTTTCCCATGCATGTTTTAGCTGGAGGAAGAATGCCTTGAACCTGGATAGTTGGGACCCAAGGAATGGGTACCATGCAGTATGACTTCAAAGGGTCTGCATTTGCTCACCGAAACTCACCAGTGCTATCAGCCTGAAGTGTCCAGCCTTATGTCTCAACCAGCTCTGGGTGTAGATGTGGTCAATCCCGGTTGAATCACATGCCCTGAGTGAATTATTTAAGAATTGCTCTCTATTTCACTGTCTTTGTGTTTTGTTTTCGAAATTTATTTTGATAATGGGATTTTTCGGATTTTCACTGCTGCATTTCCGCCGCTGTACACACGCTTGATTCTCTTACGGAGACATATATATCCATGGGTTTTAAGATTCTTCCTAGTCAGGTATATTCCTAGGCGTTGAATATGTGGTGTTGAGTCCATTTCGTTGAGCAAGGAGTAGGTCTTGTCTATTACATATTTGGCTTATGGAATGTTATCTGTGCTAATTTCAGTCTCTGGTTTTATGCAGCACCCCAACGCACCTTTCCCCATAAGCAAGCACTAGTTGGTTTTCTAAATTTGAGACCCTGTTCTGTTTTGTAATTCAGTTCATGTGTAGTCAAGTTTACATTCCGTGTATTAGTGATATCTTATGATGTTTCTTTTTCTGTGTGACGTAGTTCACGTAGAATCACCATACCTGCATCCACTTACTATGCCGCTACGGGCCTGATGACACAGATTTCTTTGCTGAGTGATATTGCATTGCACGTACGTGCCACAACTTCTTTATCCATTTTTTGCTTTCTGGGATATTTACCTGATACTGTAGATGAGCTTCTTGTGAACACAGCCGTCCCAAATATTGGGGTGGCTGTCTGTTTTTGTTTTTAATATCCGTAAGCTATAGGACCATAAGTGGAAGTGCCATAGGCTGTGTTGCTTTGTTTCTTACGTGTTTCAGGAAACACCATACACTTCTCCAGGGTGGCTGCTGGCAATTTACATCCTGCCAATCAGCATAACAAGGCTCCCTGTTCTCCATATCCTGTCCTACCTTTCTGGATTTTACACTTTTTTCAGATGGCCCTTTTGCCCGGGGGGGCAGTGAGATTTCATTGTAGTGCAGATTTCCTTTACAGGCTCGCTTGGTTGGCCAAAAAGGGCGTATGCGTTTTTTCCTGAATATATTCAGGAAAAAACGCATACGCCCTTTTTGGCCAAGTGCATCATTGTCGACGTTGTGTCTCTTTTCCTATGCTTTCAGGGCAATTCCAGTCTACCCCCTGCAATCGTTTTCCTGAAATTCAGCCCCGCTTTCAAGTCCCCTTCGCAGGCTTACTTCAATATATTTTTGGAGGATAGCTGTCATTTATAACTCTGCAGGTTTGTGAAGTACAGTGCCCCTGAGCTCCTTTCTTCAACTCGCTTTCTTGTGAGCTGGGCACAAAACCGCAGGATTGCTTCAGGCCCTAATCTGTTTCCAGCAGGGCACACTGAGCCTTTGTTTAATTCCTCTTCCTGGTGGGCAATGAGCGTTACATTTGCCCGTGCAGACACCTACAGCTAGTCTCTCATTGGTTCTCCCTATTCCTGTTCATCTTGCACAGAAATTGCAAGCTGTGCCAAAGAGGAGGTTAAAGGCACTGACTCTCCAAGCGGGGAGAGTGTTAGTAAAGCATCTGGAATGGTGAACCCGAGGACCAGGATACGAAAACTGAGATGCATTTTAAATCGTTTCCCAATCACACGGTGGACAATACTCTGGGTTTCCCATGCATGTTTTAGCTGGAGGAAGAATGCCTTGAACCTGGAGAGTTGGGACCCATGGAATGGGTACCATGCAGTATGACTTCAAAGGGTCAGCATTTGCTCACCGAAACTCACCAGTGCTATCAGCCTGAAGTTTCCAGCCTTATGGCTCAACCAGCTTTGGGTGTAGATGTGGTCAATCCCGGTTGCATCACATGCCCTGAGTGAATTATTTAAGAATTGCTCTCTATTTCACTGTCTTTGTGTTTTGTTTTCGAAATTATTTTGATAATGGGATTTATCAGATTTTCACTGCTGCATTTCCGCCGCTGTACACACGCTTGATTGTCTTACGGAGACATATATATCCATGGGTTTTAAGATTCTTCCTAGTCAGGTATATTCCTAGGCGTTGAATATGTGGTGTTGAGTCCATTTCGTTGAGCAAGGAGTAGGTCTTGTCTATTACATATTTGGCTTATGGAATGTTATCTGTGCTAATTTCAGTCTCTGGTTTTATGCAGCACCGCAACGCACCTTTCCCCATAAGCAAGCACTAGTTGGTTTTCTAAATTTGAGACCCTGTTCTGTTTTGTAATTCAGTTCCTGTGTAGTCAAGTTTACATTCCGTGTATTAGTGATATCTTATGATGTTTCTTTTTCTGTGTGACGTAGTTCACGTAGAATCACCGTACCTGCATCCACTTACTATGCCGCTACGGGCCTGATGACACAGATTTCATTGCTGAGTGATATTGCATTGCACGTACGTGCCACAACTTCTTTATCCATTTTTTGCTTTCTGGGATATTTACCTGATACTGTAGACGAGCTTCTTGTGAACACAGCCGTCCCAAATATTGGGGTGGCTGTCTGTTTTTGATTTTAATTTCCGTAAGCTATAGGACCATAATTGGAAGTGCCATAGGCTGTGTTGCTTTGT
Organism: Phocoena phocoena; assembly: GCF_963924675.1. NCBI lineage: Eukaryota > Metazoa > Chordata > Mammalia > Artiodactyla > Phocoenidae > Phocoena > Phocoena phocoena. Next base: position 2,260,965 of record NW_027077598.1, on the reverse strand, counting down.
TTCTTACGTGTTTCAGGAAACACCATACACTTCTCCAGGGTGGCTGCTGGCAATTTACATCCTGCCAATCAGCATAACAAGGCTCCCTGTTCTCCATATCCTGTCCTACCTTTCTGGATTTTACACTTTTTTCAGATGGCCCTTTTGCCCGGGGGGGCAGTGAGATTTCATTGTAGTGCAGATTTCCTTTACAGGCTTGCTTGGTTGGCCAAAAAGGGCGTATGCGTTTTTTCCTGAATATATTCAGGAAAAAACGCATACGCCCTTTTTGGCCAAGTGCATCATTGTCGACGTTGTGCCTCTTTTCCTATGCTTTCAGGGCAATTCCAGTCTACACCCTGCAATCGTTTTCCTGAAATTCAGCCCCGCTTTCAAGTCCCCTTCGCAGGCTTACTTTAATATATTTTTGGAGGATAGCTGTCTTTTATAACTCTGCACGTTTGTGAATTACAGTGCCCCTGAGCTCCTTACTTCAACTCGCTTTCTTGTGAGCTGGGCACAAAACCGCAGGATTGCTTCAGGCCCTAATCTGTTTCCAGCAGGGCACACTGAGCCTTTGTTAAATTCCTCTTCCTGGTGGGCAATGAGCATTACATTTGCCCGTGCAGACACCTACAGCTAGTCTCTCATTGGTTCTCCCTATTTCTATTCATCTTGCACAGAAATTGCAAGCTGTGCGAAACAGGAGGTTAAAGGCACTGACTCTCCAAGCGGGGAGAGTGTTAGTAAAGCATCTGGAATGGTGAACCCGAGGACCAGGATACGAAAACTGAGATGCATTTTAAATCATTTCCCAATCACACGGTGGACGATACACTGGGTTTCCCATGCATGTTTTAGCTGGAGGAAGAATCCCTTGAACCTGGAGAGTTGGGACCCATGGAATGGGTACCATGCAGTATGACTTCAAAGGGTCTGCATTTGCTCACCGAAACTCACCAATGCTATCAGCGGAAGTGTCCAGCCTTATGTCTCAATCAGCTCTGGGTGTAGATGTGGTCAATCCTGGTTGCATCACATGCCCTGAGTGAATTATTTTAGAATTGCTCTCTATTTCACTGTTTTTGTGTTTTGTTTTTGAAATTTATTTTGATAATGGGATTTATCGGATTTTCACTGCTGCGTTTATGCCGCTGTACACACGCTTGATTCTCTTACGGAGACATATAAATCCTGGGTTTTAAGATTCTTCCTAGTCAGGTATATTCCTAGGCGTTGAATATGTGGTGTTGAGTCCATTTCGTTGAGCAAGGAGTAGGTCTTGTCCATTACATATTTGGCTTATGGAATGTTATCTGTGCTAATTTCAGTCTCTGGTTTTATGCAGCACCCCAATGCACCTTTCCCCATAAGCAAGCACTAGTTGGTTTTCTAAATTTGTGACCCTGTTCTGTTTTGTAATTCAGTTCATGTGTAGTCAAGTTTACATTCCGTGTATTAGTGATATCTTATGATGTTTCTTTTTCTGTGTGACGTAGTTCACGTAGGATCACCGTACCTGCATCCACTCACTATGCCGCTACGGGCCTGATTACACAGATTTCATTGCTGAGTTATATTGCATTGTACGTACGTACCACAACTTCTTTATCCATTTTTTGCTTTCTGAGATATTTACCTGATACTGTAGACGAGCTTCTTGTGAACACAGCCATCCCAAATATTGGGGTGGCTGTCTGTTTTTGATTTTAATTTCCGTAAGCTATAGGACCATAAGTGGAAGTGCCATAGGCTGTGTTGCTTTGTTTCTTACGTGTTTCAGGAAACACCATACACTTCTCCAGGGTGGCTGCTGGCAATTTACATCCTGCCAATCAGCATAACAAGGCTCCCTGTTCTCCATATACTGTCCTACCTTTCTGGATTTTACACTTTTTTCAGATGGCCCTTTTGCCCGGGGGGCAGTGAGACTTCATTGTAGTGCAGATTTCCTTTACAGGCTTGCTTGGTTGGCCAAAAAGGGCGTATGCATTTTTTCCTGAATATATTCAGGAAAAAATGCATACGCCCTTTTTGGCCAAGTGCATCATTGTCGAAGTTGTGCCTCTTTTCCTATGCTTTCAGGGCAATTCCAGTCTACCCCCTGCAATCGTTTTCCTGAAATTCTGCCCAGCTTTCAAGTCCCCTTCGCAGGCTTACTTCAATATATTTTTGGAGGATAGCTGTCATTTATAACTCTGCAGGTTTGTGAATTACAGTGCCCCTGAACTCCTTTCTTCAACTCGCTTTCTTGTGAGCTGGGCACAAAACCGCAGGATTGCTTCAGGCCCTAATCTGTTTCCAGCAGGGCACACTGAGCCTTTGGTAAATTCCTCTTCCTGGTGGGCAATGAGCGTTACATTTGCCCGTGCAGACACCTACAGCTAGTCTCTCATTGGTTCTCCCTATTCCTGTTCATCTTGCACAGAAATTGCAAGCTGTGCCGAAGAGGAGGTTAAAGGCACTGACTCTCCAAGCAGGGAGAATGTTAGTAAAGCATCTGGAAAGTTGAACCCGAGGACCAGGATACGAAACCTGAGATGCATTTTAAATCGTTTCCCAATCACACGGTGGACCATACTGTGGGTTTCCTATGCATGTTTTAGCTGGAGGAAGAATCCCTTGAACCTGAAGAGTTGGGACCCATGGAATAGGTACCGTGCAGTATGACTTCAAAGTGTCTGCATTTGCTCACCGAAACTCACCAATGCTATTAGCCTGAAGTGTCCAGCCTTATGTCTCAATGAGCTCTGGGTGTAGATGTGGTCAATCCCGGTTGCATCACATGCCCTGAGTGAATTATTTAAGAATTGCTCTCTATTTCACTGTCTTTGTGTTTTGTTTTCGAAATTTATTTTGATAATGGGATTTATCGGATTTTCACTGCTGCGTATGGGCCGCTGTACACACGCTTGATTCTCTTACGGAGACATATATATCCATGGGTTTTAAGATTCTTCCTAGTCTGTTATATTCCTAGGCGTTGAATATGTGGTGTTGAGTCCATTTCGTTGAGCAAGGAGTAGGTCTTGTCTATTACATATTTGGCTTATGGAAAGTTATCTGTGCTAATTTCAGTCTCTGGATTTATGCAGCTCCCCAAGGCACCTTTCCCCATAAGCAAGCACTAGTTGGTTTTCTAAATTTGAGACCCTGTTCTGTTTTGTAATTCAGTTCATGTGTAGTCAAGTTTACATTCCGTGTATTAGTGATACCTTATGATGTTTCTTTTTCTGTGTGACGTAGTTCACGTAGAATCACCGTACCTGCATCCACTCACTATGCCGCTACGGGCCTGATGACACAGATTTCATTGCTGAGTGATATTGCATTGCACGTACGTGCCACAACTTCTTTATCCATTTTTTGCTTTCTGGGATATTTACCTGGTACTGTAGACGAGCTTCTTGGGAACACAGCCGTCCAAAACTTTGGGGTGGCTCTCTGTTTTTGATTTTAATTTCCCTAAGGAATAGGACCATAAGTGCAATTGCCATAGGCTGTGTTGCTTTATTTCTTACGTGTTTCAGGAAACACCATACACTTCTCCAGGGTGGCTGTTGGCAATTTACATCCTGCCAATCAGCATAACAAGGCTCCCTCTTCTCCATATCCTGTCCTACCTTTCTGGATTTTACACTTTTTTCAGATGGCCCTCTTGCCCGGGGGGCAGTGAGACTTCATTGTAGTGCAGATTTCCTTTACAGGCTTGCTTGGTTGGCCAAAAAGTGCGTATGCGTGTTTTCCTGAATATATTCAGGAAAACACGCATACGCCCTTTTTGGCCAAGTGCATCATTGTCGACGTTGTGCCTCTTTTCCTATGCTTTCAGGGCAATTCCTGTCTACCCCCTGCAATCGTTTTCCTGAAATTCTGCCCTGCTTTCAAGTCCCCTACGCAGGCTTACTTCAGTATACTTTTGGAAGATAGCTGTCATTTATAACTCTGCAGGTTTGTGAATTACAGTGCCCCTGAGCTCCTTTCTTCAACTCGCTTTCTTGTGAGCTGGGCACAAAACCGCAGGATTGCTTCAGGCCCTAATCTGTTTCCAGCAGGGCACACTGAGCCTTTGTTTAATTCCTCTTCCTGGTGGGCAATGAGCGTTACATTTGCCCGTGCAGACACCTACAGCTAGTCTCTCATTGGTTCTCCCTATTCCTGTTCATCTTGCACAGAAATTGCAAGCTGTGCCAAAGAGGAGGTTAAAGGCACTGACTCTCCAAGTGGGGAGACTGTTAGTAAAGCATCTGGAATGGTGAACCCGAGGACCAGGATACGAAAACTGAGATGCATTTTAAATCGTTTCCCAATCACACGGTGGACGATACTCTGGGTTTCCCATGCATGTTTTAGCTGGAGGAAGAATCCCTTGAACCTTGAGAGTTGGGACCCATGGAATGGGTACCATGCAGTATGACTTCAAAGGGTCTGCATTTGCTCACCGAAACTCACCAATGCTATCAGCCAGAAGTGTCCAGCCTTATGTCTCAACCAGCTCTGGGTGTAGATGTGGTCAATCCCGGTTGCATCACATGCCCTGAGTGAATTCTTTAAGAATTGCTCTCTATTTCACTGTCTTTGTGTTTTGTTTTCGAAATTTATTTTGATAATGGGATTTATCGGATTTTCACTGCTGCGTTTCGGCCGCTGTACACAAGCTTGGTTCTCTTATGGAGACATATATATCCATGGGTTTTAAGATTCTTCCTAGTCAGGTATATTCCTAGGCGTTGATTATGTGGTGTTGGGTCCATTTCGTTGAGCAAGGAGTAGGTCTTGTCTATTACATATTTGGCTTATGGAAAGTTATCTGTGCTAATTTCAGTATCTGGTTTTATGCAGCACCCAAAGGCACCTTTCCCCATAAGCAAGCACTAGTTGGTTTTCTAAATTTGAGACCCTGTTCTGTTTTGTAATTCAGTTCATGTGTAGTCAAGTTTACATTCCGTGTATTAGTGATATCTTATGATGTTTCTTTTTCTGTGTGACGTAGTTCACGTAGAATCACCGTACCTGCATCCACTCACTATGCCGCTACGGGCCTGATGACACAGATTTCATTGCTGAGTGATATTGCATTGCACGTACGTGCCACAACTTCTTTATCCATTTTTTTGCTTTCTGGGATATTTACCTGGTACTGTAGACGAGCTTCTTGGGAACACAGCCGTCCAAAACTTTGGGGTGGCTCTCTGTTTTTGATTTTAATTTCCCTAAGGAATAGGACCATAAGTGCAATTGCCATAGGCTGTGTTGCTTTATTTCTTACGTGTTTCAGGAAACACCATACACTTCTCCAGGGTGGCTGTTGGCAATTTACATCCTGCCAATCAGCATAACAAGGCTCCCTCTTCTCCATATCCTGTCCTACCTTTCTGGATTTTACACTTTTTTCAGATGGCCTTCTTGCCCGGGGGGCAGTGAGACTTCATTGTAGTGCAGATTTCCTTTACAGGCTTGCTTGGTTGGCCAAAAAGTGCGTATGCGTGTTTTCCTGAATATATTCAGGAAAACACGCATACGCCCTTTTTGGCCAAGTGCATCATTGTCGACGTTGTGCCTCTTTTCCTATGCTTTCAGGGCAATTCCTGTCTACCCCCTGCAATCGTTTTCCTGAAATTCTGCCCTGCTTTCAAGTCCCCTACGCAGGCTTACTTCAGTATACTTTTGGAAGATAGCTGTCATTTATAACTCTGCAGGTTTGTGAATTACAGTGCCCCTGAGCTCCTTTCTTCAACTCGCTTTCTTGTGAGCTGGGCACAAAACCGCAGGATTGCTTCAGGCCCTAATCTGTTTCCAGCAGGGCAAACTGAGCCTTTGTTTAATTCCTCTTCCTGGTGGGCAATGAGCGTTACATTTGCCCGTGCAGACACCTACAGCTAGTCTCTCATTGGTTCTCCCTATTCCTGTTCATCTTGCACAGAAATTGCAAGCTGTGCCAAAGAGGAGGTTAAAGGCACTGACTCTCCAAGTGGGGAGACTGTTAGTAAAGCATCTGGAATGGTGAACCCGAGGACCAGGATACGAAAACTGAGATGCATTTTAAATCGTTTCCCAATCACACGGTGGACGATACTCTGGGTTTCCCATGCATGTTTTAGCTGGAGGAAGAATCCCTTGAACCTTGAGAGTTGGGACCCATGGAATGGATACCATGCAGTATGACTTCAAAGGGTCTGCATTTGCTCACCGAAACTCACCAATGCTATCAGCCTGAAGTGTCCAGCCTTATGTCTCAACCAGCTCTGGGTGTAGATGTGGTCAATCCCGGTTGCATCACATGCCCTGAGTGAATTATTTAAGAATTGCTCTCTATTTCACTGTCTTTGTGTTTTGTTTTCGAAATTTATTTTGATAATGGGATTTATCGGATTTTCACTGCTGCGTTTCGGCCGCTGTACACAAGCTTGGTTCTCTTATGGAGACATATATATCCATGGGTTTTAAGATTCTTCCTAGTCAGGTATATTCCTAGGCATTGATTATGTGGTGTTGGGTCCATTTCGTTGAGCAAGGAGTAGGTCTTGTCTATTACATATTTGGCTTATGGAAAGTTATCTGTGCTAATTTCAGTATGTGGTTTTATGCAGCACCCAAAGGCACCTTTCCCCATAAGCAAGCACTAGTTGGTTTTCTAAATTTGAGACCCTGTTCTGTTTTGTAATTCAGTTCATGTGTAGTCAAGTTTACATTCCGTGTATTAGTGATATCTTATGATGTTTCTTTTTCTGTGTGACGTAGTTCACGTAGAATCACCGTACCTGCATCCACTCACTATGCCGCTACGGGCCTGATGACACAGATTCCATTGCTGAGTGATATTGCATTGTATGTACGTGCTACAACTTCTTTATCCATTTTTTGCTTTCTGGGATATTTACCTGATACTGTAGACGAGCTTCTTGTGAACACAGCCGTCCCAAATATTGGGGTGGCTGTCTGTTTTTGATTTTAATTTCCGTAAGCTATAGGACCATAAGTGGAAATGCCATAGGCTGTGTTGGTTTGTTTCTTACGTGTTTCAGGAAACACCATACACTTCTCCAGGGTGGCTGCTGGCAATTTACATCCTGCCAATCAGCATAACAAGGCTCCCTGTTCTCCATATCCTGTCCTACCTTTCTGGATTTTACACTTTTTTCAGATGGCCCTTTTGCCCGGGGGGCAGTGAGACTTCATTGTAGTGCAGATTTCCTTTACAGGCTTGCTTGGTTGGCCAAAAAGGGCGTATGCGTTTTTTCCTGAATATATTCAGGAAAAAACGCATACGCCCTTTTTGGCCAAGTGCATCATTGTCGACGTTGGGCCTCTTTTCCTATGCTTTCAGGGCAATTCCAGTCTACCCCCTGCAATTGTTTTCCTGAAATTCTGCCCCGCTTTCAAGTCCCCTTCGCAGGCTTACTTCAATATATTTTTGGAGGATAGCTGTCAATTATAACTCTGCAGGTTTGTGAATTACAGTGCCCCTGAGCTCCTTTCTTCAACTCGCTTTCTTGTGAGCTGGGCACAAAACCGCAGGATTGCTTCAGGCCCTAATGTGTTTCCAGCAGGGCTCACTGAGCCTTTGTTTAATTCCTCTTCCTGGTGGGCAATGAGCGTTACATTTGCCCGTGCAGACACCTACAGCTAGTCTCTCATTGGTGATCCCTATTCCTGTTCATCTTGCACAGAAATTGCAAGCTGTGCCAAAGAGGAGGTTAAAGGCACTGACTCTCCAAGCGGGGAGCGTGTTAGTAAAGCATCTGGAATGGTGAACCCGAGGACCAGGATACGAAAACTGAGATGCATTTTAAATCGTTTCCCAATCACACGGTGGACGATACTCTGGGTTTCCCATGCATGTTTTAGCTGGAGGAAGAATCCCTTGAACCTTGAGAGTTGGGACCCATGGAATGGGTACCATGCAGTATGACTTCAAAGGGTCTGCATTTGCTCACCGAAACTCACCAATGCTATCAGCCTGAAGTGTCCAGCCTTATGTCTCCACCAGCTCTGGTTGTAGATGTGTTAAATCCCGGTTGCATCACATGCCCTGAGTGAATTATTTAAGAATTGCTCTCTATTTCACTGTCTTTGTGTTTTGTTTTCGAAATTTATTTTGATAATGGGATTTTTCGGATTTTCACTACTGCGTTTCGGCCGCTGTACACACGCTTATTTCTCTTACGGAGACATATATATCCATGGGTTTTAAGATTCTTCCTAGTCAGGTATATTCCTAGGCGTTGAATATGTGGTGTTGGGTCCATTTCGTTGAGCAAGGAGTAGGTCTTGTCTATTACATATTTGGCTTATGGAAATTTATCTGTGCTAATTTCAGTCTCTGGTTTTATGCAGCACCCCAAGGCACCTTTCCCCATAAGCAAGCACTAGTTGGTTTTCTAAATTTGAGACCCTGTTCTGTTTTGTAATTCAGTTCATGTGTAGTCAAGTTTACATTCCATGTATTAGTGATATCTTATGATGTTTCTTTTTCTGTGTGACTTAGTTCACATAGAATCACCGTACCTGCATCCACTCCCTATGCCGCTATTGGCCTGATGACACAGATTTCATTGCTGAGTGATATTGCATTGTACGTACGTGCCACAACTTCTTTATACATTTTTTGCTTTCTGGGATATTTACCTGATACTGTAGACGAGCTTCTTGTGAACACAGCCATCCCAAATGTTGGGGTGGCTGTCTGTTTTTGATTTTAATTTCCGTAAGCTATAGGACCATAAGTGGAATTGCCATAGGCGGTGTTGCTTTGTTTCTTACGTGTTTCAGGAAACACCATACACTTCTCCAGGGTGGCTGCTGGCAATTTACATCCTGCCAATCAGCATAATAAGGCTCCCTGTTCTCCATATCCTGTCCTACCTTTCTTGATTTTACACTTTTTTCAGATGGCCCTTTTGCCCGGGGGGCAGTGAGACTTCATTGTAGTGCAGATTTCCTTTACAGGCTTGCTTGGTTGGCCAAAAAGTGCGTATGCGTGTTTTCCTGAATATATTCAGGAAAACACGCATACGCCCTTTTTGGCCAAGTGCATCATTGTCGACGTTGTGCCTCTTTTCCTATGCTTTCAGGGCAATTCCTGTCTACCCCCTGCAATCGTTTTCCTGAAATTCTGCCCTGCTTTCAAGTCCCCTACGCAGGCTTACTTCAGTATACTTTTGGAAGATAGCTGTCATTTATAACTCTGCAGGTTTGTGAATTACAGTGCCCCTGAGCTCCTTTCTTCAACTCGCTTTCTTGTGAGCTGGGCACAAAACCGCAGGATTGCTTCAGGCCCTAATCTGTTTCCAGCAGGGCACACTGAGCCTTTGTTTAATTCCTCTTCCTGGTGGGCAATGAGCGTTACATTTGCCCGTGCAGACACCTACAGCTAGTCTCTCATTGGTTCTCCCTATTCCTGTTCATCTTGCACAGAAATTGCAAGCTGTGCCAAAGAGGAGGTTAAAGGCACTGACTCTCCAAGTGGGGAGACTGTTAGTAAAGCATCTGGAATGGTGAACCCGAGGACCAGGATACGAAAACTGAGATGCATTTTAAATCGTTTCCCAATCACACGGTGGACGATACTCTGGGTTTCCCATGCATGTTTTAGCTGGAGGAAGAATACCTTGAACCTTGAGAGTTGGGACCCATGGAATGGGTGCCATGCAGTATGACTTCAAAGGGTCTGCATTTGCTCACCGAAACTCACCAATGCTATCAGCCAGAAGTGTCCAGCCTTATGTCTCAACCAGCTCTGGGTGTAGATGTGGTCAATCCCGGTTGCATCACATGCCCTGAGTGAATTCTTTAAGAATTGCTCTCTATTTCACTGTCTTTGTGTTTTGTTTTCGAAATTTATTTTGATAATGGGATTTATCGGATTTTCACTGCTGCGTTTCGGCCGCTGTACACAAGCTTGGTTCTCTTATGGAGACATATATATCCATGGGTTTTAAGATTCTTCCTAGTCAGGTATATTCCTAGGCGTTGATTATGTGGTGTTGGGTCCATTTCGTTGAGCAAGGAGTAGGTCTTGTCTATTACATATTTGGCTTATGGAAAGTTATCTGTGCTAATTTCAGTATCTGGTTTTATGCAGCACCCAAAGGCACCTTTCCCCATAAGCAAGCACTAGTTGGTTTTCTAAATTTGAGACCCTGTTCTGTTTTGTAATTCAGTTCATGTGTAGTCAAGTTTACATTACGTGTATTAGTGATATCTTATGATGTTTCTTTTTCTGTGTGACGTAGTTCACGTAGAATCACCGTACCTGCATCCACTCACTATGCCGCTACGGGCCTGATGACACAGATTTCATTGCTGAGTGATATTGCATTGCACGTACGTGCCACAACTTCTTTATCCATTTTTTTGCTTTCTGGGATATTTACCTGGTACTGTAGACGAGCTTCTTGGGAACACAGCCGTCCAAAACTTTGGGGTGGCTCTCTGTTTTTGATTTTAATTTCCCTAAGGAATAGGACCATAAGTGCAATTGCCATAGGCTGTGTTGCTTTATTTCTTACGTGTTTCAGGAAACACCATACACTTCTCCAGGGTGGCTGTTGGCAATTTACATCCTGCCAATCAGCATAACAAGGCTCCCTCTTCTCCATATCCTGTCCTACCTTTCTGGATTTTACACTTTTTTCAGATGGCCTTCTTGCCCGGGGGGCAGTGAGACTTCATTGTAGTGCAGATTTCCTTTACAGGCTTGCTTGGTTGGCCAAAAAGTGCGTATGCGTGTTTTCCTGAATATATTCAGGAAAACACGCATACGCCCTTTTTGGCCAAGTGCATCATTGTCGACGTTGTGCCTCTTTTCCTATGCTTTCAGGGCAATTCCTGTCTACCCCCTGCAATCGTTTTCCTGAAATTCTGCCCTGCTTTCAAGTCCCCTACGCAGGCTTACTTCAGTATACTTTTGGAAGATAGCTGTCATTTATAACTCTGCAGGTTTGTGAATTACAGTGCCCCTGAGCTCCTTTCTTCAACTTGCTTTCTTGTGAGCTGGGCACAAAACCGCAGGATTGCTTCAGGCCCTAATCTGTTTCCAGCAGGGCACACTGAGCCTTTGTTTAATTCCTCTTCCTGGTGGGCAATGAGCGTTACATTTGCCCGTGCAGACACCTACAGCTAGTCTCTCATTGGTTCTCCCTATTCCTGTTCATCTTGCACAGAAATTGCAAGCTGTGCCAAAGAGGAGGTTAAAGGCACTGACTCTCCAAGTGGGGAGACTGTTAGTAAAGCATCTGGAATGGTGAACCCGAGGACCAGGATACGAAAACTGAGATGCATTTTAAATCGTTTCCCAATCACACGGTGGACGATACTCTGGGTTTCCCATGCATGTTTTAACTGGAGGAAGAATGCCTTGAACCTGGAGAGTTGGGACCCATGGAATGGATACCATGCAGTATGACTTCAAAGGGTCTGCATTTGCTCACCGAAACTCACCAATGCTATCAGCCTGAAGTGTCCAGCCTTATGTCTCAACCAGCTCTGGGTGTAGATGTGGTCAATCCCGGTTGCATCACATGCCCTGAGTGAATTATTTAAGAATTGCTCTCTATTTCACTGTCTTTGTGTTTTGTTTTCGAAATTTATTTTGATAATGGGATTTATCGGATTTTCACTGCTGCGTTTCGGCCGCTGTACACAAGCTTGGTTCTCTTATGGAGACATATATATCCATGGGTTTTAAGATTCTTCCTAGTCAGGTATATTCCTAGGCGTTGATTATGTGGTGTTGGGTCCATTTCGTTGAGCAAGGAGTAGGTCTTGTCTATTACATATTTGGCTTATGGAAAGTTATCTGTGCTAATTTCAGTATGTGGTTTTATGCAGCACCCAAAGGCACCTTTCCCCATAAGCAAGCACTAGTTGGTTTTCTAAATTTGAGACCCTGTTCTGTTTTGTAATTCAGTTCATGTGTAGTCAAGTTTACATTCCGTGTATTAGTGATATCTTATGATGTTTCTTTTTCTGTGTGACGTAGTTCACGTAGAATCACCGTACCTGCATCCACTCACTATGCCGCTACGGGCCTGATGACACAGATTCCATTGCTGAGTGATATTGCATTGTATGTACGTGCCACAACTTCTTTATCCATTTTTTGCTTTCTGGGATATTTACCTGATACTGTAGACGAGCTTCTTGTGAACACAGCCGTCCCAAATATTGGGGTGGCTGTCTGTTTTTGATTTTAATTTCCGTAAGCTATAGGACCATAAGTGGAAATGCCATAGGCTGTGTTGCTTTGTTTCTTACGTGTTTCAGGAAACACCATACACTTCTCCAGGGTGGCTGCTGGCAATTTACATCCTGCCAATCAGCATAACATGGCTCCCTGTTCTCCATATCCTGTCCTACCTTTCTGGATTTTACACTTTTTTCAGATGGCCCTTTTGCCCGGGGGGCAGTGAGACTTCATTGTAGTACAGATTTCCTTTACAGGCTTGCTTGGTTGGCCAAAAAGGGCGTATGCGTTTTTTCCTGAATATATTCAGGAAAAAACGCATACGCCCTTTTTGGCCAAGTGCATCATTGTCGACCTTCTGCCTCTTTTCCTATGCTTTCAGGGCAATTCCAGTCTACCCCCTGCAATCGTTTTCCTGAAATTCTGCCCCGCTTTCAAGTCCCCTTCGCAGGCTTACTTCAATATATTTTTGGAGGATAGCTGTCATTTATAACTCTGCAGGTTTGTTAATTACAGTGCCCCTGAGCTCCTTTCTTCAACTCGCTTTCTTGTGAGCTGGGCACAAAACCGCAGGATTGCTTCAGGCCCCAATCTGTTTTCAGCAGGGCACGCTGAGCCTTTGTTTAATTCCTCTTCCTGGTCGGCAATGAGCGTTACATTTGCCCGTGCAGACACCTACAGCTAGTCTCTCATTGGTTCTCCCTATTCCTGTTCATCTTGCACAGAAATTGCAAGCTGTGCCAAAGAGGAGGTTAAAGGCACTGACTCTCCAAGCGGGGAGAGTGTTAGTAAAGCATCTGGAATGGTGAACCCGAGGACCAGGATACGAAAACTGAGATGCATTTTAAATCGTTTCCCAATCACACGGTGGACGATACTCTGGGTTTCCCATGCATGTTTTAACTGGAGGAAGAATGCCTTGAACCTGGAGAGTTGGGACCCATGGAATGGGTACCATGCAGTATGACTTCAAAGGGTCTGCATTTGCTCACCAAAACTCACCAATGCTATCAGCCTGAAGTGTCCAGCCTTATGTCTCAACCAGCTCTGGGTGTAGATGTGGTCAATCCCGGTTGCATCACATGCCCTGAGTGAATTAATTAAGAATTGCTCTCGATTTCACTGTCTTTGTGTTTTGTTTTCGAAATTTATTTTGATAATGGGATTTATCGGATTTTCGCTGCTGCGTTTATGCCGCTGTACACACGCTTGATTCTCTTACGGAGACATATATATCCATGGGTTTTAAGATTCTTCCTAGTCAGTTATATTCCTAGGCGTTGAATATGTGGTGTTGAGTCCATTTCGTTGAGCAAGGAGTAGGTCTTGTCTATTACATATTTGGCTTATGGAAAGTTATCTGTGCTAATTTCAGTCTCTGGATTTATGCAGCTCCCCAAGGCACCTTTCCCCATAAGCAAGCACTAGTTGGTTTTCTAAATTTGAGACCCTGTTCTGTTTTGTAATTCAGTTCATGTGTAGTCAAGTTTACATTCCGTGTATTAGTGATACCTTATGATGTTTCTTTTTCTGTGTGACGTAGTTCACGTAGAATCACCGTACCTGCATCCACTCACTATGCCGCTACGGGCCTGATGACACAGATTTCATTGCTGAGTGATATTGCATTGCACGTACGTGCCACAACTTCTTTATCCATTTTTTGCTTTCTGGGATATTTACCTGGTACTGTAGACGAGCTTCTTGGGAACACAGCCGTCCAAAACGTTGGGTGGCTGTCTGTTTTTGATTTTAATTTCCGTAACCTATAGGAACATAAGTGGAAGTGCCATAGGCTGTGTTGCTTTGTTTCTTACGTGTTTCAGGAAACACCATACACTTCTCCAGGGTGGCTGCTGGCAATTTACATCCTGCCAATCAGCATAACAAGGCTCCCTGTTCTCCATATCCTGTCCTACCTTTCTGGATTTTACACTTTTTTCAGATGGCCCTTTTGCCCGGGGGGCAGTGAGACTTCATTGTAGTGCATATTTCTTTTACAGGCTTGCTTGGTTGGCCAAAAAGGGCGTATGCGTTTTTTCCTGAATATATTCAGGAAAAAACGCATACGCCCTTTTTGGCCAAGTGCATCATTGTCGACGTTGGGCCTCTTTTCCTATGCTTTCAGGGCAATTCCAGTCTACCCCCTGCAATTGTTTTCCTGAAATTCTGCCCCGCTTTCAAGTCCCCTTCGCAGGCTTACTTCAATATATTTTTGGAGGATAGCTGTCAATTATAACTCTGCAGGTTTGTGAATTACAGTGCCCCTGAGCTCCTTTCTTCAACTCGCTTTCTTGTGAGCTGGGCACAAAACCGCAGGATTGCTTCAGGCCCTAATCTGTTTCCAGCAGGGCACACTGAGCCTTTGTTTAATTCCTCTTCCTGGTGGGCAATGAGCGTTACATTTGCCCGTGCAGACACCTACAGCTAGTCTCTCATTGGTGATCCCTATTCCTGTTCATCTTGCACAGAAATTGCAAGCTGTGCCAAAGAGGAGGTTAAAGGCACTGACTCTCCAAGCGGGGAGCGGGTTAGTAAAGCATCTGGAATGGTGAACCCGAGGACCAGGATACGAAAACTGAGATGCATTTTAAATCGTTTCCCAATCACACGGTGGACGATACTCTGGGTTTCCCATGCATGTTTTAGCTGGAGGAAGAATCCCTTGAACCTTGAGAGTTGGGACCCATGGAATGGGTACCATGCAGTATGACTTCAAAGGGTCTGCATTTGCTCACCGAAACTCACCAATGCTATCAGCCTGAAGTGTCCAGCCTTATGTCTCCACCAGCTCTGGTTGTAGATGTGTTAAATCCCGGTTGCATCACATGCCCTGAGTGAATTATTTAAGAATTGCTCTCTATTTCACTGTCTTTGTGTTTTGTTTTCGAAATTTATTTTGATAATGCGATTTTTCGGATTTTCACTGCTGCGTTTCGGCCGCTGTACACACGCTTATTTCTCTTACGGAGACATATATATCCATGGGTTTTAAGATTCTTCCTAGTGAGGTATATTCCTAGGCGTTGAATATGTGGTGTTGGGTCCATTTCGTTGAGCAAGGAGTAGGTCTTGTCTATTACATATTTGGCTTATGGAAATTTATCTGTGCTAATTTCAGTCTCTGGTTTTATGCAGCACCCCAATGCACCTTTCCCCATAAGCAAGCACTAGTTGGTTTTCTAAATTTGAGACCCTGTTCTGTTTTGTAATTCAGTTCATGTGTAGTCAAGTTTACATTCCGTGTATTAGTGATATCTTATGATGTTTCTTTTTCTGTGTGACTTAGTTCACATAGAATCACCGTACCTGCATCCACTCCCTATGCCGCTATTGGCCTGATGACACAGATTTCATTGCTGAGTGATATTGCATTGTACGTACGTGCCACAACTTCTTTATACATTTTTTGCTTTCTGGGATATTTACCTGATACTGTAGACGAGCTTCTTGTGAACACAGCCATCCCAAATGTTGGGGTGGCTGTCTGTTTTTGATTTTAATTTCCGTAAGCTATAGGACCATAAGTGGAATTGCCATAGGCGGTGTTGCTTTGTTTCTTACGTGTTTCAGGAAACACCATACACTTCTCCAGGGTGGCTGCTGGCAATTTACATCCTGCCAATCAGCATAATAAGGCTCCCTGTTCTCCATATCCTGTCCTACCTTTCTTGATTTTACACTTTTTTCAGATGGCCCTTTTGCCCGGGGGGCAGTGAGACTTCATTGTAGTGCAGATTTCCTTTACAGGCTTGCTTGGTTGGCCAAAAAGGGCGTATGGGTTTATTCCTGAATATATTCAGGAAAAAACGCATACGCACTTTTTGGCCAAGTGCATCATTGTCGACGTTCTGCCTCTTTTCCTATGCTTTCAGGGCAATTCCAGTCTACCCCCTGCAATCGTTTTCCTGAAATTCAGCCCCGCTTTCAAGTCCCCTTCACAGGCTTACTTCAATATATTTTTGGAGGATAGCTGTCATTTATAACTCTGCAGGTTTGTGAATTACAGTGCCCCTGAGCTCCTTTCTTCAACTCGCTTTCTTGTGAGCTGGGCACAAAACCGCAGGTTTGCTTCAGGCCCTAATCTGTTTCGAGCAGGGCACACTGAGCCTTTGTTTAATTCATCTTCCTGGTGGGCAATGAGCGTTACATTTGCCCGTGCAGACACCTACAGCTAGTCTCTCATTGGTTCTCCCTATTCCTGTTCATTTTGCACAGAAATTGCAAGCTGTGCCAAACAGGAGGTTAAAGGCACTGACTCTCCAAGCGGGGAGAGTGTTAGTTAAGCATCTGTAATGGTGAACCCGAGGACCAGGATACGAAAACTGCGATGCATTTTACATCATTTCCCAATCACACGGTGGACGATACTCTGGGTTTCCCATGCATGTTTTACCTGGAGGAAGAATCCCTTGAACCTGGAGAGTTGGGACCCATGGAATGGGTACCATGCAGTATGACTTCAAAGGGTCTGCATTTGCTCACCGAAACTCACCAATGCTATCAGCCTGAAGTGTCCAGCCTTATGTCTCAACCAGCTCTGGGTGTAGATGTGGTCAATCCCGGTTGCATCACATGCCCTGAGTGAATTATTTAAGAATTGGTCTCTATTTCACTGTCTTTGTGTTTTGTTTTCGAAATTTATTTTGATAATGGGATTTATCGGATTTTCACTGCTGCGTTTATGCCGCTGTACACACGCTTGATTCTCTTACGGAGACATATATATCCATGGGTTTTAAGATTCTTCCTAGTCAGGTATATTCCTAGGCGTTGAATATGTGGTGTTGGGTCCATTTCGTTGAGCAAGGAGTAGGTCTTGTCTATTACATATTTGGCTTATGGAAAGTTATCTGTGCTAATTTCAGTCTCTGGTTTTATGCAGCATCTCAATGCACATTTCCCCATAAGTAAGCACTAGTTGGTTTTCAAAATTTGAGACCCTGTTTTGTTTTGTAATTCAGTTCATGTGTAGTTAAATTTACATTCCGTGTATTAGTGATATCTTATGATGTTTCTTTTTCTGTGTGACGTAGTTCACGTAGAATCACCATACCTGCATCCACTCACTATGCCGCTAAGGGCCTGATGACACAGATTTCATTGATGAGTGATATTGCATTGCACGTACGTGCCACAACTTCTTTATCCATTTTTTGCTTTCTGGGATATTTACCTGGTACTCTAGACGAGCTTCTTGGGAACACAGCCGTCCCAAACTTTGGGGTGGATCTCTGTTTTTGATTTTAATTTCCCTAAGCAAGAAGACCATAAGTGCAATTGCCATAGGCTGTGTTCCTTTATTTCTTATGTGTTTCAGGAAACACCATACACTTCTCAAGGGTGGCCATTGGCAATATACATCCTCCCAATCAGCATAACAAGGCTCCCTGTTCTCCATATCCTGTCCTACCTTTCTGGATTTTACACTTTTTTCAGATGGCCCTTTTGCCCGGGGGGCAGTGAGACTTCATTGTAGTGCAGATTTCCTTTACAGGCTTGCTTGGTTGGCCAAAAAGTGCACATGCGTTTTTTCCTGAATATATTCAGGAAAAATCGCATACGCCCTTTTTGGCCAAGTGCATCATTGTCGACGTTGTGCCTCTTTTCCTATGCTTTCAGGGCAATTCCAGTCTACCCCCTGCAATCGTTTTCCTGAAATTCAGCCCCGCTTTCAAGTCCCCTTCGCAGGCTAACTTCAATATACTTTGGGAAGATAGCTGTCATTTATAACTCTGCAGGTTTGTGAATTACAGTGCCCATGAGTTCCTTTCTTCAACTCGCTTTCTTGTGAGCTGTGCACAAAACCGCAGGATTGCTTCAGGCACTAATCTGTTTCCAGCAGGGCACGCTGAGCCTTTGTTTAATTCCTTTTCCTGGTGGGAAATGAGCATTACATTTGCCCGTGCAGACACCTACAGCTAGTCTCTCATTGGTTCTCCCTACTCCTGTTCATCTTGCACAGAAATTGCAAGCTGTGCCAAACAGGAGGTTAAAGGCACTGACTCTCCAAGCGGGGAGAGTGTTAGTAAAGCGTCTGGAATGGTGAACCCGAGGACCAGGATACGAAAACTGAGATGCATTTTAAATCGTTTCCCAATCACACGGTGGACGATACTCTGGGTTTCCCATGCATGTTTTAGCTGGAGGAAGAATCCCTTGAACCTGGAGTGTTGGGACACATGGAATGGGTACCATGCCGTATGAATTCAGAGGGTCTGCATTTACTCACCGAAACTCACCAATGCTATCAGCCTGAAGTGTCCAGCCTTATGTCTCAACCAGCTCTGGGTGTAGATGTCGTCAATCCCGGTTGCCTCACATGCGCTGAGTGAATTATTTAAGAATTTCTCTCTATTTAACTGCCTTTGTGTTTTGTTTGTGAAATTTATTTTGATAATGGGATTTATTGGATTTTCACTGCTGCGTTTATGCCGCTGTACAAACGCTTGATTCTCTTATGGAGACATATATATCCATGGGTTTTAAGATTCTTCCTAGTCAGTTATATTCCTAGGCGTTGAATATGTGGTGTTGGGTCCATTTCGTTGAACAAGGAGTAGGAAATGTCTATTACATATTTGGCTTATGGAAAGTTATCTGTGCTAATTTCAGTCTCTGGTTTTATGCAGCACCCCAACGCACCTTTCCCCATAAGAAAGCACTAGTTGGTTTTCTAAATTTGAGACCCTGTTCTGTTTTGTAATTCAGTTCATGTGTAGTCAAGTTTACATTCCGTGTATTAGTGATATCTTATGATGTTTCTTTTTCTGTGTGACGTAGTTCACGTAGAATCACCGTACCTGCATCCACTCACTATGCCGCTACGGGCCTGATGACACAGATTTCATTGCTGAGTGATATTGCATTGTACGTACGTGCCACAACTTCTTTATCCATTTTTTGCTTTCTAGGATATTTACCTGATACTGTAGACGAGCTTCTTGTGAACACAGCCGTCCCAAATATTGGGGTGGCTGTCTGTTTTTGATTTTAATTTCCGTAACCTATAGGAACATAAGTGGAAGTGCCATAGGCTGTGTTGCTTTGTTTCTTACGTGTTTCAGGAAACACCATACACTTCTCCAGGGTGGCTGCTGGCAATTTACATCCTGCCAATCAGCATAACATGGCTCCCTGTTCTCCATATCCTGTCCTACCTTTCTGGATTTTACACTTTTTTCAGATGGCCCTTTTGCCCGGGGGGCAGTGAGACTTCACTGTAGTGCAGATTTCCTTTACAGGCTTGCTTGGTTGGCCAAAAAGGGCGTATGCGTTTTTTCCTGAATATATTCAGGAAAAAACGCATACGCCCTTTTTGGCCAAGTGCATCATTGTCGACGTTGTGCCTCTTTTCCTATGCTTTCAGGGCAATTCCAGTCTACCCCCTGCAATCGTTTTCCTGAAATTCTGCCCCGCTTTCAAGTCCCCTTCGCAGGCTTACTTCAATATATTTTTGGAGGATAGCTGTCAATTATAACTCTGCAGGTTTGTGAATTACAGTGCCCCTGAGCTCCTTTCTTCAACTCGCTTTCTTGTGAGCTGGGCACAAAACCGCAGGATTGCTTCAGGCCCTAATCTGTTTCCAGCAGGGCACACTGAGCCTTTGTTTAATTCCTCTTCCTGGTCGGCAATGAGCGTTACATTTGCCCGTGCAGACACCTACAGCTAGTCTCTCATTGGTTCTCCCTATTCCTGTTCATCTTGCACAGAAATTGCAAGCTGTGCCAAAGAGGAGGTTAAAGGCACTGACTCTCCAAGCGGGGAGAGTTTTAGTAAAGCATCTGGAATGGTGAACCCGAGGACCAGGATACGAAAACTGAGATGCATTTTAAATCGTTTCCCAATCACACGGTGGACGATACTCTGGGTTTCCCATGCATGTTTTAACTGGAGGAAGAATGCCTTGAACCTGGAGAGTTGGGACCCATGGAATGGGTACCATGCAGTATGACTTCAAAGGGTCTGCATTTGCTCACCAAAACTCACCAATGCTATCAGCCTGAAGTGTCCAGCCTTATGTCTCAACCAGCTCTGGGTGTAGATGTGGTCAATCCCGGTTGCATCACATGCCCTGAGTGAATTAATTAAGAATTGCTCTCGATTTCACTGTCTTTGTGTTTTGTTTTCGAAATTTATTTTGATAATGGGATTTATCGGATTTTCGCTGCTGCGTTTATGCCGCTGTACACACGCTTGATTCTCTTACGGAGACATATATATCCATGGGTTTTAAGATTCTTCCTAGTCAGTTATATTCCTAGGCGTTGAATATGTGGTGTTGAGTCCATTTCGTTGAGCAAGGAGTAGGTCTTGTCTATTACATATTTGGCTTATGGAAAGTTATCTGTGCTAATTTCAGTCTCTGGATTTATGCAGCTCCCCAAGGCACCTTTCCCCATAAGCAAGCACTAGTTGGTTTTCTAAATTTGAGACCCTGTTCTGTTTTGTAATTCAGTTCATGTGTAGTCAAGTTTACATTCCGTGTATTAGTGATACCTTATGATGTTTCTTTTTCTGTGTGACGTAGTTCACGTAGAATCACCGTACCTGCATCCACTCACTATGCCGCTACGGGCCTGATGACACAGATTTCATTGCTGAGTGATATTGCATTGCACGTACGTGCCACAACTTCTTTATCCATTTTTTGCTTTCTGGGATATTTACCTGGTACTGTAGACGAGCTTCTTGGGAACACAGCCGTCCAAAACGTTGGGGTGGCTGTCTGTTTTTGATTTTAATTTCCGTAACCTATAGGAACATAAGTGGAAGTGCCATAGGCTGTGTTGCTTTGTTTCTTACGTGTTTCAGGAAACACCATACACTTCTCCAGGGTGGCTGCTGGCAATTTACATCCTGCCAATCAGCATAACAAGGCTCCCTGTTCTCCATATCCTGTCCTACCTTTCTGGATTTTACACTTTTTTCAGATGGCCCTTTTGCCCGGGGGGCAGTGAGACTTCATTGTAGTGCAGATTTCCTTTACAGGCTTGCTTGGTTGGCCAAAAAGGGCGTATGCGTTTTTTCCTGAATATATTCAGGAAAAAACGCATACGCCCTTTTTGGCCAAGTGCATCATTGTCGACGTTGGGCCTCTTTTCCTATGCTTTCAGGGCAATTCCAGTCTACCCCCTGCAATTGTTTTCCTGAAATTCTGCCCCGCTTTCAAGTCCCCTTCGCAGGCTTACTTCAATATATTTTTGGAGGATAGCTGTCAATTATAACTCTGCAGGTTTGTGAATTACAGTGCCCCTGAGCTCCTTTCTTCAACTCGCTTTCTTGTGAGCTGGGCACAAAACCGCAGGATTGCTTCAGGCCCTAATCTGTTTCCAGCAGGGCACACTGAGCCTTTGTTTAATTCCTCTTCCTGGTGGGCAATGAGCGTTACATTTGCCCGTGCAGACACCTACAGCTAGTCTCTCATTGGTGATCCCTATTCCTGTTCATCTTGCACAGAAATTGCAAGCTGTGCCAAAGAGGAGGTTAAAGGCACTGACTCTCCAAGCGGGGAGCGTGTTAGTAAAGCATCTGGAATGGTGAACCCGAGGACCAGGATACGAAAACTGAGATGCATTTTAAATCGTTTCCCAATCACACGGTGGACGATACTCTGGGTTTCCCATGCATGTTTTAGCTGGAGGAAGAATCCCTTGAACCTTGAGAGTTGGGACCCATGGAATGGGTACCATGCAGTATGACTTCAAAGGGTCTGCATTTGCTCACCGAAACTCACCAATGCTATCAGCCTGAAGTGTCCAGCCTTATGTCTCCACCAGCTCTGGTTGTAGATGTGTTAAATCCCGGTTGCATCACATGCCCTGAGTGAATTATTTAAGAATTGCTCTCTATTTCACTGTCTTTGTGTTTTGTTTTCGAAATTTATTTTGATAATGGGATTTTTCGGATTTTCACTGCTGCGTTTCGGCCGCTGTACACACGCTTATTTCTCTTACGGAGACATATATATCCATGGGTTTTAAGATTCTTCCTAGTGAGGTATATTCCTAGGCGTTGAATATGTGGTGTTGGGTCCATTTCGTTGAGCAAGGAGTAGGTCTTGTCTATTACATATTTGGCTTATGGAAATTTATCTGTGCTAATTTCAGTCTCTGGTTTTATGCAGCACCCCAATGCACCTTTCCCCATAAGCAAGCACTAGTTGGTTTTCTAAATTTGAGACCCTGTTCTGTTTTGTAATTCAGTTCATGTGTAGTCAAGTTTACATTCCGTGTATTAGTGATATCTTATGATGTTTCTTTTTCTGTGTGACTTAGTTCACATAGAATCACCGTACCTGCATCCACTCCCTATGCCGCTATTGGCCTGATGACACAGATTTCATTGCTGAGTGATATTGCATTGTACGTACGTGCCACAACTTCTTTATACATTTTTTGCTTTCTGGGATATTTACCTGATACTGTAGACGAGCTTCTTGTGAACACAGCCATCCCAAATGTTGGGGTGGCTGTCTGTTTTTGATTTTAATTTCCGTAAGCTATAGGACCATAAGTGGAATTGCCATAGGCGGTGTTGCTTTGTTTCTTACGTGTTTCAGGAAACACCATACACTTCTCCAGGGTGGCTGCTGGCAATTTACATCCTGCCAATCAGCATAATAAGGCTCCCTGTTCTCCATATCCTGTCCTACCTTTCTTGATTTTACACTTTTTTCAGATGGCCCTTTTGCCCGGGGGGCAGTGAGACTTCATTGTAGTGCAGATTTCCTTTACAGGCTTGCTTGGTTGGCCAAAAAGGGCGTATGGGTTTATTCCTGAATATATTCAGGAAAAAACGCATACGCACTTTTTGGCCAAGTGCATCATTGTCGACGTTCTGCCTCTTTTCCTATGCTTTCAGGGCAATTCCAGTCTACCCCCTGCAATCGTTTTCCTGAAATTCAGACCCGCTTTCAAGTCCCCTTCACAGGCTTACTTCAATATATTTTTGGAGGATAGCTGTCATTTATAACTCTGCAGGTTTGTGAATTACAGTGCCCCTGAGCTCCTTTCTTCAACTCGCTTTCTTGTGAGCTGGGCACAAAACCGCAGGTTTGCTTCAGGCCCTAATCTGTTTCGAGCAGGGCACACTGAGCCTTTGTTTAATTCATCTTCCTGGTGGGCAATGAGCGTTACATTTGCCCGTGCAGACACCTACAGCTAGTCTCTCATTGGTTCTCCCTATTCCTGTTCATTTTGCACAGAAATTGCAAGCTGTGCCAAACAGGAGGTTAAAGGCACTGACTCTCCAAGCGGGGAGAGTGTTAGTTAAGCATCTGTAATGGTGAACCCGAGGACCAGGATACGAAAACTGCGATGCATTTTACATCATTTCCCAATCACACGGTGGACGATACTCTGGGTTTCCCATGCATGTTTTACCTGGAGGAAGAATCCCTTGAACCTGGAGAGTTGGGACCCATGGAATGGGTACCATGCAGTATGACTTCAAAGGGTCTGCATTTGCTCACCGAAACTCACCAATGCTATCAGCCTGAAGTGTCCAGCCTTATGTCTCAACCAGCTCTGGGTGTAGATGTGGTCAATCCCGGTTGCATCACATGCCCTGAGTGAATTATTTAAGAATTGGTCTCTATTTCACTGTCTTTGTGTTTTGTTTTCGAAATTTATTTTGATAATGGGATTTATCGGATTTTCACTGCTGCGTTTATGCCGCTGTACACACGCTTGATTCTCTTACGGAGACATATATATCCATGGGTTTTAAGATTCTTCCTAGTCAGGTATATTCCTAGGCGTTGAATATGTGGTGTTGGGTCCATTTCGTTGAGCAAGGAGTAGGTCTTGTCTATTACATATTTGGCTTATGGAAAGTTATCTGTGCTAATTTCAGTCTCTGGTTTTATGCAGCATCCCAATGCACATTTCCCCATAAGTAAGCACTAGTTGGTTTTCAAAATTTGAGACCCTGTTTTGTTTTGTAATTCAGTTCATGTGTAGTTAAATTTACATTCCGTGTATTAGTGATATCTTATGATGTTTCTTTTTCTGTGTGACGTAGTTCACGTAGAATCACCATACCTGCATCCACTCACTATGCCGCTAAGGGCCTGATGACACAGATTTCATTGATGAGTGATATTGCATTGCACGTACGTGCCACAACTTCTTTATCCATTTTTTGCTTTCTGGGATATTTACCTGGTACTCTAGACGAGCTTCTTGGGAACACAGCCGTCCCAAACTTTGGGGTGGATCTCTGTTTTTGATTTTAATTTCCCTAAGCAAGAAGACCATAAGTGCAATTGCCATAGGCTGTGTTCCCTTATTTCTTATGTGTTTCAGGAAACACCATACACTTCTCAAGGGTGGCCATTGGCAATATACATCCTCCCAATCAGCATAACAAGGCTCCCTGTTCTCCATATCCTGTCCTACCTTTCTGGATTTTACACTTTTTTCAGATGGCCCTTTTGCCCGGGGGGCAGTGAGACTTCATTGTAGTGCAGATTTCCTTTACAGGCTTGCTTGGTTGGCCAAAAAGTGCACATGCGTTTTTTCCTGAATATATTCAGGAAAAATCGCATACGCCCTTTTTGGCCAAGTGCATCATTGTCGACGTTGTGCCTCTTTTCCTATGCTTTCAGGGCAATTCCAGTCTACCCCCTGCAATCGTTTTCCTGAAATTCAGCCCCGCTTTCAAGTCCCCTTCGTAGGCTAACTTGAATATACTTTGGGAAGATAGCTGTCATTTATAACTCTGCAGGTTTGTGAATTACAGTGCCCCTGAGTTCCTTTCTTCAACTCGCTTTCTTGTGAGCTGTGCACAAAACCGCAGGATTGCTTCAGGCACTAATCTGTTTCCAGCAGGGCACGCTGAGCCTTTGTTTAATTCCTCTTCCTGGTGGGAAATGAGCATTACATTTGCCCGTGCAGACACCTACAGCTAGTCTCTCATTGGTTCTCCCTACTCCTGTTCATCTTGCACAGAAATTGCAAGCTGTGCCAAACAGGAGGTTAAAGGCACTGACTCTCCAAGCGGGGAGAGTGTTAGTAAAGCGTCTGGAATGGTGAACCCGAGGACCAGGATACGAAAACTGAGATGCATTTTAAATCGTTTCCCAATCACACGGTGGACGATACTCTGGGTTTCCCATGCATGTTTTAGCTGGAGGAAGAATCCCTTGAACCTGGAGTGTTGGGACCCATGGAATGGGTACCATGCCGTATGAATTCAGAGGGTCTGCATTTACTCACCGAAACTCACCAATGCTATCAGCCTGAAGTGTCCAGCCTTATGTCTCAACCAGCTCTGGGTGTAGATGTCGTCAATCCCGGTTGCCTCACATGCGCTGAGTGAATTATTTAAGAATTTCTCTCTATTTAACTGCCTTTGTGTTTTGTTTGTGAAATTTATTTTGATAATGGGATTTATTGGATTTTCACTGCTGCGTTTATGCCGCTGTACAAACGCTTGATTCTCTTATGGAGACATATATATCCATGGGTTTTAAGATTCTTCCTAGTCAGTTATATTCCTAGGCGTTGAATATGTGGTGTTGGGTCCATTTCGTTGAACAAGGAGTAGGACATGTCTATTACATATTTGGCTTATGGAAAGTTATCTGTGCTAATTTCAGTCTCTGGTTTTATGCAGCACCCCAACGCACCTTTCCCCATAAGAAAGCACTAGTTGGTTTTCTAAATTTGAGACCCTGTTCTGTTTTGTAATTCAGTTCATGTGTAGTCAAGTTTACATTCCGTATATTAGTGATATCTTATGATGTTTCTTTTTCTGTGTGACGTAGTTCACGTAGAATCACCGTACCTGCATCCACTCACTATGCCGCTACGGGCCTGATGACACAGATTTCATTGCTGAGTGATATTGCATTGTACGTACGTGCCACAACTTCTTTATCCATTTTTTGCTTTCTAGGATATTTACCTGATACTGTAGACGAGCTTCTTGTGAACACAGCCGTCCCAAATATTGGGGTGGCTGTCTGTTTTTGATTTTAATTTCCGTAACCTATAGGAACATAAGTGGAAGTGCCATAGGCTGTGTTGCTTTGTTTCTTACGTGTTTCAGGAAACACCATACACTTCTCCAGGGTGGCTGCTGGCAATTTACATCCTGCCAATCAGCATAATAAGGCTCCCTGTTCTCCATATCCTGTCCTACCTTTCTTGATTTTACACTTTTTTCAGATGGCCCTTTTGCCCGGGGGGCAGTGAGACTTCATTGTAGTGCAGATTTCCTTTACAGGCTTGCTTGGTTGGCCAAAAAGGGCGTATGGGTTTATTCCTGAATATATTCAGGAAAAAACGCATACGCACTTTTTGGCCAAGTGCATCATTGTCGACGTTCTGCCTCTTTTCCTATGCTTTCAGGGCAATTCCAGTCTACCCCCTGCAATCGTTTTCCTGAAATTCAGCCCCGCTTTCAAGTCCCCTTCACAGGCTTACTTCAATATATTTTTGGAGGATAGCTGTCATTTATAACTCTGCAGGTTTGTGAATTACAGTGCCCCTGAGCTCCTTTCTTCAACTCGCTTTCTTGTGAGCTGGGCACAAAACCGCAGGTTTGCTTCAGGCCCTAATCTGTTTCGAGCAGGGCACACTGAGCCTTTGTTTAATTCATCTTCCTGGTGGGCAATGAGCGTTACATTTGCCCGTGCAGACACCTACAGCTAGTCTCTCATTGGTTCTCCCTATTCCTGTTCATTTTGCACAGAAATTGCAAGCTGTGCCAAACAGGAGGTTAAAGGCACTGACTCTCCAAGCGGGGAGAGTGTTAGTTAAGCATCTGTAATGGTGAACCCGAGGACCAGGATACGAAAACTGCGATGCATTTTACATCATTTCCCAATCACACGGTGGACGATACTCTGGGTTTCCCATGCATGTTTTACCTGGAGGAAGAATCCCTTGAACCTGGAGAGTTGGGACCCATGGAATGGGTACCATGCAGTATGACTTCAAAGGGTCTGCATTTGCTCACCGAAACTCACCAATGCTATCAGCCTGAAGTGTCCAGCCTTATGTCTCAACCAGCTCTGGGTGTAGATGTGGTCAATCCCGGTTGCATCACATGCCCTGAGTGAATTATTTAAGAATTGGTCTCTATTTCACTGTCTTTGTGTTTTGTTTTCGAAATTTATTTTGATAATGGGATTTATCGGATTTTCACTGCTGCGTTTATGCCGCTGTACACACGCTTGATTCTCTTACGGAGACATATAAGTCCATGGGTTTTAAGATTCTTACTAATCCGGTATATTCTTAGGCATTGAATATGGCGTGTGGAGTCCATTTCGTTGAGCAAGGAGTAGGTCTTGACTATTACATATTTGGCTTATGGAATGGTATCTGTGCTAATTTCAATCTCTGGTTTTATGCAGCAACCCAACTCACCTTTCCCCTTAAGGAAGCATAAGTTGGTTTTCTTAATTTGAAACCCTCTTCTCTTTTGTAATTCTGTTCATGTGTAGCCATGTTAACATTCCATGTATTAGTGATATCTTATGTCTTTTTCTTTTTGAATTATGTGACTTCGAATGATCACACGTAACTCCTCTTGAGTTGTTATAACTGGCCGTATTTCATTGATTTCCAGGCTGAGTAATATTCCACTCTACATAAGCACCACATCTCTGTCCGTTTTTTCTCTGCAGATACTTTAAGTTATATCCTAGTCGAGGATCTTTTAAACAGAGAGGTGGTAAACATTGGGGTGCCTGTGTCCTCTCGATTTTTGTTTTTCCCAAGATATACGTCCATGAGTGCAAGTGCCCTGTGCTCGGTAGCTCATTTTTTAGATGCTTTAGTAAACACAATAGACTTATCCAGAGTGACCGTTGGCAATATACATTTCCACTATAAGACTCACAGGGCTCCCTTTTCTCCTTGCCCTGTCCTGCATTTCTGGTGTTTACACTTTATGAGGACGGCTCTTCTGACTGATGCAAAGTGATATGTTTTGTAGTATTGATTTCCAGTGCCCACCTGTTTGGTTGGCTAAAAAAGTGTATGCCCTTTTCTTGAATATATACAGAAAAAGACGCATACACCCTTTTTGGCCAACTGCAATGTTGGCAATGTTCAGCCCCTTTTCTTGTGCTTAATGGCGAGTCCTTTCTACCTCTTCCAATCCCTTTCCTGCCATTCTCCGTTGCTTACAAGTCCTTTTCTCTGACTTTCCTCAAGACATTTTTCAGTGATAGATATTTTCAATTCTGCAGTTTCGTGAATTTTAGTGCCCCTGAGTTCCATTTTCCAACTTGTGTTTATGGGAACTGGCCACAAAGCATCAGGATTCCTCAAGCCCTATTCTGTTTCCATGGGCAACCCTAGCCTTTGGTCAATTCGTCTTCCTGATTGGAAATTAGAGTGGCATGTGCCTGTCCGAACACCTAGGACTTGTCTCTCATTGTTCCTCCTCCTTCTGCTTCATCCTCTGGACAAATTCCAAACTGTATGCAACAGGATGTTGACAGTGCTGACATCTCCAAGTGGGGAGACTGTTAGTAAAGACGCTGGAGTGGTGAACCCTAGCACCAAGAGATGAGGAGATGAGATGCCTTTTCCAAACTTTTCCCGATCAGACGGTATACCATCCTCTGGGTGTGACAGGCATGTTTTAGGTGTAGGAAGGGTCCCATTCATGTGAGGAGAACACCAGGGGATTTTAAATATCAGTGTCTCTCCGCAACCCAAACTGGGGAATTTTTTAAGCTACGGCTACACATATGTTCATTAAGGGCCTTGGGAAGTAGGCAGAGTCCAAACTTTAGATGATTGAAGTCTTCAGGGTCAGAAGCACTCACCACTGTCTTCCCTTAGATTCCATTTTTACTGTCATTGATGGATGATGTCAATAAAAATATCTATTCTTTTTCAGATCATTTCCCCTTATAGGTTATTGCAAAATATTGAGTGTAGTTCCCTGTGCTATACAGTAGTTCCTTGCTGATGATTTCATACATAGCAGTGTGTATGTGTTAATCCCAAACTGTTAATTTATCCCTCCTCCTACCATTTCCCTTTGGTAATAATAAATTATAAGATTTTATGCTTCTCAGAAATGGGGGAGCTGAAAGAGAGGTATCATTTTCAATGCAAAAGCATTTAAAACAAGATTGAAGCTTTAACCAAGATTATTAGATGTACATCCTTGGAAAGAAATCACTTTGTTTCTCTAATATTGACCTGACAAAGAAGACAAACCTTTTCACTGAACTTGCTTATAAGAAAGTGATGGAAATATCAAATGGAAGTGTTAGAAACATCTTATTTTACCCGAGCCTTATACACTGTTCTATGTTAATTACAGTTTGGCTCACACATCTGTTCATTGAAGTTACAATGTTCTCAATTTCTGTTACTGATCCTCCAGAGTGGACGCCAACAAGTGTCCCCCTGCCCAGTGTCATTGGAGCCAATAGATCGAGACTGAGTTTGGTT
The DNA here is from genome assembly GCF_963924675.1 of Phocoena phocoena. Taxonomy (NCBI): domain Eukaryota; kingdom Metazoa; phylum Chordata; class Mammalia; order Artiodactyla; family Phocoenidae; genus Phocoena; species Phocoena phocoena. The sequence goes on along the minus strand of NW_027077598.1, from coordinate 2,231,370 downwards.
CAAAAGCAAAGGAAACTTTATATTTTGATCAGAGAATGGAGAGGTGCTACCCTGTGGGCTGTGGGCTGGGCTGCTGTGTAGAGATCCTGTCAGAGTCACTGGGAGGGAGGGGGCTGAGCTCTCGAGGACCTGGTTGGCTGCAGCTCAGGCTCTATGTCACGGAGTCTGAACTGGGCCCCAGGAGCTGAAGTGTCATCGAGCCATTCTGCTCTAGGAAATCTGGTCTGAAGGGCCGGGTGTGGAACCTCTGTATGCGGGACACTAGGAGCACCTGAAATTAGACAAAGCACAAAGGATAAAAATGGTTAGACTTTATTTTATTGCCCAGATTCTATTTTTATCTCCCAGGCATTTTTAAGGGGCTTTGCCTGGGACAAACTTCTCTTCTGCCTTTTGTCCCTTTCCTCATTCTTGGAGTGCTGCGGGTGCAGACCCTTCTTCTGTAACTGCTGAGTGCTGAGTTAGGAGGCTTCATACCCGTGGGCGAGGGTCAGAACTTCTCCCCAGCAGCCTCCAGGTGACGTTGATTGTCCCCAGGCCTCCTGCCTCCCTGCTCGTCCACCTGAGCACCAGTATTGGAAGTGTTATAGATTCTAATGACCTTTAAGGGTCCAGAAAGGAGATGTGCAGTGGCGCTGTGAGGTCCAGTTTCACTCTGCCCCACATTTGTTCGGCCACCTTAGGCTGACCGTTTCTGCCAGCCTAGATGCTCTGACTGACCGTTTCTGCCAGCCTAGATGCTCTGACCAACAGTCTGCGCTTTCTTCCATTAGGCCCCTGAATTAACGTAAAAACAGCACCAGGTGTCAGGATCCTGCCCGCTCAGCTCCCAGACAGTCCAGGGTCAGTGGTGATGAAGGATCATGATGGTCACTGAGTCAAGAGCCTTTGGAAGTAAACAGGAGTCCAGCCGGTCTTATTGGCCACCATCATCACGGTGTCTGTAGGCTTTTCTATGGTGACAGCATGATATACGGTTCCCCCGCCAAGATTATTAGCTCCCCTCTGGGTACAGTAAGTACTGCAAGCAGTAATCTACTCTTTTGGGACACACTCTTGTTGTTTTATGAGAGAAACTCCAGGTCAAGTGATGGTCACACGGGTCGTCATGGTGCCCCGTTGCCCCCGGTTATCTCTCTGGAGGTTGGAGTTGGAGGGCCTCCTCAATCGAGGTCAGTGTGCCCACGGAGCAAACCCTGCAACTTCAGGGCATGGTTGGGGGTTAGGATCACCACGTGGGGTCCATTTCCCTTAGAAGGGAGGTGGCCTTTTGGGCTGCTGATTTGCAGGTTTTCAGATACCACCAGTATCTTGGCCAGATGTGGCGGTGGGCCAAGCCCCTTGGTGACCATAGTTTATCCTACCTGGATGGCATTCTTGCATTGTTCCATTTCAAGTGGTCCCAGTTTTTGCACTAATACTCCAATGGCGATTCACCTTTCACCAGGAATGTAAAGGTCAAAGGGTTTAGCTAAATTAGGGAGTTCCAGGGCAAGGGTGTGAATTGACTGCTCTTTCCATTCTTGAAAGGCCACTTCTGGATTCTATTCAAAAGGATCATCATCTTTTCCTTTCAGTGTTTCATATAGAGGCCCAGCTAGTAGACTGTAGTTAGGGATCCAGAGGCAGGAAACCCTGGCTTCCCCAGGAACCCCTAAGCTGTCTTCTAGTTTCAGAAAGGGGTAAGGCTGTAAATTGTTTCTTCCCTTTCCTGGGATGGGCTTCTCCGACCTTCTGTGAGAATGAAGCCCAGGCAGGTCACCGTAGTCTGTGATACTTGAGCTTTTTCGTGGACAACTTCTATCCTTTATTGGCTTGGTAGTTCTGAGGCCTCCTTAGTAGGGCTGGCGATCAGAATGTCGTCTGAATATTGAAGGAGTGTTTCCTTTTCCAGAGGTAGAACTTTTAGGTCTTTAGCTGAGCTTTCCCCAAAGATGGTGTGGGAATTTTTGAACCCTTGGGGCAAGACAGCCTGGAAGTATTGTTTTAGTTGTATGTTGAGTCCTGTCACTCACAAGCCAAAATTTCTTGTGACTCTGGGACTAATGGAATACAAAAGAAGGCATCAGTGAAGACTAATACAGAATACCAAGTCCTGGTGGTTGGTAGAATGACCAGCAGGGTGTAGGATTTAGGAACTACTGGAGGTATATCCTCAGTGGCTTCACTGACTGTCCTGACATCCTTTACCAGGACTCCAGCAGCCCATGGGGCTCTCGAGGTCAGGCCAATCCCAGGATATGGAGCTCACCTGGGCAGGTACCCTACCCCCACCCCAGCCCACGGGGCTCTCGTGTTCAGGCCCCTCCCAGGATATGGGAATCCCTGGGCAGGTCCTCTGCAGTCCATGGGGCTCCCGTGGTCAGGCCCCTCCCAGGATACAGAGCTACCCTTGCAGGTACCTTGGCAGGGCTGGGCACACAGGAACCGTGCACATAGCCCTCATTGCAGAGCACTCCCAGCTCACCTGTCGCTCAGATCTGACACAGAGCACCTCAGAGCAGGACTTGAACTAACAAACAGCAGCTCTGACAGGTCTGTGACCCTGGGCATCACTCTGTGCGGCCTCCTCCACCTGGTCTTCCAGAGACTTCCACTGCACCCGGGGCACCAGGCCTCTGTCTCCAACCACCACCCACCCCTCCTCTCCCTGACTCCTGGGTTCCTCTCATTAGGAGAGGGTTTTCTTGAAGTTGTCTCCCACTCATGGGCCAGATAATATAATTAGAAAACAAGCCAGAGCTGCAGCCCCTTGTCTATCCTGACTCTCAGGAGCCCACACCTGTTCCTTGGACCTGGCCAATTCAGCAAGTTCCATTTTCAGCAACTGTGAGCCCCTGAGGGGTGATTATTGACTGGCTTGGGAAGCCTGACCGTGCCGGCCAGCCCTCCCCAGGTGTGCCTGGGTTGAGATCAATATAAACACCGCTCCAGGCAGCAAGAGCCCCTGCAGCTGTGCCTGACGCCATTTTCTCTGCCCTGTCAGCAGTCTCGGGGCTGGGCTGGTGGGAGGGAGTGAGAGGCCACGGCTTTGTGGGTGTCCCAGTGTGAGTGGGGCTCTGCTGGACTTTCTGCAGCAGTTGCCAAGATGCTACCTGCTAAAGAAGAGGATGTGTCACCCACACCTGCCGCTGGAATTTCTCCCTGGGCACAGGTGAGGAAGGAAGAAAGCAGTGGGGGCCGGGACAGCAGGGGTATCTCAGGCAGGGAAATGGAGAGCTTCCAGAAGAGCACCCAGGGCCAGGACCATCCTGGCTGGCCTGCAGGCACCAAGTCGGCTGGCATGCTGTCCCTCATGTGGCTCCATGGCCCTTCCTCTAGGTTTTCAAGTCCTTGTACATATTCAGGTGTTTAGCCTTGGAAGGGTGGGAACATTTCAGCAGCAGCTGGCCTGGGGCTCGGCCCACGTTTACTCACAGATACCTCGGCACGGTCCCCCAGCTTTGCAGTGAGGACGCTTGTTGCGAGGAGCATGCTGGCTGAATGGGAGATGATTCCCCACCACTGACCAACTTCAGAATTGTTTGCAATTGGAGCAAGTGCCCTGAAACGGTTTTCCTCTGTGTAACTGGTGGGTTCTGTTCTTTTTTATCTTTTTTTCGTTTTTGGTTCAAGGTAGATTTTATTCCTCTTTTGTGTATTTACAGATATAAGCATGGAAATAATTTATTCATATAAATACATGTATGTGAAGGGAAGAATATTTTTCTGTTTTACTTTTTTTAATTTTATTTTTTTATTTTGAATTTAATTTTATATTTTTATACAGCAGGTTGTTTTTGGTTATCTACTTTATACATATAAATGTATACATACCAATCCCAATATCTCAACTCCTCCCACCACCATCCCCAACAGCTTTCCCCCCTTGTTGTCCATACGTTTGTTGTATACATGTATTGCTCTATTTCTGCCTTGCAAAACGGTTCATCTGTACAATTTTTCTAGGTTCCACATATATGCATTAATATACAAGATTTGTTTTTCTCTTTCTGACTTACTTCACTCTGTATGACAGTCTCTAGATCCATCAACGTCTCTACAAATGTCCCAATTTCATTCCTTTTTATGGCTTAGTAATATTCCATTTTATATATGTACCACATCTTTATGCATTCGTCTGTCTGTGGGCATTTAGGTTGCTTCCATTTCCTGGATAGTGTAAATAGTGATGCAATGAACATTGTGGTGAATGTCTCTTTTTGATTTATGGTTTTGTCTGGGTATATGCCCAGTAGAGGGATTGCTGTATCATATGGTAATTCTATTCTTAGTTTTATAAGAAACTCCATAATGTTCTCCACAGTGACTGTATCAATTTACGTTCCCAACAATAGTGGAAGAGGATTCCTTATCTCCACACCGTTTCCAGCATTTGTTGTTTGTAGATTTTCTGATGATGCCCATTCTAATAGGTGTGAGGTGATACACCATGGATGAGTCTATTTCGTTGAGCAAAGAGTAGGTCTTGTTTCTTACGTATTTGGCTTATGGAATGGTATGTGTGCTAATTTCAATCTGTTTTTATACAGCAGCCCAACTCAACTTTCCCCTTAAGCAAGCATAAGGTTTTTATCTAAATGTGAGACTCTGTTCGGTTTTGTAATTCAGTTTATGTGTAGCCAAGTTTACACTCCCTCTATTAGTGATATCTTATGATAATTATCTTTCTTTGTGTGATATATTTCTCTTAGAATCATCATAATTAAATCCACTCAATTTGCTGCTACAGGCCTGATGACATTGATTTCACTGCTGAGTGATATTCCGTTGTACGTAAGTAGCACAACTTCTTTATCCATTTTTTTCTTTCTGGGATATTTAATTTGTACTGGACTCGAGGTTCTTGTAAACACAGCAGCCCTAAATTTTGTGTTGGCTGTGTCTTGTTGATTTTAATTTTCCTAAGCTATAGGGCCAAAAGTGGAAGTGCCCTAGGCTCTGTAGCTTTGTTTTTTAGATGTTTCAGGATACACCATGAACATCTCCAGAGTGTCTGTTGGCAATTTACATCCCGCCCATCAGCATAACACGGCTCCCTGTTCTCCATGGCCTGTCCTGTGTTTCTGGTTTTTACACTTTATTCAGATGGCCTTTTTGACGAATGGGAAATGTGACTTCATTGTAGTGTGGATTTCCATTGCTGGAGTGCTTGGTTGGCCAAAATGTTCATATGCGTTTTTTCCTGAATATATTCAGGAAAAATGTATACGCACTTTTTGTCCATGTGCATCACTGTCAAAGATCTGCCGCTTTTCATATGCTTTAAATGCAATTCCAATCTACCTCTTGAAATATGATTCCTGCAATTCTGCCTCGTTTTCAAGTCCTCTTTGCAGACTTACTTCGATATATTTTTGCCAATAGCTGTCATTTATCTCTGCAGGTTTGTGAATTACAGTGCCCCTGAGCTCCTTTCTTAACTCGCTTCCTTGTAAGCTGGCCACAAAACTGCAGGTTTGCTTCAGGCCATAATCAGGGTCCAGCACGGCACTCTGAGCCTTTGGTTAATTCCTCTTCCTGGTGGGAAATTAGAGTTAAATGTGCCCCTCCAGATACCTGCCTCACTCCCAGCCACATGGTGATGTATGTCCTCAGGTTTGAGGCCATATGTGATGGGTTCCTCATCTTTTGATGATGTGGCCCCACTGGTGTGTGGACACTCCTGCCTGGTTCCCATCCCCTTGGTGATGTGGGCCCTCTGGTGAGACTCTGATCCTGGTTGGGTTCCTCACACATCCGTGAGGTGAGCCCTCTTCTCTGAGGTCACTCCTGCCTGGCTGGCACAACCCGCCTTGTTGACTTCGGCACCCTGGTGGCAGTTGGAGCCTGCTGGGAGCCTCCTTCCCGCGGTGATGAGGCCCTCTGGCGTCAGACCCTAATGGCGGGGTTCCCACATTTTCTGATACGTGCTAAGTGGTACGAGGGCACTCCTGCCAGGTTCCCATCCTCATGAGCGTGTGGGCCTTCTGTTCTGAGGTCCTAACGGCTGGGTTGCTCACACTTTCATGATGTGGGCCCTCTGCTGTGAGGTCAATCCTGCCTGGCTGGCGCACGTCGCCTTGGCGATGTGGACCCTCTGGTGGCAGTTGGAGTGTGCTGGGGCCTCCTCCCCTCAGTGATGAGGGCCTTCTGGTGTCAGGCCCTAAGTGCTGGGCTCCACACATTTTCTGATGTGTGCCCAGTGGTGCGAGTCACTCCTGCCAGGTTCCCATCCCCATGGGCATGTGGGACTTCTGTTCTGTGGTCCCAACTGCTGGGTTGCTCACAGTTTCATGATGTGGGCCCTTTGCTGTGTGTTCACTCTGGCCTGTATCCCATAGTGTCAGTGCTCTGGGCCTCCAGCTTGGAGTTTCCAACTTCTCGATTCCTCACCTTTTTTATTCTATGGGCCCTCGGTTGTGCGTCTCCTCCTGCATGCCTCACTCCCAGCCCCTTCGTGATGTGTGTCCCCTTGTTTGAGGCCACATGTGCTGTGTTCCTCACCTTTCTATAATGTGGCCACACTGGTGTGAGGACACTCTTGCCTGGTTCCCATTCCCTTGGTGATGTTGGCCCCACTGCTGTTAGGACAGTCTTGCCTGGTTCCCATCACCTTGGTGATGTTGGCCCTCTGGTGAGAGTCTGATCCTGGTTAGGTTCCTCACCCTTCTGTGAGGTGGGCCCTCTGCTCTGAGGTCACTCCTGCCTGGCTGGCACACCCCGCCTTGGCAACGTCGGCCATATGGTGGCAGTTGGAGCCTGCTGGGAGCCTCCTCCCCTCAGTGATGAGGGCCCTCTGGCCTCAGGCCCTAACTGCTGGGTTCCCACATTTTCTGATTCGTGCTAAGTGGTGCAAGGACACTCCTGCCAGGTTCCCATCCCCATGGGGATGTGAGCCTTCTGCTCTGAGGTCCCAACGGCTGTGTTGCTCACAGTTTCATGATGAGGGCCCTCTGGTGTGAGTTCACTCCTGCCTAGATCCCATAGCCTCGCTGCTCCTGGCTGCCTGCCGGAGGTTCCAACTGTGGGATTCCTCACCTTTTTTATTCTATGGTCCCTCTGTTTTGAGGATCCTCTGGCCTGCCTCACTCCCAGCCCCTTGGTGATGTGTGTCCTCAGGTTTGAGGCCACGTGTGCTGGGTCCCTCAAATTATGGTGATGTAGCCCCACTGGTGTGAGGACACTCCTGCCTGGTTCCCATTCCCTTGGTGATGTTGGCCCTCTGGTGACAGTCTGATCCTTGTTGGGTTCCTCACACTTCTGTGAGGTGGGCTTTCTGCTCTGAGGTCACTCCTGCCCGGTTGGCACACCCCGCCTTGGTGACATCGGCCTTATGGTGGCAGTTAGAGCCTGCTGGGAGCCTCCTCCCCTCGGTGATGAGGGTCCTCTGGCCTCAGGTCCTAACTGCTGGGTTCCCACATTTTCTGATTCGTGGAAGTGGGCCGAGGACACTCCTGTCAGGTTCCCATCCCCATAGGGATGTGGGCCTTCTGCTCTGAGGTCCCATCCGCTGGGTTGCTCACAGTTTCATGATGTGGGACCTCTGCTGTGAGTTTGCTGTGGCCTGGATCCCATAGACTCTGTGCTCTGGGCGGCCTACTGGCCGGTTCCAACTGCTGGATTCCTCACAACTTTTATTCTGTGGGCTCTGTTTTGTGAGGATACTCCTGCTTGCCTCACTCCTAGCCCCTTGGAGATGTGGGTCCCCTGTTTTAGGCCACATGTTCTGGGTTCCTCACCTTTCTATAATGTGGCCACACTGGTGTGAGGACCCTCCTGCCTGGTTCCGATCCCCTTGGTGATGTGGGCCCTCTGGTGAGAGTCTTATCCTGGCTGGTTTCCTCACCCTTCTGTGAGGTAGGCCCTCTGCGGTGAGGTCACTCCTGCCTGGCTGGCACACATCACCTTGGTGACGTGGGCCCTCAGTTGGGAGTTGGTGTCTGCTGCGAGTCTCCGTCCCTCGGTAATGAGGGCCCTCTTGCGTCAGACCCTAACTCCTGGGCTCCCAAAATTTGCAGATGTGCGACCTGTGGTGCGAGTACACTCCTGTCAGGTTCCCAACCCCATGGGAATTTGGGCCTTCTGCTCTGAGGTCCCAACGGCTGGGGTGCTCACAGTTTCATGATGAGGGCCCTCTGATGTGCGTTCATTCCGGCCTAGATCCCATAGGCTTGCTGCTCCTGGGCGCCTGCTGGGAGGTTCCAACTGCGGGATTCCTCACCTTTTTTATTCTATGGGCCCTCTGTTTTGAGGCTCCTCCTGCCTGCCTCAATCCCAGCCCCGTTGTGATGTGTGTCCTCTGGTGTGAGGCCACGTGTGCTGGGTCCCTCACCTTTCGATGATGTGGCCCCAATGGTGTGAGGACACTCGTGCCTGTTTCCCAGCCCCTTGGTGATGTGGCCCCTCTGGTGAGAGTCTGATCCTGGCTGGGTTCCTTACCGTTCTGTGAGGTGGGCCCTGTGCTCTGAGGTAACTCCTGCCTGGCTTGCTCCCATTGCCTTGGTGACGTCGGCCCTCTGGTGGCAGTTGGATCCTTTTGGAGACTCCTGTCCTCGGTGATGAGGTCCCTCTGGCGTCAGGCTCTAACTGCTGGGCTCCCCAGGTTTTCTGATGTGAGCCCAGTGATGCCAGGACACTCGTGAAATGTTCCCATCCCCATGGCGATATGGGCCTTCTGCTCTGAGGTTCCAACACTGGGTTGCTCACAGTTTCCTGATGTTAGCTCTCTGGTGTTAGTTCACTCATTCCTAGATCCCATAGCCTCTGTACTCTGGGCCGCCTGCTGGGAAGTTCCAACTGCTGGGTTCCTCACCTTTTTTATTCTTTGGGCCCTGTGTTGGGAGGCTCCTCCTGCCTGTGTCACTCCCAGCCCCTTGGTGATGTAGGTCCTCTGGTTTGTGGCCACATGTGCCAGTTTCCTCATCTTTTAGTGATGTGGCCCCACTGGTGTGAGGACACTCGTGCCTGGTTCCCGTCCCCTTGGTGATATGGGCCCTCTGGTGAGAGTCTGATCCTGGTTGGGTTCCTCACACTTCTTTGAGGTGGGCCGTCTGCTGTGAGGTCACTCCTGCCTGGCTGGCACACCCCGCCTTGGCGACGTGGGCCCTCTTGTGGTAGTTGGAACATGCTGGGAGCCTCCTCCCCTCAGTGATGAGGGCCCTCTGGCCTCAGGCCCTAACTGCTGGGTACCCACATTTTCTGATATGTGCTAAGTGGTGCGAGGACACTCCTGCCATGCTCCCAACACCTTGGGGATGTGGACCTTCTGCTCTGAGGTCCAAATGGCTGGGTTGCTCGCAGTTTCATGATGTGGACCCTCTGCTGTGAGTTTACTGCGGCCTGAATCGCATAGACTTGGTGCTCTTGGCCGCCTGCTGGGAGGTTCCCATTGCTGGATTCCTCAGCTTTTTTATTCTATGGGCCCTGTGTTGTGAGGCTACTCCTGCCTGCCTCATTCCGAGCCCCTTGGAGATGTGGGTCTTCTGGTTTAGGCCACATGTGCTGGGTTCCTCACCTTTCTATGATGTGGCCACACTGGTGTGAAGACTCTCCTGCCTGGTTCTGATCACCTTGGTGATGTGGGCCCTCTGGTGAGAGTCTTATCCTGGCTGTGTTCCTCACCCTTCTGTGAGGTAGGCCCTCTGCAGTGAGGTCACTCCTACCTGGCTGTCACACGTCACCTTGGCGACGTGGGACCTCAGTTGGGTGTTGGTGCCTGATTGGAGTCTCCTCCCCTTGGTAATGAGGGCCCTCTGGCGTCAGGCCCTAACTCCTGGGTTCCCTAAATTCTCTGATGTGTGCCCTGTGGTGCGAGTACACTTCTGACAGGTTCCCAACCCCATGGGAATGTGGGCCTTCTGCTCTGAGATCCCAACGCCTAGGTTGCTCACAGTTTCATGATGACGGCCCTCTGGTGTGCGATCACTCCGGCCTGGATCCCATAGTCTCGCTGCTCCTGGCCGCCTGCTGGGAGGTTCCAACTGCGGGATTCTTCACCTCTTTAATTCTATGGTCCCTCTGTTTTGAGGCTCCTCCTGCCTGCCTCAATCCCAGCTCCCTTGTGATGTGTGTCCTCTGGTTTGAGGCCACGTGTGCTGGGTCCCTCACTTTACGGTGATGTGGCCCCACTAGTGTGAGGACACTCCTGCCTGGTTCCCATTCCCTTGGTGATGTGGGCCCTCTGGTGAGAATCTGATCCTCTTTAGTTCTTCACACTTCTGTGAGGTTGACCCTCTGCTCTGAGGTCACTCCTGCCTGGTTGTCGCACTCCGCATTGGCGACGTCGCCCCTCTGGTAGCAGTCGGAGCTGGCTGGGAGCCACCGCCCCTCGGTGATGAGGGCCCTCTGGCATCAGGCACTAATTGCTGGGCTCCCCACATTTTTTCATGTGTGCCCACTCTTGCGATGACACTCCTGCTTGTTTCCCTGCCCCATGGGGATGTGGGCCTTCTGCTCTGAGGTCACAACGGCTGGGTTGCTTACAGAATCACAATGAGGGCCCTCTGTTGTGAGTTCATGCCGGCCTGGATCTCATAGCCTCAGTGCTCTGGGCCGCCTGCTAGGAAGATCCAACTGCTGGTTTCCACACCTTTTGTATACAATGGGACATGTGTTGTGAGGTTAATCCTGCCTGCCTCACTCCGAAACCCATGGTGATGTGGGTCCTCTGGTTTGAGGCCACATGTGCTGGGTACCTCAACTTTTGATGATGTGGCCCCACGGGTGTGAGGACACTCCTGCCTGGTTCCCATCACCTTGGTGATGTGGGCCCTCTGGGGAGAGTCTGATCCTGGCTGGGTTCCCTACCATTCTGTGAGGTGGGCCCTCTGATGTCAGGTCACTCCTGCCTGGCTAGCTCACATCGCCTTGGCGACGTGGGCCCTCTGTTGGCCACTGGAGCATGCTGGGAGCCTCCTACTCCCGTGAATGATGGCCCTGGAAAAAATGCATATGCCCTTTTTGGCCAAGTGCTTCATTGACGAGGTTCTGCCACTTCTCTTATGCTTTCAGAGCAATTCACGTCTACCTCCTGAAATCGGATTCCAGCAATTCTGCCCCACTTTCAAGTCCTCTTCACAGCCTTAATTCAATATATTTTTGTACGATTTCTGTCATTTATAAGTCTGCAGGTATGTGAATGACAGTGTCCCTGAGCTCCTTTCCTCAACTCGCTTTCTTGTGAGCTGGGGACAAAACCGCAGGATTGCTTCAGGCCCTAATCTTGTTCCAGCACGGCATGCTGAGCCTTTGGTTAATTCCTTTTCCTGTTGGGAAATGAGTGTTAAAATTGCCCGTGCATACTGGGCATATACCCTGAGAAAACCAAAATTCAAAAAGAGTCATGTACCAAAATGTTCATTGCAGCTCTATTTACAATAGCCCGGAGATGGAAAGAACCTAAGTGCCCATCATCGGACGAATGGATAAAGAAGATGTGGCACATATACACAATGGAATATTACTCAGCCTTAAAAAGAAATGAAACTGAGTTATTTGTAATGAGATGGATAGACCTAGAGTCTGTCATACAGAGTGAAGTAAGTCAGAAAGAAAAAGACAAATAGCGTATGCTAACACATATATATGGAATTTAAAGGAAAAAAATGTCATGAAGAACCTAGGGATAAGACAGGAATAGAGGCGCAGACCTACTGGAGAACGGAATTGAGGATATGGGGAGGGGGAATGGTGAGTTTTGACAGGGCGAGAGAGAGTCATGGACATATACACACTAACAAATGTAGTAAGGTAGATAGCAAGGGGGAAGCAGCCGCAAGGCACAGGGATATTAGCTCGGGGCGTTGGGACAGCCTGGAGGGGTGGAAGGGGGAGAGAGGGAGGGAGGGAGACACAAGAGGGAAGACACAGGGAGCATATGTATATGTATAGCTGATTCACTTTGTTATAAAGCAAAAACTAACACACCATTGTAAAGCAATTATACCCCAATAAAGATGTTAAAACAAATATTTGCCCGTGCACACACCTACAGATAGTCTCCCATTGGTTCTCCTTATTCCTGTTCATCTTGCGCAGAAATTGCAAACAGTGCCAAACAGGAGGTTAAAGGCACTGACTCTCCAAATGGGGAGAGTGTAAGAAAAGGGTCTGGAATGGTGAACCTGAGTACCAGGGGACGAAAACAGACATGCATGTAAAAAGGTTTCCCAGTCACACGGTGGAGCATACTCTGGGTTTCCCATGCAAATTTTAGCAGAAGGAAGAATCCCTTGACCCTGGAGAGTTGGGAACCATGGAATGGGTACCAGGCAGTATGACATCAAAGGGTCTGCATTTGCTCACTGAACCTCACCAATGCTATCAGCCCAAAGGGTCAAGCCTTATCTCTCACCCAGCTCTGGGTGTAGATGTGGTAAACCAGGTTGCATCACATGCCCTGTGTGAGTTATTTAAGAACTGCTCTCTATTTCACTGTCATTGTGTTTTGTTTTTGAAATTTTTTTTGACACTGGGATTTATCGGATTTTCACTGCTGCGTTAATGCCGCTGTACACACTCTTGATTCTCTTACGGAGACATAAATATCCACGGGTTTTAAGATTCTTCCTAGTCAGGTATATTCCTAGGCGTTGAATATGTGGTGTTGAGTCCATTTCGTTGAGCAAGGAGTAGGTCTTGTCTATTACATATTTGGCTTATGGAACGGTATCTGTGCTAATTTCAGTCTCTGGTTTTATGCAGCACTCCAACGCACCTTTCTCCATAAGAAAGCACAAGTTGGTTTTCTAAATTTGAGACTGTTCTGTTTTGTAATTCAGTTCATGTGTAGTCAAGTTTACATACTGTGTATTAGTGATATTTTATGATGTTTCTTTTTATGTGTGACTTATTTCACGTAGAATCACCATACATGTATCCACTCACTATGCCACTACGGGCCTGATGACACAGATTTCATTGCTGAGTGATATTCCATTGTACGTACGTACCAAAACTTCTTTATCCATTGTTTGCTCTCTGAGATATTTACCTGGTACTGTAAACGAGGTTCTTGTGAACAGAGAGGTCCCAAACTTTGAGGTGGCTGGGTGTTTTTGATTTTAATTTCCCTAAGCTGTAGGACCATAAGTGGAAGTGCCATAGGCTGTGTTGCTTTGTTTCTTACGTGTTTCAGGAAACACATAACACTTCTCCAGAATGGCTGTCGGCAATTTACATCATATGCATCAGCATAATAAGGATCCCTGTTTTCCATTGCCTGTCCTCCGTTTCTGGATTTTACAATTTTTTTAAATGGCCCTTTTGCCCTGGGGGGCACTGAGATTTCATTGTAGTGCAGGTTTATTTACAAGCTTCTTGGTTGGCCAAAAAGTGCGTATGCGTTTGTTCCTGAATATATTTAGGGAAAAAAGCATCCTCACTTTTTGGACAAGTGCATCATTATCGACGTTCTGCCTCTTTTCCTATTCTTTAAGTGCAATTCCAGTTTAACCCTTCAATCGTTTTCCTGAATTTCTACCCCGCTTTCAAGTCCCCTTTGCAGGCTTACTTCAATATATTTTTGGAGGATAGCTGTCATTTATAACTCTGCAGGTTTGTGAATTACAGTGCCCCTGAGCTCCTTTCTTCAACTCGCTTTCTTGTGAGCTGGGCACAAAACCGCAGGATTGCTTCAGGCACTAATCTCTTTCCAGCAGGGCACGCTGAGCGTTTGGTTAATTCCTCTTCCTGGTGGGAAATGAGCATTACATTTGCCCGTGCAGACACCTACAGCTAGTCTCTCATTGGTTCTCCCTATTCCTGTTCATCTTGCACAGAAATTGCAAGCTGTGCCAAAGAGGAGGTTAAAGGCACTGACTCTCCAAGCGGGGAGAGTGTTAGTAAAGCATCTGGAATGGCGAACCCGAGGACCAGGATACGAAAACTGAGATGCATTTTAAATCGTTTCCCAATCACACGGTGGACGATACTCTGGGTTTCCCATGCATGTTTTAGCTGGAGGAAGAATCCCTTGAACCTGGAGAGTTGGGACCCATGGAATGGGTACCATGCAGTTTGACTTCAAAGGGTCTGCATTTGCTCACCAAAACTCAGCAATGCTATCAGCCTGAAGTGTCCAGCCTTATGTCTCAACCAGCTGTTGGTGTAGAAGTGGTCAATCCCGGTTGCATCACATGCCCTGAGTGAATTGTTTAAGAATTGCTCTCTATTTCACTGTCTTTGTGTTTTGTTTTTGAAATTTATTTTGATAATGGGATTTATCGGATTTTCACTGCTGCGTTTATGCCGCTGTACACACGCTTGATTCACTTACGGAGACATATAAATCCATGGGTTTTAAGATTCTTCCTAGTCAGGTATATTCCTAGGCGTTGAATATGTGGTGTTGAGTCCATTTCGTTGAGCAAGGAGTAGGTCTTGTCTATTACATATTTGGCTTATGGAAAGTTATCTGTGCTAATTTCAGTCTCTGGTTTTATGCAGCATCCCAACGCACATTTCCCCATAAGCAAGCACTAGTTGGTTTTCAAAATTGGAGACCCTGTTCTGTTTTGTAATTCAGTTCATGTGTAGTTAAATTTACATTCCGTGTATTAGTGATATCTTATGATGTTTCTTTTTCTGTGTGATGTAGTTCACGTAGAATCACCGTACCTGCATCCACTCACTATGCCGCTATGGGCCTGATGACACACATTTCATTGCTGAGTGATATTGCATTGCACGTACGTGCCACAACTTCTTTATCCATTTTTTGCTTTCTGGGTTATTTACCTGGTATTGTAGACGAGCTTCCTGTGAACACAGCCGTCCCAAACATTGGTGTGGCTGTCTGTTTTTGATTTTAATTTCCCTAAGCTATAGGACCATAAGTGCAAGTGCCATAGGCTGTGTTGCTTTGTTTCTTACGTGTTTCAGGAAACACCATACACTTCTCCAGGGTGGCTGTTGGCAATTTACATCCTGCCAATCAGCATAACAAGGCTCCCTCTTCTCCATATCCTGTCCTACCTTTCTAGATTTTACACTTTTTTCAGATGGCCCTTTTGCCAGGGGGACAGTGAGACTTCATTGTAGTGCAGATTTCCTTTACAGGCTTGCTTGGTTGGCCAAAAAGGGCGTATGCATTTTTTCCTGAATATATTCAGGAAAAAACGCATACGCCCTTTTTGGCCAAGTGCATCATTGTCGACGTTGTGCCTCTTTTCCTATGCTTTCAGGGCAATTCCAGTCTACCCCCTGCAATTGTTTTCCTGAAATTCTGCACCGCTTTCAAGTCCCCTTCGCAGGCTTACTTCAATATATTTTTGGAGGATAGCTGTCATTTATAACTCTGCAGGTTTGTGAATTACAGTGCCCCTGAGCTCCTTTCTTCAACTCGCTTTCTTGTGAGCTGGGCACAAAACCGCAGGATTGCTTCAGGCCCTAATCTGTTTCCAGCAGGGCACACTGAGCCTTTGTTTAATTCCTCTTCCTGGTGGGCAATGAGCGTTACATTTGCCCGTGCAGACACCTACAGCTAGTCTCTCATTGGTTCTCCCTATTCCTGTTCATCTTGCACAGAAATTGCAAGCTGTGCCAAAGAGGAGGTTAAAGGCACTGACTCTCCAAGCGGGGAGAGTGTTAGTAAAGCATCTGGAATGGTGAACCCGAGGACCAGGATACGAAAACTGAGATGCATTTTAAATCGTTTCCCAATCACCCGGTGGATGATACTCTGGGTTTCCCATGCATGTATTAGCTGGAGGAAGAATGCCTTGAACCTCGAGAGTTGGGACCCATGGAATGGGTACCATGCAGTATGACTTCAAAGGGTCTGCATTTGCTCACCAAAACTCACCAATGCTATCAGCCTGAAGTGTCCAGCCTTATGTCTCAACCAGCTCTGGGTGTAGATGTGGTCAATCCCGGTTGCATCACATGCCCTGAGTGAATTATTTAAGAATTGCTTTCTATTTCACTGTCTTTGTGTTTTGTTTTCTTAATTTATTTTGATAATGGGATTTATCGGATTTTCACTGCTGCGTTTCGGCCGCTGTACACACGCTTGATTCTCTTACGGAGACATATATATCCATGGGTTTTAAGATTCTTCCTAGTCAGGTATATTCCTAGGCGTTGAATATGTGGTGTTGGGTCCATTTCGTTGAGCAAGGAGTAGGTCTTGTCTATTACATATTTGGCTTATGGAAAGTTATCTGTGCTAATTTCAGTCTCTGGTTTTATGCAGCACCCCAACGCACCTTTCCCCATAAGCAAGCACTAGTTGATTTTCTAAATTTGAGACCCTGTTCTGTTTTGTAATTCAGTTCATGTGTAGTCAAGTTTACATTCCGTGTATTAGTGATATCTTATGATGTTTCTGTTTCTGTGTGACGTAGTTCACGTAGAAACACCGTACCTGCATCCACTCACTGTGCCGCTACGGGCCTGATGACACAGATTTCATTGCTGAGTGATATTGCATTGCACGTACGTGCCACAACTTCTTTATCCATTTTTGCTTTCTGGGATATTTACCTGGTACTGTAGACGAGCTTCTTGGGAACACAGCCGTCCCAAATATTGGGGTGGCTGTCTGTTTTTGATTTTAATTTCCGTAAGCTATAGGACCATAAGTGGAAGTGCCATAGGCTGTGTTGCTCTGTTTCTTACGTGTTTCAGGAAACACCATACACTTCTCCAGGGTGGCTGCTGGCAATTTACATCCTGCCAATCAGCATAACAAGACTCCCTGTTCTCCATATCCTGTCCTACCTTTCTGGATTTTACACTTTTTTCAGATGGCCCTTTTGCCCGGGGGGCAGTGAGTCTTCATTGTAGTGCAGATTTCCTTTACAGGCTTGCTTGGTTGGCCAAAAAGGGTGTATGCGTTTTTTCCTGAATATATTCAGGAAAAAACGCATACGCCTTTTTGGCCAAGTGCATCATTGTCGACGTTGTGCCTCTTTTCCTATGCTTTCAGGGCAATTCCAGTCTACCCCATGCAGTGGTGTTCCTTAAACTCTGCCCCGCTTTCAAGTCCCCTTCGCAGGCTTACTTCAATATATTTTTGGAGGATAGCTGTCATTTATAACTCTGCAGGTTTGTGAATTACAGTGCCCCTGAACTCCTTTCTTCAACTCGCTTTCTTGTGAGCTGGGCACAAAACCGCAAGACTGCTTCAGGCCCTAATCTGTTTCCGGCAGGGCACAGTGAGCCTTTGGATAATTCCTCTTCCTGGTGGGAAATGAGCGTTACATTTGCCCGTGCAGACACCTACAGCTAGTCTCTCATTGGTTCTCCCTATTCCTGTTCATCTTGCACAGAAATTGCAAGCTGTGCCAAAGAGGAGGTTAAAGGCACTGACTCTCCAAGCGGGGAGAGTGTTAGTAAAGCATCTGGAATGGTGAACCCGAGGACCAGGATACGAAAACTGAGATGCATTTTAAATTGTTTCCCAATCACACGGTGGACGATACTCTGGGTTTCCCATGCATGTTTTAGCTGGAGGAAGAATGCCTTGAACCTGGAGAGTTGGGACCCATGGAATGGGTACCATGCAGTATGACTTCAAAGGGTCTGCATTTGCTCACCAAAACTCACCAATGCTATCAGCCTGAAGTGTCCAGCCTTATGTCTCAACCAGCTCTGGGTGTAGATGTGGTCAATCCCGGTTGCATCACATGCCCTGAGTGAATTATTTAAGAATTGCTCTCTATTTCACTGTCTTTGTGTTTTGTTTTCGAAATTTATTTTGATACTGGGATTTATCGGATTTTCACTGCTGCGTTTCGTCCGCTGTACACACGCTTGATTCTCTTACGGAGACATATATATCCATGGGTTTTAAGATTCTTCCTAGTCAGGTATATTCCTAGGCGTTGAATATGTGGTGTTGGGTCCATTTTGGTGAGCAAAGAGTAGGTCTTGTCTATTACATATTTGGCTTATGGAAAGATATCTGTGCTAATTTCAGTCTCTGGTTTTATGCAGCACCCCAACGCACCTTTCCCCATAAGCAAGCACTAGTTGGTTTTCTAAATTTGAGACCCTGTTCTGTTTTGTAATTCAGTTCATGTGTAGTCAAGTTTACATTCCGTGTATTAGTGATATCTTCTGATGTTTCTTTTTCTGTGTGACGTAGTTCACGTAGAATCACCGTACCTGCATCCACTCACTATGCCGCTACGGGCCTGATGACACAGATTTCATTGCTGAGTGATATTGCATTGTACGTACGTGCCACAACTTCTTTATCCATTTTTTGCTTTCTGGTATATTTACCTGATACTGTAGACGAGCTTCTTGTGAACACAGTCGTCCCAAATATTGGGGTGGCTGTCTGTTTTTGATTTTAATTTCAGTAAGCTATAGGACCATAAGTGGAAGTGCCATAGGCTGTGTTGCTTTGTTTCTTACGTGTTTCAGGAAACACCATACACTTCTCCAGGATGGCTGCTGGCAATTTACATCCTGCCAATCAGCATAACAAGGCTCCCTGTTCTCCATATCCTGTCCTACCTTTCTGGATTTTACACTTTTTTCAGATGGCCCTTTTGCCCGGGGGGCAGTGAGACTTCATTGTAGTGCAGATTTCCTTTACAGGCTTGCTTGGTTGGCCAAAAAGGGCGTATGCGTTTTTTCCTGAATATATTCAGGAAAAAACGCATACGCCCTTTTTGGCCAAGTGCATCATTGTCGACGTTGTGCCTCTTTTCCTATGCTTTCAGGGCAATTCCACTCTACCCCCTGCAATCGATTTCCTGAAATTCTGCCCCGCTTTCAAGTCCCCTTCACAGGCTTACTTCAATATATTTTTGGAGGATAGCTGTCATTTATAACTCTGCAGGTTTGTGAATTACAGTGCCCCTGAGCTCCTTTCTTCAACTCGCTTTCTTGTGAGCTTGGCAAAAAACCGCAGGATTGCTTCAGGCCCTAATCTGTTTCCAGCAGGGCACACTGAGCCTTTGTTTAATTCCTCTTCCTGGTGGGCAATGTGTGTTACATTTGCCCGTGCAGACAGCTACAGCTAGTCTATCATTGGTTCTCCCTATTCCTGTTCATCTTGCACATAAATTGCAAACTGTGCCAAACAGGAGGTTAAAGGCACTGACTCTCCAAGCGGGGAGAGTGTTAGTAATGCATCTGGAATGGTGAACCCGAGGGCAAGGTTACGAAAACTGAGATCCATTTTAAATCGTTTCCCAATCTCACGGTATACTATACTCTGTGTTTCCCATGCATGTTTTAGCTGAAGGAAGAATCCCTTGAACCTGGAGAGTTGGAACACATGGAATGAGTACCATGCAGTTTGACTTCAAAGGGTCTGCATTTGCTCAACGAAACTCACCAATGCTATCAGCCTGAAGTGTCCAGCCTTATGTCTCAAACAGCTCTGAGTGTAGATGTGGTCAATCCCGGTTGCATCACATGCCCTGAGTGAATTATTTAGGAATTGCTCTCTATTTCACTATCTTTGTGTTTTGTTTTCGAAATTTATTTTGATAATGGGATTTATCGGATTTTCACTGTTGCGTTCTGGCCGCTGTACACACGCTTGATTCTCTTACGGAGACATATATATCCATGGGTTTTAAGATTCTTCCTAGTCAGGTATATTCCTAGGCGTTGAATATGTGGTGTTGGGTCCATTTCGTTGAGCAAGGAGTAGGTCTTGTCTATTACATATTTGGCTTATGGAAAGTTATCTGTGCTAATTTCAGTCTCTGGTTTTATGCAGCACCCCAACGCACCTTTTCCTATAAGCAAGCACTAGTTGGTTTTCTAAATTTGAGACCCTGTTCTGTTTTGTAATTCAGTTCATGTGTAGTCAAGTTTACATTCCGTGTATTAGTGATATCTTATGATGTTTCTTTTTCTGTGTGACGTAGTTCACGTAGAATCACCGTACCTGCATCCTCTCACTATGCCCCTACGGGCCTGGTGACACAGATTTAATTGCTGAGTGATATTGTATTGCACGTACGTGCCACAACTTCTTTATCCATTTTTTACTTTCTGGGATATTTACCTGGTACTGTAGACGAGCTTCCTGGGAACACAGCTGTCCCAAACTTTGGGGTGGCTCTGTGTTTTTGATTTTAATATCCCTAAGGAATAGGACCATAAGTGGAAGTGCCATAGGCTGTGTTGCTTTGCTTCTTACGTGTTTCAGGAAACACCATACACTTCTCCAGGGTGGCTCCTGGCAATTTACATCCCGCAATCAGCATAACAAGGCTCCCTGTTCTCCATATCCTGTCCTACCTTTCTGGATTTTACACTTTTTTCAGATGGCCCTCTTGCCCGGGGGGGGGGGGCAGTGAGACTTCATTGTAGTGCAGATTTCCTTTACAGGCTTGCTTGGTTGGCCAAAAAGGGCGTATGCGTTTTTTCCTGAATATATTCAGGAAAAAACGCATACGCCCTTTTTGGCCAAGTGCATCATTGTCGACGTTGTGCCTCTTTTCCTATGCTTTCAGGGCAATTCCAGTCTACCCCCTGCAATCGTTTTCCTGAAACTCTGCCCCGCTTTCAAGTCCCCTTCGCAGGCTTACTTCAATATATTTTTGGAGGATAGCTGTCATTTATAACTCTGCAGGTTTGTGAATTACAGTGCCCCTGAGCTCCTTTCTTCAACTCGCTTTCTTGTGAGCTGGGCACAAAACCGCAGGATTGCTTCAGGCCCTAATCTGTTTCCGGCAGGGCACGCTGAGCCTTTGGTTAATTCCTCTTCCTGGTGGGAAATGAGCGTTATATTTGCCCGTGCAGACACCTATAGCTAGTCTCTCATTGGTTCTCCCTATTCCTGTTCATCTTGCACAGAAATTGCAAGCTGTGCCAAAGAGGAGGTTAAAGGCACTGACTCTCCAAGCGGGGAGAGTGTTAGTAAAGCATCTGGAATGGTGAACCCAAGGACCAGGATACGAAAACTGAGATGCATTTTAAATCGTTTCCCTATCACACGGTGGACGATACTCTGGGTTGCCCATGCATGTTTTAGCTGGAGGAAGAATCCCTTGAACCTGGAGAGTTGGGACCCATGGAATGGGTACCATGCAGTTTGACTTTAAAGGGTCTGCATTTGCTCACCGAAACTCACCAATGCTATCAGCCTGAAGTGTCCAGCCTTATGTCTCAACCAGCTCTGGGTGTAGATGTGGTCAATCCCGGTTGCATCACATGCCCTGAGTGAATTATTTAAGAATTGCTCTCTATTTCACTGTCTTTGTGTTTTGTTTTCGAAATTTATTTTGATAATGGGATTTATCGGATTTTCACTGCTGCGTTTCGGCCGCTGTACACACGCTTGATTCTCTTACGGAGACATATATATCCATGGGTTTTAAGATTCTTCCTAGTCAGGTATATTCCTAGGCGTTGAATATGTGGTGTTGGGTCCATTTTGGTGAGCAAAGAGTAGGTCTTGTCTATTACATATTTGGCTTATGGAAAGATATCTGTGTTAATTTCAGTCTCTGGTTTTATGCAGCACCCCAACGCACCTTTCCCCATAAGCAAGCACTAGTTGGTTTTCTAAATTTGAGACCCTGTTCTATTTTGTAATTCAGTTCATGTGTAGTCAAGTTTACATTCCATGTATTAGTGATATCTTCTGATGTTTCTTTTTCTGTGTGACGTAGTTCACGTAGAATCACCGTACCTGCATCCACTCACTATGCCGCTACGGGCCTGATGACACAGATTTCATTGCTGAGTGATATTGCATTGTACGTACGTGCCACAACTTCTTTATCCATTTTTGCTTTCTGGTATACTTACCTGATACTGTAGACGAGCTTCTTGTGAACACAGTCGTCCCAAATATTGGGGTGGCTGTCTGTTTTTGATTTTAATTACAGTAAGCTATAGGACCATAAGTGGCAGTGCCATAGGCTGTGTTGCTTTGTTTCTTACGTGTTTCAGGAAACACCATACACTTCTCCAGGGTGGCTGCTGGCAATTTACATCCCGCCAATCAGCATAACAAGGCTCCCTGTTCTCCATATCCTGTCCTACCTTTCTGGATTTTACACTTTTTTCAGATGGCCCTCTTGCCCGGGGGGGGGGGGGGGGGGCAGTGAGACTTCATTGTAGTGCAGATTTCCTTTACAGGCTTGCTTGGTTGGCCAAAAAGGGCGTATGCGTTTTTTCCTGAATATATTCAGGAAAAAACGCATACGCCCTTTTTGGCCAAGTGCATCATTGTCGACGTTGTGCCTCTTTTCCTATGCTTTCAGGGCAATTCCAGTCTACCCCCTGCAATCGTTTTCCTGAAATTCTGCCCCGCTTTCAAGTCCCCTTCGCAGGCTTACTTCAATATATTTTTGGAGGATAGCTGTCATTTATAACTCTGCAGGTTTGTGAATTACAGTGCCCCTGAGCTCCTTTCTTCAACTCGCTTTCTTGTGAGCTGGGCACAAAACCGCGAGACTGCTTCAGGCCCTAATCTGTTTCCGGCAGGGCACAGTGAGCCTTTGGATAATTCCTCTTCCTGGTGGGAAATGAGCGTTACATTTGCCCGTGCAGACACCTACAACTAGTCTCTCATTGGTTCTCCCTATTCCTGTTCATCTTGCACAGAAATTGCAAGCTGTGCCAAACAGGAGGTTAAAGGCACTGACTCTCCAAGCGGGGAGAGTGTTAGTAAAGCATTTGGAATGGTGAACCCGAGGACCAGGATACGAAAACTGAGATGCATTTTAAATTGTTTCCCAATCACACGGTGGACGATACTCTGGGTTTCCCATGCATGTTTTAGCTAGAGGAAGAATGCCTTGAACCTGGAGAGTTGGGACCCATGGAATGGGTACCATGCAGTATGACTTCAAAGGGTCTGCATTTGCTCACCAAAACTCACCAATGCTATCAGCCTGAAGTGTCCAGCCTTATGTCTCAACCAGCTCTGGGTGTAGATGTGGTCAATCCCGGTTGCATCACATGCCCTGAGTGAATTATTTAAGAATTGCTCTCTATTTCACTGTCTTTGTGTTTTGTTTTCGAAATTTATTTTGATAATGGGATTTATCGGATTATCACTGCTGCGTTTCGGCCGCTGTACACGCGCTTGATTCTCTTACGGAAACATATATATCTATGGGTTTTAAGATTCTTCTTAGTCATGTATATTCCTAGGCGTTGAACATGTGGTGTTGGGTCTATTTCTTTGAGCAAGTGGTAGGTCTTGTCTATTATATATTTGACTTATGGAAAGTTATCTGTGCTAATTTCAGTCTCTGGTTTTATGTAGAACCCCAGTGCACCTTTCCCCATAAGCAAGCTCTAGTTGGTTTTCTAAATTTGAGACCCTGTTCTGTTTTGTAATTCAGTTCATGTGTAGTCAAGTTTACATTCCGTTTATCAGTGATATCTTATGATGTTTCTATTTCTGTGTGACGTAGTTCACGTAGAATCACCGTACATGCATCCACTCACTAACCGCTACGGGCCTGATGACACAGATTTCATTGCTGAGTGATACTGCATTGCACGTACGTGCCACAACTTCTTTATCCATTTTTTGCTTTCTGGGATATTTATCTGATACTGTAGACGAGCTTCTTGTGAACACAGCCGTCCCAAATATTGGGGTGGCTGTCTGTTTTTGATTTTAATTTCCGTAAGCTATAGGACCATAAGTGGAAGTGCCATAGGCTGTGTTGCTTTGTTTCTTACGTGTTTCAGGAAACACCATACACTTCTCCAGGGTGGCTGCTGGCAATTTACATCCTGCCAATCAGCATAACAAGGCTCCCTGTTCTCCATATCCTGTCCTACCTTTCTGGATTTTACACTTATTTCAGATGGCCCTTTTGCCCGGGGGGCAGTGAGACTTCATTGTAGTGCAGATTTCCTTTACAGGCTTGCTTGGTTGGCCAAAAAGGGCGTATGCGTTTTTTCCTGAATATATTCAGGAAAAAACGCATACGCCCTTTTTGGCCAAGTGCATCATTGTCGACGTTCTGCCTCTTTTCCTATGCTTTCAGGGCAATTCCAGTCTACCCCCTGCAATCGTTTTCCTGAAATTCAGCCCCGCTTTCAAGTCCCCTTCGCAGGCTTACTTCAATATATTTTTGGAGGATAGCTGTCATTTATAACTCTGCAGGTTTGTGAATTACAGTGCCCCTGAGCTCCTTTCTTCAACTCGCTTTCTTGTGAGCTGGGCACAAAACCGCAGGATTGCTTCAGGCCCTAATCTGTTTCCAGCAGGGCACACTGAGCCTTTGTTTAATTCCTCTTCCTGGTGGGCAATGAGCGTTACATTTGCCCGTGCAGACACCTACAGCTAGTCTCTCATTGGTTCTCCCTATTCCTGTTCATCTTGCACAGAAATTGCAAGCTGTGCCAAAGAGGAGGTTAAAGGCACTGACTCTCCAAGCGGGGAGAGTGTTAGTAAAGCATCTGGAATGGTGAACCTGAGGACCAGGATACGAAAACTGAGATGCATTTTAAATCGTTTCCCAATCACACGGTGGACCATACTGTGGGTTTCCCATGCATGTTTTAGCTGGAGGAAGAATCCCTTGAACCTGAAGAGTTGGGACCCATGGAATAGGTACCATGCAGTATGACTTCAAAGGGTCTGCATTTGCTCACCGAAACTCACCAATGCTATCAGACTGAAGTGTCCAGCCTTATGTCTCAACCAGCTCTGGGTGGAGATGTGGTCAATCCCGGTTGCATCACATGCCCTGAGTGAATTATTTAAGAATTGCTCTCTATTTCACTGTCTTTGTGTTTTGTTTTCGAAATTTATTTTGATAATGGGATTTATCGTATTTTCACTGCTGCGTTTATGCCGCTGTACACACGCTTGATTCTCTTACGATGACATATATATCCATGGGTTTTAAGATTCTTCCTAGTCAGGTATATTCCTAGGCGTTGAATATGTGGTGTTGAGTCCATTTCGTTGAGCAAGGAGTAGGTCTTGTCTATTACATATTTGGCTTATGGAAAGTTATCTGTGCTAATTTCAGTCTCTGGTTTTATGCAGCATCCCAACGCACCTTTCCCCATAAGCAAGCACTAGTTGGTTTTCAAAATTTGAGACCCTGTTCTGTTTTGTAATTCCCTTCATGTGTAGTTAAATTTACATTCCGTGTATTAGTGATATCTTATGATGTTTCTTTTTCTGTGTGACGTAGTTCACTTAGAATCACCGTACCTGCATCCACTCACTATGCCGCTACGTGCCTGATGACACAGATTTCATTGCTGAGTGATATTGCATTGCACGTACGTGCCACAACTTCTTTATCCATTTTTTGCTTTCTGGGATATTTACCTGGTACTGTAGACGAGCTTCTTGGGAACACAGCCGTCCCAAACTTTGGGGTGGATCTGTGTTTTTGATTTTAATTTCCCTAAGCAAGAGGACCATAAGTGCAATTGCCATAGGTTGTGTTCCTTTATTTCTTACGTGTTTCAGGAAACACCATACACTTCTCCAGGGTGGCTGTTGGCAATTTACATCCTCCCAATCAGCATAACAAGGCTCCCTGTTCTCCATATCCTGTCCTACCTTTCTGGATTTTACACTTTTTTCAGATGGCCCTTTTGCCCGGGGGGCAGTGAGACTTCATTGTAGTGCAGATTTCCTTTACAGGCTTGCTTGGTTGGCCAAAAAGGGCATATGCGTTTTTTCCTGAATATATTCAGGAAAAAACGCATACGCCCTTTTTGGCCAAGTGCATCATTGTCGACGTTGTGCCTCTTTTCCTATGCTTTCAGGGCAATTCCAGTCTACCCCATGCAGTGGTGTTCCTTAAACTCTGCCCCGCTTTCAAGTCCCCTTCGCAGGCTTACTTCAATATATTTTTGGAGGATAGCTGTCATTTATAACTCTGCAGGTTTGTGAATTACAGTGCCCCTGAGCTCCTTTCTTCAACTCGCTTTCTTGAGAGCTGGGCACAAAACCGCAGGATTGCTTCAGGCCCTAATCTGTTTCCAGCAGGGCACACTGAGCCTTTGTTTAATTCCTCTTCCTGGTGGGCAATGAGCGTTACATTTGCCCGTGCAGACACCTACAGCTAGTCTCTCATTGGTTCTCCCTATTCCTGTTCATCTTGCACAGAAATTGCAAGCTGTGCCAAAGAGGAGGTTAAAGGCACTGACTCTCCTAGCGGGGAGAGTGTTAGTAAAGCATCTGGAATGGTGAACCTGAGGACCAGGATACGAAAACTGAGATGCATTTTAAATCGTTTCCCAATCACACGGTGGACCATACTGTGGGTTTCCCATGCATGTTTTAGCTGGAGGAAGAATCCCTTGAACCTGAAGAGTTGGGACCCATGGAATAGGTACCATGCAGTATGACTTCAAAGGGTCTGCATTTGCTCACCGAAACTCACCAATGCTAACAGACTGAAGTGTCCAGCCTTATGTCTCAACCAGCTCTGGGTGGAGATGTGGTCAATCCCGGTTGCATCACATGCCCTGAGTGAATTATTTAAGAATTGCTCTCTATTTCACTGTCTTTGTGTTTTGTTTTCGAAATTTATTTTGATAATGGGATTTATCGTATTTTCACTGCTGCGTTTATGCCGCTGTACACACGCTTGATTCTCTTACGATGACATATATATCCATGGGTTTTAAGATTCTTCCTAGTCAGGTATATTCCTAGGCGTTGAATATGTGGTGTTGAGTCCATTTCGTTGAGCAAGGAGTAGGTCTTGTCTATTACATATTTGGCTTATGGAAAGTTATCTGTGCTAATTTCAGTCTCTGGTTTTATGCAGAATCCCAACGCACCTTTCCCCATAAGCAAGCACTAGTTGGTTTTCAAAATTTGAGACCCTGTTCTGTTTTGTAATTCAGTTCATGTGTAGTTAAATTTACATTCCGTGTATTAGTGATATCTTATGATGTTTCTTTTTCTGTGTGACGTAGTTCACTTAGAATCACCGTACCTGCATCCACTCACTATGCCGCTACGTGCCTGATGACACAGATTTCATTGCTGAGTGATATTGCATTGCACGTACGTGCCACAACTTCTTTATCCATTTTTTGCTTTCTGGGATATTTACCTGGTACTGTAGACGAGCTTCTTGGGAACACAGCCGTCCCAAACTTTGGGGTGGATCTGTGTTTTTGATTTTAATTTCCCTAAGCAAGAGGACCATAAGTGCAATTGCCATAGGTTGTGTTCCTTTATTTCTTACGTGTTTCAGGAAACACCATACACTTCTCCAGGGTGGCTGTTGGCAATTTACATCCTCCCAATCAGCATAACAAGGCTCCCTGTTCTCCATATCCTGTCCTAACTTTCCGGATTTTACACTTTTTTCAGATGGCCGTTTTGCCAGGGGGGCAGTGAGACTTCATTGTAGTGCAGATTTCCTTTACAGGCTTGCTTGGTTGGCCAAAAAGTGCATATGCGTTTTTTCCTGAATATATTCAGGAAAAAACGCATACGCCCTTTTTGGCCAAGTGCATCATTGTCGACGTTGTGCCTCTTTTCCTATGCTTTCAGGGCAATTCCAGTCTACCCCCTGCAATCGTTTTCCTGAAATTCAGCCCCGCTTTCAAGTACCCTTCGCAGGCTTACTTCAATATACTTTTGGAAGATAGCTGTCATTTATAACTCTGCAGGTTTGTGAATTACAGTGCCCCTGAGCTCCTTTCTTCAACTCGCTTTCTTGTGAGCTGGGCACAAAACCGCAGGATTGCTTCCGGCACTAATCTGTTTCCAGCAGGGCACGCTGAGCCTTTGGTTAATTCCTCTTCCTGGTGGGCAATGAGCGTTACATTTGCCCGTGCAGACACCTACAGCTAGTCTCTCATTGTTTCTCCCTATTCCTGTTCATCTTGCACAGAAATTGCAAGCTGTGCCAAACAGGAGGTTAAAGGCAGTGACTCTCCAAGCGGGGAGAGTGTTAGTAAAGCGTCTGGAATGGTGAACCCGAGGACCAGGATACGAAAACTGAGATGCATTTTAAATCGTTTCCCAATCACACGGTGGACGATACTCTGGGTTTCCCATGCATGTTTTAGCTGGAGGAAGAATCCCTTGAACCTGGAGAGTTGGGACCCATGGAATGGGTACCATGCAGTATGACTTCAAAGGGTCTGCATTTGCTCACCGTAACTCACCAATGCTATCAGCCTGAAGTGTCCAGCCTTATGTCTCAACCAGCTCTGGGTGTAGATGTGGTCAATTCCGGTTGCATCACATGCCCTGAGTGAATTATTTAAGAATTGCTCTCTATTTCACTGTCTTTGTGTTTTGTTTTCGAAATTTATTTTGATAATGGGATTTATCGGATTTTCACTGCTGCGTTTCGGCCGCTGTACACACGCTTGATTCTCTTACGGAGACATATATATCCATGGGTTTTAAGATTCTTCCTAGTCAGGTATATTCCTAGGCGTTGAATATGTGGTGTTGGGTCCATTTTGGTGAGCAAAGAGTAGGTCTTGTCTATTACATATTTGGCTTATGGAAAGATATCTGTGCTAATTTCAGTCTCTGGTTTTATGCAGCACCCCAATGCACCTTTCCCCATAAGCAAGCTCTAGTTGGTTTTCTAAATTTGAGACCCTGTTCTGTTTTGTAATTCATTTCATGGGTAGTCAAGTTTACATTCCGTATATTAGTGATATCTTCTGATGTTTCTTTTTCTGTGTGACGTAGTTCACGTAGAATCACCGTACCTGCATCCACTCACTATGCCGCTACGGGCCTGATGACACAGATTTCATTGCTGAGTCATATTGCATTGTACGTACGTGCCACAAATTCTTTATCCATTTTTTGCTTTCTGGTATATTTACCTGATACTGTAGAAGAGCTTCTTGTGAACACAGTCGTCCCAAATATTGGGGTGGCTGTCTGTTTTTGATTTTAATTTCCGTAAGCTATAGGACCATAAGTGGAAGTGCCATAGGCTGTGTTGCTTTGTTTCTTACGTGTTTCAGGAAACACCATACACTTCTCCAGGATGGCTGCTGGCAATTTACATCCTGCCAATCAGCATAACAAGGCTCCCTGTTCTCCATATCCTGTCCTACCTTTCTGGATTTTACACTTTTTTCAGATGGCCCTTTTGCCCGGGGGGCAGTGAGACTTCATTGTAGTGCAGATTTCCTTTACAGGCTTGCTTGGTTGGCCAAAAAGGGCGTATGCGTTTTTTCCTGAATATATTCAGGAAAAAACGCATACGCCCTTTTTGGCCAAGTGCATCATTGTCGACGTTGTGCCTCCTTTCCTATGCTTTAAGGGCAATTCCAGTCTACCCCCTGCAATCGTTTTCCTGAAATTCTGCCCCGCTTTCAAGTCCCCTTCACAGGCTTACTTCAATATATTTTTGGAGGATAGCTGTCATTTATAACTCTGCAGGTTTGTGAATTACAGTGCCCCTGAGCTCCTTTCTTCAACTCGCTTTCTTGTGAGCTTGGCACAAAACCGCAGGATTGCTTCAGGCCCTAATCTGTTTCCAGCAGGGCACACTGAGCCTTTGTTTAATTCCTCTTCCTGGTGGGCAATGTGTGTTACATTTGCCCGTGCAGACAGCTACAGCTAGTCTATCATTGGTTCTCCCTATTCCTGTTCATCTTGCACAGAAATTGCAAACTGTGCCAAACAGGAGGTTAAAGGCACTGACTCTCCAAACGGGGAGAGTGTTAGTAATGCATCTGGAATGGTGAACCCGAGGGCAAGGATACGAAAACTGAGATCCATTTTAAATCGTTTCCCAATCTCACGGTGTACCATACTCTGTGTTTCCCATGCATGTTTTAGCTGGAGGAAGAATCCCTTGAACCTGGAGAGTTGGGACACATGGAATGGGTACCATGCAGTTTGACTTCAAAGGGTCTGCATTTGCTCAACGAAACTCACCAATGCTATCAGCCTGAAGTGTCCAGCCTTATGTCTCAACCAGCTCTGAGTGTAGATGTGGTCAATCCCGTTTGCATCACATGCCCTGTGTGAATTATTTAAGAATTGCTCTCTATTTCACTATCTTTGTGTTTTGTTTTCGAAATTTATTTTGATAATGGGATTTATCGGATTTTCACTGTTGCGTTTCGGCCGCTGTACACACGCTTGATTCTCTTACGGAGACATATATATCCATGGGTTTTAAGATTCTTCCTAGTCAGGTATATTCCTAGGCGTTGAATATGTGGTGTTGGGTCCATTTCGTTGAGCAAGGAGTAGGTCTTGTCTATTACATATTTGGCTTATGGAAAGTTATCTGTGCTAATTTCAGTCTCTGGTTTTATGCAGCACCCCAACGCACCTTTTCCTATAAGCAAGCACTAGTTGGTTTTCTAAATTTGAGACCCTGTTCTGTTTTGTAATTCAGTTCATGTGTAGTCAAGTTTACATTCCGTGTATTAGTGATATCTTATGATGTTTCTTTTTCTGTGTGACGTAGTTCACGTAGAATCACCGTACCTGCATCCTCTCACTATGCCCCTACGGGCCTGATGACACAGATTTCATTGCTGAGTGATATTGCATTGCACGTACGTGCCACAACTTCTTTATCCATTTTTTGCTTTCTGGGATATTTACCTGGTACTGTAGACGAGCTTCCTGGGAACACAGCTGTCCCAAACTTTGGGGTGGCTCTCTGTTTTTGATTTTAATATCCCTAAGGAATAGGACCATAAGTGGAAGTGCCATAGGCTGTGTTGCTTTGTTTCTTACGTGTTTCAGGAAACACCATACACTTCTGCAGGGTGGCTGCTGGCAATTTACATCCTGCCAATCAGCATAACAAGGCTCCCTGTTCTCCATATCCTGTCCTACCTTTCTGGATTTTACACTTTTTTCAGATGGCCCTCTTGCCCCGGGGGGGGGGGCAGTGAGACTTCATTGTAGTGCAGATTTCCTTTACAGGCTTGCTTGGTTGGCCAAAAAGGGCGTATGCGTTTTTTCCTGAATATATTCAGGAAAAAATGCATACGCCCTTTTTGGCCAAGTGCATCATTGTCGACGTTGTGCCTCTTTTCCTATGCTTTCAGGGCAATTCCAGTCTACCCCCTGCAATCGTTTTCCTGAAACTCTGCCCCGCTTTCAAGTCCCCTTCGCAGGCTTACTTCAATATATTTTTGGAGGATAGCTGTCATTTATAACTCTGCAGGTTTGTGAATTACAGTGGCCCTGAGCTCCTTTCTTCAACTTGCTTTCTTGTGAGCTGGGCACAAAACCGCAGGATTGCTTCAGGCCCTAATCTGTTTCCGGCAGGGCATGCTGAGCCTTTGGTTAATTCCTCTTCCTGGTGGGAATTGAGCGTTATATTTGCCCGTGCAGACACCTATAGCTAGTCTCTCATTGGTTCTCCCTATTCCTGTTCATCTTGCACAGAAATTGCAAGCTGTGCCAAAGAGGAGGTTAAAGGCACTGACTCTCCAAGCGGGGAGAGTGTTAGTAAAGCATCTGGAATGGTGAACCCGAGGACCAGGATACGAAAACTGAGATGCATTTTAAATCGTTTCCCAATCACACGGTGGACGATACTCTGGGTTTCCCATGCATGTTTTAGCTGGAGGAAGAATCCCTTGAACCTGGAGAGTTGGGACCCATGGAATGGGTACCATGCAGTATGACTTCAAAGGGTCTGCATTTGCTCACCGTAACTCACCAATGCTATCACCCTGAAGTGTCCAGCCTTATGTCTCAACCAGCTCTGGGTGTAGATGTGGTCAATTCCGGTTGCATCACATGCCCTGAGTGAATTATTTAAGAATTGCTCTCTATTTCACTGTCTTTGTGTTTTGTTTTCGAAATTTATTTTGATACTGGGATTTATCGGATTTTCACTGCTGCGTTTCGTCCGCTGTACACACGCTTGATTCTCTTACGGAGACATATATATCCATGGGTTTTAAGATTCTTCCTAGTCAGGTATATTCCTTGGCGTTGAATATGAGGTGTTGGGTCCATTTCGTTGAGCAAGGAGTAGGTCTTGTCTATTACATATTTGGCTTATGGAAAGTTATCTGTGCTAATTTCAGTCTCTGGTTTTATGCAGCACCCCAAGGCACCTTTTCCCATAAGAAAGCACTAGTTGGTTTTCTAAATTTGAGACCCTGTTCTGTTTTGTAATTCAGTTCATGTGTAGTCAAGTTTGCATTCCGTGTATTAGTGATATCTTATGATGTTTCTTTTTCTGTGTGACGTAGTTCACGTAGAATCACCGTACCTGCATCCTCTCACTATGCCCCTACGGGCCTGATGACACAGATTTCATTGCTGAGTGATATTGTATTGCACGTACGTGCCACAACTTCTTTATCCATTTTTTGCTTTCTGGGATATTTACCTGGTACTGTAGTCGAGCTTCCTGGGAACACAGCTGTCCCAAACTTTGGGGTGGCTCTTTGTTTTTGATTTTAATATCCCTAAGGAATAGGACCATAAGTTGAAGTGCCATAGGCTGTGTTGCTTTGCTTCTTACGTGTTTCAGGAAACACCATACACTTCTCCAGTGTGGCTGCTGGCAATTTACATCCCGCAATCAGCATAACAAGGCTCCCTGTTCTCCATATCCTGTCCTACCTTTCTGGATTTTACACTTTTTTCAGATGGCCCTCTTGCCCGGGGGGGGGGGGGCAGTGAGACTTCATTGTAGTGCAGATTTCCTTTACAGGCTTGCTTGGTTGGCCAAAAAGGGCGTATGCGTTTTTTCCTGAATATATTCAGAAAAAACGCATACGCCCTTTTTGGCCAAGTGCATCATTGTCGACGTTGTGCCTCTTTTCCTATGCTTTCAGGGCAATTCCAGTCTACCCCCTGCAATCGTTTTCCTGAAACTCTGCCCCGCTTTCAAGTCCCCTTCGCAGTCTTACTTCAATATATTTTTGGAGGATAGCTGTCATTTATAACTCTGCAGGTTTGTGAATTACAGTGGCCCTGAGCTCCTTTCTTCAACTCGCTTTCTTGTGAGCTGGGCACAAAACCGCAGGATTGCTTCAGGCCCTAATCTGTTTCCGGCAGGGCACGCTGAGCCTTTGGTTAATTCCTCTTCCTGGTGGGAAATGAGCGTTATAT
Organism: Phocoena phocoena; assembly: GCF_963924675.1. Taxonomy (NCBI): domain Eukaryota; kingdom Metazoa; phylum Chordata; class Mammalia; order Artiodactyla; family Phocoenidae; genus Phocoena; species Phocoena phocoena. The sequence continues at coordinate 2,198,435 of NW_027077598.1, read as the reverse complement.
TTGCCCGTGCAGACACCTATAGCTAGTCTCTCATTGGTTCTCCCTATTCCTGTTCATCTTGCACAGAAATTGCAAGCTGTGCCAAAGAGGAGGTTAAAGGCACTGACTCTCCAAGCGGGGAGAGTGTTAGTAAAGCATCTGGAATGGTGAACCCGAGGACCAGGATACGAAAACTGAGATGCATTTTAATTCGTTTCCCAATCACACGGTGGACGATACTCTGGGTTGCCCATGCATGTTTTAGCTGGAGGAAGAATCACTTGAACCTGGAGAGTTGGGACCCATGGAATGGGTACCATGCAGTTTGACTTCAAAGGGTCTGCATTTGCTCACCGAAACTCACCAATGCTATCAGCCTGAAGTGTCCAGCCTTATGTCTCAACCAGCTCTGGGTGTAGATGTGGTCAATCCCGGTTGCATCACATGCCCTGAGTGAATTATTTAAGAATTGCTCTCTATTTCACTGTCTTTGTGTTTTGTTTTCGAAATTTATTTTGATAATGGGATTTATCGGATTTTCACTGCTGCGTTTCGGCCGCTGTACACACGCTTGATTCTCTTACGGAGACATATATATCCATGGGTTTTAAGATTCTTCCTAGTCAGGTATATTCCTAGGCGTTGAATATGTGGTGTTGGGTCCATTTTGGTGAGCAAAGAGTAGGTCTTGTCTATTACATATTTGGCTTATGGAAAGATATCTGTGCTAATTTCAGTCTCTGGTTTTATGCAGCACCCCAACGCACCTTTCCCCATAAGCAAGCACTAGTTGGTTTTCTAAATTTGAGACCCTGTTCTGTTTTGTAATTCAGTTCATGTGTAGTCAAGTTTACATTCCGTGTATTAGTGATATCTTCTGATGTTTCTTTTTCTGTGTTTCGTAGTTCACGTAGAATCACCGTACCTGCATCCACTCACTATGCCGCTACGGGCCAGATGACACAGATTTCATTGCTGAGTGATATTGCATTGTACGTACGTGCCACAACTTCTTTATCCATTTTTTGCTTTCTGGTATACTTACCTGATACTGTATACGAGCTTCTTGTGAACACAGTCGTCCCAAATATTGGGGTGGCTGTCTGTTTTTGATTTTAATTTCAGTAAGCTATAGGACCATAAGTGGAAGTGCCATAGGCTGTGTTGCTTTGTTTCTTACGTGTTTCAGGAAACACCATACACTTCTCCAGGATGGCTGCTGGCAATTTACATCCCGCCAATCAGCATAACAAGGCTCCCTGTTCTCCATATCCTGTCCTACCTTTCTGGATTTTACACTTTTTTCAGATGGCCCTCTTGCCCGGGGGGGGGGGGGGCAGTGAGACTTCATTGTAGTGCAGATTTCCTTTACAGGCTTGCTTGGTTGGCCAAAAAGGGCGTATGCGTTTTTTCCTGAATATATTCAGGAAAAAACGCATACGCCCTTTTTGGCCAAGTGCATCATTGTCGACGTTGTGCCTCTTTTCCTATGCTTTCAGGGCAATTCCAGTCTACCCCCTGCAATCGTTTTCCTGAAACTCTGCCCCGCTTTCAAGTCCCCTTCGCAGGCTTACTTCAATATATTTTTGGAGGATAGCTGTCATTTATAACTCTGCAGGTTTGTGAATTACAGTGGCCCTGAGCTCCTTTCTTCAACTCGCTTTCTTGTGAGCTGGGCACAAAACCGCAGGATTGCTTCAGGCCCTAATCTGTTTCCGGCAGGGCACGCTGAGCCTTTGGTTAATTCCTCTTCCTGGTGGGAAATGAGCGTTATATTTGCCCGTGCAGACACCTATAGCTAGTCTCTCATTGGTTCTCCCTATTCCTGTTCATCTTGCACAGAAATTGCAAGCTGTGCCAAAGAGGAGGTTAAAGGCACTGACTCTCCAAGCGGGGAGAGTGTTAGTAAAGCATCTGGAATGGTGAACCCGAGGACCAGGATACGAAAACTGAGATGCATTTTAAATCGTTTCCCAATCACACGGTGGACGATACTCTGGGTTTCCCATGCATGTTTTAGCTGGAGGAAGAATCCCTTGAACCTGGAGAGTTGGGACCCATGGAATGGGTACCATGAAGTTTGACTTCAAAGGGTCTGCATTTGCTCACCGAAACTCACCAATGCTATCAGCCTGAAGTGTCCAGCCTTATGTCTCAACCAGCTCTGGGTGTAGATGTGGTCAATCCCGGTTGCATCACATGCCCTGAGTGAATTATTTAAGAATTGCTCTCTATTTCACTGTCTTTGTGTTTTGTTTTCGAAATTTATTTTGATAATGGGATTTATCGGATTTTCACTGCTGCGTTTCGGCCGCTGTACACACGCTTGATTCTCTTACGGAGACATATATATCCCTGGATTTTAAGATTCTTCCTAGTCAGGTATATTCCTAGGCGTTGAATATGTGGTGTTGGGTCCATTTCGTTGAGCAAGGAGTAGGTCTTGTCTATTACATATTTGGCTTATGGAAAGTTATCTGTGCTAATTTCAGTCTCTGGTTTTATGCAGCACCCCAACGCACCTTTCCCCATAAGCAAGCACTAGTTGGTTTTCTAAATTTGAGACCCTGTTCTGTTTTGTAATTCAGTTCATGTGTAGTCAAGTTTACATTCCGTGTATTAGTGATATCTTATGATGTTTCTTTTTCTGTGTGACGTAGTTCACGTAGATTCACCGTATCTGCATCCACTCACTATGCCGCTACGGGCCTGATGACACAGATTTCATTGCTGAGTGATATTGCATTGTACGTACGTGCCACAACTTCTTTATCCATTTTTTGCTTTCTGGGATATTTACCTGATACTGTAGACGAGCTTCTTGTGAACACAGCCGTCCCAAATATTGGGGTGGCTGTCTGTTTTTGATTTTAATTTCCGTAAGCTATAGGACCATAAGTGGAAGTGCCATAGGCTGTGTTGCTTTGTTTCTTACGTGTTTCAGGAAACACCATACACTTCTCCAGGGTGGCTGCTGGCAATTTACATCCTGCCAATCAGCATAACAAGGCTCCCTGTTCTCCATATCCTGTCCTACCTTTCTGGATTTTACACTTTTTTCAGATGGCCCTTTTGCCCGGGGTGCAGTGAGACTTCATTGTAGTGCAGATTTCCTTTACAGGCTTGCTTGGTTGGCCAAAAAGGGCGTATGCGTTTTTTCCTGAATATATTCAGGAAAAAACGCATACGCACTTTTAGGGCAAGTGCATCATTTTCGACGTTCTGCCTCTTTTCCTATGCTTTCAGGGCAATTCCAGTCTACCCCCTGCAATCGTTTTCCTGAAATTCTGCCCCGCTTTCAAGTCCCCTTCACAGGCTTACTTCAATATATTTTTGGAGGATAGCTGTCATTTATAACTCTGCAGGTTTGTGAATTACAGTGCCCCTGAGCTCCTTTCTTCAACTCGCTTTCTTGTGAGCTTGGCACAAAACCGCAGGATTGCTTCAGGCCCTAATCTGTTTCCAGCAGGGCACACTGAGCCTTTGTTTAATTCCTCTTCCTGGTGGGCAATGTGTGTTACATTTGCCCGTGCAGACAGCTACACCTAGTCTATCATTGGTTCTCCCTATTCCTGTTCATCTTGCACATAAATTGCAAACTGTGCCAAACAGGAGGTTAAAGGCACTGACTCTCCAAGCGGGGAGAGTGTTAGTAATGCATCTGGAATGGTGAACCCGAGGGCAAGGTTACGAAAACTGAGATCCATTTTAAATCGTTTCCCAATCTCACGGTATACTATACTCTGTGTTTCCCATGCATGTTTTAGCTGAAGGAAGAATCCCTTGAACCTGGAGAGTTGGGACACATGGAATGAGTACCATGCAGTTTGACTTCAAAGGGTCTGCATTTGCTCAACGAAACTCACCAATGCAATCAGCCTGAAGTGTCCAGCCTTATGTCTCAAACAGCTCTGAGTGTAGATGTGGTCAATCCCGGTTGCATCACGTGCCCTGAGTGAATTATTTAAGAATTGCTCTCTATTTCACTATCTTTGTGTTTTGTTTTCGAAATTTATTTTGATAATGGGATTTATCGGATTTTCACTGTTGCGTTTTGGCCGCTGTACACACGCTTGATTCTCTTACGGAGACATATATATCCATGGGTTTTAAGATTCTTCCTAGTCAGGTATATTCCTTGGCGTTGAATATGTGGTGTTAGGTCCATTTCGTTGAGCAAGGAGTAGGTCTTGTGTATTACATATTTGGCTTATGGAAAGTTATCTGTGCTAATTTCAGTCTCTGGTTTTATGCAGCACCCCAAGGCACCTTTTCCCATAAGAAAGCACTAGTTGGTTTTCTAAATTTGAGACCCTGTTCTGTTTTGTAATTCAGTTCATGTGTAGTCAAGTTTGCATTCCGTGTATTAGTGATATCTTATGATGTTTCTTTTTCTGTGTGACGTAGTTCACGTAGAATCACCGTACCTGCATCCTCTCACTATGCCCCTACGGGCCTGATGACACAGATTTCATTGCTGAGTGATATTGTATTGCACGTACGTGCCACAACTTCTTTATCCATTTTTTGCTTTCTGGGATATTTACCTGGTACTGTAGACGAGCTTCCTGGGAACACAGCTGTCCCAAACTTTGGGGTGGCTCTCTGTTTTTGATTTTAATATCCCTAAGGAATAGGACCATAAGTTGAAGTGCCATAGGCTGTGTTGCTTTGCTTCTTACGTGTTTCAGGAAACACCATACACTTCTCCAGTGTGGCTGCTGGCAATTTACATCCCGCAATCAGCATAACAAGGCTCCCTGTTCTCCATATCCTGTCCTACCTTTCTGGATTTTACACTTTTTTCAGATGGCCCTCTTGCCCGGGGGGGGGTGGGCAGTGAGACTTCATTGTAGTGCAGATTTCCTTTACAGGCTTGCTTGGTTGGCCAAAAAGGGCGTATGCGTTTTTTCCTGAATATATTCAGGAAAAAACGCATACGCCCTTTTTGGCCAAGTGCATCATTGTCGACGTTGTGCCTCTTTTCCTATGCTTTCAGGGCAATTCCAGTCTACCCCCTGCAATCGTTTTCCTGAAACTCTGCCCCGCTTTCAAGTCCCCTTCGCAGGCTTACTTCAATATATTTTTGGAGGATAGCTGTCATTTATAACTCTGCAGGTTTGTGAATTACAGTGGCCCTGAGCTCCTTTCTTCAACTCGCTTTCTTGTGAGCTGGGCACAAAACCGCAGGATTGCTTCAGGCCCTAATCTGTTTCCGGCAGGGCACGCTGAGCCTTTGGTTAATTCCTCTTCCTGGTGGGAAATGAGCGTTATATTTGCCCGTGCAGACACCTATAGCTAGTCTCTCATTGGTTCTCCCTATTCCTGTTCATCTTGCACAGAAATTGCAAACTGTGCCAAAGAGGAGGTTAAAGGCACTGACTCTCCAAGCGGGGAGAGTGTTAGTAAAGCATCTGGAATGGTGAACCCGAGGACCAGGATACGAAAATTGAGATGCATTTTAAATCGTTTCCCAATCACACGGTGGACGATACTCTGGGTTGCCCATGCATGTTTTAGCTGGAGGAAGAATCCCTTGAACCTGGAGAGTTTGGACCCATGGAATGGGTACCATGCAGTTTGACTTCAAAGGGTCTGCATTTGCTCACCGAAACTCACCAATGCTATCAGCCTGAAGTGTCCAGCCTTATGTCTCAACCAGCTCTGGGTGTAGATGTGGTCAATCCCGGTTGCATCACATGCCCTGAGTGAATTATTTAAGAATTGCTCTCTATTTCACTGTCTTTGTGTTTTGTTTTCGAAATTTATTTTGATAATGGGATTTATCGGATTTTCACTGCTGCGTTTCGGCCGCTGTACACACGCTTGATTCTCTTATGGAGACATATATATCCATGGGTTTTAAGATTCTTCCTAGTCAGGTATATTCCTAGGCGTTGAATATGTGGTGTTGGGTCCATTTTGGTGAGCAAAGAGTAGGTCTTGTCTATTACATATTTGGCTTATGGAAAGATATCTGTGCTAATTTCAGTCTCTGGTTTTATGCAGCACCCCAACGCACCTTTCCCCATAAGCAAGCACTAGTTGGTTTTCTAAATTTGAGACCCTGTTCTGTTTTGTAATTCAGTTCATGTGTAGTCAAGTTTACATTCCGTGTATTAGTGATATCTTCTGATGTTTCTTTTTCTGTGTGACGTAGTTCACGTAGAATCACCGTACCTGCATCCACTCACTATGCCGCTACGGGCCTGATGACACAGATTTCATTGCTGAGTGATATTGCATTGTACGTACGTGCCACAACTTCTTTATCCATTTTTTGCTTTCTGGTATACTTACCTGATACTGTAGACGAGCTTCTTGGGAACACAGTCGTCCCAAATATTGGGGTGGCTGTCTGTTTTTGATTTTAATTTCAGTAAGCTATAGGACCATAAGTGGAAGTGCCATAGGCTGTGTTGCTTTGTTTCTTACGTGTTTCAGGAAACACCATACACTTCTCCAGGGTGGCTGCTGGCAATTTACATCCCGCCAATCAGCATAACAAGGCTCCCTGTTCTCCATATCCTGTCCTACCTTTCTGGATTTTACACTTTTTTCAGATGGCCCTCTTGCCCGGGGGGGGGGGGCAGTGAGACTTCATTGTAGTGCAGATTTCCTTTACAGGCTTGCTTGGTTGGCCAAAAAGGGCGTATGCGTTTTTTCCTGAATATATTCAGGAAAAAACGCATACGCCCTTTTTGGCCAAGTGCATCATTGTCGACGTTGTGCCTCTTTTCCTATGCTTTCAGGGCAATTCCAGTCTACCCCCTGCAATCGTTTTCCTGAAACTCTGCCCCGCTTTCAAGTCCCCTTCGCAGGCTTACTTCAATATATTTTTGGAGGATAGCTGTCATTTATAACTCTGCAGCTTTGTGAATTACAGTGGCCCTGAGCTCCTTTCTTCAACTCGCTTTCTTGTGAGCTGGGCACAAAACCGCAGGATTGCTTCAGGCCCTAATCTGTTTCCGGCAGGGCACGCTGAGCCTTTGGTTAATTCCTCTTCCTGGTGGGAAATGAGCGTTATATTTGCCCGTGCAGACACCTATAGCTAGTCTCTCATTGGTTCTCCCTATTCCTGTTCATCTTGCACAGAAATTGCAAGCTGTGCCAAAGAGGAGGTTAAAGGCACTGACTCTCCAAGCGGGGAGAGTGTTAGTAAAGCATCTGGAATGGTGAACCCGAGGACCAGGATACGAAAACTGAGATGCATTTTAAATCGTTTCCCAATCACACGGTGGACGATACTCTGGGTTTCCCATGCATGTTTTAGCTGGAGGAAGAATCCCTTGAACCTGGAGAGTTGGGACCCATGGAATGGGTACCATGCAGTTTGACTTCAAAGGGTCTGCATTTGCTCACCGAAACTCACCAATGCTATCAGCCTGAAGTGTCCAGCCTTATGTCTCAACCAGCTCTGGGTGTAGATGTGGTCAATCCCGGTTGCATCACATGCCCTGAGTGAATTATTTAAGAATTGCTCTCTATTTCACTGTCTTTGTGTTTTGTTTTCGAAATTTATTTTGATAATGGGATTTATCGGATTTTCACTGCTGCGTTTCGGCCGCTGTACACACGCTTGATTCTCTTACGGAGACATATATATCCCTGGGTTTTAAGATTCTTCCTAGTCAGGTATATTCCTAGGCGTTGAATATGTGGTGTTGGGTCCATTTCGTTGAGCAAGGAGTAGGTCTTGTCTATTACATATTTGGCTTATGGAAAGTTATCTGTGCTAATTTCAGTCTCTGGTTTTATGCAGCACCCCAACGCACCTTTCCCCATAAGCAAGCACTAGTTGGTTTTCTAAATTTGAGACCCTGTTCTGTTTTGTAATTCAGTTCATGTGTAGTCAAGTTTACATTCCGTGTATTAGTGATATCTTATGATGTTTCTTTTTCTGTGTGACGTAGTTCACGTAGATTCACCGTATCTGCATCCACTCACTATGCCGCTACGGGCCTGATGACACAGATTTCATTGCTGAGTGATATTGCATTGTACGTACGTGCCACAACTTCTTTATCCATTTTTTGCTTTCTGGGATATTTACCTGATACTGTAGACGAGCTTCTTGTGAACACAGCCGTCCCAAATATTGGGGTGGCTGTCTGTTTTTGATTTTAATTTCCGTAAGCTATAGGACCATAAGTGGAAGTGCCATAGGCTGTGTTGCTTTGTTTCTTACGTGTTTCAGGAAACACCATACACTTCTCCAGGGTGGCTGCTGGCAATTTACATCCTGCCAATCAGCATAACAAGGCTCCCTGTTCTCCATATCCTGTCCTACCTTTCTGGATTTTACACTATTTTCAGATGGCCCTTTTGCCCGGGGGGCAGTGAGACTTCATTGTAGTGCAGATTTCCTTTACAGGCTTGCTTGGTTGGCCAAAAAGGGCGTATGCGTTTTTTCCTGAATATATTCAGGAAAAAACGCATACGCACTTTTAGGGCAAGTGCATCATTGTCGACGTTCTGCCTCTTTTCCTATGCTTTCAGGGCAATTCCAGTCTACCCCCTGCAATCGTTTTCCTGAAATTCTGCCCCGCTTTCAAGTCCCCTTCACAGGCTTACTTCAATATATTTTTGGAGGATAGCTGTCATTTATAACTCTGCAGGTTTGTGAATTACAGTGCCCTTGAGCTCCTTTCTTCAACTCGCTTTCTTGTGAGCTGGGCACAAAACCGCAGGATTGCTTCAGGCCGTAATCTGTTTCCGGCAGGGCACGCTGTGCCTTTGTTTAATTCCTCTTCCTGGTGGGCAATGAGCGTTACATTTGCCCGTGCAAACACCTACAGCTAGTCTCTCATTGGTTCTCCCTATTCCTGTTCATCTTGCACAGAAAATGCAAGCTGTGCCAAAGAGGAGGTTAAAGGCACTGACTCTCCAAGCGGGGAGAGTGTTAGTAAAGCATCTGGAATGGTGAACCCAAGGACCAGGATATGAAAACTGAGATGCATTTTAAATCGTTTCCCAATCACACGGTGGACGATACTCTGTGTTTCCCATGCATGTTTTACCTGGAAGAAGAATCCCTTGAACCTGGAGAGTTGGGACCCATGGAATGGGTACCATGCAGTATGACTTCAAAGGGTCTGCATTTGCTCACCGAAACTCACCAATGCTATCAGCCTGAAGTGTCCAGCCTTATGTCTCAACCAGCTCTGGGTGTAGATGTGGTCCATCCCGGTTGCATCACATGCCCTGAGTGAATTATTTAAGAATTGCTCTCTATTTCACTGTCTTTGTGTTTTGTTTTCGAAATTTATTTTGATAATGGGATTTATCGGATTTTCACTGCTGCGTTTCGGCCGCTGTACACACGCTTGATTCTCTTACGGAAACATATATATCCATGGGTTTTAAGATTCTTCCTAGTCAGGTATATTACTAGGCGTTGAATATGTGGTGTTGGGTCCATTTTGGTGAGCAAAGAGTAGGTCTTGTCTATTACATATTTGGCTTATGGAAAGATATCTGTGCTAATTTCAGTCTCTGGTTTTATGCAGCACCCCAACGCACCTTTCCCCATAAGCAAGCACTAGTTGGTTTTAAAAATTTGAGACCCTGTTCTGTTTTGTAATTCAGTTCATGTGTAGTCAAGTTTACATTCCGTGTATTAGTGATATCTTCTGATGTTTCTTTTTCTGTGTTTCGTAGTTCACGTAGAATCACCGTACCTGCATCCACTCACTATGCCGCTACGGGCCAGATGACACAGATTTCATTGCTGAGTGATATTGCATTGTACGTACGTGCCACAACTTCTTTATCCATTTTTTGCTTTCTGGTATACTTACCTGATACTGTAGACGAGCTTCTTGTGAACACAGTCGTCCCAAATATTGGGGTGGCTGTCTGTTTTTGATTTTAATTTCAGTAAGCTATAGGACCATAAGTGGAAGTGCCATAGGCTGTGTTGCTTTGTTTCTTACGTGTTTCAGGAAACACCATACACTTCTCCAGGATGGCTGCTGGCAATTTACATCCTGCCAGTCAGCATAACAAGGCTCCCTGTTCTCCATATCCTGTCCTACCTTTCTGGATTTTACACTTTTTTCAGATGGCCCTTTTGCCCAGGGGGCAGTGAGACTTCATTGTAGTGCAGATTTCCTTTACAGGCTTGCTTGGTTGGCCAAAAAGTGCGTATGCGTTTTTTCCTGAATATATTCAGGAAAAAACGCATAAGCCCTTTTTGGCCAAGTGCATCATTGTCGACGTTGTGCCTCTTTTCCTATGCTTTCAGGGCGATTCCAGTCTACCCCCTGCAATCCTTTTTCCTGAAATTCTGCCCCGCTTTCAAGTCCCCTTCACAGGCTTACTTCAATATATTTTTGGAGGATAGCTGTCATTTATAACTCTGCAGGTTTGTGAATTACAGTGCCCCTGAGCTCCTTTCTTCAACTCGCTTTCTTGTGAGCTTGGCACAAAACCGCAGGATTGCTTCAGGCCCTAATCTGTTTCCAGCAGGGCACACTGAGCCTTTGTTTAATTCCTCTTCCTGGTGGGCAATGTGTGTTACATTTGCCCGTGCAGACAGCTACAGCTAGTCTATCATTGGTTCTCCCTATTCCTGTTCATCTTGCACAGAAATTGCAAACTGTGCCAAACAGGAGGTTAAAGGCACTGACTCTCCAAGCGGGGAGAGTGTTAGTAATGCATCTGGAATGGTGAACCCGAGGGCAAGGATACGAAAACTGAGATCCATTTTAAATCGTTTCCCAATCTCACGGTGTACCATACTCTGTGTTTCCCATGCATGTTTTAGCTGAAGGAAGAATCCCTTGAACCTGGAGAGTTGGGACACATGGAATGGGTACAATGCAGTTTGACTTCAAAGGGTCTGCATTTGCTCAACGAAACTCACCAATGCTATCAACCTGATGTGTCCAGCCTTATGTCTCAACCAGCTCTGAGTGTAGATGTGGTCAATCCCTGTTGCATCACATGCCCTGAGTGAATTATTTAAGAAATGCTCTCTATTTCACTATCTTTGTGTTTTGTTTTCGAAATTTATTTTGATAATGGGATTTATCGGATTTTCACTGTTGCATTTCGGCCGCTGTACACACGCTTGATTCTCTTACGGAGACATATATATCCATGGGTTTTAAGATTCTTCCTAGTCAGGTATATTCCTAGGCGTTGTATATGTGGTGTTGGGTCCATTTCGTTGAGCAAGGAGTAGGTCTTGTCTATTACATATTTGGCTTATGGAAAGTTATCTGTGCTAATTTCAGTCTCTGGTTTTATGCAGCACCCCAACGCACCTTTTCCTATAAGCAAGCACTAGTTGGTTTTCTAAATTTGAGACCCTGTTCTGTTTTGTAATTCAGTTCATGTGTAGTCAAGTTTACATTCCGTGTATTAGTGATATCTTATGATGTTTCTTTTTCTGTGTGACGTAGTTCACGTAGAATCACCGTACCTGCATCCTCTCACTATGCCCCTACGGGCCTGATGACACAGATTTCATTGCTGAGTGATATTGCATTGCACGTACGTGCCACAACTTCTTTATCCATTTTTTGCTTTCTGGGATATTTACCTGGTACTGTAGACGAGCTTCCTGGGAACACAGCTGTCCCAAACTTTGGGGTGGCTCTCTGTTTTTGATTTTAATATCCCTAAGGAATAGGACCATAAGTGGAAGTGCCATAGGCTGTGTTGCTTTGTTTCTTACGTGTTTCAGGAAACACCATACACTTTTCCAGGGTGGCTGCTGGCAATTTACATCCTGCCAATCAGCATAACAAGGCTCCCTGTTCTCCATATCCTGTCCTACCTTTCTGGATTTTACACTTTTTTCAGATGGCCCTTTTGCCCGTGGGGCAGTGAGACTTCATTGTAGTGCAGATTTCCTTTACAGGCTTGCTTGGTTGTCCAAAAAGGGCGTATGCGTTTTTTCCTGAATATATTCAGGAAAAAAAGCATACGCCCTTTTTGGCCAAGTGCATCATTGTCGACGTTGTGCCTCTTTTCCTATGCTTTCAGGGCAATTCCAGTCTACCCCCTGCAATCGTTATCCTGAAATTCTGCCCCGCTTTCAAGTCCCCTTCGCAGGCTTACTTCAATATATTTTTGGAGGATAGCTGTCATTTATAACTCTGCAGGTTTGTGAATTACAGTGCCCCTGAGCTCCTTTCTTCAACTCGCTTTCTTGTGAGCTGGGCACAAAACCGCAGGATTGCTTCAGGCCCTAATCTGTTTCCGGCAGGGCACGCTGAGCCTTTGGTTAATTCCACTTCCTGGTGGGAAATGAGCGTTACATTTGCCCGTGCAGACACCTACAGCTAGTCTCTCATTGGTTCTCCCTATTCCTGTTCATCTTGCACAGAAATTGCAAGCTGTTCCAAAGAGGAGGTTAAAGGCATTGACTCTCCAAGCGGGGAGAGTGTTAGTAAAGCATCTGGAATGGTGAACCTGAGGACCAGGATACGAAAACTGAGTTGCATTTTAAATCGTTTCCCAATCACACGGTGGACCATACTGTGGGTTTCCCATGCATGTTTTAGCTGGAGGAAGAATCCCTTGAACCTGAAGAGTTGGGACCCATGGAATGGGTACCATGCAGTATGACTTCAAAGGGTCTGCATTTGCTCACCGAAACTCACCAATGCTATCAGACTGAAGTGTCCAGCCTTATGTCTCAACCAGCTCTGGGTGTAGATGTGGTCAATCCCGGTTGCATCACATGCCCTGAGTGAATTATTTAAGAATTGCTCTCTATTTCACTGTCTTTGTGTTTTGTTTTCGAAATTTATTTTGATAATGGGATTTATCGTATTTTCACTGCTGCGTTTATGCCGCTGTACACACGCTTGATTCTCTTACGATGACATATATATCCATGGGTTTTAAGATTCTTCCTAGTCAGGTATATTCCTAGGCGTTGAATATGTGGTGTTGAGTCCATTTCGTTGAGCAAGGAGTAGGTCTTGTCTATTACATATTTGGCTTATGGAAAGTTATCTGTGCTAATTTCAGTCTCTGGTTTTATGCAGCATCCCAACGCACCTTTCCCCATAAGCAAGCACTAGTTGGTTTTCAAAATTTGAGACCCTGTTCTGTTTTGTAATTCAGTTCATGTGTAGTTAAATTTACATTCCGTGTATTAGTGATATCTTATGATGTTTCTTTTTCTGTGTGACGTAGTTCACTTAGAATCACCGTACCTGCATCCACTCACTATGCCGCTACGTGCCTGATGACACAGATTTCATTGCTGAGTGATATTGCATTGCACGTACGTGCCACAACTTCTTTATCCATTTTTCGATTTCTGGGATATTTACCTGGTACTGTAGACGAGCTTCTTGGGAACACAGCCGTCCCAAACTATGGGGTGGATCTCTGTTTTTGATTTTAATATCCCTAAGGAATAGGACCATAAGTGGAAGTGCCATAGGCTGTGTTGCTTTGTTTCTTACCTGTTTCAGGAAACACCATACACTTCTCCAGGGTGGCTGCTGGCAATTTACATCCCGCCAATCAGCATAACAAGGCTCCCTGTTCTCCATATCCTGTCCTACCTTTCTGGATTTTACACTTTTTTCAGATGGCCCTCTTGCCCTGGGGGGGGGGGGGCAGTGAGACTTCATTGTAGTGCAGATTTCCTTTACAGGCTTGCTTGGTTGGCCAAAAAGGGCGTATGCCTTTTTCCCTGAATATATTCAGGAAAAAACGCATACGCCCTTTTTGGCCAAGTGCATCATTGTCGACGTTCTGCCTCTTTTCCTATGCTTTCAGGGCAATTCCAGTCTACCCCCTGCAATCGTTTTCCTGAAATTCTGCCCCGCTTTCAAGTCCCCTTCACAGGCTTACTTCAATATATTTTTGGAGGATAGCTGTCAATTATAACTCTGCAGGTTTGTGAATTACAGTGCCCCTGAGCTCCTTTCTTCAACTTGATTTCTTGTGAGCTGGGCACAAAACCGCAGGAATGCTTCAGGCCCTAATCTGTTTCCAGCAGGGCACGCTGAGCCTTTGTTTAATTCCTCTTCCTGGTGGGCAATGTGCGTTACATTTGCCCGTGCAGAAACCTACAGCTAGTCTCTCATTGGTTCTCCCTATTCCTGTTCATCTTGCACAGAAATTGCAAGCTATGCCTAAGAGGAGGTTAAAGGCACTGACTCTCCAAGCAGGGAGAGTGTTAGTAAAGCATCTGGAATGGTGAACGTGAGGACCAGGATACGAAAACTGAGATGCATTTTAAATCGTTTCCCAATCACACGGTGGACGATACTCTGGGTTTCCCATGCATATTTTAGCTGGAGGAAGAATGCCTTGAACCTGGAGAGTTGGAACCCATGGAATGGGTACCATGCAGTATGACTTCAAAGGGTCTGCATTTGCTCACCAAAACTCACAAATGCTATCAGCCTGAAGTGTCCAGCCTTATGTCTCAACCAGCTCTGGGTGTAGATGTGGTTAATCCCGGTTGCATCACATGCCCTGAGTGAATTATTTAATAGTTGCTCTCTATTTCACTGTCTTTGTGTTTTGTTTTCGAAATTTATTTTGATAATGGGATTTATCGGATTTTCACTGCTGCGTTTCGGCCGCTGTACACACGCTTGATTCTCTTACGGAGACATATATATCCATGGGTTTTAAGATTCTTCCTAGTCAGGTATATTCCTAGGCGTTGAATATGTGGTGTTGGGTCCATTTCGTTGAGCAAGGAGTAGATCTTGTCTTTTACATATTTGGTTTATGGAAAGTTATCTGTGCTAATTTCAGTCTCTGGTTTTATGCAGCACCCCAAAGCACCTTTCCCCATAAGCAAGCACTAGTTGGTTTTCTAAATTTGAGACCCTGTTCTGTTTTGTAATTCAGTTCATGTGTAGTCAAGTTTACATTCCGTGTATTAGTGATATCTTTTGATGTTTCTTTTTCTGTGTGACGTAGTTCACGTAGAATCACCGTACCTGCATCCACTCACTATGCCGCTACGGGCCTGATGACACAGATTTCATTGCTGAGTGATATTGCATTGTACGTACCTTCCACAACTTCTTTATCCATTTTTTGCTTTCTGGTATATTTACCTGATACTGTAGACGAGCTTCTTGTGAACACAGTCGTCCCAAATATTGGGGTGGCTGTCTGTTTTTGTTTTTAATTTACGTAAGCTATAGGACCATAAGTGGAAGTGCCATAGGCTGTGTTGCTTTGTTTCTTACGTGTTTCAGGAAACACCATACACTTCTCCAGGGTGGCTGCTGGCAATTTACATCCTGCCAATCAGCATAACAAGGCTCCCTGTTCTCCATATCCTGTCCTAACTTTCTGGATTTTACACTTTTTTCAGATGGCCCTTTTGCCCGGGGGGCAGTGAGACTTAATTGTAGTGCAGATTTCCTTTACAGGCTTGCTTGGTTGGCCAAAAAGGGCGTATGCGTTTTTTCCTGAATATATTCAGGAAAAAACGCATACGCCCTTTTTGGCCAAGTGCATCATTGTCGACGTTCTGCCTCTTTTCCTATGCTTTCAGGGCAATTCCAGTCTAACCGCTGCAATCGTTTTCCTGAAATTCTGCCCCGCTTTCAAGTCCCCTTCGCAGGCTTACTTCAATATATTTTTGGAGGATAGCTGTCATTTATAACTCTGCAGGTTTGTGAATTACAGTGCCCCTGAGCTCCTTTCTTCAACTTGCTTTCTTGTGAGCTGGGCACAAAACCGCATTATTGCTTCAGGCCGTAATCTGTTTCCAGCAGGGCACGCTGAGCCTTTGTGTAATTCCTCTTCCTGGTGGGCAATGAGCGTTACATTTGCCCGTGCAGACACCTACAGCTAGTCTCTCATTGGTTCTCCCTATTCTTGTTCATCTTGCACAGAAATTGCAAGCTGTGCCAAAGAGGAGGTTAAAGGCACTGACTCTCCAAGCGGGGAGAGTGTTAGTAAAGCATCTGCAATGGTGAACCCGAGGACCAGGATACGAAAACTGAGATGCATTTTAAATCGTTTCCCAATCACACGGTGGATGATACTCTGGGTTTCCCATGCATGTTTTATCTGGAGGAAGAATCCCTTGAACCTGGAGAGTTGGGACCCATGGAATGTGTACCATGCAGTATGACTTCAAAGGGTCTGCATTTGCTCACCGAAACTCACTAATGCTATCAGCCTGAAGTGTCCAGCCTTATGTCTCAACCAGCTGTGGGTGTAGATGTGGTCAATCCCGGTTGCATCACATGCCCTGAGTGAATTGTTTAAGAATTGCTCTCTATTTCACTGTCTTTGTGTTTTGTTTTTGAAATTTATTTTGATAATGGGATTTATCGGATTTTCACTGCTGTGTTTATGCCGCTGTACACACGCTTGATTCTCTTACGGAGACATATAAATTCATAGGTTTTAAGATTCTTCCTAGTCAGGTATTTTCCTAGGCCTTGAATATGTGGTGTTGAGTCCATTTCTTTGAGCAAGGAGTAGGTCTTGTCTATTACATATTTGGCTGATGGAAAGTTATCTGTGCTAATTTCAGTCTCTGGTTTTATGCAGCATCCCAATGCACATTTCCCCATAAGCAAGCACTAGTTGGTTTTAAAAATTTGAGACCCTGTTCTGTTTTGTAATTCAGTTCATGTGTAGTTAAATTTACATTCCGTTTATTAGTGATATCTTATGATGTTTCTTTTTCTGTGTGACGTAGTTCACGTAGAATCACCGTACCTGCATCCACTCACTATGCCGCTACGGGCCTGATGACACAGATTTAATTGCTGAGTGATATTGCATTGCACGTACGTGCCACAACTTCTTTATCCATTTTTTGATTTCTGGGATATTTACCTGGTACTGTAGACGTGCTTCTTGGGAACACAGCTGTCCCAAACTTTGGGGCGGATCTCTGTTTTTGATTTTAATTTCCCTAAGCAAGAGGACCATAAGTGCAATTGCCATAGGCTGTGTTCCTTTATTTCTTACGTGTTTCAGGAAACACCATACACTTCTCCAGGGTGCCTGTTGGCAATTTACATCCTGCCAATCAGCATAACAAGGCTCCCTGTTCTCCATATCCTGTCCTACCTTTCTGGATTTTATACTTTTTTCAGATAGCCCTTTTGCCCGGTGGGGGGGCAGTGAGATTTCATTGTAGGGCAGATTTCTTTACAGGCTTGCTTGGTTGGCCAAAAAGGGCGTATGCGTTTTTTCCTGAATATATTCAGGAAAAAACGCATACGCCCTTTTTGGCCAAGTGCATCATTGTCGACGTTGTGCCTCTTTTCCTATGCTTTCAGGGCAATTCCAGTCTACCCCCTGCAATCGTTTTCCTGAAATTCTGCCACGCTTTCAAGTCCCCTTTGCAGGATTACTTCAATATACTTTTGGAAGATAGCTGTCATTTATAACTCTGCAGGTTTGTGAATTACAGTGCCCCTGAGCTCCTTTCTTCAACTCGCTTTCTTGTGAGCTGGGCACAAAACCGCAGGATTTCTTCAGGCCCTAATCTGTTTCCAGCAGGGCACACTGAGCCTTTGTTTAATTCCTCTTCCTGGTGGGCAATGAGCGTTACATTTGCCCGTGCAGAAACCTACAGCTAGTCTCTCATTGGTTCTCCCTATTCCTGTTCATCTTGCACAGAAATTGCAAACTGTGCCAAACCGGAGGTTAAATGCACTGACTCTCCAAGCGGGGCGAGTGTTAGTAATGCGTCTGGAATGGTGAACCCGAGGACAAGGAAACGAAAACTGAGATCCAATTGAAATCGTTACCCAATCTCACGGTGTACTATAATCTGTGATTCCCATGCATGTTTTTGCTGAAGGAAAAATCCCTTGAACCTGGAGAGTTGGGACCCATGGAATGGGTACCATGCAGTATGACTTCAAAGGGTTTGCATTTGCTCACCGAAACTCACCAATGCTATCAGCCTGAAGTGTCCAGCCTTATGTCTCAACCAGCTCTGGGTGTAGATGTGGTCAATCCCGGTTGCATCACATGCCCTGAGTGAATTATTTAAGAATTGCTCTCTATTTCACTGTCTTTGTGTTTTGTTTTCGAAATTTATTTTGATAATGGGATTTATCGGATTTTCACTGCTGCGTTTCGGCCGCTGTACACACGCTTGATTCTCTTATGGAGACATATATATCCATGGATTTTAAGATTCTTCCTAGTCAGGTATATTCCTAGGCGTTGAATATGTGGTGTTGGGTCCATTTCGTTGAGCAAGGAGTAGGTCTTGTCTATTACATATTTGGCTTATGGAAAGTTATCTGTGCTAATTTCAGTCTCTGGTTTTATGCAGCACCCCAACGCACCTTTCCCCATAAGCAAGCACTAGTTGGTTTTCTAAATTTGAGACCCTGTTCTGTTTTGTAATTCAGTTCATGTGTAGTCAAGTTTACATTCCGTGTATTAGTGATATCTTATGATGTTTCTTTTTCTGTGTGACGTAGTTCACGTAGATTCACCGTATCTGCATCCACTCACTATGCCGCTACGGGCCTGATGACACAGATTTCATTGCTGAGTGATATTGCATTGTACGTACGTGCCACAACTTCTTTATCCATTTTTTGCTTTCTGGGATATTTACCTGATACTGTAGACGAGCTTCTTGTGAACACAGCCGTCCCAAATATTGGGGTGGCTGTCTGTTTTTGATTTTAATTTCCGTAAGCTATAGGACCATAAGTGGAAGTGCCATAGGCTGTGTTGCTTTGTTTCTTACGTGTTTCAGGAAACACCATACACTTCTCCAGGGTGGCTGCTGGCAATTTACATCCTGCCAATCAGCATAACAAGGCTCCCTGTTCTCCATATCCTGTCCTACCTTTCTGGATTTTACACTTTTTTCAGATGGCCCTTTTGCCCGGGGGGCAGTGAGACTTCATTGTAGTTCAGATTTCCTTTACAGGCTTGCTTGGTTGGCCAAAAAGGGCGTATGCGTTTTTTCCTGAATATATTCAGGAAAAAACGCATACGCACTTTTAGGGCAAGTGCATCATTGTCGACGTTCTGCCTCTTTTCCTATGCTTTCAGGGCAATTCCAGTCTACCCCCTGCAATCGTTTTCCTGAAATTCTGCCCCGCTTTCAAGTCCCCTTCACAGGCTTACTTCAATATATTTTTGGAGGATAGCTGTCATTTATAACTCTGCAGGTTTGTGAATTACAGTGCCCCTGAGCTCCTTTCTTCAACTCGCTTTCTTGTGAGCTTGGCACAAAACCGCAGGATTGCTTCAGGCCCTAATCTGTTTCCAGCAGGGCACACTGAGCCTTTGTTTAATTCCTCTTCCTGGTGGGCAATGTGTGTTATATTTGCCCGTGCAGACAGCTACAGCTAGTCTATCATTGGTTCTCCCTATTCCTGTTCATCTTGCACATAAATTGCAAACTGTGCCAAACAGGAGGTTAAAGGCACTGACTCTCCAAGCGGGGAGAGTGTTAGTAATGCATCTGGAATGGTGAACCCGAGGGCAAGGTTACGAAAACTGAGATCCATTTTAAATCGTTTCCCAATCTCACGGTATACTATACTCTGTGTTTCCCATGCATGTTTTAGCTGAAGGAAGAATCCCTTGAACCTGGAGAGTTGGGACACATGGAATGAGTACCATGCAGTTTGACTTCAAAGGGTCTGCATTTGCTCAACGAAACTCACCAATGCTATCAGCCTGAAGTGTCCAGCCTTATGTCTCAAACAGCTCTGAGTGTAGATGTGGTCAATCCCGGTTGCATCACATGCCCTGAGTGAATTATTTAAGAATTGCTCTCTATTTCACTATCTTTGTGTTTTGTTTTCGAAATTTATTTTGATAATGGGATTTATCGGATTTTCACTGTTGCGTTTTGGCCGCTGTACACACGCTTGATTCTCTTACGGAGACATATATATCCATGGGTTTTAAGATTCTTCCTAGTCAGGTATATTCCTTGGCGTTGAATATGTGGTGTTGGGTCCATTTCGTTGAGCAAGGAGTAGGTCTTGTCTATTACATATTTGGCTTATGGAAAGTTATCTGTGCTAATTTCAGTCTCTGGTTTTATGCAGCACCCCAAGGCACCTTTTCCCATAAGAAAGCACTAGTTGGTTTTCTAAATTTGAGACCCTGTTCTGTTTTGTAATTCAGTTCATGTGTAGTCAAGTTTGCATTCCGTGTATTAGTGATATCTTATGATGTTTCTTTTTCTGTGTGACGTAGTTCACGTAGAATCACCGTACCTGCATCCTCTCACTATGCCCCTACGGGCCTGATGACACAGATTTCATTGCTGAGTGATATTGTATTGCACGTACGTGCCACAACTTCTTTATCCATTTTTTGCTTTCTGGGATATTTACCTGGTACTGTAGACGAGCTTCCTGGGAACACAGCTGTCCCAAACTTTGGGGTGGCTCTCTGTTTTTGATTTTAATATCCCTAAGGAATAGGACCATAAGTTGAAGTGCCATAGGCTGTGTTGCTTTGCTTCTTACGTGTTTCAGGAAACACCATACACTTCTCCAGTGTGGCTGCTGGCAATTTACATCCCGCAATCAGCATAACAAGGCTCCCTGTTCTCCATATCCTGTCCTACCTTTCTGGATTTTACACTTTTTTCAGATGGCCCTCTTGCCCGGGGGGGGGGGGCAGTGAGACTTCATTGTAGTGCAGATTTCCTTTACAGGCTTGCTTGGTTGGCCAAAAAGGGCGTATGCGTTTTTTCCTGAATATATTCAGGAAAAAACGCATACGCCCTTTTTGGCCAAGTGCATCATTGTCGACGTTGTGCCTCTTTTCCTATGCTTTCAGGGCAATTCCAGTCTACCCCCTGTAATCGTTTTCCTGAAACTCTGCCCCGCTTTCAAGTCCCCTTCGCAGGCTTACTTCAATATATTTTTGGAGGATAGCTGTCATTTATAACTCTGCAGGTTTGTGAATTACAGTGGCCCTGAGCTCCTTTCTTCAACTCGCTTTCTTGTGAGCTGGGCACAAAACCGCAGGATTGCTTCAGGCCCTAATCTGTTTCCGGCAGGGCACGCTGAGCCTTTGGTTAATTCCTCTTCCTGGTGGGAAATGAGCGTTATATTTGCCCGTGCAGACACCTATAGCTAGTCTCTCATTGGTTCTCCCTATTCCTGTTCATCTTGCACAGAAATTGCAAGCTGTGCCAAAGAGGAGGTTAAAGGCACTGACTCTCCAAGCGGGGAGAGTGTTAGTAAAGCATCTGGAATGGTGAACCCGAGGACCAGGATACGAAAACTGAGATGCATTTTAAATCGTTTCCCAATCACACGGTGGACGATACTCTGGGTTGCCCATGCATGTTTTAGCTGGAGGAAGAATCCCTTGAACCTGGAGAGTTGGGACCCATGGAATGGGTACCATGCAGTTTGACTTCAAAGGGTCTGCATTTGCTCACCGAAACTCACCAATGCTATCAGCCTGAAGTGTCCAGCCTTATGTCTCAACCAGCTCTGGGTGTAGATGTGGTCAATCCCGGTTGCATCACATGCCCTGAGTGAATTATTTAAGAATTGCTCTCTATTTCACTGTCTTTGTGTTTTGTTTTCGAAATTTATTTTGATAATGGGATTTATCGGATTTTCACTGCTGCGTTTCGGCCGCTGTACACACGCTTGATTCTCTTACGGAGACATATATATCCATGGGTTTTAAGATTCTTCCTAGTCAGGTATATTCCTAGGCGTTGAATATGTGGTGTTGGGTCCATTTTGGTGAGCAAAGAGTAGGTCTTGTCTATTACATATTTGGCTTATGGAAAGATATCTGTGCTAATTTCAGTCTCTGGTTTTATGCAGCACCCCAACGCACCTTTCCCCATAAGCAAGCACTAGTTGGTTTTCTAAATTTGAGACCCTGTTCTGTTTTGTAATTCAGTTCATGTGTAGTCAAGTTTACATTCCGTGTATTAGTGATATCTTCTGATGTTTCTTTTTCTGTGTGACGTAGTTCACGTAGAATCACCGTACCTGCATCCACTCACTATGCCGCTACGGGCCTGATGACACAGATTTCATTGCTGAGTGATATTGCATTGTACGTACGTGCCACAACTTCTTTATCCATTTTTTGCTTTCTGGTATACTTACCTGATACTGTAGATGAGCTTCTTGTGAACACAGTCGTCCCAAATATTGGGGTGGCTGTCTGTTTTTGATTTTAATTTCAGTAAGCTATAGGACCATAAGTGGAAGTGCCATAGGCTGTGTTGCTTTGTTTCTTACGTGTTTCAGGAAACACCATACACTTCTCCAGGGTGGCTGCTGGCAATTTACATCCCGCCAATCAGCATAACAAGGCTCCCTGTTCTCCATATCCTGTCCTACCTTTCTGGATTTTACACTTTTTTCAGATGGCCCTCTTGCCCGGGGGGGGGGGGGGGCAGTGAGACTTCATTGTAGTGCAGATTTCCTTTACAGGCTTGCTTGGTTGGCCAAAAAGGGCGTATGCGTTTTTTCCTGAATATATTCAGGAAAAAACGCATACGCCCTTTTTGGCCAAGTGCATCATTGTCGACGTTGTGCCTCTTTTCCTATGCTTTCAGGGCAATTCCAGTCTACCCCCTGCAATCGTTTTCCTGAAACTCTGCCCCGCTTTCAAGTCCCCTTCGCAGGCTTACTTCAATATATTTTTGGAGGATAGCTGTCATTTATAACTCTGCAGGTTTGTGAATTACAGTGGCCCTGAGCTCCTTTCTTCAACTCGCTTTCTTGTGAGCTGGGCACAAAACCGCAGGATTGCTTCAGGCCCTAATCTGTTTCCGGCAGGGCACGCTGAGCCTTTGGTTAATTCCTCTTCCTGGTGGGAAATGAGCGTTATATTTGCCCGTGCAGACACCTATAGCTAGTCTCTCATTGGTTCTCCCTATTCCTGTTCATCTTGCACAGAAATTGCAAGCTGTGCCAAAGAGGAGGTTAAAGGCACTGACTCTCCAAGCGGGGAGAGTGTTAGTAAAGCATCTGGAATGGTGAACCCGAGGACCAGGATACGAAAACTGAGATGCATTTTAAATCGTTTCCCAATCACACGGTGGACGATACTCTGGGTTTCCCATGCATGTTTTAGCTGGAGGAAGAATCCCTTGAACCTGGAGAGTTGGGACCCATGGAATGGGTACCATGCAGTTTGACTTCAAAGGGTCTGCATTTGCTCACCGAAACTCACCAATGCTATCAGCCTGAAGTGTCCAGCCTTATGTCTCAACCAGCTCTGGGTGTAGATGTGGTCAATCCCGGTTGCATCACATGCCCTGAGTGAATTATTTAAGAATTGCTCTCTATTTCACTGTCTTTGTGTTTTGTTTTCGAAATTTATTTTGATAATGGGATTTATCGGATTTTCACTGCTGCGTTTCGGCCGCTGTACACACGCTTGATTCTCTTACGGAGACATATATATCCCTGGGTTTTAAGATTCTTCCTAGTCAGGTATATTCCTAGGCGTTGAATATGTGGTGTTGGGTCCATTTCGTTGAGCAAGGAGTAGGTCTTGTCTATTACATATTTGGCTTATGGAAAGTTATCTGTGCTAATTTCAGTCTCTGGTTTTATGCAGCACCCCAACGCACCTTTCCCCATAAGCAAGCACTAGTTGGTTTTCTAAATTTGAGACCCTGTTCTGTTTTGTAATTCAGTTCATGTGTAGTCAAGTTTACATTCCGTGTATTAGTGATATCTTATGATGTTTCTTTTTCTGTGTGACGTAGTTCACGTAGATTCACCGTATCTGCATCCACTCACTATGCCGCTACGGGCCTGATGACACAGATTTCATTGCTGAGTGATATTGCATTGTACGTACGTGCCACAACTTCTTTATCCATTTTTTGCTTTCTGGGATATTTACCTGATACTGTAGACGAGCTTCTTGTGAACACAGCCGTCCCAAATATTGGGGTGGCTGTCTGTTTTTGATTTTAATTTCCGTAAGCTATAGGACCATAAGTGGAAGTGCCATAGGCTGTGTTGCTTTGTTTCTTACGTGTTTCAGGAAACACCATACACTTCTCCAGGGTGGCTGCTGGCAATTTACATCCTGCCAATCAGCATAACAAGGCTCCCTGTTCTCCATATCCTGTCCTACCTTTCTGGATTTTACACTTTTTTCAGATGGCCCTTTTGCCCGGGGGGCAGTGAGACTTCATTGTAGTGCAGATTTCCTTTACAGGCTTGCTTGGTTGGCCAAAAAGGGCGTATGCGTTTTTTCCTGAATATATTCAGGAAAAAACGCATACGCACTTTTAGGGCAAGTACATCATTGTCGACGTTCTGCCTCTTTTCCTATGCTTTCAGGGCAATTCCAGTCTACCCCCTGCAATCGTTTTCCTGAAATTCTGCCCCGCTTTCAAGTCCCCTTCACAGGCTTACTTCAATATATTTTTGGAGGATAGCTGTCATTTATAACTCTGCAGGTTTGTGAATTACAGTGCCCTTGAGCTCCTTTCTTCAACTCGCTTTCTTGTGAGCTGGGCACAAAACCGCAGGATTGCTTCAGGCCGTAATCTGTTTCCGGCAGGGCACGCTGTGCCTTTGTTTAATTCCTCTTCCTGGTGGGCAATGAGCGTTACATTTGCCCGTGCAAACACCTACAGCTAGTCTCTCATTGGTTCTCCCTATTCCTGTTCATCTTGCACAGAAAATGCAAGCTGTGCCAAAGAGGAGGTTAAAGGCACTGACTCTCCAAGCGGGGAGAGTGTTAGTAAAGCATCTGGAATGGTGAACCCAAGGACCAGGATATGAAAACTGAGATGCATTTTAAATCGTTTCCCAATCACACGGTGGACGATACTCTGGGTTTCCCATGCATGTTTTACCTGGAAGAAGAATCCCTTGAACCTGGAGAGTTGGGACCCATGGAATGGGTACCATGCAGTATGACTTCAAAGGGTCTGCATTTGCTCACCGAAACTCACCAATGCTATCAGCCTGAAGTGTCCAGCCTTATGTCTCAACCAGCTCTGGGTGTAGATGTGGTCAATCCCGGTTGCATCACATGCCCTGAGTGAATTATTTAAGAATTGCTCTCTATTTCACTGTCTTTGTGTTTTGTTTTCGAAATTTATTTTGATAATGGGATTTATCGGATTTTCACTGCTGCGTTTCGGCCGCTGTACACACGCTTGATTCTCTTACGGAGACATATATATCCATGGGTTTTAAGATTCTTCCTAGTCAGGTATATTACTAGGCGTTGAATATGTGGTGTTGGGTCCATTTTGGTGAGCAAAGAGTAGGTCTTGTCTATTACATATTTGGCTTATGGAAAGATATCTGTGCTAATTTCAGTCTCTGGTTTTATGCAGCACCCCAACGCACCTTTCCCCATAAGCAAGCACTAGTTGGTTTTAAAAATTTGAGACCCTGTTCTGTTTTGTAATTCAGTTCATGTGTAGTCAAGTTTACATTCCGTGTATTAGTGATATCTTCTGATGTTTCTTTTTCTGTGTTACGTAGTTCACGTAGAATCACCGTACCTGCATCCACTCACTATGCCGCTACGGGCCAGATGACACAGATTTCATTGCTGAGTGATATTGCATTGTACGTACGTGCCACAACTTCTTTATCCATTTTTTGCTTTCTGGTATACTTACCTGATACTGTAGACGAGCTTCTTGTGAACACAGTCGTCCCAAATATTGGGGTGGCTGTCTGTTTTTGATTTTAATTTCAGTAAGCTATAGGACCATAAGTGGAAGTGCCATAGGCTGTGTTGCTTTGTTTCTTACGTGTTTCAGGAAACACCATACACTTCTCCAGGATGGCTGCTGGCAATTTACATCCTGCCAGTCAGCATAACAAGGCTCCCTGTTCTCCATATCCTGTCCTACCTTTCTGGATTTTACACTTTTTTCAGATGGCCCTTTTGCCCAGGGGGCAGTGAGACTTCATTGTAGTGCAGATTTCCTTTACAGGCTTGCTTGGTTGGCCAAAAAGTGCGTATGCGTTTTTTCCTGAATATATTCAGGAAAAAACGCATACGCCCTTTTTGGCCAAGTGCATCATTGTCGACGTTGTGCCTCTTTTCCTATGCTTTCAGGGCGATTCCAGTCTACCCCCTGCAATCCTTTTTCCTGAAATTCTGCCCCGCTTTCAAGTCCCCTTCACAGGCTTACTTCAATATATTTTTGGAGGATAGCTGTCATTTATAACTCTGCAGGTTTGTGAATTACAGTGCCCCTGAGCTCCTTTCTTCAACTCGCTTTCTTGTGAGCTTGGCACAAAACCGCAGGATTGCTTCAGGCCCTAATCTGTTTCCAGCAGGGCACACTGAGCCTTTGTTTAATTCCTCTTCCTGGTGGGCAATGTGTGTTACATTTGCCCGTGCAGACAGCTACAGCTAGTCTATCATTGGTTCTCCCTATTCCTGTTCATCTTGCACAGAAATTGCAAACTGTGCCAAACAGGAGGTTAAAGGCACTGACTCTCCAAGCGGGGAGAGTGTTAGTAATGCATCTGGAATGGTGAACCCGAGGGCAAGGATACGAAAACTGAGATCCATTTTAAATCGTTTCCCAATCTCACGGTGTACCATACTCTGTGTTTCCCATGCATGTTTTAGCTGGAGGAAGAATCCCTTGAACCTGAAGAGTTGGGACCCATGGAATGGGTACCATGCAGTATGACTTCAAAGGGTCTGCATTTGCTCACCGAAACTCACCAATGCTATCAGACTGAAGTGTCCAGCCTTATGTCTCAACCAGCTCTGGGTGTAGATGTGGTCAATCCCGGTTGCATCACATGCCCTGAGTGAATTATTTAAGAATTGCTCTCTATTTCACTGTCTTTGTGTTTTGTTTTCGAAATTTATTTTGATAATGGGATTTATCGTATTTTCACTGCTGCGTTTATGCCGCTGTACACACGCTTGATTCTCTTACGATGACATATATATCCATGGGTTTTAAGATTCTTCCTAGTCAGGTATATTCCTAGGCGTTGAATATGTGGTGTTGAGTCCATTTCGTTGAGCAAGGAGTAGGTCTTGTCTATTACATATTTGGCTTATGGAAAGTTATCTGTGCTAATTTCAGTCTCTGGTTTTATGCAGCATCCCAACGCACCTTTCCCCATAAGCAAGCACTAGTTGGTTTTCAAAATTTGAGACCCTGTTCTGTTTTGTAATTCAGTTCATGTGTAGTTAAATTTACATTCCGTGTATTAGTGATATCTTATGATGTTTCTTTTTCTGTGTGACGTAGTTCACTTAGAATCACCGTACCTGCATCCACTCACTATGCCGCTACGTGCCTGATGACACAGATTTCATTGCTGAGTGATATTGCATTGCACGTACGTGCCACAACTTCTTTATCCATTTTTCGATTTCTGGGATATTTACCTGGTACTGTAGACGAGCTTCTTGGGAACACAGCCGTCCCAAACTATGGGGTGGATCTCTGTTTTTGATTTTAATATCCCTAAGGAATAGGACCATAAGTGGAAGTGCCATAGGCTGTGTTGCTTTGTTTCTTACCTGTTTCAGGAAACACCATACACTTCTCCAGGGTGGCTGCTGGCAATTTACATCCCGCCAATCAGCATAACAAGGCTCCCTGTTCTCCATATCCTGTCCTACCTTTCTGGATTTTACACTTTTTTCAGATGGCCCTCTTGCCCTGGGGGGGGGGGGGGCAGTGAGACTTCATTGTAGTGCAGATTTCCTTTACAGGCTTGCTTGGTTGGCCAAAAAGGGCGTATGCCTTTTTTCCTGAATATATTCAGGAAAAAACGCATACGCCCTTTTTGGCCAAGTGCATCATTGTCGACGTTCTGCCTCTTTTCCTATGCTTTCAGGGCAATTCCAGTCTACCCCCTGCAATCGTTTTCCTGAAACTCTGCCCCGCTTTCAAGTTCCCTTCGCAGGCTTACTTCAATATATTTTTGGAGGATAGCTGTCATTTATAACTCTGCAGGTTTGTGAATTACAGTGCCCCTGAGCTCCTTTCTTCAACTCGCTTTCTTGTGAGCTGGGCACAAAACCGCAGGATTGCTTCAGGCCCTAATCTGTTTCCGGCAGGGCACGCTGAGCCTTTGGTTAATTCCTCTTCCTGGTGGGAAATGAGCGTTATATTTGCCCGTGCAGACACCTTTAGCTAGTCTCTCATTGGTTCTCCCTATTCCTGTTCATCTTGCACAGAAATTGCAAGCTGTGCCAAAGAGGAGGTTAAAGGCACTAACTCTCCAAGCGAGGAGAGTGTTAGTAAAGCATCTGGAATGGTGAACCCGAGGACCAGGATACGAAAACTGAGATGCATTTTAAATCGTTTCCCAATCACACGGTGGACGATACTCTGGGTTGCCCATGCATGTTTTAGCTGGAGGAAGAATCCCTTGAACCTGGAGAGTTGGGACCCATGGAATGGGTACCATGCAGTTTGACTTCAAAGGGTCTGCATTTGCTCACCGAAACTCACCAATGCTATCAGCCTGAAGTGTCCAGCCTTATGTCTCAACCAGCTCTGGGTGTAGATGTGGTCAATCCCGGTTGCATCACATGCCCTGAGTGAATTATTTAAGAATTGCTCTCTATTTCACTGTCTTTGTGTTTTGTTTTCGAAATTTATTTTGATAATGGGATTTATCGGATTTTCACTGCTGCGTTTCGGCCGCTGTACACACCCTTGATTCTCTTACGGAGACTTATATATCCATGGGTTTTAAGATTCTTCCTAATCAGGTATATTCCTAGGCGTTGAATATGTGGTGTTGGGTCCATTTCGTTGAGCAAGAGTAGGTCTTGTCTATTACATATTTGGCTTATGGAAAGTTATCTGTGCTAATTTCAGTCTCTGGTTTTATGCAGCACCCCAACGCACCTTTCCCCATAAGCAAGCACTAGTTGGTTTTCTAAATTTGAGACCCTGTTCTGTTTTGTAATTCAGTTCATGTGTAGTCAAGTTTACATTCCGTGTATTAGTGATATCTTATGATGTTTCTTTTTCTGTGTGACGTAGTTCACGTACAATCACCGTACCAGCATCCACTCACTATGCCGCTACGGGCCTGATGACACAGATTTAATTGCTGAGTGATATTGCATTGCACGTACGTGCCACAACTTCTTTATCCATTTTTTGCTTTCTGGTATATTTACCTGATACTGTAGACGAGTTTCTTGTGAACACAGTCGTCCCAAATATTGGGGTGGCTGTCTGTATTTGATTTTAATTTCCGTAAGCTATAGGACCATAAGTGGAAGTGCCATAGGCTGTGTTGCTTTGTTTCTTACGTGTTTCAGGAAACACCATACACTTCTCCAGGATGGCTGCTGGCAATTTACATCCTGCCAATCAGCATAACAAGGCTCCCTGTTCTCCATATCCTGTCCTACCTTTCTGGATTTTACACTTTTTTCAGATGGCCCTTTTGCCCAGGGGGCAGTGAGACTTCATTGTAGTGCAGATTTCCTTTACAGGCTTGCTTGGTTGGCCAAAAAGGGCGTATGCGTTTTTTCCTGAATATATTCAGGAAAAAACGCATACGCCCTTTTTGGCCAAGTGCATCATTGTCGACGTTGTGCCTCTTTTCCTATGCTTTCAGGGCAATTCCAGTCTACCCCCTGCAATCGTTTTCCTGAAATTCTGCCCCGCTTTCAAGTCCCCTTCACAGGCTTACTTCAATATATTTTTGGAGGATAGCTGTCATTTATAACTCTGCAGGTTTGTGAATTACAGTGCCCCTGAGCTCCTTTCTTCAACTTGATTTCTTGTGAGCTGGGCACAAAACCGCAGGAATGCTTCAGGCCCTAATCTGTTTCCAGCAGGGCACGCTGAGCCTTTGTTTAATTCCTCTTCCTGGTGGGCAATGTGCGTTACATTTGCCCGTGCAGAAACCTACAGCTAGTCTCTCATTGGTTCTCCCTATTCCTGTTCATCTTGCACAGAAATTGCAAGCTGTGCCTAAGAGGAGGTTAAAGGCACTGACTCTCCAAGCAGGGAGAGTGTTAGTAAAGCATCTGGAATGGTGAACGTGAGGACCAGGATACGAAAACTGAGATGCATTTTAAATCGTTTCCCAATCACACGGTGGACGATACTCTGGGTTTCCCATGCATATTTTAGCTGGAGGAAGAATGCCTTGAACCTGGAGAGTTGGAACCCATGGAATGGGTACCATGCAGTATGACTTCAAAGGGTCTGCATTTGCTCACCGAAACTCACAAATGCTATCAGCCTGAAGTGTCCAGCCTTATGTCTCAACCAGCTCTGGGTGTAGATGTGGTCAATCCCGGTTGCATCACATGCCCTGAGTGAATTATTTAAGAATTGCTCTCTATTTAACTGTCTTTGTGTTTTGTTTTCGAAATTTATTTTGATAATGGGATTTATCGGATTTTCACTGCTGCGTTTCGGCCGCTGTACACACGCTTGATTCTCTTACGGAGACATATATATCCATGGGTTTTAAGATTCTTCCTAGTCAGGTATATTCCTAGGCGTTGAATATGTGGTGTTGGGTCCATTTCGTTGAGCAAGGAGTAGATCTTGTCTTTTACATATTTGGTTTATGGAAAGTTATCTGTGCTAATTTCAGTCTCTGGTTTTATGCAGCACCCCAAAGCACCTTTCCCCATAAGCAAGCACTAGTTGGTTTTCTAAATTTGAGACCCTGTTCTGTTTTGTAATTCAGTTCATGTGTAGTCAAGTTTACATTCCGTGTATTAGTGATATCTTTTGATGTTTCTTTTTCTGTGTGACGTAGTTCACGTAGAATCACCGTACCTGCATCCACTCACTATGCCGCTACGGGCCTGATGACACAGATTTCATTGCTGAGTGTTATTGCATTGTACGTACCTTCCACAACTTCTTTATCCATTTTTTGCTTTCTGGTATATTTACCTGATACTGTAGACGAGCTTCTTGTGAACACAGTCGTCCCAAATATTGGGGTGGCTGTCTGTTTTTGTTTTTAATTTCCGTAAGCTATAGGACCATAAGTGGAAGTGCCATAGGCTGTGTTGCTTTGTTTCTTACGTGTTTCAGGAAACACCATACACTTCTCCAGGATGGCTGCTGGCAATTTACATCCTGCCAATCAGCATAACAAGGCTCCCTGTTCTCCATATCCTGTCCTAACTTTCTGGATTTTACACTTTTTTCAGATGGCCCTTTTGCCCGGGGGGCAGTGAGACTTAATTGTAGTGCAGATTTCCTTTACAGGCTTGCTTGGTTGGCCAAAAAGGGCATATGCGTTTTTTCCTGAATATATTCAGGAAAAAACGCATATGCCCTTTTTGGCCAAGTGCATCATTGTCGACGTTGTGCCTCTTTTCCTATGCTTTCAGGGCAATTCCAGTCTAACCGCTGCAATCGTTTTCCTGAAATTCTGCCCCGCTTTCAAGTCCCCTTCGCAGGCTTACTTCAATATATTTTTGGAGGATAGCTGTCATTTATAACTCTGCAGGTTTGTGAATTACAGTGCCCCTGAGCTCCTTTCTTCAACTTGCTTTCTTGTGAGCTGGGCACAAAACCGCAGTATTGCTTCAGGCCGTAATCTGTTTCCAGCAGGGCACGCTGAGCCTTTGTTTAATTCCTCTTCCTGGTGGGCAATGAGCGTTACATTTGCCCGTGCAGACACCTACAGCTAGTCTCTCATTGGTTCTCCCTATTCTTGTTCATCTTGCACAGAAATTGCAAGCTGTGCCAAAGAGGAGGTTAAAGGCACTGACTCTCCAAGCGGGGAGAGTGTTAGTAAAGCATCTGCAATGGTGAACCCGAGGACCAGGATACGAAAACTGAGATGCATTTTAAATCGTTTCCCAATCACACGGTGGATGATACTCTGGGTTTCCCATGCATGTTTTAGCTGGAGGAAGAATCCCTTGAACCTGGAGAGTTGGGACCCATGGAATGTGTACCATGCAGTATGACTTCAAAGGGTCTGCATTTGCTCACCGAAACTCACTAATGCTATCAGCCTGAAGTGTCCAGCCTTATGTCTCAACCAGCTGTGGGTGTAGATGTGGTCAATCCCGGTTGCATCACATGCCCTGAGTGAATTGTTTAAGAATTGCTCTCTATTTCACTGTCTTTGTGTTTTGTTTTTGAAATTTATTTTGATAATGGGATTTATCGGATTTTCACTGCTGTGTTTATGCCGCTGTACACACGCTTGATTCTCTTACGGAGACATATAAATTCATAGGTTTTAAGATTCTTCCTAGTCAGGTATATTCCTAGGCCTTGAATATGTGGTGTTGAGTCCATTTCTTTGAGCAAGGAGTAGGTCTTGTCTATTACATATTTGGCTGATGGAAAGTTATCTGTGCTAATTTCAGTCTCTGGTTTTATGCAGCATCCCAATGCACATTTCCCCATAAGCAAGCACTAGTTGGTTTTAAAAATTTGAGACCCTGTTCTGTTTTGTAATTCAGTTCATGTGTAGTTAAATATACATTCCGTTTATTAGTGATATCTTATGATGTTTCTTTTTCTGTGTGACGTAGTTCACGTAGAATCACCGTACCTGCATCCACTCACTATGCCGCTACGGGCCTGATGACACAGATTTAATTGCTGAGTGATATTGCATTGCACGTACGTGCCACAACTTCTTTATCCATTTTTTGATTTCTGGGATATTTACCTGGTACTGTAGACGTGCTTCTTGGGAACACAGCTGTCCCAAACTTTGGGGCGGATCTCTGTTTTTGATTTTAATTTCCCTAAGCAAGAGGACCATAAGTGCAATTGCCATAGGCTGTGTTCCTTTATTTCTTACGTGTTTCAGGAAACACCATACACTTCTCCAGGGTGCCTGTTGGCAATTTACATCCTGCCAATCAGCATAACAAGGCTCCCTGTTCTCCATATCCTGTCCTACCTTTCTGGATTTTACACTTTTTTCAGATAGCCCTTTTGCCCGGTGGGGGGGCAGTGAGATTTCATTGTAGGGCAGATTTCTTTACAGGCTTGCTTGGTTGGCCAAAAAGGGCGTATGCGTTTTTTCCTGAATATATTCAGGAAAAAACGCATACGCCCTTTTTGGCCAAGTGCATCATTGTCGACGTTGTGCCTCTTTTCCTATGCTTTCAGGGCAATTCCAGTCTACCCCCTGCAATCGTTTTCCTGAAATTCTGCCACGCTTTCAAGTCCCCTTCGCAGGATTACTTCAATATACTTTTGGAAGATAGCTGTCATTTATAACTCTGCAGGTTTGTGAATTACAGTGCCCCTGAGCTCCTTTCTTCAACTCGCTTTCTTGTGAGCTGGGCACAAAACCGCAGGATTTCTTCAGGCCCTAATCTGTTTCCAGCAGGGCACACTGAGCCTTTGTTTAATTCCTCTTCCTGGTGGGCAATGAGCGTTACATTTGCCCGTGCAGAAACCTACAGCTAGTCTCTCTTTGGTTCTCCCTATTCCTGTTCATCTTGCACAGAAATTGCAAACTGTGCCAAACCGGAGGTTAAATGCACTGACTCTCCAAGCGGGGCGAGTGTTAGTAATGCGTCTGGAATGGTGAACCCGAGGACAAGGAAACGAAAACTGAGATCCAATTGAAATCGTTACCCAATCTCACGGTGTACTATAATCTGTGATTCCCATGCATGTTTTTGCTGAAGGAAAAATCCCTTGAACCTGGAGAGTTGGGACCCATGGAATGGGTACCATGCAGTATGACTTCAAAGGGTTTGCATTTGCTCACCGAAACTCACCAATGCTATCAGCCTGAAGTGTCCAGCCTTATGTCTCAACCAGCTCTGGGTGTAGATGTGGTCAATCCCGGTTGCATCACATGCCCTGAGTGAATTATTTAAGAATTGCTCTCTATTTCACTGTCTTTGTGTTTTGTTTTCGAAATTTATTTTGATAATGGGATTTATCGGATTTTCACTGCTGCGTTTCGGCCGCTGTACACACGCTTGATTCTCTTATGGAGACATATATATCCATGGATTTTAAGATTCTTCCTAGTCAGGTATATTCCTAGGCGTTGAATATGTGGTGTTGGGTCCATTTCGTTGAGCAAGGAGTAGGTCTTGTCTATTACATATTTGGCTTATGGAAAGTTATCTGTGCTAATTTCAGTCTCTGGTTTTATGCAGCACCCCAACGCACCTTTCCCCATAAGCAAGCACTAGTTGGTTTTCTAAATTTGAGACCCTGTTCTGTTTTGTAATTCAGTTCATGTGTAGTCAAGTTTACATT
This sequence comes from Phocoena phocoena, assembly GCF_963924675.1. NCBI lineage: Eukaryota > Metazoa > Chordata > Mammalia > Artiodactyla > Phocoenidae > Phocoena > Phocoena phocoena. The sequence goes on along the minus strand of NW_027077598.1, from coordinate 2,164,348 downwards.
CCGTGTATTAGTGATATCTTATGATGTTTCTTTTTCTGTGTGACGTAGTTCACGTAGATTCACCGTATCTGCATCCACTCACTATGCCGCTACGGGCCTGATGACACAGATTTCATTGCTGAGTGATATTGCATTGTACGTACGTGCCACAACTTCTTTATCCATTTTTTGCTTTCTGGGATATTTACCTGATACTGTAGACGAGCTTCTTGTGAACACAGCCGTCCCAAATATTGGGGTGGCTGTCTGTTTTTGATTTTAATTTCCGTAAGCTATAGGACCATAAGTGGAAGTGCCATAGGCTGTGTTGCTTTGTTTCTTACGTGTTTCAGGAAACACCATACACTTCTCCAGGGTGGCTGCTGGCAATTTACATCCTGCCAATCAGCATAACAAGGCTCCCTGTTCTCCATATCCTGTCCTACCTTTCTGGATTTTACACTTTTTTCAGATGGCCCTTTTGCCCGGGGGGCAGTGAGACTTCATTGTAGTGCAGATTTCCTTTACAGGCTTGCTTGGTTGGCCAAAAAGGGCGTATGCGTTTTTTCCTGAATATATTCAGGAAAAAACGCATACGCACTTTTAGGGCAAGTGCATCATTGTCGACGTTCTGCCTCTTTTCCTATGCTTTCAGGGCAATTCCAGTCTACCCCCTGCAATCGTTTTCCTGAAATTCTGCCCCGCTTTCAAGTCCCCTTCACAGGCTTACTTCAATATATTTTTGGAGGATAGCTGTCATTTATAACTCTGCAGGTTTGTGAATTACAGTGCCCCTGAGCTCCTTTCTTCAACTCGCTTTCTTGTGAGCTTGGCACAAAACCGCAGGATTGCTTCAGGCCCTAATCTGTTTCCAGCAGGGCACACTGAGCCTTTGTTTAATTCCTCTTCCTGGTGGGCAATGTGTGTTACATTTGCCCGTGCAGACAGCTACAGCTAGTCTATCATTGGTTCTCCCTATTCCTGTTCATCTTGCACATAAATTGCAAACTGTGCCAAACAGGAGGTTAAAGGCACTGACTCTCCAAGCGGGGAGAGTGTTAGTAATGCATCTGGAATGGTGAACCCGAGGGCAAGGTTACGAAAACTGAGATCCATTTTAAATCGTTTCCCAATCTCACGGTATACTATACTCTGTGTTTCCCATGCATGTTTTAGCTGAAGGAAGAATCCCTTGAACCTGGAGAGTTGGGACACATGGAATGAGTACCATGCAGTTTGACTTCAAAGGGTCTGCATTTGCTCAACGAAACTCACCAATGCTATCAGCCTGAAGTGTCCAGCCTTATGTCTCAAACAGCTCTGAGTGTAGATGTGGTCAATCCCGGTTGCATCACATGCCCTGAGTGAATTATTTAAGAATTGCTCTCTATTTCACTATCTTTGTGTTTTGTTTTCGAAATTTATTTTGATAATGGGATTTATCGGATTTTCACTGTTGCGTTTTGGCCGCTGTACACACGCTTGATTCTCTTACGGAGACATATATATCCATGGGTTTTAAGATTCTTCCTAGTCAGGTATATTCCTTGGCTTTGAATATGTGGTGTTAGGTCCATTTCGTTGAGCAAGGAGTAGGTCTTGTCTATTACATATTTGGCTTATGGAAAGTTATCTGTGCTAATTTCAGTCTCTGGTTTTATGCAGCACCCCAAGGCACCTTTTCCCATAAGAAAGCACTAGTTGGTTTTCTAAATTTGAAACCCTGTTCTGTTTTGTAATTCAGTTCATGTGTAGTCAAGTTTGCATTCCGTGTATTAGTGATATCTTATGATGTTTCTTTTTCTGTGTGACGTAGTTCACGTAGAATCACCGTACCTGCATCCTCTCACAATGCCCCTACGGGCCTGATGACACAGATTTCATTGCTGAGTGATATTGTATTGCACGTACGTGCCACAACTTCTTTATCCATTTTTTGCTTTCTGGGATATTTACCTGGTACTGTAGACGAGCTTCCTGGGAACACAGCTGTCCCAAACTTTGGGGTGGCTCTCTGTTTTTGATTTTAATATCCCTAAGGAATAGGACCATAAGTTGAAGTGCCATAGGCTGTGTTGCTTTGTTTCTTACGTGTTTCAGGAAACACCATACACTTCTCCAGTGTGGCTGCTGGCAATTTACATCCCGCAATCAGCATAACAAGGCTCCCTGTTCTCCATATCCTGTCCTACCTTTCTGGATTTTACACTTTTTTCAGATGGCCCTCTTGCCCGGGGGGGGGGGGCAGTGAGACTTCATTGTAGTGCAGATTTCCTTTACAGGCTTGCTTGGTTGGCCAAAAAGGGCGTATGCGTTTTTTCCTGAATATATTCAGGAAAAAACGCATACGCCCTTTTTGGCCAAGTGCATCATTGTCGACGTTGTGCCTCTTTTCCTATGCTTTCAGGGCAATTCCAGTCTACCCCCTGCAATCGTTTTCCTGAAACTCTGCCCCGCTTTCAAGTCCCCTTCGCAGGCTTACTTCAATATATTTTTGGAGGATAGCTGTCATTTATAACTCTGCAGGTTTGTGAATTACAGTGGCCCTGAGCTCCTTTCTTCAACTCGCTTTCTTGTGAGCTGGGCACAAAACCGCAGGATTGCTTCAGGCCCTAATCTGTTTCCGGCAGGGCACGCTGAGCCTTTGGTTAATTCCTCTTCCTGGTGGGAAATGAGCGTTATATTTGCCCGTGCAGACACCTATAGCTAGTCTCTCATTGGTTCTCCCTATTCCTGTTCATCTTGCACAGAAATTGCAAGCTGTGCCAAAGAGGAGGTTAAAGGCATTGACTCTCCAAGCGGGGAGAGTGTTAGTAAAGCATCTGGAATGGTGAACCCGAGGACCAGGATACGAAAACTGAGATGCATTTTAAATCGTTTCCCAATCACACGGTGGACGATACTCTGGGTTGCCCATGCATGTTTAGCTGGAGGAAGAATCCCTTGAACCTGGAGAGTTTGGACCCATGGAATGGGTACCATGCAGTTTGACTTCAAAGGGTCTGCATTTGCTCACCGAAACTCACCAATGCTATCAGCCTGAAGTGTCCAGCCTTATGTCTCAACCAGCTCTGGGTGTAGATGTGGTCAATCCCGGTTGCATCACATGCCCTGAGTGAATTATTTAAGAATTGCTCTCTATTTCACTGTCTTTGTGTTTTGTTTTCGAAATTTATTTTGATAATGGGATTTATCGGATTTTCACTGCTGCGTTTCGGCCGCTGTACACACGCTTGATTCTCTTATGGAGACATATATATCCATGGGTTTTAAGATTCTTCCTAGTCAGGTATATTCCTAGGCGTTGAATATGTGGTGTTGGGTCCATTTGGGTGAGCAAAGAGTAGGTCTTGTCTATTACATATTTGGCTTATGGAAAGATATCTGTGCTAATTTCAGTCTCTGGTTTTATGCAGCACCCCAACGCACCTTTCCCCATAAGCAAGCACTAGTTGGTTTTCTAAATTTGAGACCCTGTTCTGTTTTGTAATTCAGTTCATGTGTAGTCAAGTTTACATTCCGTGTATTAGTGATATCTTCTGATGTTTCTTTTTCTGTGTGACGTAGTTCACGTAGAATCACCGTACCTGCATCCACTCACTATGCCGCTACGGGCCTGATGACACAGATTTCATTGCTGAGTGATATTGCATTGTACGTACGTGCCACAACTTCTTTATCCATTTTTTGCTTTCTGGTATACTTACCTGATACTGTAGACGAGCTTCTTGTGAACACAGTCGTCCCAAATATTGGGGTGGCTGTCTGTTTTTGATTTTAATTTCAGTAAGCTATAGGACCATAAGTGGAAGTGCCATAGGCTGTGTTGCTTTGTTTCTTACGTGTTTCAGGAAACACCATACACTTCTCCAGGGTGGCTACTGGCAATTTACATCCCGCCAATCAGCATAACAAGGCTCCCTGTTCTCCATATCCTGTCCTACCTTTCTGGATTTTACACTTTTTTCAGATGGCCCTCTTGCCCGGGGGGGGGGGGGCAGTGAGACTTCATTGTAGTGCAGATTTCCTTTACAGGCTTGCTTGGTTGGCCAAAAAGGGCGTATGCGTTTTTTCCTGAATATATTCAGGAAAAAACGCATACGCCCTTTTTGGCCAAGTGCATCATTGTCGACGTTGTGCCTCTTTTCCTATGCTTTCAGGGCAATTCCAGTCTACCCCCTGCAATCGTTTTCCTGAAACTCTGCCCCGCTTTCAAGTCCCCTTCGCAGGCTTACTTCAATATATTTTTGGAGGATAGCTGTCATTTATAACTCTGCAGGTTTGTGAATTACAGTGGCCCTGAGCTCCTTTCTTCAACTCGCTTTCTTGTGAGCTGGGCACAAAACCGCAGGATTGCTTCAGGCCCTAATCTGTTTCCGGCAGGGCACGCTGAGCCTTTGGTTAATTCCTCTTCCTGGTGGGAAATGAGCGTTATATTTGCCCGTGCAGACACCTATAGCTAGTCTCTCATTGGTTCTCCCTATTCCTGTTCATCTTGCACAGAAATTGCAAGCTGTGCCAAAGAGGAGGTTAAAGGCACTGACTCTCCAAGCGGGGAGAGTGTTAGTAAAGCATCTGGAATGGTGAACCCGAGGACCAGGATACGAAAACTGAGATGCATTTTAAATCGTTTCCCAATCACACGGTGGACGATACTCTGGGTTTCCCATGCATGTTTTAGCTGGAGGAAGAATCCCTTGAACCTGGAGAGTTGGGACCCATGGAATGGGTACCATGCAGTTTGACTTCAAAGGGTCTGCATTTGCTCACCGAAACTCACCAATGCTATCAGCCTGAAGTGTCCAGCCTTATGTCTCAACCAGCTCTGGGTGTAGATGTGGTCAATCCCGGTTGCATCACATGCCCTGAGTGAATTATTTAAGAATTGCTCTCTATTTCACTGTCTTTGTGTTTTGTTTTCGAAATTTATTTTGATAATGGGATTTATCGGATTTTCACTGCTGCGTTTCGGCCGCTGTACACACGCTTGATTCTCTTACGGAGACATATATATCCCTGGGTTTTAAGATTCTTCCTAGTCAGGTATATTCCTAGTCGTTGAATATGTGGTGTTGGGTCCATTTCGTTGAGCAAGGAGTAGGTCTTGTCTATTACATATTTGGCTTATGGAAAGTTATCTGTGCTAATTTCAGTCTCTGGTTTTATGCAGCACCCCAACGCACCTTTCCCCATAAGCAAGCACTAGTTGGTTTTCTAAATTTGAGACCCTGTTCTGTTTTGTAATTCAGTTCATGTGTAGTCAAGTTTACATTCCGTGTATTAGTGATATCTTATGATGTTTCTTTTTCTGTGTGACGTAGTTCACGTAGATTCACCGTATCTGCATCCACTCACTATGCCGCTACGGGCCTGATGACACAGATTTCATTGCTGAGTGATATTGCATTGTACGTACGTGCCACAACTTCTTTATCCATTTTTTGCTTTCTGGGATATTTACCTGATACTGTAGACGAGCTTCTTGTGAACACAGCCGTCCCAAATATTGGGGTGGCTGTCTGTTTTTGATTTTAATTTCCGTAAGCTATAGGACCATAATTGGAAGTGCCATAGGCTGTGTTGCTTTGTTTCTTACGTGTTTCAGGAAACACCATACACTTCTCCAGGGTGGCTGCTGGCAATTTACATCCTGCCAATCAGCATAACAAGGCTCCCTGTTCTCCATATCCTGTCCTACCTTTCTGGATTTTACACTTTTTTCAGATGGCCCTTTTGCCCGGGGGGCAGTGAGACTTCATTGTAGTGCAGATTTCCTTTACAGGCTTGCTTGGTTCTCCAAAAAGGGCGTATGCGTTTTTTCCTGAATATATTCAGGAAAAAACGCATACGCACTTTTAGGGCAAGTGCATCATTGTCGACGTTCTGCCTCTTTTCCTATGCTTTCAGGGCAATTCCAGTCTACCCCCTGCAATCGTTTTCCTGAAATTCTGCCCCGCTTTCAAGTCCCCTTCACAGGCTTACTTCAATATATTTTTGGAGGATAGCTGTCATTTATAACTCTGCAGGTTTGTGAATTACAGTGCCCTTGAGCTCCTTTCTTCAACTCGCTTTCTTGTGAGCTGGGCACAAAACCGCAGGATTGCTTCAGGCCGTAATCTGTTTCCGGCAGGGCACGCTGTGCCTTTGTTTAATTCCTCTTCCTGGTGGGCAATGAGCGTTACATTTGCCCGTGCAAACACCTACAGCTAGTCTCTCATTGGTTCTCCCTATTCCTGTTCATCTTGCACAGAAAATGCAAGCTGTGCCAAAGAGGAGGTTAAAGGCACTGACTCTCCAAGCAGGGAGAGTGTTAGTAAAGCATCTGGAATGGTGAACCCAAGGACCAGGATATGAAAACTGAGATGCATTTTAAATCGTTTCCCAATCACACGGTGGACGATACTCTGGGTTTCCCATGCATGTTTTACCTGGAAGAAGAATCCCTTGAACCTGGAGAGTTGGGACCCATGGAATGGGTACCATGCAGTATGACTTCAAAGGGTCTGCATTTGCTCACCGAAACTCACCAATGCTATCAGCCTGAAGTGTCCAGCCTTATGTCTCAACCAGCTCTGGGTGTAGATGTGGTCAATCCCGGTTGCATCACATGCCCTGAGTGAATTATTTAAGAATTGCTCTCTATTTCACTGTCTTTGTGTTTTGTTTTCGAAATTTATTTTGATAATGGGATTTATCGGATTTTCACTGCTGCGTTTCGGCCGCTGTACACACGCTTGATTCTCTTACGGAGACATATATATCCATGGGTTTTAAGATTCTTCCTAGTCAGGTATATTACTAGGCGTTGAATATGTGGTGTTGGGTCCATTTTGGTGAGCAAAGAGTAGGTCTTGTCTATTACATATTTGGCTTATGGAAAGATATCTGTGCTAATTTCAGTCTCTGGTTTTATGCAGCACCCCAACGCACCTTTCCCCATAAGCAAGCACTAGTTGGTTTTAAAAATTTGAGACCCTGTTCTGTTTTGTAATTCAGTTCATGTGTAGTCAAGTTTACATTCCGTGTATTAGTGATATCTTCTGATGTTTCTTTTTCTGTGTTACGTAGTTCACGTAGAATCACCGTACCTGCATCCACTCACTATGCCGCTACGGGCCAGATGACACAGATTTCATTGCTGAGTGATATTGCATTGTACGTACGTGCCACAACTTCTTTATCCATTTTTTGCTTTCTGGTATACTTACCTGATACTGTAGACGAGCTTCTTGTGAACACAGTCGTCCCAAATATTGGGGTGGCTGTCTGTTTTGATTTTAATTTCAGTAAGCTATAGGACCATAAGTGGAAGTGCCATAGGCTGTGTTGCTTTGTTTCTTACGTGTTTCAGGAAACACCATACACTTCTCCAGGATGGCTGCTGGCAATTTACATCCTGCCAGTCAGCATAACAAGGCTCCCTGTTCTCCATATCCTGTCCTACCTTTCTGGGTTTTACACTTTTTTCAGATGGCCCTTTTGCCCAGGGGGCAGTGAGACTTCATTGTAGTGCAGATTTCCTTTACAGGCTTGCTTGGTTGGCCAAAAAGTGCGTATGCGTTTTTTCCTGAATATATTCAGGAAAAAACGCATACGCCCTTTTTGGCCAAGTGCATCATTGTCGACGTTGTGCCTCTTTTCCTATGCTTTCAGGGCAATTCCAGTCTACCCCCTGCAATCGTTTTCCTGAAACTCTGCCCCGCTTTCAAGTCCCCTTCGCAGGCTTACTTCAATATATTTTTGGAGGATAGCTGTCATTTATAACTCTGCAGGTTTGTGAATTACAGTGGCCCTGAGCTCCTTTCTTCAACTCGCTTTCTTGTGAGCTGGGCACAAAACCGCAGGATTGCTTCAGGCCCTAATCTGTTTCCGGCAGGGCACGCTGAGCCTTTGGTTAATTCCTCTTCCTGGTGGGAAATGAGCGTTATATTTGCCCGTGCAGACACCTATAGCTAGTCTCTCATTGGTTCTCCCTATTCCTGTTCATCTTGCACAGAAATTGCAAGCTGTGCCAAAGAGGAGGTTAAAGGCACTGACTCTCCAAGCGGGGAGAGTGTTAGTAAAGCATCTGGAATGGTGAACCCGAGGACCAGGATACGAAAACTGAGATGCATTTTAAATCGTTTCCCAATCACACGGTGGACGATACTCTGGGTTTCCCATGCATGTTTTAGCTGGAGGAAGAATCCCTTGAACCTGGAGAGTTGGGACCCATGGAATGGGTACCATGCAGTTTGACTTCAAAGGGTCTGCATTTGCTCACCGAAACTCACCAATGCTATCAGCCTGAAGTGTCCAGCCTTATGTCTCAACCAGCTCTGGGTGTAGATGTGGTCAATCCCGGTTGCATCACATGCCCTGAGTGAATTATTTAAGAATTGCTCTCTATTTCACTGTCTTTGTGTTTTGTTTTCGAAATTTATTTTGATAATGGGATTTATCGGATTTTCACTGCTGCGTTTCGGCCGCTGTACACACGCTTGATTCTCTTACGGAGACATATATATCCCTGGGTTTTAAGATTCTTCCTAGTCAGGTATATTCCTAGTCGTTGAATATGTGGTGTTGGGTCCATTTCGTTGAGCAAGGAGTAGGTCTTGTCTATTACATATTTGGCTTATGGAAAGTTATCTGTGCTAATTTCAGTCTCTGGTTTTATGCAGCACCCCAACGCACCTTTCCCCATAAGCAAGCACTAGTTGGTTTTCTAAATTTGAGACCCTGTTCTGTTTTGTAATTCAGTTCATGTGTAGTCAAGTTTACATTCCGTGTATTAGTGATATCTTATGATGTTTCTTTTTCTGTGTGACGTAGTTCACGTAGATTCACCGTATCTGCATCCACTCACTATGCCGCTACGGGCCTGATGACACAGATTTCATTGCTGAGTGATATTGCATTGTACGTACGTGCCACAACTTCTTTATCCATTTTTTGCTTTCTGGGATATTTACCTGATACTGTAGACGAGCTTCTTGTGAACACAGCCGTCCCAAATATTGGGGTGGCTGTCTGTTTTTGATTTTAATTTCCGTAAGCTATAGGACCATAAGTGGAAGTGCCATAGGCTGTGTTGCTTTGTTTCTTACGTGTTTCAGGAAACACCATACACTTCTCCAGGGTGGCTGCTGGCAATTTACATCCTGCCAATCAGCATAACAAGGCTCCCTGTTCTCCATATCCTGTCCTACCTTTCTGGATTTTACACTTTTTTCAGATGGCCCTTTTGCCCGGGGGGCAGTGAGACTTCATTGTAGTGCAGATTTCCTTTACAGGCTTGCTTGGTTGGCCAAAAAGGGCGTATGCGTTTTTTCCTGAATATATTCAGGAAAAAACGCATACGCACTTTTAGGGCAAGTGCATCATTGTCGACGTTCTGCCTCTTTTCCTATGCTTTCAGGGCAATTCCAGTCTACCCCCTGCAATCGTGTTCCTGAAATTCTGCCCCGCTTTCAAGTCCCCTTCACAGGCTTACTTCAATATATTTTTGGAGGATAGCTGTCATTTATAACTCTGCAGGTTTGTGAATTACAGTGCCCTTGAGCTCCTTTCTTCAACTCGCTTTCTTGTGAGCTGGGCACAAAACCGCAGGATTGCTTCAGGCCGTAATCTGTTTCCGGCAGGGCACGCTGTGCCTTTGTTTAATTCCTCTTCCTGGTGGGCAATGAGCGTTACATTTGCCCGTGCAAACACCTACAGCTAGTCTCTCATTGGTTCTCCCTATTCCTGTTCATCTTGCACAGAAAATGCAAGCTGTGCCAAAGAGGAGGTTAAAGGCACTGACTCTCCAAGCGGGGAGAGTGTTAGTAAAGCATCTGGAATGGTGAACCCAAGGACCAGGATATGAAAACTGAGATGCATTTTAAATCGTTTCCCAATCACACGGTGGACGATACTCTGGGTTTCCCATGCATGTTTTACCTGGAAGAAGAATCCCTTGAACCTGGAGAGTTGGGACCCATGGAATGGGTACCATGCAGTATGACTTCAAAGGGTCTGCATTTGCTCACCGAAACTCACCAATGCTATCAGCCTGAAGTGTCCAGCCTTATGTCTCAACCAGCTCTGGGTGTAGATGTGGTCAATCCCGGTTGCATCACATGCCCTGAGTGAATTATTTAAGAATTGCTCTCTATTTCACTGTCTTTGTGTTTTGTTTTCGAAATTTATTTTGATAATTGGATTTATCGGATTTTCACTGCTGCGTTTCGGCCGCTGTACACACGCTTGATTCTCTTACGGAGACATATATATCCATGGGTTTTAAGATTCTTCCTAGTCAGGTATATTACTAGGCGTTGAATATGTGGTGTTGGGTCCATTTTGGTGAGCAAAGAGTAGGTCTTGTCTATTACATATTTGGCTTATGGAAAGATATCTGTGCTAATTTCAGTCTCTGGTTTTATGCAGCACCCCAACGCACCTTTCCCCATAAGCAAGCACTAGTTGGTTTTAAAAATTTGAGACCCTGTTCTGTTTTGTAATTCAGTTCATGTGTAGTCAAGTTTACATTCCGTGTATTAGTGATATCTTCTGATGTTTCTTTTTCTGTGTTACGTAGTTCACGTAGAATCACCGTACCTGCATCCACTCACTATGCCGCTACGGGCCAGATGACACAGATTTCATTGCTGAGTGATATTGCATTGTACGTACGTGCCACAACTTCTTTATCCATTTTTTGCTTTCTGGTATACTTACCTGATACTGTAGACGAGCTTCTTGTGAACACAGTCGTCCCAAATATTGGGGTGGCTGTCTGTTTTTGATTTTAATTTCAGTAAGCTATAGGACCATAAGTGGAAGTGCCATAGGCTGTGTTGCTTTGTTTCTTACGTGTTTCAGGAAACACCATACACTTCTCCAGGATGGCTGCTGGCAATTTACATCCTGCCAGTCAGCATAACAAGGCTCCCTGTTCTCCATATCCTGTCCTACCTTTCTGGGTTTTACACTTTTTTCAGATGGCCCTTTTGCCCAGGGGGCAGTGAGACTTCATTGTAGTGCAGATTTCCTTTACAGGCTTGCTTGGTTGGCCAAAAAGTGCGTATGCGTTTTTTCCTGAATATATTCAGGAAAAAACGCATACGCCCTTTTTGGCCAAGTGCATCATTGTCGACGTTGTGCCTCTTTTCCTATGCTTTCAGGGCGATTCCAGTCTACCCCCTGCAATCCTTTTTCCTGAAATTCTGCCCCGCTTTCAAGTCCCCTTCACAGGCTTACTTCAATATATTTTTGGAGGATAGCTGTCATTTATAACTCTGCAGGTTTGTGAATTACAGTGCCCCTGAGCTCCTTTCTTCAACTCGCTTTCTTGTGAGCTTGGCACAAAACCGCAGGATTGCTTCAGGCCCTAATCTGTTTCCAGCAGGGCACACTGAGCCTTTGTTTAATTCCTCTTCCTGGTGGGCAATGTGTGTTACATTTGCCCGTGCAGACAGCTACAGCTAGTCTATCATTGGTTCTCCCTATTCCTGTTCATCTTGCACAGAAATTGCAAACTGTGCCAAACAGGAGGTTAAAGGCACTGACTCTCCAAGCGGGGAGAGTGTTAGTAATGCATCTGGAATGGTGAACCCGAGGGCAAGGATACGAAAACTGAGATCCATTTTAAATCGTTTCCCAATCTCACGGTGTACCATACTCTGTGTTTCCCATGCATGTTTTAGCTGAAGGAAGAATCCCTTGAACCTGGAGAGTTGGGACACATGGAATGGGTACAATGCAGTTTGACTTCAAAGGGTCTGCATTTGCTCAACGAAACTCACCAATGCTATCAACCTGATGTGTCCAGCCTTATGTCTCAACCAGCTCTGAGTGTAGATGTGGTCAATCCCGGTTGCATCACATGCCCTGAGTGAATTATTTAAGAAATGCTCTCTATTTCACTATCTTTGTGTTTTGTTTTCGAAATTTATTTTGATAATGGGATTTATCGGATTTTCACTGTTGCATTTCGGCCGCTGTACACACGCTTGATTCTCTTACGGAGACATATATATCCATGGGTTTTAAGATTCTTCCTAGTCAGGTATATTCCTAGGCGTTGAATATGTGGTGTTGGGTCCATTTCGTTGAGCAAGGAGTAGGTCTTGTCTATTACATATTTGGCTTATGGAAAGTTATCTGTGCTAATTTCAGTCTCTGGTTTTATGCAGCACCCCAACGCACCTTTTCCTATAAGCAAGCACTAGTTGGTTTTCTAAATTTGAGACCCTGTTCTGTTTTGTAATTCAGTTCATGTGTAGTCAAGTTTACATTCCGTGTATTAGTGATATCTTATGATGTTTCTTTTTCTGTGTGACGTAGTTCACGTAGAATCACCGTACCTGCATCCTCTCACTATGCCGCTACGGGCCTGATGACACAGATTTCATTGCTGAGTGATATTGCATTGCACGTACGTGCCACAACTTCTTTATCCATTTTTTGCTTTCTGGGATATTTACCTGGTACTGTAGACGAGCTTCCTGGGAACACAGCTGTCCCAAACTTTGGGGTGGCTCTCTGTTTTTGATTTTAATATCCCTAAGGAATAGGACCATAAGTGGAAGTGCCATAGGCTGTGTTGCTTTGTTTCTTACGTGTTTCAGGAAACACCATACACTTTTCCAGGGTGGCTGCTGGCAATTTACATCCTGCCAATCAGCATAACAAGGCTCCCTGTTCTCCATATCCTGTCCTACCTTTCTGGATTTTACACTTTTTTCAGATGGCCCTTTTGCCCGTGGGGCAGTGAGACTTCATTGTAGTGCAGATTTCCTTTACAGGCTTGCTTGGTTGTCCAAAAAGGGCGTATGCGTTTTTTCCTGAATATATTCAGGAAAAAAAGCATACGCCCTTTTTGGCCAAGTGCATCATTGTCGACGTTGTGCCTCTTTTCCTATGCTTTCAGGGCAATTCCAGTCTACCCCCTGCAATCGTTATCCTGAAATTCTGCCCCGCTTTCAAGTCCCCTTCGCAGGCTTACTTCAATATATTTTTGGAGGATAGCTGTCATTTATAACTCTGCAGGTTTGTGAATTACAGTGCCCCTGAGCTCCTTTCTTCAACTCGCTTTCTTGTGAGCTGGGCACAAAACCGCAGGATTGCTTCAGGCCCTAATCTGTTTCCGGCAGGGCATGCTGAGCCTTTGGTTAATTCCACTTCCTGGTGGGAAATGAGCGTTACATTTGCCCGTGCAGACACCTACAGCTAGTCTCTCATTGGTTCTCCCTATTCCTGTTCATCTTGCACAGAAATTGCAAGCTGTTCCAAAGAGGAGGTTAAAGGCACTGACTCTCCAAGCGGGGAGAGTGTTAGTAAAGCATCTGGAATGGTGAACCTGAGGACCAGGATACGAAAACTGAGATGGATTTTAAATCGTTTCCCAATCACACGGTGGACCATACTGTGGGTTTCCCATGCATGTTTTAGCTGGAGGAAGAATCCCTTGAACCTGAAGAGTTGGGACCCATGGAATGGGTACCATGCAGTATGACTTCAAAGGGTCTGCATTTGCTCACCGAAACTCACCAATGCTATCAGACTGAAGTGTCCAGCCTTATGTCTCAACCAGCTCTGGGTGTAGATGTGGTCAATCCCGGTTGCATCACATGCCCTGAGTGAATTATTTAAGAATTGCTCTCTATTTCACTGTCTTTGTGTTTTGTTTTCGAAATTTATTTTGATAATGGGATTTATCGTATTTTCACTGCTGCGTTTATGCCGCTGTACACACGCTTGATTCTCTTACGATGACATATATATCCATGGGTTTTAAGATACTTCCTAGTCAGGTATATTCCTAGGCGTTGAATATGTGGTGTTGAGTCCATTTCGTTGAGCAAGGAGTAGGTCTTGTCTATTACATATTTGGCTTATGGAAAGTTATCTGTGCTAATTTCAGTCTCTGGTTTTATGCAGCATCCCAACGCACCTTTCCCCATAAGCAAGCACTAGTTGGTTTTCAAAATTTGAGACCCTGTTCTGTTTTGTAATTCAGTTCATGTGTAGTTAAATTTACATTCCGTGTATTAGTGATATCTTATGATGTTTCTTTTTCTGTGTGACGTAGTTCACTTAGAATCACCGTACCTGCATCCACTCACTATGCCGCTACGTGCCTGATGACACAGATTTCATTGCTGAGTGATATTGCATTGCACGTACGTGCCACAACTTCTTTATCCATTTTTCGATTTCTGGGATATTTACCTGGTACTGTATACGAGCTTCTTGGGAACACAGCCGTCCCAAACTATGGGGTGGATCTCTGTTTTTGATTTTAATATCCCTAAGGAATAGGACCATAAGTGGAAGTGCCATAGGCTGTGTTGCTTTGTTTCTTACCTGTTTCAGGAAACACCATACACTTCTCCAGGGTGGCTGCTGGCAATTTTCATCCCGCCAATCAGCATAACAAGGCTCCCTGTTCTCCATATCCTGTCCTACCTTTCTGGATTTTACACTTTTTTCAGATGGCCCTCTTGCCCTGGGGGGGGGGGGGGCAGTGAGACTTCATTGTAGTGCAGATTTCCTTTACAGGCTTGCTTGGTTGGCCAAAAAGGGCGTATGCCTTTTTTCCTGAATATATTCAGGAAAAAACGCATACGCCCTTTTTGGCCAAGTGCATCATTGTCGACGTTCTGCCTCTTTTCCTATGCTTTCAGGGCAATTCCAGTCTACCCCCTGCAATCGTTTTCCTGAAACTCTGCCCCGCTTTCAAGTTCCCTTCGCAGGCTTACTTCAATATATTTTTGGAGGATAGCTGTCATTTATAACTCTGCAGGTTTGTGAATTACAGTGCCCCTGAGCTCCTTTCTTCAACTCGCTTTCTTGTGAGCTGGGCACAAAACCGCAGGATTGCTTCAGGCCCTAATCTGTTTCCGGCAGGGCACGCTGAGCCTTTGGTTAATTCCTCTTCCTGGTGGGAAATGAGCGTTATATTTGCCCGTGCAGACACCTTTAGCTAGTCTCTCATTGGTTCTCCCTATTCCTGTTCATCTTGCACAGAAATTGCAAGCTGTGCCAAAGAGGAGGTTAAAGGCACTAACTCTCCAAGCGGGGAGAGTGTTAGTAAAGCATCTGGAATGGTGAACCCGAGGACCAGGATACGAAAACTGAGATGCATTTTAAATCGTTTCCCAATCACACGGTGGACGATACTCTGGGTTGCCCATGCATGTTTTAGCTGGAGGAAGAATCCCTTGAACCTGGAGAGTTGGGACCCATGGAATGGGTACCATGCAGTTTGACTTCAAAGGGTCTGCATTTGCTCACCGAAACTCACCAATGCTATCAGCCTGAAGTGTCCAGCCTTATGTCTCAACCAGCTCTGGGTGTAGATGTGGTCAATCCCGGTTGCATCACATGCCCTGAGTGAATTATTTAAGAATTGCTCTCTATTTCACTGTCTTTGTGTTTTGTTTTCGAAATTTATTTTGATAATGGGATTTATCGGATTTTCACTGCTGCGTTTCGGCCGCTGTACACACCCTTGATTCTCT